>NC_083290.1:20013024-20622540 GCF_963506605.1 Zootoca vivipara
CATCAGAGCTGGAAACGTGGTTGGGCAAGGTTGTGGAAGTTGTCACAGTGCTGGAGAGGATCATGGGATACGACTTCATGTCCCCCTCTTGGATATCACAGCTCTGTCTCCAATCTCCCGTAGTAAGCAACAATATATCCTGTGACCCCTGGAAAATCCTCCCAAGAACTTTAGGACTGCACCCATAGTAGGGTTGCCATATGTCCTCTTTCTCCAGGACACACCCTCTTTTTCATGGGTAGAGTTGTCATAGCCAGGGCTGTCTTAAGCTCATCGGGCGCCCCCACCCCCACCCCACTCTTTAAAAAATAATAATCTCGACCTCCAGCTCTTCTCCTCCATTAAAAAAAAAAGAGGAAAGCTCTTACCTTCCCTGGAGGCGCTGGGAGTTTTAAGAGAGGGGAAAGGACAGTCCTTTCCCCTCATGGCTCCCCCCCCCCGCGGAGCCAGCAGGGAGAGCCCCGCTCCTGCAGTCCGGGCGGAGTCCTCCCGCTGGCAGCAGAGGCCATGGAGCCAGCGGAGAGAGCCCCAGACTGTGGGAAGGCATCCGAGCCTTCCCGCCAACAGGGATGACCCTGGCGCTGCCTTTCATTGGTAGAGCTGCTGCCATGTGGCGTTGCCTCTACCAATGAAACGCAGCACGAGGGTGAGGGATGCCCCTGGCGCTGCAGAGTGGAACAGGTTCCTATAGCCCCTGCTCCGCTCGCTAACCTCCCTGCTCTCCCCTGAGTGGCGCGGTTGGCGGAGGGAAAAGGGAGGCCGCCGCGCAGCTCCCCCACTTGCTGGGGCGCCCCTCATCGCCCCCTGAGCACCCAGGCGCCCTGGCGCCCCACGCCACTAGAGTCAATGGGCGAGACGGCCCTGGTCATAGCGATCCATAGTTAAAAGTAGAAGTCGGCAAATGTGTCCTCTTTTTTGCTCTTCAAAATATGGCAGCCCTAAATTAGTTGCACATGATCATTATTCATTTATTGATTAATTCTGCATTCATATCCAAAGGAGGAAAGGGAATAGTTTAGCTAGTGCAGCAGCTCAGAACAAATTAAATGGTGCACTTCATGATAAAGCATGAAACTCAGTGCATAGAACTGATACCCTAAGAAGCTCCATTGGATACCTTCCTATTTTCCTAACATAAAAAAATGGTGGCCGCAAATAGTTGTGGACAGTTATAAATAAAGCAAACACCTCTAGTTCCATGGATCCAATTTACATTTTCTATATAGCAGCTTAAAGAGTATTCACTAGGCTGTAATTAAATGTTTAGCATTGGTGTCATGCAATGCATTATTACTATTCGATAGTATGCCAAATAAAACGGACTAAATTCATATTTATAGGCAACTTTGCAATACATTTTGTAAGAAATCCCTTGTTGATTCAATTAGGATTTTGAGTTCCAAAACTTTCAGACGCACCTGTCAATTATTTGACTTCTTAGCCAGCCAGTGACATTTCTGGCTTAGCCCTGTAATAAAACAGGAACAGAGTAAGATATATGTGGTCAGCGTTGCTTTTCCGGTATTGTTTCAGAAAGTACAAAACAGGTAGGTTCACATTTACATGCAAACTGAATCAAATTTCCCTCCCAATGCATGGTTGCTGAATTAGAATCCGTGACATGCTGGTTTTGTATGTGTCACACACACACACACACACACACACCAGCAGTGCTATTTTTCTAGAAAAAGGGGTGCTGGAACTCACCACAACACCTCCCTCATTCTCTCAGAATGGCAATGGCACCCACCAGAAAAAAGCCATGCTCAGCAGGGGCAGATTTAGGTCACTGCAAGCAGGTGTGGTTGCACTGGGGATGCAACCAAAAAGGGCAACTTCTCAAAGATTCAGAAATGAGGCATGAAGGCTCTTACAGGATCCTAGAGTCCTCCTTCATCCTTCTCAAAGCTGGGCAAATACTTACTGGGCTTCAGGAAGGAGGGCTCTAGGACCCTGCCAAAGCCTCACACCTACTTCCCAAAGCTGGGCTTAAGGCAGTGCAAGACTGGGGTGGGGGTGGGGAGTCACATGGCCTCGCACAGGGCGACATATTGCCAAGGTTCACCCCTGCCCTCAGCAGTCCAAAAGGGCTCAGTCTAGCAAAAGCTGCACACCATGCGATCACTGTGATATGGGCTTTCCCTGAGAAGAATAATCCCCACCCCAAAGGAAGGTTTCCCCGTATTTGTTATTATTTATTTATTCATTCACTGCCCTATACCCAGAGGTCTCAGGGTGGTTCACGAATGTTATGTATTAAGTTAACTGCAGTATTCCTTCTGGCCACCGTAATAAACAAGAACACAACATATAAAATCAAACCAAAAACAATAGCCCAATAAAAACGAATTGGCCACATTCTAAAAGGGTATTGGGTGTCGATAAAAAGGTAAAGGTAGAGGGAACCCTGACCATTAGGTCCAGTCGTGACCGACTCGGGGGTTGCGCGCTCATCTTGCATTATTGGCCGAGGGAGCCGGCGTATAGCTTCCAGGTCATGTGGCCAGCATGACAAAGCCACTTCTGGCAAACCAGAGCAGCACACGGAAACGCCGTTTACCTTCCCGCTATAGCGGTTCCTATTTATCTACTTGCATTTTGACATGCTTTCGAACTGCTAGGTTGGCAGGAGCTGGGACCAAGCAACGGGAGCTCACCCTGTCACAGGGATTCGAACCGCCGACCTTCTGATCAGCAAGCCCTAGGCTCAGTGATTTAACTACAGCACCACCTGGGTCCCATTGGGTGTTGATAAGATCAACCAAAGGCATGGGTAAAAAGGAATGTTTTTGTCTGGCACCTTCTCCTTCTTTGCACAGCCAATCAGAACAAGCTGCACACCCAGCCACTCAAATCCGCTGCAGCAGAGCAGAGGTGGGATCTCATTCCTGTAGGTGAATCAATAGTCCTTTTTGTGCAATTAGCCTATGAATAGGGAATGCGTATTTGATGAAAACTGGCTCTTGCCTGTTCAATTTTCCAGCTTGTATTATATTACTATTATTATTAATAGTAATAATAACATCATCATCTGCCAGAGCTGGCCTTCACAGCCCCGAGGAATGAGTGATCTTAATATTAATGCCTGCTGTATTTCAGCCCCTAATTGTGGCCTTTTAGAGGGATCCTTTTAAAAGTTCACAAAAGCTGTTTCAGGGAGGAGAAATTGAATGAGGCCTGATCATGACAGCAGGGAGCTCTCAGGAGAGTCTAGCGAGCTGCAGCTATTAAAGTCTCCAACAGAATGCTTTGCCTCCGGTGGTAAGAGCGGAGAGTCTTTGGAACCATTTAACGGTGGTTTGCTAGATTCAAGGATATAGGAAAGTGGTGTGTGTACACTTTGCACTGAAAATAAACGTGAATTTGAGGGAATGAGCAGTAGGGATTGCCTAGCCATGGCCTCATGCAAAGACTCCAGAGCACAGAATAACGAAATCACATATCTTCCAAGTTTCCCAATTTTCCAGGGACAGTCCCAGAATTACGGAAACCATCCTGGTTTCCCCTCTGGAGCAGCAGAAAATAAGCTTGCTTCATATCCCATGTGACAGCCCTTGAGATGTTGAGGGGGGCTACAACAGCTTCCCATTCTCTCCCATCCCTGCACTAATATGAATACCAGTTGCTCTGGGGCCCAAAGACAGGAGAAGGCTGTTTGCTTTACAGTGCTGGCTGTGGGTTTCCCAGAGGCTGACCACTGCAGGAAGTAGGATTCTGGGCAAGATCAGGAATCTGGTCTGATCCAGAAGGCCTCTTTTGTTTGTATGTTGTTTACATTAAACCAGGCATGCCCAAACTTCGGCCCTCCAGATGTTTTGGACTACAATTCCCATCTCCCCCGACCACTGGTCTTGTTAGCTAGGGATCATGGGAGTTGTAGGCCAAAACATCTGGAGGGCCACAGTTTGGGGATGCCTGCATTAAACCCAAGTCATGCTACTGTGCTTATTCACACTCATTCCTTGCTACTTTTCTCCCCACTTTCTTCATCCCCTAAGTATCAAGCTTTAAATCAGTATTTCCAAAACTTGGGTATCCAACTGATTTTGGGTGGCAATTCCCATCATCCCAGACCACTGGTCCCGCTAGCTAGGGATGATGGGAGTTGTAGTCCAAAAAACAGCTGGAGACCCAAGTTTGGGAAACACTGCTTAAATGGTAGGCATAGGATAAGGCTACCAATAGCTAATGGCCATGTTGTCAATGCCCTAACTCCACTGTCAAAGGCAACATCCCCCTGAATATCCATTGTTTCTGGGGATCACAAGTGGGGAGTGCTGTTGTGCTCAAATCCTGCTTGTGGGTTTCCAACGGGCATGTGGTTGGCTTCTTTAGAACAGGAAGCTGGGCTAGATGAGCCTTTGGACTTTCCTTACATTCTCGTTTCTCATGCTCTCCTCCTTTCCCTTCTGCCTGCAGAGCAAAATTACAGCCTTGCTGCACATAGGAAAGGTTGTCAAGTGGGCTCAAGGAGGAACAGGGCAGGAGGTCCAGTGGATGCTGGCTTCCTGAATGTATTGGGGCATTTAAAAGTGACGTCTCAGGGCGCCTGTGGTGTTCGAATGCCAGTTGATATCTATATGGTTCTGCTTCTGGCATATGTTCTGGTGCTTAATATATAACAGTGGTGTGTGTAAAGCGGCCAGAGGAGATGGTGACACACCCATCCTGGCAATCTGTTAAGGCAAGGATAAAGTTTGTTTTTGTCATGGCTAAAAATTGGCCGCTGTTTCTTTAATGCTGGGGGAGCTGAGTCAGCATGAGTAAGGGGCCTGCGATGACTCATGCAACCTCTCACTTAATTGTATTGTACCTGTATATATAAAGTGGTGTTTTGCTGGGGTGTTGGTTGGTTGGTTGGTTGGTTGGTTGGTTGGTTGGAGAAAGCTGGTGGTGTTGATGTCTGTACAGTTAGTCATTTTGCAGTTAAAGACTTTTAAGAATAAAAGCAGAATACAGTATACTCTGCAAGGACACTCTTTTCGTGGAGTCTTTTGTGCCAGGCAAAGCAAGTCAGAAGCTTTGCCATATTTTTTCACAACACCGACAGTTTTACAGGCCAAAAGGTGTTGAAGATGATCATGATTACATTTAGCCATTGCTGCATCTTGTGGTAGCAAAGTCCAAGTCAAAAAATGCTGCAACTGTTCAGCATAGGGGAGTTGCTCCATCCACTTGGTCATTTTGGTGGCCCTTTCCTGGACCGTTTCCAACTCTGCAATATACTTTTTGAGGTGAGGCAACCAGAACTCTATAGAGTATGGTCACACTATAGGCTTGTATGATAGCATTATGTATAACAGCATTGCAGTCTTTCCAATTTTATTCATAATCCTTTCCCTTGTGATCCTTAAATGTTACAATGGATATAACACAGCAAGGTATGCCTTCTAGACCATCACTGTTTTGTGGGAAGGATCCAAGAGCATCTCGAAACTCACCCAATAAAAGTGAATCATAGTGCTCTTCTGATCTAGCATAACAAATCCACTTTTTAAAATTAAAAACAAAGAAACAGATTTTCTTATGGTTTGCAAACTGATGGGGAAAGGCAGTGCTAAGGATGAGGTGAAAGATTAATGAGATGATGAGTGCTCACTGTCACATAACTCCCCCATAAACAAATCAGTGCTGACTCTCTGAGACACATGAGTGGGACTGAGCAACTGAATTGTGCCTAACCCAGAAGACCCTTCACAGAAGACCACCCTCTACTGGTTCAGTCCAAAGCCAATTTAAAAGATCCCTATGAATGAAAAAAATAATGGGGCTCTTTTTGTTACTACGCAGGCAGCTGACTAGGCAGGCAGTCACACTGCTCACCTGGCCATATTCTTCCCCATCCCCAATGTTAATGATTCCGTTGTGATACCTGCATAGCAGGTGTTGTACCAGATGACCTGTAGGGTCTGTTCCAACCATAAATTTCTATAATTCTATAAAGACCAGATATAGTCTAAGCACCCCATAAGCTTTGTGCAAGTGAATCAGGATGAACACTGAATAAGCAGGATGTCTGCAGGCAGGGCTGGATTAACCATTAAGCAAAATAAGCACATGCTTAGGGCATCAAGGGAAAGAGGGCATGACATAAATTTTCCATTGCCAGATTTACCAGGGACCATATGGTGCAGCTGAACAAGGTTGCATAAAAAACACTCCCAGGATAAATGAAAAAATAAAATAAACACATGCATATAACTGTATATAAACAACAACAACAACAACAACAACAACAACAACAACAACAGACAGATTAATGATATACGGTTTATTGATTTTTATATTTTGAATTATGGGGGCACCAAAATCTTTCAAGTGCTTAGGACAGGGTCCCCAAACTAAGGCCCAGGGGCCGGATGCGGCCCAATCGCCTTCTAAATCCGGCCCGCGGACGGTCCAGGAATCAGCATGCTTACATAAGTAGAATGTGTCCTTTTATTTAAAATGCATCTCTGGGTTATTTGTGGAGCATAGGAATTCGTTCATATTTTTTTTTCAAAATATAGTCCGGCCCCCCACAAGTTCTGAGGGACAGTGGACCGGCCCCCTCCCTGCTGAAAAAGTTTGCTGACCCCTGGCAGCCTTAGGCCTTCTAAAGGTCTTAAACTGGCCCTGTCTGCAAGTACCCTGAGATGCTCCTATGCTACCTCCCCAAACTCTCTCCCTTCTATCCTATAGGTAAATAAATGCATCTTCTATGTGCCAGCTGCCCCGGGACCTTGGAAACCATAACCTCCTCTGTGTTCTGTTGCTTTTTTGCCAGAGTGCATGCTGTTATTTACAGATTGCGTTGACTTAACCCCTGCCCCACTCCCTGGGTCCAGTCTATTTGTTTTCTCCATTCCTGGTGGTCACTAATGCTCAAAATTTGTCTCCGAGTCTCTCAACAAGGCTTCCCATTATAAATAGGCAAAAAGAAGAAAGGAAAGGGACAGAGCTCATGGAGCGTTGTGGTTCAGCAATTACTCTCAATCTGTGCCTTCCTCAGTGGAGAGATAAAATAGCTGGTAGCATCCAGCAGGGGATGCTGCAGAAAATACTATATTAAATCTCATTTTATAGGGGCAAAGAGGTGTTGGGAAAAGATAATAATGTATTCTGCAGGCTGGAATCTGGCAAATAAACATCCGGCTTGGAACAGGATCCGTGTTTTATTTGCTAGGCGGTGCACTTAAATGGTCTCAGCTGGACTGGGATTTTAAAAAGCTTTATGGCTTTAGATTTTATTTACTGCTCTTGTGTCCATCAAAATACAGCTTTACTTTAAAGTGTTTTGGGTTTTTATTTTATTTTATTTAATGGAACAATAACATCACAAAACTCGTAAGGAAATCCTCACTCCATGTACTTTCATACAGGGTTTTTCCCAAATGAGAGTCTTAATTTCATTTTTAAATTTATTAAATTTATATTCTGCCATCCATCAAGAGACCACAGGACAATTTACCACATAAAACACAACATACATAATATAATAATAATAAAAGGAGGGAGGGGAGAGACAAATACCAGAGAGGGGGGATGGGTTTGGAGAATTAGATGCATGCTGTTTGTTTATCTATCACATTTATATTCCACTTTTCCTCCAAGGAGCTCAAGGTACTGTCCAGCGTTCTCTTCCTTTCCATTTCATTCTCACAACAACCCTGTGAGGTTGGTTAGGCTGAGAGGTAGTAACTAGTGCAAGGCTATCCTGTTAACTGCATGGCTGAGTGGAGATTTGAACCCTGGTCCTCCGGTCTAAATCCAGAGCTCAAACCACTACACCACGGTGGTACAAGATGTCTCTCGACAAACACTGTGCAAGTATTTTTGTGGATGATGGCATGCTGCTTGATAAGGACACTGAAAGAGTAGAAATTGCTGGTGCTTTTTATTCCCTCCATATCTGGAACAGAAATCAATGCAGTTGTTTTTGTTTATATGCAATCATTACATAATTGATCACCACCACCCCATTTGCTTTGTGCTACTTTTGCTCTTAAATGAATGGTGTGGAATAGTGTAAGGATAAAATAATCAAGTATGTAAAAATTCTGCCGCAGTGAGATAAACGACGCAGCTTTTGTCAGAAGCCAAGCTGCAGCGGAATGGAAACGGCGCTGCATTGAAATCAATGCCACCATACATCTCTGTTTGTACAGTGCAACTATGGTGTACACAGACTATACACTCATTGCTTATGAATAAGTGCATGAGTGTACAGCTGAACTGTCTGTACAGATTGTACACTTGTTGAATGTAACTTGTGAACACCCTTTATGTTGAGGCTGATTGTGGAAGCGTTCAGGGGCCTGCTGCGACCAGCTTCCCAGTGCTCATTTCATTGCATCCAGAGTCTGCCATTGCTCCTGCTGGGCTTCCAGCAAGCCAACAGCAGACCAGGGCAGCAACATGGAGGGTAGAATGAGTTCGTGAATGTCAACTAACCATGTGTCACGGGAGAAAGCGGGAGCCAAGCAGCACACATCCAGCAGTAGAAATGGGGGAGAGAAGAAAGAGGGTACAGACAGCAAGAGAAGAAGGAAAAATAGAAGGAGAAGGGAAGAACTCAATCTGCCTGTCTATCTGCCTCGGCTTCCGATTTCCGCTTCTACTCCTTTCTGACATTTACTTGCTGCTTTTTTGCAACATGACCCCTGCATAAGCCGGAGCATGTTATTGGTTCTTGCTTTGTTTCAACTATTTGTAGTAAAGTATTTATTCAGCTGAAAATGGAAAGGATGCCAGAGTGGCTTCCAGATATCAGTACTGGCAGCCCTTGCCATCAGCCTTGTAGTCTAAATTACATGACACAAAAGGAAAATGGACTGGGGAGGCAGGAGGAGAAAGAAAGAAAGCTCATGCACTAGTTCTTAGTAATAATCAGCTGGAATGGAGAGAATTCAAGGAGGAGAGGAGCTAATAGTTGCTGGTTTATCAGCTGAGCCAATGGGGAGGTCCTTTGTTGTAGCTAGGATGAAATAACTGCTGGTAGATCACAACACTTCTAACCTCTGTCCCATTGGATTGATAGTTGATTCTCCATAAGCCATGAAACCAGATACATGGAGACTAGCTTTTTCTTGATGCTGGTACATGATGTGGTGTTCATTCTGTCTTCATGTAACTATTAACATGAATCCGGCTTCCTACTTCACCTTTAAACATTCATTGAAAGTGTGATGGTGGTGGGCAATCCATCTTTTGCCCCCTTTAGCCACCCTGACTCCAAGCACAGCAGAGTGATTAAAGGGTGCTAAAGGGTACCAAATCCATCTTAAGTGACCTTGAGCATGTGCCTTTAGCTTTCCCTGCTGGGATCATCATTCATTCCATGTTCAACTTAATCTGCACTATCCTGGAAGAACAAAGAGAGAGAAAGGAAGCTTTTAGTGCTGAATTTTCCTGCCTCGCACTCAGAGATTTTATTTTTTTAAAAAAAAATTACCCACATGATCGGGATGCTTGACAGATTCCATCTTTGTGAATTCCTGTATGAGCTGACCTGCTCTTGAACTAATGTGGGGATTGGAACACAGTTGTCCAGAGGCTTCCCAAAAGAACCAAAACAATGATTGGTGCATGTGTGACATGCAATCGTATCCTGCTATCTTCTACTTAGAGTAGACCCATGGAAATGAACGGACCTAAATTAGTTGTGTTTATAGCTAAACAAGCTATAGCTTAGGGCCCCACTCTCTTGCCCCCCCAATACTTCTTCTTAATTGTATTTCAGTTCAGCAATTACTTTGATAAAATACATATTTTGTTATGTGCAAATGGCTTTAGATACCTAAAAGGTAAAGGGAGCCCTGACCATTAGGTCCAGTCGTGACCGACTCTGGGGTTGCGGCACTCATCTCGCATTATTGGCCAAGGGAGCCGGCGTACAGCTTCCAGGTCATGTGGCCAGCATGACAAAGCCGCTTCTGGTGAACCAGAGCAGCACACGGAAACACCGTTTACCTTCCCGCTGTAGCAGTACCTATTTATCTACTTGCACTTTGACATGCTTTCAAACTGCTAGGTTAGCAGGAGCTGGGACCAAGCAACGGGAGCTCACTCTGTTGCGGGGATTCCAACTGCCGACCTTCTGATCAGCAAGCCCTAGGCTCTGTGGTTTAGGTCCATAAATTACCATATAGCATAGATTCAACACAAAAAAAAACCAGTGACAATTTGTTGTTGACAAAGGACAGCTGGACATATAAAGGGCCACATTACCTTCAGTAGTTTAGGGCCTCATCAAAACTAAATCCGGCCCTGGTTGTGTCTTATTAATTCCAACGGGTCCTTGTGCAAAAGTGACACAGGCTGAAAACAGAGTGACCCCTGACCACAAAGTTACTTTGACGTCTGTTGTGTGCTGACAGATCATGTCCTCCTCACAGAGGGCATGTGTTGCGGTGAGATCAACGTGACTGAACCTCTAAGGTTGTGGGTGGGTCATTTGGATAACCACAATGCCCGATTGGAGGTCCCTCGTTACTGGGTGCAATTTGGCCAATGGGAAGAAGGCAAGGGCTTCTAGGGACCTATTTAAGCCCATGCACCGGTGAACTTCCTCTTTTCACTCATGCATCAGAACACCCACCCACCTCTCCCTATATTTAGGGGTTTTTTTCAGTGATTGACCTTGCTATGCCGTCGTGTGTCATCTGTCATTGGGACAGGGGCTCGGTAGGAATTTCCCCACTTGGCTGATTGGCTGTTGCCATTTGGGTTTCACCTGCTGCGTAGCAAATCAGCAAATCGTCACAACTTGTAAGGTTGTGGATAGGCACTGATTCAAGGTGGTTAGGGATGAGGAGCTGTGCCAATCCCTATGTGAAGGGTATTCTGTTAAAGGAATCCAAGGACTCTAATTGGTTTGGTCAACTCCTGGTAGGGAGTTGTGCCCATGCCTCAGTCCCGGGGAGCATCTGCGGAGTGGACAGAGTCTGCTCCCAGGCTCTTGACCTTCCCCAGGTGTTTACCCTTGGCTGACCTATGGTGTGCCCTGGGTCAGCACTACCTACCGTGGGCATAGGGAGCTAGTCAAACCAGAGCCTATGCAACCACTCACTTATCTGTAATCAATTGAGTTGTGGCCTAAATTCTGCCAAAATCCAAAACCAAAATTTGAGTCAAATGTGTTTTTATTTATGGGGGAGGTCTCGGGATCTGAACACGCAAAATCAAGCACAACTTCCTTTTACCACAGGAACCATCCACACGCTGGAAAGGAGGTGTGCGGTGCTCTTCCAGCTGCTTGGGATTTTTGGCACAAGCTCCAGTGTGGGCTATGCTCACTAAATGGCCTGCATCCACTTGAGGGAAGAAAATTCAGTTCTTTGTTCATTAGGAAGCCAGCAAGCTTTTGTTGCCTATATATATAGTACAGAGAGAAGTGAAATTTGTGCATGGACTATAGCTGCATATTCACTTTATCAGCAGAATGCACTGTTCTACTGGGACTGCTGATTCTAGGTCAGCCATAAAGGGATCCTTCCCCCATTTTCATGTGTGTTCATTTCAGTGTATTCAGGGCAGCTCTTGGAACACAAAACTGCAGGTTGTTTTTTCTTTCTTTCTCCCACCCGCAACCCCTCCGCCCAAACCAAAGGATATTGATTTTGGAATAATGCCTTCAACACCGTGCCCTTCGGTTATGCTGGATACTGACGAGCTCAGCATTTTCTCCCCCAAAGCTAAGGGAGGGTGCAAAGGGAATCCCAGAACTGGGAACTCAGAGGCATCTGGATGTTAACAATTCATCATCGTGGCAATAGGGAAGGCACAGGTCGGATAATTTAGCATCAAGAAGTCTCAGCTCCTTTCAGGCTTCTATGGAAGGGATGCTCTAAGTTCATCTGTGAGGTAGTGATTGTCATGAGTGTGCAGAAAAGGAACATGCAGAAGGGATATGTCTGTGTGCATATAGCAGAGGGCAGAAGAGTCTGAGGGTAAGATTGAGGAAATATGCAATTTCCTTCAAATGCTGCTGTCACAACTTATTAGTCATTCGTCAAGGTTTGACAGGACTCGTTTTGTTTTGCCACAACCAGCTAGTGCAGCTGCTCTTCAGGATTTTTTTTGAGGCGGAGGTGTGGGTGTTTGTGGAAGATTTGGAATGTGTGGGACTCCTCGGAGTTGTGTTTTCCCCCTTGAACTTCAACCCCCACCTTCCTTTTCAGTTCATTGAGTGAGTCTCCTGAGTAGGAATTTAAATTAGTGCTGTGTCAAAAGCAACCAACCAACCCATCTTCCAATTTATTGAAAACATTCTTCCCCTGTGAAAGAAGCTCCAATGTTTCTGCTTTGTTCTCAGAACATGTTATAATTTCCACAGAAGTTTGGCGCATGGTTTTGAAATTACCTTGTGGCAGCAAAAAAACCTAAGGGTGGTGTGTGCTTTTTTCCTCTTTTTCCAGGAAACATTGCACCAGAAGCTGCCCAAATTGGATGTTGTTAAAAAGAAGATCAGGCAAATTCATGGAGGAAAGGTTGATCAATGCCTACTAGCCACAATGGCTATGTTCTACCTCAGGGGTCAGCAAACTTTTCCAGTGGGGGCCCGGTCCACTGGCCCTCAGACCTTGTGGGGGGCTGGACTATATTTTTGGGGAAAAAATTGAACGAATTCCTATGCTCCACAAATAATCCAGAGATGCATTTTAAATAAAAGGACACATTCTACTCATGTAAAAACACGCTGATTCCCGGATTGTCTGTGGGCCAGATTTAGAAGGCATTTGGACCGGATCCGGCCCCCGGGCTTTAGCTTGTCTACACATGTTCTACCTCCACTGTCAGAGGAATTATGCCTCTTAATGCCAGCTGCTGGAAACCAGAGGCAGGGAGAATGCTCTTGTCCTCGGGCCCTGTTTACATGTTTCCCACAGGCATCTGGTTAGCCACTGTGAGAACAGGATGCTGGGGTACTGACAGGCCTTTGGTCTGACTCAGTGGGACTCTTCTTGTGCCCTGGCTTTTTGCGCTTCTTGGGAGAAGTTGCCTTATGATACCTGTCAGGGCACTGCCCAGCAAGACCTTAAGGGTAGAGAGGGAGGAGGAGGTTGGGCAGGGACGGCTGGGAGAAGAAGGACAGGAAATAGCAGTAGGAAAAGGGGAGGGGGTGGCAGGAAGTAGCCAGGGAATGAAAGGGCTCGGGGATGCTGAGCAGGAGCCTCAGCACCGCTCCACCAGCTCGGGAACAGAGGGGGAAATTACACAGGTCCCATCGGCGTAAAACACAGAGGCGGAGAGTAGGGCTGCCCAAGTTTTTATGTTGGAGAAAAAGCTGCCAAAAGTTACTTCCTGGATCTGAGTCCGACAGTACAGATGGCTGAATGATGTCCGCTGCTTTGTACACCTGTAGATAAAGACTGAAATATGTATCAGCACCATTTCTTGTGGAGAGCACCCCCAATACCCTTACAATACCAGTACCTTTCTCTGGGTTTTCACTGAAGCCTGGACACCCAGGGAAGCTGCAGAGCGCAGGTCACTGGGAAGATGATTGGTAGAATGAAAGAAAGCACACTCACAAACACCCACCAGCCACCTCAAAAGTAAATCAATCATAAGAAAAACCCTGAAACCTCACCCATGAGAATTTCACCAAAGTTTCCAAATCGTTGACTTTAAGCAAAGGTTAGTGGGGAATAAAAGAACAAGGTCTGAGTTTGTGTATGGAAGACCACAGGGGGCAATGACTATTTCTGACTTAAGTAGATCCATCCAATTTAGGTATTCATTTCTGTGAAAGACTTGGCTGAGAAGTTAACTAAGTACCCTCTTTTAAAACAATTCTCTGAAAAGGAAAGCAAGGCTCTCTCTGTTACAAGGGCTCTTAATCCTTTTTCCTTCCAAGGTAAGGAACAAATCATGTTATTGGAGACATGAGGGTTTAGTAAAGGACGGCTGCATATTCAGAAAGTGTGTTTAAGCTGCCCATATTTATAGTAGGGTGTTGTCTTGAGAAACCATTGTTTTCGATCTGCTTGAGAAAATAAGATCACATGCCCTACACACACACACACACACACACACACACACACACACACACAAAATACAACATTAAACAGATGCCTTCAGGTGTTTTCTAAACGTTGTATAGATACTTATCTCCTTGGCTCAAGAGTCACTTAACTCCATACCCTCCAACATTTCTCCGATGAAAATAGGAGTGTCCTAAGGAAAAGCGGGACATTCCAGGATCAAATCAGAAACTGGGATGGCTTCTGTAAATCTGGGACTGTCCCTGGAAAATAGGGACACTTGGAGGGGTCTGAGATCAGGGCCTGTCAGTTATAAACATGGGCCATCCGTTGGCTACAGATGGTTTGCATGGCAATCCTGTCTAAATTCTTCATTCTTTGACAGGAGGGCTCTAATAATATTGCTGGCGTGTGTGAAAGAGAGAGTGGTCTGGTGCAAGGGGCTCACCCCATGGGAGAGATAAGAGTCAGAGAGGCCCTGCTAGACATGCTTGCACAGGTTATAATTTGGGGTTGCAGCAACCCTCTGGGGATCAGTAGGGACCTTTGCTTTATCAGAGGTGTGGAAGACAGCTTTTGTATTGTTGCATGCCACCCCCACCCCCACCCCCAGTCTCTGAGTGGTGAGAGGTTCAAAGTGTTATGTACTGAAGTTCTCACCCTGGCCACCAGGGGTATTGTGTACAGTATATAGCAGGCACCCCCAAACTGCGGCCCTCCAGATGTTTTGGCCTACAACTCCCATGATCCCTAGCTAACAGGACCAGTGGTCGGGGAAGATGGGAATTGTAGTCCAAAACATCTGGAGGGCCGAAGTTTGGGGATGTCTGGTATATAGTTTTCACTCAGGTCCACGTCAGTTAATTTAGGTGGGATACCCTGGGCTGTTGCTGTTACAGTGTTGACAGCCGGCTGCCTATATAAAGCAGGCCGGCTGAGCTGTTCAGTTCAGTTCCAGCTCCAACATTGAGGACTTTCCTTCCTGCTGGCTCTATGTCTCTCCAGGGGAAGGACTTGGGGAGAAATAGCTCAGTAACTGCTTGACATTTCCAGCTTCTGTGTTTTTTTTTCCTGGGAGGAGTGCAGACCCCCCTCCTCTCCTTCCCTGAAAACAGAGGGGACCCTGTGAGTGCTGCCGGCCTGTAGCAGGAGTTCACAGAGCTCTAGAGGCAACCAGGAAGCCTCAAGGACAGTATGCCTCTGTACAGTATGCCATTTGGGGTGAGGGGGATGAAATTCTCAGACATGGGAAGGCACTGATGAATGTAATGCTAAGGAGGGATTTCAGTTCCCATCATGGTCCCTATGCAGTGTCCTGGCTGGCACAGTCATCTCTCATTCACACTGCTGCACCCTCCCAGGAATGTATTTGAGATACACCCATGCGCTGTAAGGGTGCTGTCATTTATAAGAGGGCTGCAGAAGTACAGCTCTCACTGCAAGATTTTGCATGCCCCTGGGTATTTGCAAAAGGGCATTTTGTCTTCCTGTAAAACTAGCTCAGTCCCTGTTTGGGGGGCACGTTATATGTGTGTACTGTGCCCGCCCCCATAAAATATTCTCACTGCCATTGTCGTCCAGTTCCAGAAACAGCTGTCCACAGCTAATTTATTTCCTAATGCTACAGCAATGTTAATTTATAAATTACACTGGTAATTCGAGCTATTATTAATTTCAGATGGTGTAGGGCAAGACTAATTAAAATATGACACCAATTGCCACACATATGTACCAAGGACTAACATTTAAAATTAATAGGAATATTAAGTGTGACACCGGTCTCAGAGATGCTCTGCTCAGTAATTACAAAACCCGGGCTGCAAAAGATTTGATAAAAGGAGATGGGGAGATTTAAGAGAAATAAATAAGACAGCTCTATTTATGTCTCTCTTCCTCCTCACCCTTCTCCCATCCTTTAAAGGGATTGGTAAAGTTTCTTTCTTCCTTTTCCCACATTTCAAAATCAAACTTGAACTTTCCAATTTGCAAAAAAAATGACTCTCTATACCAAAGGTATTTTAATGCTGATATAATCTAATGGTTTTGCATTTTGAGGGAATGTCTGAACTGCAAATGCTAGTTTGAAACTAGTTTATCTCATTTTACTTCATCCCAAGACTGCATACTCACCATACATTTAAAGCACATAGCTTCCCCTAAAGAATGCAGGGAATTGTAGTCTGTGAAGGGTACTGGGAAATGTGGCTCTTTGGGGGGTAAATGACAGTTCCCAGGATTCTATGGGAAAAGCCATGTGCTTTGAGTGTATGCTGTATGGACAACCTTCGAGCCTTGGGTACTGTAATATATTGGGGTTTTTTTTTGGGGGGGGGGTTGAATTCCTTTTGCTTATTCCCTTCATGACACCACAGTTCTTGATATTATTGAGGTGGTGGTGGCAACCATAGTAGTGAAACTGGTGCAAAACCAGTTTATGTCTCTAGCTTGGACATATCCCAAGTACTGGCACCGGGGACCTCTATGGAGACTCTTTCCTTTTACTAGATGCCCCCACCACTGCAGAAAAGCACTCTTATTTCTTTTGATAGTGTGTGTACAAATGCATGACTCAAGTCTGCTGAAGGGGGTCATCAACGTAAGCTAAATGAGGCTAAGTATGCACTTTGATTCGGCTTGAAAGCCATGGACCAGGGATTTCTCTTCTTGGCAGTGAAGGGAACTCCCCGCTCCCAACACACATTTTCAAAGGAGCCAGCGGATTTGGTGTCTTCCGCACGTGGATTATCAATGGCAGCCTGCCAAGCTTGGCTGCCTACCACCTCATTTATATATAATGCTCCTTTCATCCACATCAAGATATCCCGGCAAACAAATGGAGAGGATCGTTTTAAGGGATGTATCTAGAACTCCCATCAGCAGCACCAGTGCCAGGTGAAAGATGCATGCCTGGAGAACATTACACACTGCTTCTATGTATCTCACCAGCCACTGCTGCCTAGTCAAGGTTGATCCTTTTCTTTCTTCTGCAGCCGTGGGATTCATGAGCGAAGACGAGTACTTGGAGATCACTGGCATCACTCGGGAGCAGTCAGGGGAGTACGAATGCAGTGCATCCAACGATGTTGCTACTCCTGTCGTGCGGAGAGTAAAAGTCACAGTGAACTGTGAGTATTGGGTAGGTTGTTGCAGGGCAGGTTGTAGGTTGCTGCTGCTTAGCAGTAGGGGGGGTGCTGCTGGAAGGATTTCCACAGTCTTTCTTGGTGCATTCTCTGTGTTTCCTTGGCATATTCTCTGCACCTTTTAATACCAGCAAGAGATAAATTCACAAGAACATATTAAGCTACCTTACATGAAGCTGGACAAACCTGGAACCTTTTGAGTTGTACCCAATGTAGTGCTAAGTTAAAGTTATGTAGCACTATACTTGTTTCACTGACACACACACAAAAAACAGTTTTGTGCTAGCAGAATGTTGTTGTGCACAAGAATGCATCAGCAGATTTCTGGTCACTTTATTGCACAGTGGATTGACCATTCCGTTGCATGAGTTCTGCTAGTGCAACGGTTGTGTTGGAGTCCTCTGTTGCAGAACACTAAAGCTAAACCATCCACTAAAGAATGTTGGATATGGTATCCTGCATGAAAAGTGCATGCTTTGCCTTTGAGCTACAGACCTATATTTGTTGCACCACAGTAAATCTTCCAAAAGGGGGCTGAACAGTAACATGGTAAATTGGGAGCATCTCATTCTAGTGAAATCCCAGCAGAAATGTCCAGTTCACCCAATGAATGGGTCACACTTGTCTGCATGCTTGCATACTGATTTTCACACATACCCCTCATTGCAGAACTCAGACAAGTTCACACATTTCTTCATTCACACACAGGTAAGTCCATATTCAGTTAGGCATACACATGTGTTTGTTGTCACATTCCTGCATGGACTTGCATGCATTTGCACACACAAGCATTCTCAAAACACACATCTTGCACCAACAGGACTTGGAAAGAAGCAGAGAGTTGAGGATGCATTGATTAAGTGGGCAGGAGTTAGAAAGTGTAACTGTGTGGACAGTTTGGAACTGGTTCCTTTGAGAATGCATGTAAAATCTGGTCACTGATTCTTCAAGTGCATCTGGCCAAGGAAACGTCTGCCGTTGGCGGTTTGTTTTCGGCACAAGTGAAACTCTGGAGAGGGGAAGGATCTCAAAGCAATGGCGAAGCAAAGTGATTTTCCAAACAAAATAAAATAAAAATGAAAATGATTTTTTTTTAAAAAAAACAAAGCCACAGAGAACAACTTGTCCCTTTCTCTACAGACCCGCCATACATCTCAGATACTAAGAACACCGGGGTGCCGGTGGGACAAAAAGGCATCCTCCAATGTGAAGCCTCTGCAGTTCCATCAGCCGAGTTCCAGTGGTACAAGGATGACAAAAGGTACATGAAGGATTAGTTGTAACTGATGTTAGGATGCTTCAGCGGGACCTGTCCTCACCATCACTGCATCAGAATTTGCTTGTTCTCTTAGAAAACTGACAACCTCTCCACCCTATGCACAGTCAGCATGGTGCTGGTGGGGTAGATGAGCACATTTCTCTGCAGTCATTCAGTGACTGAGTGTGGATAAAGAACCAGGGCTAATTCTATGGAAGGGTGAATTTCACTTTTAGTTTTCCTCTGTTTCTCATTTCCCCAAATTTATTAAATTCAGTTTGCTCCCATTCCCATAAATAGGGCAGCACATGTTTTCTATTAAAAACGCTTTGCACAACAAAACTCATTCCCATTTCTGTATTCTTTTCTCTTTCTGTATGTATTTTCAATGCAATTCCAGTTAACATATATGTGCCTGGAGGCAGGGAGGCTATGGTCACTATTACTGTATATACATTTCCTCTACTATACATCTTTTGTTCTCTCTCTCTCTCTCTCTCTCTCTCTCTCTCTCTCTCTCTCTCTCTCTCTCTCTCTCTCTTTCTCAGAGAACTTCAGTGCAAAATGTTAAAAAGGGCACATTTTGGAAGGTTTCACTCATGTTTTGGTTTGTAAAGTGTTAATTAAGTAGGATCACAATGAAATGCAAAGTGAATGAATTCACCCCCCCACCCCACCCCAAAACCCCCATCTGTTTATGTTTCAAAGCAGGGTGATTAACTTCCAAACTTGTAAGGGAATCTGCTAGCATTTGTCCAACGTTACCCTTAGCTTTGCTGTCTTCAGTTCCTGCCTTCACACTCACTCGCCACTTTTGCTTCTCCCACCCAACTTCTTATTATCCCCATTGTCAACATTGAGACCACCTGCACTATATGTTTAAAGCACTTTAAACAGTCAAAGCTTCCCCAAAAATCATGGGAACTATAGTTTCTTAAGGGTGCTGACAATTGTTAAAAGAGCCCCATTTGCCTTACAGAGTTGCAGTTTCCATAGTGGTTTAACAATCAGTCGCCCTTGCCAGGGAACTCTGGGTAATGTAGGGGGGAATAACAGCTCTCAACACCCTTCACAAACTACAGTTCCCAGGATTCTTTGGTGGAAGCCTGGAATATTTAAGTGGCACAGTACTACTTTAAATGCAGGGCACAAATGGGGTCTTAGATTGTATCAGGCATCCCCAAACTGCGGCCCTCCAGATGTTTTGGCCTACAACTCCCATGATCCCTAGCTAACAGGACCAGTGGTCAGGGATGATGGGAAATGTAGTCCAAAACATCTGGAGGGCCAAAGTTTGGGGATGCCCGGATTATATGCTCCTTAAAGTTAGGGACCTTTTCCCTGTATGCTGCTCAGCAAAGTATATAGATGGCACTGAGTTAAGAGTAATAATACTGCAAGCAAGTGGTAATCTACTGCATGTGGCACAGCCCCTTCACCCCAGTATCCTCATCTGTGTGTCTAACATGGAATTATGCTTAATAGCAGCCCTCATTGCCAAAGTTCATTAGTATAGCAAGGCTCCACTGTAACAATTCCACCCCAATTTGTGAGTGAGACTTACTTATCAGATTTCCTCAGACAACAGAAGGGCAAAGAATCATTCTCTTCTTGTGTAATTCCTACAGAAATCCCCAGACCTTGGAGCTCTCCTCCTCTAATTATCTCCACAGTACAGAAGTTCATTGAAAACACAAATTTGGAGATATTGTCCATTTGATTAAGGCATTTGTTTTAAGTTGCTGATCGCGTGGTGAGCTTCCAATATGCTGTCAGTCAGAATCAAAAGCCAGGGCAATAACATAGAGCAAGAGGCTGCGGGGGAAATTAGCTAAGCAAAGCACACAAACACAAACAAAGCCACACACAAATTGTCTTTTACTGTTAAACAGCATACAAGAGTATCAGGGTGGGGGGGATGAGGTACCAAAGAGGGGAGACATAGGCTATTGGGGGGGGGTGTAACTGTGGAAAAAAACTAAAGTGTCTTACATGTACCAAATGAAAGGCACAAATACAGGATGGGTGACACCTGGCTTGAGAGAAGTATATGTGAAAAGGATCTAGGAGTCTTGATAGGCCACAAACTTGACATGAGTCAACAGTGTGATGTAGCAGCTAAAAAAGCCAATGCAATTCTGGGCTGCATCAATAGGAGTATAGCATCTAGATCAAGGGAAGTAATAGTACCACTGTATTCTGCTCTGTTCAGACCTCAGCTGGAGTACTGTGTCCTGTTCTGGGCACCACAGTTCAAGAAGGATACTGACAAGCTGGAATGTGTCCAGAGGAGGGCAACCAAAATGGTCAAAGGCCTGGAAACAATGCCTTATGAGGAACGGCTTAGGGAGCTGGGCATGCTTAGCCTGGAGAAGAGAAGGTTAAGGGGTGATATGATAGCCATGTTCAAATATATTAAAGGATGCCATATAGAGGAGGGAGAAAGGTTGTTTTCTGCTGCTCCAGAGAAGCGGACACGGAGCAATGGATTCAAACTACAAGAAAGAAGATTCCACCTAAACATTAGGAAGAACTTCCTGACAGTAAGGCTGTTCGACAGTGGAATTTGCTGCCAAGGAGTGTGTTAGAGTCTCCTTCTTTGTTTTTTTTCCATATAATTTTTTATTAATTTTATATACAATAACAAATCACCTAAAAAGGAAGAAAAAGCAATACCATACCCAAAAGGAAAAGTAATCCACAGGTATCCCTTTACAGCTTACATCCCTCAAATAAAGTTATCATCTTATACAAATCGTCAACCTGGGTTTATATCTCAAATTGCAATATTTTCTTTCCTGATCCACATTTCCTTCTTCGCCCCGTCTTCCCCCATTTGACTTCCCCCTCTCTCTCTTATGGTTTTATTTCCATCCGATTATTTTCGTCCCTATATGCTTTACCAGATACCCTTATCCATTTTATTCTTGGCTGTATATTTACGTCCTGGTTACATACCCTCTTGTTGCATTTTGTAATGGCCATTTACCGATTTTTTTTTTTCCTTCCCCATTTTGTTTTCTCCTTGGTCTTACTTTTGCTAAATCTTACAGTAGTCTTTCCTATAAATTATAAATTTTTCCCATTCTTTTTGAAACTTTTGTTGTTTTTGGTCTCTAATTCTCCCCGTTAACCTCGCTAGCTCTGAGTATTCTATCAACTTCTCTCTCCAGTCTTCTATTGTTGGCACCTCCATTGTTCTCCATTTTTGCGCTAGAATAACCCTTGCGGCCGTGGTGGCGTACATGAAAAGTTTGTGATCTCCTTTCTTTATGCTTCTGCTTAAAATTCCTAGTAGCATTTCTTCAGGTCTTTTTGGGAACGTGTATCTTAACAGTCTTTTAAGTTCATTGTATATTTGTTCCCAATAGATTTTTACCTTTTCACAAAGCCACCACATGTGGTAATAGTCTCCTTCTTTGATGTTACACTTCCAACATTTTTTATTACTAGACTTATTAATTTTTGCAAGTTTGACCGGCGTAAGATGCCATCTAAACATCATTTTCATGATGTTTTCTTTTAAAAGAGTGCAAGCTGTAAATTTAATTTGGTACTTCCAAAGGTTTTGCCACTGATCAATACTGATATTATGACCTAGATCTAATGCCCATTTAATCATGCACTCTTTAGTAGCTTCATCTTTCGTATTCCAGTCTAGAAGGAGGTCATACATCTTAGTTAACAATTTTTCTTTACCTTCCAGTATTTCTAGTTGAAATTTAGATTTTTTACTCTCGAAACCGTGGTTCTTATTGTCTTTTTTGAACAAATCATATATCTGGTGATATTGTAGCCAGCCTATACCCTTTTCTTTCAATTGTTCATAAGATAGGATTTTCCATCCCTCTTCAGTTTCTATAAGGAGATCTTCATAACAAAGCCAGTTTGTTTCCATGTTCGTTTTTTTGATTGTTAAAATTTCTGTTGGCGACAGCCACCTTGGGGTTCTCCTTTCTATTAGGCTTTTAATTCTGTTCCAAACTTCATACAGTGGCCTCCTAAACACATGTGATAGGAAGCCTCTGTGCGATTTTACTTTTTCATGCCAAAGGTAGCTGTGCCATGTAAACCTGTTGTTGAAACCTTCAAGGTCCAAGAGATCGGGATCACTTAAAGTTGCCCATTCTTTTAGCCATATCATGCATGAAGCCTCATAGTAAATCTTAAGGTCTGGCAATGAGAACCCCCCCCTCTCTTTTCTATCTGTTAAGATCTTATACTTTATTCGTGGGGGTTTCCCCTGCCATATGTACCTAGAGATTTCCTTCCTCCATTCCTCAAAGATGCTGACACCTTTTACTACCGGAATCATTTGAAATAAAAATAAAAGCCTTGGTAATATATTCATTTTCACTGTGGCGATCCTACCCCACAGTGACAGGTATAGTTTTTTCCATGTTTCTAGGTCTTTTTTGATATCACTCCAAGTTTTTATATAATTGTCGTTAAACAGATTTATATTTCTTTCCGATAACCATATTCCTAGGTATTTTACTTTTTTCACTATTTCAATACCATAATTCCTTTGCAGATCTTCTCTTTCCTTCTTCATCAGATTTTTAACTATCATTTTGGTTTTATTTTTATTTAGTCTAAATCCTGCTACTGCTCCAAATGCGCCCATTTCCTTCATTAATTCTGCTAGACCAACGTCGGGATCTTCCAGGATTATCACCAGGTCGTCGGCGAAGGCCTTCTGCTTGTATTCTCTCTTTCCAATCTTTATCCCACTTATCCCCTTGTTCTCTCTTATTTTATCCAACAATACTTCTAAAACTAAGATGAATAACAAAGGGGATAAGGGGCACCCTTGCCTTGTTCCTTTCCTGATGTTTATCTCCTCTGATAATGTATTATTTATTATCAGTTTGGCCCTCTGCTTGGTGTATATTGCTTCAATGCTTTGTCTAAATTCCCTTCCCATGTCTCTTTTTTCTAATATCTTTTTCATAAACTCCCAGGATATATTGTCAAACGCCTTTTCGGCGTCGACAAATATCAAAGCTGCCTTTTTATCAATTCTTAACTCCAGGTATTCAATAATATCTACCACTGTTCTCACGTTGTTTTTCATTTGGCGGCCTGGTAAAAATCCTGTCTGGTCTTTGTGTATAAGTTCGGATAGCACTTTTTTAAGTCTAGTTCCCAGGATATCGGCGAATAGTTTGTAATCTGAATTCAGAAGAGAAATCGGCCTATAATTTCTGACATCCATCAATTCTGAATTTTCTTTCGGAATTAGGGTAATATAGGCCTCTTCCCAGGAATTTGGAATCTTTCCTTTTAACATAATTTCATTCATTAATTTAGTCAAGATAGGCGTCACCTCATCTTTCAGTTCTTTGTAATACTTGGCCGTCAGCCCATCTGGGCCTGGCGCCTTTCCTATTTTCATTTTTTTTATTCCCTCCTGTACTTCTTCTTCTGTTATATAGGCATTTAATAAGTTAGTTTGCTCTTCTGTTATTCTCCTTAATCTGCAATTTTCTAAATAGCTGTCTATTTCTTCTCCTTTTTCCTTCCCCTTCTGGTATAATTCCTTATAAAATTTTTGGAATGCATTCCTTATACTTTTAGGGTTTCCTGTCACCTTACCATCTTTTTGTATTTGACTAATATAGTTTTGTCTTTGTCTTTTTTTCAGTTGCCAGGCTAGAAGTTTGCCACACTTATTTGCGTGTTCAAAATTCTTTTGTTTAATCCATTTTAATTTCCATTCCACTTCTTGACTAAGCAGAGTGGAAAATTGGGCCCGCAACATCTTTATTTTTTGTTTTATATCTTTATTCCCTGGGTTCAAACTCAGTTGTCTTTCATTTTCTAGCAAGTCTTTTGTTATTTGATCTTTCTTCTTTTCTCTTTCCCTTTTTTTTATACTATTTTGTTTTATTAGGAAACCCCTCATAAAAGCTTTCCCTGCATCCCAGACCCAGTTAAGTTCTGATCCCTCTTTTAGATTAAATTTAAGGTATTCCTTGAATGCTTCCCGGGCTTTATCAACAATTCTTTGGTCCTGAAACAGGCCTTCATTCATTTTCCACCGAAAGGGGGAAGGTTGCTCATCTGACATTTCTAGATATACTGGATTATGATCTGAAAGTGTCCTGGGTGGAATATCTATTTTCAAAATTTTAGTGCTTAGTTCTCTCGATAGCCAAATGTAGTCTATTCTTCCCGCACTTTGATTGGGTTCGGAAAAGAACGTATATTGATTAGATGTGGGATTTTTATGTCTCCAGCCATCGATCAGGTCCAGCCTTTCCACCATTTTAAGAAAAGAACTTGGTAATTTACCATCCTTACTCACTTTTTTCCTTTTCGTTCTATCTAGTAGTGGGTCCACCACCCCATTGAAATCTCCCATTAGGAGCATTTTTTCCTCTATATACTCTAGTAACCTTTTCTCTAATTTTTTATAAAATATTGCTTTCCTCTGATTTGGAGCATATATTCCCACTACCAGAATCTTTTCCCCCTGTACCATGATTCGGGCTGCTATTACTCTCCCCTCTTCATCCTTAAAAGCCAATTCCGGTTTAAATTTCTCTTTGATATATAATACCACACCTCTCTTTTTCTTTTCGCTTAAAGATGTAAATTCCCTTCCTAATTTTTTATTCACCAGGACCCTTTCGTGTTTTTTTGAAATGTGTGTCTCCTGTAAGCATATTAGATCTAATTTTTCTTTTGTCAGGACATATTCGAATTTGTTTCTTTTACTTTTATTATTTAGTCCATTCACGTTCCAAGATTTAATTTTCAATACCATGGTTTATTCCTTTAAATAGATTTTTATTAAGTTTATGAAAATACCGGTTTTGGTCCTATGACTGTTCCTCTTTATCAATATCTACGTCTGAATTTCTTTCTTCTTCATCAATGCTTTTCTCTTCTCTTTCCCCTAACATGTCTTCTTCATTATCGTTTTCCTCCCCTCCTATTGCCCCTTCTTCACTACTTTTCTCCATTCCTAAGGCCTGTCCGTACTTTCTTCTGAACTTTCCTATATCGTTCTGGTTTTTGACCGTAGTTCTTATGCCTTTATAATAGAAGGTGAGTCCAACCGGGTTTTCCCATCTAAAACCAATATCATTTCTCCTTAATACTTCAATGAACTCTCGGAATTTTTCTCTTTTGCGTAACAGTCTAGTAGGCACTTCTTTAAATATGGTTATTTCCCTCCCATCGATTGCCAGTTTACTTATAAAGCTTTGTCTAAGGATTTCATTCCTTAGAAACATCGAATTAAATATTACCAAGCAGTCCCCCGGGAGTTTTCTCGCCTTTGCCTTCACTGACTTGACTTTGATTCTAAATGCATTTAGAATTGCCCCTTCTATCTCCTCTTTGGTGCGTCCCAACCAGTTCGCTATTCCATTTGAAAGTTTTTCCTTTATATTCTCATCTTGCTCCTCAGGAAGGCCTCTAAATTTCAAATTTTGCTGCCTCTGTCTAAGTTCCATAAGAGCCATATTATCTAACATTTCTTCTTTTTCCTTCTTTAGTTTAGCTATCTCCTCCCTTAAACCCTCAGTTTCTTTCTTTATCTCTTTCACCTCTTTCTGCACTCTTTTAGTGTTTTCCTCCAAGCCTTTAGTTTTCCCCGCTACCTCTTTAATTTCTTGAGTCAATTCTCCCACCACCTTCTCAAATTTTAGATCTATTGAAGCCTGTATATCACCCAATTTTTTTTCAATATTCTGTTCACTTTGCTTAATTTCTTTTTTGATTTCATTTAAGAGTCCCTCCCAGTCTTTACCTTCTTTACCTTCCTCCTGCCTGGAGGGGCGTCTATCAGATGGCGTTGCCATTGATTTTGCTCCTCTTTTCTCCCCCATTTTACCAACAATCCACCCCTCCCCTAACACTCCACTAGTTTTAACCTTTCCTTTCCGCCGAGGTCCCTTATTTGTTTAAATTTCCCCCCCGTGGGAGGGGATAGAGAAGATACAGAAAAAAAGACACAACCCCCCCAAAAAAGGAGAAAAGAAACTCCCTACCCTCCCTACCCTCCCACCTTCCCCAAAGTCTCAGTGGGACGTTGTTACTGTTTTATTTACAGAGTTGGTATCTTTCTTCTTCTTTCTTCTTCTCCTTCTTCTTCCGTTGTAACAATAGAGGTTCACTGCTGGTAGGTTCTTTACAGTCTATTAAAGTTCAATAATCGTGGTAAAGCTCAGTAGTTCCGTATTAGTTCTGTCCTTCTGGGATAATATTGACTCAGAAGCACTTATCTCAGAGGTTCACACCCCAATTAAGGGTAGAGAGTCCACTTAGCCTCCAATAATCCTGGGGTAGGGTAATCCTCATGTAACACAAAAGATAGCAGATTTATGTCTCACAGTACTTAGAGAGAGAACAGCTTTATGTCGCTGGGTATCTCCTTCAATAGTACACTAGAGAAAAGAGAGGGTACGGCACGAAGTCACTGCACTAGAGACTCACACATCCGAGAAATTAGCGTGCTGTGGTTCCACCGTGCCCCAACAAAAAAGGTATCAGATATATTCCATTATAAGATAGGCCATATATAATTTCCTTCCCCATATATCTCAAGTCAATCTAGCTAATAAGCTAGTTTGCGCAAACGGGGAGAGTTCTCCTAAAATAAGCTCTTCTCCGTCTAGGCGAATCCAAGAACGCAAACCAAAGAGTAGTTTTACCTTTCCTCTCCCTTCTCAGGAGGGGGGGGGAGGCGGGTCTTTAGATCTCTATCACAAAAGCGAAGCGCCGTCCATTTAACCCCCTCAACCGATAGAATGTTTCTTCTTGCTGTGGTTAGATATAGTCGGCGTTTTCCTGCAACCTTGTAGCGGGCGCCATATTTAACTCCAAGCTGAGAGAGAGGTTCCGATAAGTCTTCCTAAGCCTTCTAGCGCTCAGCAAACATCCCGGCTTGTAAATCTGCTTACCGAGATATCTGCCAAGACTGCTTTTATAAGTCTTGGAGATAAGCTGCTTGCCACGGGAGCCTGAGGCTGCGTGGGGCGTGGTAGGCGATGTACTCCCTCGCACCCGCCACTCAATCCCCCCCCGAGGCCACTAATTCGGGCCCCGAAAGGGAGGAGAGCGGCTTTGGGCGCCGCTGAGTACCTGCGACTTCAAGGTAAGTCCCCCTTGAATCTCGGGTCCGTTAGCCTTACAGAAACCCGGTAAATTCCACGCCTCAACCGGAGCGACCACAGAGCGGTCGCTGCGCGCTCCCTTCTGTGTCCGCAGCTCACCGGAAGTCTAGAGTCTCCTTCTTTGGAGGTCTTTAAGCAGAGGCATGACAGTCATCTGTAAGGAATGCTTTGATGGTGTTTCCTGCTTGGCAGGGGGTTGGACTGGATGGCCCTTGTGGTCTCTTCCAACTCTATGATTCTATGATTCTATGAAATGTGCTCAGCAACCTCATTTCATACCCGCAGCAGACACTTTGTAGAGTTCTTCAGCTGCATCCTGTTCCTTTGCCTAGTGTCTGTTCCTTGTTGTTTGGATCTTCTTTACTTTAGAGAAATGACAAATAAGAGGAGATTTGTTAGAAGTGTGTAAAATAAGGCATGGCATGGAGAGAGTGGATAGAGAAAAGTTTCCCTCCCTCTCTCATTACACTGGAACACATGGACATTCAAGGAAGCTGATTTGAATGTTGGAAGATCCAGGACAGACAAAAGAAAAAGAAAAACAATTACCAGACCTTTAGAAGGCATCTTAAGGCAGCCCTGTTTAGGGAAGCTTTTAATGTTTGATGGATTTATGTATTTTAATGTTTTGTTGGAAGCCGCCCAGAGTGGCTGGGGGGAACCCGGCCAGATGGGCGGGGTATGAATAATGAATTATTATTATTATTATTATTATTATTATTATTATTATTATTTATTATTACTTCATGCAGCACATAGTTTAACTATGGAACTCGCTGGCCCTGAGACATCTACCCTCCCTTGCTACTACAATCTGATTTGACGGTCCTTTCTAGTGTAGCATTAGAATTCACAGTCTCATACTTTGGAATTCACTGAGCCAGTGCATGTTGCATTGGAATTGTTTATCTGTGCTGTGGACAAATCAATGGAGTCTCCTTAAAAGGCAGCTGGCAAAGGAATCTTCTGCCTTGAGCTGTTTGTTCTGGCAGTATCTGCAAGGTGGAGAAGGAAAGGGCGCTTGAATCCAATGATCCCACGTCATGAAAGTGCTTCTCAACTCCAGATAAATGGCCTAGATAACCCATTCCAATTTTATGTTTTCGAGAAATCTCTCCATAGAAGGGATCATGTGGACCCAAAAATGGCATCAGAATTGCCCCCTGGTGAATGCTCAGATCTAATTATGGTGCTCAAATACAGTCAGTTATAGGCAGCAATGCAAGCTACCAGTAATTCTGTTAGCTTCCACCCCGAACTTGTCACCATTTCTTGGTCTTCCTCTTTTATCTTTGTTATCTCCTATTATTTTAGGCTCATTGAAGGACAGAAAGGGTTGAAAGTGGAAAACAAGGCCTTCTTCTCCCGCCTGACTTTCTTCAATGTCTCTGAGCAGGACTATGGAAACTATACCTGTGTGGCCTACAACCAGCTAGGAAACACCAACGCCAGCATCATTCTGTACGGTAAGTAAAGCATGTCCTGGTATTCCAATGGGATCATATATGGTCAAGGAGATGTGGGAGGGGTGGACAGGTGAGTTAAAAAAAAAACCTCTCTTTTCAAGTCTGGGAAAGATGGGGGGGTCCTACTGGACTCATGTCCTACACATGGGCTTCCCTTTGGCAACAAGTTGGCCACTGTAGTAACAGAATGCTAGACTAGGGCAACATACACTCCATACATTAAAAGCACCATTAAATCACTTCAAAGAGTCCTGGCTTCCCCAAAAGAATTCTGGGAGCTGTAGTTCACTAAGAGCACTGAGAGTTATCAGAAGACCTCTATCCCCCACCCCCAAAGCTCCAATGCCCAGAGTGGTTTAGCAATCAGTTCCCCCACCCAGGTAACTATGGGAATAGTCGCTCTAGAACAGGGGTCTCGTAACAACCCTCAGCACCCTTAACAAACTACATGTCCCAGAATTCTTTGGGGGAAGCCTGGACTGTTTTAAAGTGGTATTGTGGTGCTTTAAATGTATGGTGTGAATATGGACTTTGGTCTGACCCAGCAGAGTTCTTATATTTTCTGCCACATGGGCTGGACAAGTGCTGCATCCATGACATGTATGAGAGTCATGAAATACTAGCCTCCCTCCTTAGCCTTTTTATCCTTGGGATGCCACTGGATAGACAACCAAATCTTTACAAATTATATTACTCCTAATGTTTAGGAACATAGGAAGTAGCCTTTACTGAGTCAGATCACTGGACCATCTAGCTCAGAAATGTCTACATTGACTGGTAGCAGCTCTCCCTTGGCTTCAGACAAGGGGCATTATTAACCCTACTCAAATTTACCAGGGGATTGAACCACTGAGCATCTTTCCCTGGCATCTGCAGATGTCAACAGCTTTCAGGATGTGGGGCTTCTGTCAAATGCTATTCTCAAAGAGTGGGAAAAGAAATGAGGTGGACTAAGCCACCAGTGTGACACTTGAGGAAGGTTATAACTTCCTAATGAGGCAAAAGTCAGTCCATGATTTTCTGCAACTCTGCTGGTTCCATAATAACTTCAACTGTCTTCAGTTGTAATGGGCAAGGGCTTCACTATTCCACTTTTCTTGAGTCAACTTCACCCTCCTCTTCACTGACACGTGGACTGTGACACATTCATTACTATGGATCTGGAAAACCATCCTGAGAAGATAACCTTCCCTGGAAACTGCATGGAAGTTTCACCCCCAAAAAGAATGCCAGTGTTCACCTTGAATTCTGCTTTCTGTGGGATTCTCTGGCACCTTACACCAACAAACGTCTTCATTCCACTGCCTGAAATCGGTATGGTGAACTGTTGGCCTGCCAGGTCTTGCTGGACTCCAACTCCCAATAGCCCCAGAAAGCATGGTCTATGGCCAAGGATGATGGGAGCTGTAGTTGAGTGAAATCTGCAGGGTGAAATTCCCCCCACACCTGTTCTGAAGTACACCTGTTTCAGTGTCTCCCAGAAGTTTTGTCAGAACTGCCTAGTACAGAGTACTTTCCTGCCTTAAATCGGGGAAACATTTACTGTAGCACTAGACTTTCAGCTCTTTCTTCAGAACATGTAAAAATCCAACAAGCTGAATTATCCAGAGGCTCCCCTACCCTACACCATAGGACACCATAGAACTTCTAACCCAGGCATCCCCAAACTGCGGCCCTCCAGATGTTTTGGCCTACAACTCCCATGATCCCTAGTCGAAAACATCTGGAGGGCCGAAGTTTGGGGATGCCTGTTCTAACCCCTTTACAACATCCTCATTTGGGGAAGTCTTGATATACCCATTGTAGATCCATCAGATAGCTGGTCCCCTCCTCAACTCATGATTTATAAATACATATATCTTAAGATATTTCCCCCTCCAGAGTATTGCCCTTTCAGGTAATCAAGCAGAGAGGGGACTGTTGTGGCGAGGACAAATTTCCTCTCCATATACAAAACAGCCGCCACCACCACCACCATCTCAGAGAGCCTCCTTTGACATCGCCACCCCAGAGCGCAGTCTGTTAGGTGAGGTTTTTGAGAATAAACAACCCAAGCGGCTCGGTGATCCCAGGTTTGCTTCCAAGTCGCATTTTCTATTACTGCAACATGAAATAAAAAATTGACTTTCGCAAAGGGAGGCGGGGAAGAGCTCTGTACCCTTATCTGGAAGCTATTTTCTCCACATGCCAGAGCTCTGATTAGAGTGATGGATCCATCTGACACCACTCACAGCCAGGGACAGCTGTAATTGCTTGGCTTATTTGTCACGCTTCTCCAATGTTGTGGCAGGCAGAGCTGTTCTGGATGCCTTTCTGTGCCAGTTGGGAGCTGAGGTGCGGAGCAAAATCTGGAGTGCCCCACTTTCCCTGGCTTCCTATGCCCACTTTAACCAATTGTTACTGGCTGGTAGGGATAGTAGCCATGCCAGTCCATATCTATTAACCACTTTAACATAACCTCCTTGTTGTATACTACACTCTTAAGGGGGCTTAAGCCAGGGGTCAGCAAACGTTTTCAGCAGGGGGCTGAAAAACCTTGTGGGGAGTCGGACTATATATTTATTTTGGGGTGGGGATGAATGAATTCCTATGCCCCACAAATAACACAGAGGTGCATTTTAAATAAAGCCACATTCTACTCAAGTAAAAACATGCTGATTCCCGGACTGTCTGCGGACCAGATTTAGAAGGTGATTGGGCTGGATCCTGCCCCTGGGCCTTAGTTTGCCTACCCATGGCTTAAGCGTTGTCCCATGGGGCATGGAGTGACCCAGCCCAAGACAAGTAGGTGAAAAGCAACATGAAGAGGAAGCCACACAGAGGGTACATCAATGAAACCAACATTAATATGGTCTGTGGAGGAGGGAGCCACTGCTTTTGATGCAGGACAGGAGCTAAGGTCACATCCTCGCTACCCATTTAAAGCACTATGACACAGCTTTAAACAGTCATGGCTTCCCCCAAAGAATCCTAGGAACTGTAATTTGTTGAGGGTGATGAGAGTTGTTAGGAGACACACACACACCCTTCCCCTAACAGAGCTACAATGCTTAGGGTGATTTAACTATCAATTGCTCTTCCCAAGCGACTCTGGAAATTGTAGCTGTGATGGGAATAGGAGTCTCCTAACTGCTCACAAGCTACAGTTCCCGTGATACTTGGAGAAAGTAGTGACTGCTTAAACTGGTTGAGTACTGCTTTAAATGTGTGGTGCAGATGTGGCCCCAAAAGCCCAGTCCCTGATAGATGTCTCAGGCAGACCCTTGAATGGCAAGCCAGGAGGGCCAATACAAAACAGTAGGTTTCCTGAAGATTTACCCATAAATACATTGACATTACTTCCATAGTAACTAGAAGTGGCAGCTAAGAAGTGGAAGGTTTATGGAACGAATGGTGGGAGAGATGTGGACCAAGCACATAATGGAGCCAAAAAGGCTATAACGTTTACACCTGTGCCCTGACATACGGCATATCCATTCATTGATCGTGATGCTGAGTTCAGATGAGTCCACCCCAGGTCTTACAGCTTGCTGGCAGTGGTAAGGGGAATTATGGAAGGAAGAATGCTAATCTTCTGTGGGTCAGCAAGAAACTGAAAACAAAACCTGCTCGTCTTCTAAGCACAGTCTGAGTCCAGGTTCTTATTTCAAAGAATCCCGGGCCTCTGGACACAACAGACATGCATAGTTCATCTACTAGAATTGGGGCTCTTGCATTCTCCTTCTCCATTGGTACAAGAGAGGCTGGCATCTCCTGGCCTGGTGATCAACATGATGCAACCTTTACCCCTGTGTGTTGTGTGCCATGTTACTTTAGTCCAGGCACCCCCAAACTCGGCCCTCCAGATGTTTTGGGACTACAACTCCCATCATCCCTGACCACTGGTCCTGTTAGCTAGGGATGATGGGAGTTGTAGTCCCAAAAACATCTGGAGGGCCAAATTTAGGGATGCCTGCTTTAGTCTATTAAATAGGAGCCTAGGGCTGCTTGAGTCCCAGAGGAATTCAAAGTGGCCACTGGATTGGAATAAGAAGCTAAATATTTCAATTTATTCCTTTGTCTGGATCTCTAGGTGTCCACACTGGAAACCCTCCAAATGTCAGGCAGGGGTAACGTCAGTGTTTCAGACCACATATAATTATTCTTCATGGCCAAACAAGAGGATGTACTGTAGATCAGGCATCCCCAAACTTCGGCCCTCCAGATGTTTTGGACTACAATTCCCATCATCCCTGACCACTGGTCCTGTTAGCTAGGGATCATGGGAGTTGTAGACCAAAACATCTGGAGGGCCGCAGGTTGGGGGTGCCTGCTGTAGATCATGTAGCCATCTCCTGAAAAACCTGTGTTGTTTTGCTTTGTTTCAAATGAAAAACAGCTGTGGGAGGCTGTGAGTTTCAATGGAAATATGGTAGTGTGGATGGAGTTGCTTGACCCTTCTCTCTCTCTCCCTTTCTGCACAGAATTGCTGCTACCCACATCTTTTCTCTGTGTGTGGAAAAGCAACTGGGGAAAGGTCACTTTTAGTGAGAAAATGGCTCAAGTGGGATTTTTATTTGCTTAGCTAATTTATACACCACTTTGTATTTCAGCAGAAATGTGGTTAAGGAGCCCTTTCCTTTCATTTCTCTTCAGACACTGGAGAACTGTAGATTTGCATGTTTGGAAAATTAATCTAGCTAAGATTAATGCTGCTGAGAATCTTTCCCAAGTGAATTAGCATTTTCTTGCCCTATTGAAATCTGAAGTGGCAGTCTGATGTCACAGAAATGTAGAAACACAAATCCCTGCTTATATGGGCTTCAGCTTGCCTATCTCTGTATAAGTCGCAAGTGGGATGGTGAGAAATTAGGGTCCCAGTCTTTTAGTTACTTATGATTTAAATGATTGATTGAGTTAGAATTCCACCAGCCCATCCTGAAGGCTTGGGATAGGCAAGAGGGCTTGAAAAAGAAGCACAAGCCCCCCCCCCTGAATAATCTACCGGTATATATCTATATATCTATATAAATGTAAAAAGGACATGTGGGTGTGTTTCCACTTTTCTCCGAAACCGCTTGACCAATAGTGTTCAAATTTGCACACAACGGCCCATGCTACTGTGAGAGGAAGCATATAATGTTTGCGTAGACAGGTGTCACACCTGCACAAGGTAAAACCCCAAAAAAACCGTGTTTCAGAAAACACAACTCACCCCAATATGCATGCTGGGAAAAAGAAGCCAAAAGAGGTTGCAAAACAGCACCCTCTAGCGGCGGCTACACTGGTACTACAGCTAGAAAACCTTCTCTCTCCACAGCACCTCGGCTCGCCTTTACAGACTAGGCCGAACAAGGCTGAATGGAGGTGGGGACTCACATGGGTGGGTGTTGCGGGGGGAGGGGACGGAATTGGTCATGGATCGGGACAGGTTGGGGGGAATCACAGGGATGAACCGCGGGTGGGGGGGAGGCGGAATAGGTCATGGGTCAGGACAGGGTGGAGGAAATCCCAGGGATGAGCCACAGCAACGTGTGGCTGGGCCAGCCAGTAATAAATAAAATGGCACGTTAGAAACTGCAGCAAATAGGAGAGCACATGTACTACAATTACCCCATACACTAGCCAGCAGCTACACTCTAGAACTGTTGCCTATCGATTAAATAGGTGTCTGAGAATACTTTTTTCAGTGTTTGCTTTTTAAAAAATGTTTAGGAAAGCAAAGTCAGACATGCCATTTTAACATGTCATTTTAGTTTATTATGTCATTTTTTAAAACCTGCTGTTTTTACTTAAATTTGGAGGAATCGAAGGTCAACACTTCTTTTCAGCATTGATTTTATCAGTTTTATTAAGGACTATTTTATGTTGTTTTGTAGAAACGTCTTGAATGTTTTTTTTATGATTACAAGCCATATAAGCCTTGTGAAATAGATTAAATAAATAAATAACTCTTTTAAAAAAAAACAATGCCCAGGGTCTGGATTTGGAGAGTCATTCGTAGGCGGCAGTGGCATGGAAGTCACTGAGTAGGGATGGAGGAGCAATTCAGAGCAGGCTTCCGCTCAAGTCGAATCTGTCCGGTAGACACTTTCCAAAATAATATGCAAAACGAAACACGGCAAAAATATGAGCCTACCCGAATTTTGCTTTGCAGTTCTCCAGCCAAATGATGTTTGGAAAAAAATGCATCTATCAGGGTAACGTGTGCTAAAATGTGTGTGTTGGTCAAAACTGCATAAGGATATGCGTTTATTAGGAGAGAAACAAAATGGGACTTGCTGCAAAATGTGGAAAACTGAAGTTAAGACTGGCAAAATGAGAAACCAAGGGAACAAAAATTGACAGATCCTTCCATCCCTGTTACTCAGAATAAATGTCTGCTGTCATACAATGAAGAAACTAGAAACACAAGGGAGATTCATGTGGTGGGAGGTAAGCATTTTGAGGGCGTGTAAGAGAAGAAGCAGTCTCTCTGAGAGGCTGAACCCACGCAGCCTTCCAAGCAATGGGGCAGCGTTTGTGTCCACACCAGGGCCTAAAATGTTTTATACTGCTGATTGATTAATTCCTGATGACATTTCTCCCATCACATGCATCACAACATTCTGTCATACAGCCTTGCAAAATAAATAAATAAATCTGCTATCAAATGTACACTCAATGTCAAATGAGGCTAGTTTGTGCCTTTCATAGTTATATGTCACAGCCAAGTAGGTAGAGAAGAGTTTTTCTCCCTTTCTCATAACCCTAGAACATTGTGGGCAGCCAATGAAGCTGAATGTTGGATGATTCAGGGTGGATGAAAGAAAGTACTTCCTCATGCAGCATGGTGAAACTCTGGAACTCACTCCCGCAGGAGGCAGTGATGGCCGCCAACGTGGATGGCTTTGAAAGAGGATGAGACAAATTCATGGAGGGCAAGGCTATCAATGGCAGCTAGTTGTGCTTGGCCTCCATGGTCTAAGGCAATATTCTGAATATCAGTTGATTGAATATCAGTGGGTTGATTGTACTTGGGTCCTGCTGGAGGGTTTCCTGCAGGCATCTTGTTGGCCACTATGAGTGCAGGATGCTGGACTAGATGGAGCTATTGGCCTGATCCAACAGGCTCTTCTTGTGTCAGGGCAAGGTTGCAAATTGCGAGTACTTTTGAGCCCATCCACGTAGCCCAAGTTTCCCATGGTGAAACTGGTAAGTGGAAATGTCACATTTCTACAAGGAGTGACTTCTATGGTGCAGTTGGTATTATTATTATTAGGTAGTTTGGCTCTTAGTTGGACCTAAACTGGTATTAGGAGTTGAATTCTAGAGACTACCAGACGTCCGTGGTGAATTTGCATGGGTAGTAACTATTTTAGGGCAGGGAGTTCTACGTGTCTCAGATCCCACATTGTTCGAGATGATATGAGGCCTTCCCCAGAGGCCACACCAATGGCATAAGTATCTGAGCCCAGGGATCTTGGGATAATGCTGTTGCCTGCACTGCATGGATTACAGTTCCCCATTGCCACAGGCAATACAACAGTGTCCAAGGCTTTCAGTTCTCTTCCATCTATGTTCCTCAGATATGCACTGTGTAGGTAGAAGCAGGCCCAGAAGCCTTTGTAGGCTTTGGTGCACATCACTGCTGAGACCGGCTTGCACTAGACCTTGGGGCAGTTCTAGAGGAGTCTAGTACAATGGGAGTTGTGAAAGGTTCTGAAAAGTGAGCCCCAGGTCTTCACTGAAATCCATGTCGAAATTGTGGTGGGTGTTTTATTCCACTGAATTTTGCTGTATGTCTTAGAACAGGAGGAGCTATTCAGCAGTGGAACAGGCTACCTTAGAAGGTGATGGGCTCTCCTTTATTGAAGGTTTTTAAACAGAGGCTGGATGGCCATCTGCCACAGATTATTTAGATGTGGTACCTGCATTACAAGGGATTGGACTAGATGACCCTTGGGGGTCTCTTCAAACCCTACGTGTCTATGATTCTATGATTTAAATCATATTTAAAATGCACAGCATCCTCAAGGGAATCCTGGAATCTGTAGTTTGTTAAGGAAGATGGGAATTTCGGCTATGTTGGCATCAGCTACAGTTCTCAGGATTATTTGGGGGAAGCCATGTGCTTGAAATGTATGCTATGTGCACAGCCTTGGTCTGACTGGACTCCCTAGTTGGCAAAAACTAACTCCCAGACAATCATGCCAAAAGCAGCAACCGTTCTTCCTTTTGTTGCATATTTCCTCCCTGAACACATCCAAGATGTAGAGTGGTTATTCTTTCTGAGGTGAGGCAGGTGTTTTAATTTCCCCACCACTAAGATGCAATAAAGGAACAACTACCATCTCGCAAACCGCGGAGAGTCTTAAAGGAGCTCAATGGAGGGGCAGAGAATCAGTCTGCTGTTCACAGAGGGATCGTCAGATAATTAAACTACAGCAGGGTCCCACTGTACCATCCTGTACTAATCTTAGTTTAGCAAATCACTTTCTTCCCCTCCGCACCACCCTCCCACAACACCTTTTGTGTGACTACATTGTAAACTCTGCAGGACTTCACTTTGGTTCCGCATAGTGCCTTAATCTAGTGGGAAGCTAATTTCATAAGAGGTCTCCTGTTGAGAGCCAGAATTCTAGGCCCAACCGTTGTTAGGGGCAACCACAGACTCCATGTTTTGAATATGGAGTATGCTGTGCTAAAATCAATAGGAAAGAGGCACGACAAGGTCCCTGAGGTGTCATGCCATCATGCCATCACAGGTGACCTGCAGTTTTGATCAAAAAGTGCAGAATCCTGATTCCATCATTAATCTTAATTGATAGAGAAGTTGTGCTCCTAAATGGTGAAGAGGGAGGGCAATGCATTCCTCCATAAACAACCTGATGTGCCACATTTGAAGGTGAAAAGGAATAAGCTCAGCAGAGCTAATGTGGTTGTGAGAGGAGGTGTGTAGGCTGGCAGCTAAGAGAGAAGGCTGTCTGTGGAGCAGGCCTTAATTCACGTTTTGCCTAATCCCCCAATCTCTCAGCCTCAACACCCACATAAAATGCTGGGCTGCTTTTGAGGGCCATTGTAAAGATGATTGAGATAAGTTATGCAAAGTGCTTTGAATACTTGAGGTGTGCTATTTAAGCACACAAATGATTATTACCATCCACTTCCATGGATGGAGATGTGAAGGAACTGTTTTCTCACACAAATCCTTCAGGAAAAGAATCTAATGAGTGAACCTTCAAGAAGAGCTAGGGTGGTTTGAGGAGAAGATCTCTCATCCATTTGACCTCTTTGGCCATTGAAAACTCTCCTCTTAGATTTTACAGGGCTTGTCTATTGTGTTTGTTATATTAAAGGGGGCCCTCAGACAGAGAGCTGAAAGCTGTGAGGTGTGAACTTGGAAACTGGGAATCCCAGTTCTTCCTTGGTGTTTAATTTTATTTAAGGCTTTTCATATCTGCCTTTTGGTTCCATAGTAGAACTTTGCCTCCACAAAAGGCAGTCAGTGACCACTCAAAATTGTAAAGTAGTGGGAAGAGGCTGTGATTTGCAGGAGAGAATTTGTGGACATGGTATTAACTAACCATCACTTCTTCCCTGAAACTCTCCTACCCTTGCCCTAGCACTTTCCCCTGTGACACAGGAAACATGGGGTTGGCTGACAAATACAGCTAAGGGGATGTGGGAAAGGGAAAGCAACAACTGGGGTTAAACATTCCCTTCCCCGACCATTGAAGATAAATTGTTAGCTGTCTTGTGGGCTGGACATACTCCTCTTCTGTAGCAGTCTTCAAAACAGGCAATAATATGGGATGATAATATCAAGAAATCAAGGTATTGCACAAAGTAATGTGTAGGCCTAGGAACAGGTTGTGATCCCCAGCCTCTCCGGTGACCAAATGGGCTCTTTTGCAAGGCTGGCATTAAAAAGTATGTCATCCTTTCCATCTTCTTCATGCTTCCTTTCATTCACTTTCAGAAAGTGTCTGCTGTTCTCTGTCTTACCCATTCACTTCACAGCCCTCCCACTGCCACCCACACCTTCTTCTTCCATCCCATTTCTTATTTACGCAGCGCTGTGGTCATGGAGTGGTAATGATGAAACAATATATTTATTTTTATTTTATCTTCATTTTTCTCTTCCATTGTTTCCTCACCTGGTTTAGAAATAAGTGAGCCCACAAGCTCAACCTTGTTCCAAGGTCAGTATTGTTCTTGCTGTATGTCACCTTCCGCTCCCTTATTTGCAACCTCCCCACCCGCCGCCGCCCTTCGTTATACATTGCCTGTTTTCCCTTGTCTGATTTGCATGGAGGACGGTACCACTTCCTGATGAGCACCCAGAGAGACTGCAGGCTCTGATTGGTCTCCTTTGTCTCCATCATGTCATGCTTGATCTCTTGACTCAGTGATTCAGAGCTTCAATAACCAGTTCCATATCTCCTTCTCCTCCCTCACAGATTAGACTCAAGTAACTAAAAGTGTATCTGCATGCAACATTCATATTGCCTTTCTACCAGGGATGGGGAACCTGTGGCTCGCCAGTTTTTGCTGAACTATGACTCTCATCAATCCTGACAAGTGTTATGGATGGTGGGGGTTCTAGCCCAACAATGTATGGAGAGTTAGGGGTGATGGAAGTTCCATCCCATTCAATATCTGGAGAGCCAAGGATGGTTTGAGTTGTAGCCCACTCAACATACGGAGGGCTACAGCATCCCCATCCCTGTCCCCATCCCCTAACCACTTTGACCATCAGGTTTTCCTACCCAAAGAATCATGAGAATAATAATCTGAAGAAATGACTCACAAAACTGCAGATCACAAGCTTTCCTGAAATCAGTTTAAACCTAGAATGCACATAACCCCTTCAATATTCCTATCATAAGTCTCTGAGCTCAGGGCTTATACTAGAGTAGTGCCAAACATCCTTTTTTTTATAAAAAAGAATTTCATGAGAAATGTTCTGGGTGTATTTATTTTTTAAGAGCCTCTTGAAATGGTTTGAGAATTTTGGATCACTCTTGATAATATTTGGCAAAATGACCTTAATTTTGCTGCTGGAGAATCAGGTAGAGAATAAAATTCCCAGCCCTCCAACAAATAGTATTGCACATTCCTCACAGAGAATCTATATCGCAGGGTACCTTTCCAGATGTTGTTGGACTCCAGCTCTTATCATCATTGTGCATACTGACTGGGGCTGATATGAGCTGTAGTTCAACAACATCTAGGATTCAGTGTGTCACACTAGGTCAGGTATCCCCAAACTGAGGCCCTCCATATGTTTTGGCCTACAACTCCCATGATCCCTAGCTAACAGGACAAGTGGTCAGGGATGATGGGTATTGTAGTCCAAAACATCTGGAGGGCCAAAGTTTGGGGGTGACTGCACTAGGTCATGGTTTGCCAACTTGTTTTGTCCTCCAGATGTCGCTAAACTACTACTACTGCCATCATCCCTGACTATTAGCCATACTGACTGGAGCTAATGGGAAATGTAGTAAGTGGGTCTAGTTATATGGGTGGTACTAGAGATCTGCAACATATGATTCTGAGTGCCCTCACCAAACTACAATTTCCAGGATTGTTTTGGGGAGCCATAAAATGAAAATTAATATTAAACCAGTATAGGTTTGCAGAGTAGATGAATGTATGCAGCGGGTGCTGGAGCGCTCTTCCCCCCCCACCAGAGCCAAGCAGGGCCAAATCTCCCTGACACCCACAGAGAGGAGCGCTGGGTTGTGCTGTGCTGGGGTCACCCCTTGCCAGCTTCCCTCTGTCTGCAGCCACTCCCCATGGGGCTGGTCTGTTCTGCCGCCTGGGCCAGGGTGGGGATCTCTGCAGAACAGGGTGCCTGGTTGTACCCCCTCAGATTTTTGCACCAGGGGCCACAGCCCCTTGCCCCTCCCCACGTTACACCACTGTGTGTATGGAATTAGAATGGGCCCAGTCTCTCCTTCTTCACTGTTCCATAGTTATGGTGGAGGTTTGCAGAAGCATCCATTGCAAGGGATTGGGACCAGAGAACTTTTTGGGTCCCTCCCAACTATGATTCTTTGTTGGGATCTGTTCCCCCAGCTCCCCTTGAAAGTGTATGGGTAGGCCTGCCTTGATCAGGGCTCAAAGCCATCCTATATTATGCAAGATCACAAGAGAGCTGCTACCCTGCCATGGAGGTAATCTTTATATAATTGTAGTGTTTAAAGCACATGAATGTCCTTTTTGCCACTGCCTGCTGACTGGGCTGACAAAATGATCAGCCACTGCCTTATTGATACTCTTGCAGCGAAAACAAAACAAGGCAGTACATTTAGAATCACTGCATAACATGTAACAAGGAAACGGCAGCGTTAATGAATTGATGGCATGGTGGCGGGGGGATGAATTTCAGCAGAAGGAGATGTGGAACTGGCAGAAAGTGGTCCCAAGTTGCACCATCTGGCAGATGAAGAGGAATGATTGTGAGGTGAAAGCATGCCCCAAATCTAGGTGTTTAAATAGGTCTGATGGAGAGAGAGAGAAAAAAAAAACAGCGAGCAGAATGCAGGCGAGTGAAGAATCCTAGCAAACTTGGCCAGCTCCCCAGCCTACCTCCCCATCTTCATTTGGAGAGAGAGGGTCCCAGGAATGGAGCTAACTTTGGTCCCTGGTCCACGGACCTCCATTAGATTTCATCACTGATACTAGGACATGAATGTGGTTTGTCTCTATCGATCTGCATTTCCTCCCACCTTGCGGAATCAACACTGGTTTGTAGCTGCCACATTCTGAGAAGCAAAACTTATTTATTAACTCATCTGTTCTTTCTTTCTTTTCCCCCTATTTCCCCGCCCCCTTTTTTCTCTTTCTTTTTCTTCTTCTTCCTGCATGGCTTCCTTGTGTGTGTCTTCTCCTCATGCCTCCCTACATTCTGCCATGTAAGTACCACAAGCTTATATACCAGCTCTAGCCAATTTTGCATTTTCCTATGAAAGGAGAATTAAGGGGTGGGGCAACAGGGCACCAGGGTAATCTATGCAACGGCTGTGTGTACATTTTTGTTTATTTGTTTGTTTGTTTATGCATGGTTTTTAAGAAGGTAGCTGGGAGTTAATTTTCTGGAGCATTATGGGAATCACTTGGGAGATCCAAAGCAGAAATGGTTGGAAGCCGTAGGCATGAGAGGTTTTGTAACTAATTGGAAAATGACCCAGCTATATTAATGTGATATAAATGATCTAGGGTTAGATTACCTGAAAGACCACCTCAGCCTTTATACATGAGCGGGATCATTTGGATCATGTGGGGTATGTACTTTCATGGGCACTTGGATGACAATATCTCATCTGTTCAAGTGAAAAAGTTGCTATTGGCTATGAGGCGAAGGATTGATTTCCTTGTTTGAGTGAACAGTATTTTAACCTTACTCCCTGCTTTTTTTTCATTTTAACTTTTGCATCCTTCTCTTTTGTGTGGTTCATGTGACACTAACAGGACAACTCCTCCTTAGTTTCTTTAGGCACCCCCAGACCAGATGTTTCTGCACCACCTATTTAGCTGTGTGTGTGTGTGTGTGTGTGTGTGTGTGTGTGTGTGTGTTGCATACAGACTGAACAGTAGCGTACAATTCATAATACAGGCTGTGCACTGACAACCCATAGCATGGGTACCATGAGTCATTACTCCTTACAACTGATCTAAATTATTCTATAACCTGGATTTGGAGTGAGAACACCCTTAACCAGGAGTGTAGTTGTGCCATATTCGTTTAGGTTTCTCTCTTCAGCCAAAAGCCACAAGATAAACCTACTTTCCTTTTTAGAGAAAAAGAAAGAAACCTCATGCTGCAAACCTTATATAGCATCTACCCAGATTCTACTCAAGGGGCAAACTTTTATGCTCTCTGGCTTTGCAAGTTCCTAGACCATCTTATTGTTGTCTGTGGCATGAGTTGCTTCTTCGTTTGCCAGATTGAGGAGGCCAGTGGATATTAGAGCTGAGCATATAGAGCTGAGTCTTCTGTCATTTCAATGTGTCAGGAAACATTTTGTCACACAGAAGCAAGCTGAAAGTATGATGCAGCAGATGCCAGCATCCCCCCCCCATTGCTCATGGTCCCTGCAAAGCATCTTGTTGCTTCCTACACCCCATCATGATTGCTTACTTCTCCTAAGTGACATCAACACAAAGCAATACAAAAGTGGCAGTGTGATCAGTTTTCTTTACAGCAAACCAGCTTCTTGGATTTATCTCTTCAGCACTCATCTACTTGTCCAGATCTAATACTTTGTACTCTTCCATCCCTTAGAGTATGACTGTTGGTGTAACTGGCTACTAATATGCAAAGTTTGGTTCCTCTCTGTTCCTCTCCCACACCTCGCAATATTAAGCTCAATTCACAATATTTCCACATTGCATTCTTTTAAAGCCCTTTCAAAACATCAGCATTTCAGTGCACATTTTGCCTAACACACACCTTTTATATTCATTTTCGCCTAATATACATTTTTTTCAAGCAATTACCCCAATATAAGTGGGGTGCGGGTGGCGCTGTGGGTTAAACAACAGAGCCTAGGGCTTGCCGATCAGAAGGTTGGCAGTTCGAATCCCCGCGACGGGGTGAGCTCCCGTTGCTCGGTCCCAGCTCCTGCCAACCTACCAGTTCGAAAGCATGTCAAAGTGCAAGTAGATAAATAGGTACTGCTACAGCGGGAAGGTAAATGGTGTTTCCGTGTGCTGCTCTGGTTCACCAGAAGTGGTTTTGTCATGCTGGCCACATGACCTGGAAGCTGTACGCCGGCTCCCTTGGCCAATAATGTGAGATAAGCGCCGCAACCCCAGAGTCGGTCACGACTTGACCTAATGGTCAGGGCTCCCTTTATCTTTACCGCAATATAATGCATTTTGTTTGTTAACGTTCGTGAATCAGTGCATTCTCGAGGACACTTTTTTGCAATATATGCATTCTTTTACACATTTTCTTTTTTTGGTTGGAGAACTGCATTGCTAAAACATAAAAATAGAGAAGTGTGGATTTTGAGGGGTAGCTGCATTTTGGTTTGCATCCTGTTTTAGGAAGTATGAATTGGGTAGACGCACATTCAAATGTGAAACAAACAAAATCTTAAGGATGGCACTCCTTAGCCTTTTCTTCGCCTAAAGATGTCCCACAAAGCAGTGGGTACAGATTTTTTTCTCAGGGTTTGCTCCCAATGCCTTTCTCATGAATGAGTATAGCCACAAGGCAGTAGAGGTTTAGGTTCAGTTTACCTTCCAGGTTGATGAGCCCCATCTGCCTCTAAACCATTTAGAGTATGAGATTAGTAATATTCATCTATTTTACAGGGTTGTTGTATGTGTTACAGCAAAAGGATCTGTGGGAATCCTCAAAATAATTGTAGAAGTGTGATGAGTCATCGCCATCGTCATCAAGCCTGCATCATAACACAATGCCCCGCTCCAGATACAGAAATCTCAGTCTAATAAACATCATACCTGCAGGCTCCCTCCTCTTCTCTTTCATGCATTGTGATTTTGTTCTTCTGGGGTTTCCTTCTATCTCACCCACTTTTTTTGGTGTGTGTGTGTGTGTGTGTGTGTGTGTATGTATATATATATATATATATATATATATATATATATATATATATATATATACCAAATATAAAAATATAAAAATCATAAAATATAAAAATCATATAAAAATATGATGCAAATATCAACATATACAGATGTTAAAGCAAACACTCCATGTGAAAGGCATCTTTCTGTAAGATAATTTATACTATAGGCACTGTATTTTAACATACAGCTGTTCAAAGTGTTCAAGAGCAAATGACACACAGGTTAATCAGGTGTGGGGATGTAAATAGGCATTGCTTTCCAATCTGCCCTGTATTTGTCACATTTGCATCCAACCCAAGGTTTGTGCATAGCAAACACAGATTTGCATGGCATCCCAAGTACACAAGTCAAGGCACTGTCTTTGACCTCTGCTCCTATCTATCTATCTATCTATCTAATCATCTCCATAGGCAGCAGTAGCATATTGATAACTTTATTTCATGAGGAAAAGTGTAGCTATTTTACTAATCTTTTACAAACGATTTGCAGTTGCACCAAGATCAAAGATGACAATGAGTTTTAAAAGGTCAGAAATCTTCTAGAGACGGTGATTATGAGCCTGGGTTATGAGCAACATGATGAAAATTGCAATGCCTGGAGCGTCTTATTTGCCATCTTTTAACCCTCTGTAAACTGTCTGCGACTGGAAAAGCATAAAACCAGCTTAGAGATAAAAACAAAGAGAGAGCCTTAGCAGAAGTTTGCAAGAAATCACAGCAGTGCAAACCGGAAGGTTGAAGGTGTCTCAGAGCAGGGTGGAACACATTGAGGGCCTTTTGTTTGCTTTATTGATAACTTCTTCTTTAATTTTGTAGAAGAGACAACCACACTTCAGACACCCTGGAAAGGTCAGTAAAACAATAACAACAGCAACCCACAAACCTGCTGCTGCTCCCCCAACTTCTGGCCTTGAACCTCAGCCATCCCTCTCCATCTTTCTCTGTTTCTTCTCCCTTCCCCCGTGGCTAAGCTAATATCAATGGTTCGAACGGCCCATCATTGGCCGTGTTGAATCTTTTGTCAGCTTTCGTGTCCAACCCTCTGCCTCCTTTTTGCTGAATACTTGAAGGCTTTCTGCCACCTGCTTTCAAACAATCTGCTTTGTAGCAAGTCTTCACCTGTCGCCAGTCATCCTTATTGCAGAATAATGTGGCTAGTCCTCATTTCTTTCAGCTTAATTTACAGATCTTCTTTACACAGCTTTTGCTTCCATTGCTGTGTGACCTGCTATCCTTGCTTTGCCACTTCTCCTAAGCCTTTTTTCTCCCAAACCCCCAAAACACATTCTATATATTACTCATTTGTGGCCTGAGAAGCATTGCAATGTTTTTCCAGTCTACCTTTATTCAGAATCTCAGGCCTCGTTTATACATACATTTTCATCATGCATTGACAGTGATATCAGAACATGGTTTGCTGCATATGTGAGTGGGTCTGAACATCTACAGCACCTAAATGCCCTTATCTCCTCACATCACTTTATGCAATGCTGCCTAGAAGAGAAGAGTCATTTTATACAGTCAGGTGCTGGCCTTAAAATGTACAGTAATGAATTTGAAGAGCAGTCAAATAATGTTATTTCCACATGTGCTAAATCCTGATCAAAATGTCCACTGCAGTTTTATTGTCTTAGTTGTAGTTCACAAAGCCAAAGGTATGGAGGTATTTCAGTTGTTTTATGAAGTAGGGTGTGCACTTTTGAGAGGTAGAAAAACTTAATGGAATATCTTTAGGTTTCTGACCAAATGGCATCCATATCTCCCCCTGCTCAGAGTGTCCCTCAGAATGGAACTTTTTCCAGCAAGCATTTACACCAGGCGTAGACAATGTGGTGTGCTCCAGATATTGCTGGACTACAATTCCACCACCTCTGACCATTAGCCGTGTTGGCTAGGGCTGATGGGAACTGTAGTCCAAAACATCCTGAACATCGTCTACTTTTTGATTTATACACCAGCTTAGAGCTGGCTACTATAAGCCAGCCTTAAAACTTTGCCTGGCGACGTTCTCCCTTGAAATTTGGAAGTCCCTGGGGAAAGGGATCCTCATCAGTGTGGAGAAGCCACCAATAACATCCCTCTGCATGCCTTAACACTCCAAAGTTGGCACCTGGATGGAAAACTCAGCAGGGTATTCCAGGCCAATCATTCTCAAATGATTTGTTTCTTTGTTCTCAGATGCGCTCAGTGGATAATTGATGCTTAATAGCTTTTTTCCTGGGAGACCACTGGGCCTGTTTGTTGGCCACTTTGGAACATCACATGCCTCCTTAATGAGCGCTAAGGAATTAATGTTGGAGAGGAGCCATTGCCAAGGCCAGGCTGGGCCACTTCGGCTCCTTTGTTGACTCTGCCGTCATTGATGGCTGTTTTGGCAGCAAGAGCTCCATTATCTCCTTCCATGCAGCTCTGTGCTTGGCTCCCTTGAATGCTTGTTATGAAATTTCAAAGGATCCAACTTCGCTTTCAAGAAACTGGTAGCTGAGGCTTTCTAGGGCTTCTGGTCCAGCTCCAGTGTGATAACGCCAATTGATTTAATGGAGATAGAAAACATTTGTGGTGGTGGTGTTTAATCATCAGTACAGATTTAATAGTAAGTTACAAAGTTGGGAGTTATGATGGGAAAACTATGCTATACCAGGAAACATGGCAGGTGCAAAAAGCAACAAAGTTTCTTGGGGCATCTTGGGGCATAAGAATTTGTGGACTATGGTCTCCTTCATCAGATGCATGAAGTGTTACCCTGATCTGAAAGTACATGGTTGGGAGGATTTAGTTATAAAAAAAGGATAAAGGGAACTCTGCAGGGAAAAACCAGAAAGTGATAATTTAGTGTTTAACAGTGGCAGTTCATAAAACCATTTTTGAAGACACAGGCATCCTGGCATGGGTAAGCCAATTATTGCATACAATGTGCTCGGAATCCTTTGTCTTGGTTCAATCCAAAAGTCTTTATATAGTCAGCAGGTTTCATGGCACAGTCTCCCTTTGAAATCGGCTGCTCCGGGGTGGCTACTTAAAGGTCATTTGCCGAAAAGCAGAGCGATGAAGAAATGGAAACAGGAGGCAGTCATGTAAAAACCACAGCGTTTTTTGGGGGGGGGTATCTGACCAGTATCAAAGGCACATTGAGGTGCATTCAAAGAAGGTGGTCTTCACCAGAGATTGAAAGGTTAACAAGGGAGGGGCCAGATATACCAAGTGCTGCCACCAGTGACACATCAGACAGTGATGGGATTCAGAACAGGCCCTCCCTGGAGATGCTCAGCAGACAAACAGGATGATGTGGGAGCAGACGGTTCTTTGAATGAATATGAATGAATTCAAACATATGAATCACATGTTTGGAAGCACACATCAAGAGGCTCCGGACCTCTGGGGGTTCAATTTCACCTTACATAGCATGTTGTGGTGGGGTTTAAAATGTCTCATGGTACATAAAAGAGATGGAAGTAAACTTTGCAAGACTGGCAAGGGAAGAAGCATTTGACTCAACAGAACTGAGCAATATGTTGGCAAATGTGCTTACAAGAGAGTAACGGTGGGGTGATTTGGCAGACTCTCTTTTCATCCTGGGTTTCTCCACCCATACTATTCTTTTTGCGTGGTTTGGCCATTAGTTTTCCAGTGTATGATGCTCCAAGGGTTCACTATGCCATGAAAATTTGATCTCATTCCTTGACGGGTTGTACCTCAGTGTTCAGTGCATGCTACTGTATGCATGCAAAAGGTCCCATGTTTGATATATGGCTTCTCCAGATAGGGCTGGGTGACCTCCCACCTGAAATCTTGGACATCTGCTGCCAGTCAATGTCTCAATGATACTGGGCCAAATTGATCGATTGCCTGGCTCAGTATAAGACAGCTTCCTTCATATGTTTCTTCAGGGTTATTTGTAAGCTGGAGCACTCCGATTTTTCGGAAAAGTAAAGGACTGATAATATACATAATATGCTACTTGTGCTATGGCAGGTCTAATAATATGGGGACTTCAGAGCAAGCAGGAATAAACCTCAGCCTGCATTACTCGCATTAGTGTTGAAATTCTAAATGGCTTAGGACTCAAATATATGAAAGACCATCCCCATCTCTTCTGCCTTCTTTGTGTGTTAAGATCTGCTGAGGGGAAATCTCTTGGCAGCTCCACCACAGAGAATAGCAGGCCGGTAGAGATATTTCCATGGAGGAGCCCCTAAATTGTGGAACTCCCTCCCCAACGAGGTGTGTCCGTCACCTTCACTGTGCAGCTTTCACCAAGGGCTCGTCTACATCTCCATTTGCCCCTCCACTGTGTGTGTATTTTTTAAATAATTGCATATCCAATTGTTGTAACCCTCCCTGGGACCTTATGGTGAACGGTGGGTAAGAAATATTATAATTAATAAACTTTGGTTCAGGTGTTATGACATGGGTGTTGTGAAGACTGGCTGATCAGATATGGTTACTGATGAAGAAAGGGGACAGTCTCTGGAAAATGTCATTGTTTTGGGTCCCTGTTTGCTAATAATAATAATAATAATAATAATAATAATAATAATATCATCTTGCCTTTTCTCTAGACTGGAACTCAAGGCAACTTGCACATATTAAAAAGAAATAGGTAAAATACAGAAAGCTACAAAAAAATTAAAGATAATTGTTAGAAAGTAATACAGCTCTAAGTAAATTAAAGCAACATAAAAAATGTGGAAAATAAAAACAGCACAGCACTATTAAAGCCCTTTCCTTAAAAAAAAAGACAATCAGTTCCCAGAAACCTGTCAGAATAAAACAGTCTTCACCTGTGAATGAAAAGACAATAAGGAGGGAGCCAGCTTCTCTAGGAAGGGAGTTCCAAAGTCGATGACACTCTCCCATATCCCCACCAAGCTTTTGTTCTTGTTTACTTGTTGTGCTCCTACATAATTAATAAATAAAATCGACTGACAGGGGTTAGTTTGGAGCCAGCCGTGGCAATAACAATAGTTTCGCCATAGCTGATAACAGCCTGTTTGCTTCATCATTCCATTGCTTATTATTCCATTCACTGACATGGTGCCTCCTGTCTTTCCACAGGCCCTGGAGCAGTGCATGATGGGAACAATGGCGGCTCAAGAAGAGTTGGCTGCATCTGGCTGCTCCCCTTCCTTCTGTTGCAACTGCTGCCCAAGTTTTGACCCTGTCAACCACGGCGATAAGATGACGATGGAGGAGAAGAAGATAAAGAGGAAGAAGAAGAAGAGAAGAAGAATATTACAATTTTTAAAAAATAATCATAATAGTAAGAGTATATTATGAGGAAATATTGGGAAGAGAGAAAGGGAATCTGAAAAAAGAAGAAGAGTCCAAATTGTTCTGCTGATGTTTCAACACAACTGAGTGTTTTGTTTTCTTTCTTTTGGGTTTTATTTTTCTCATCCACCCCCTCCCTCACCATGGACAAGGAATGCAGCTGTTGGGGACCAACCAGTGCATTTGGCTGAGTGACCATTGATCCCCATCTGCCCATCCCCACAGTAGCAAGGCAGCTGACTCAGTTTTTTCTTTTCTCTGAAATCTGCCCAACTGGAGGATTATGGTGTCGCCTATCCTGTGCACAAAATACGTCACAGTTCCCCCCAACCCCCCCCCCCCACACCTCTAGTCCCCTCTCCTCCTATTCACGGACTGCTCTGTCAGTTTGCTTCTTTGATTGCAGACTACGACGAAACGATGACAGGACCACAACCACTCTGATAAAGCAAACAGCCACCACAAGCAGCTTCAAGGAAAAGGGAAAACACGACGATGACCCAAAATCACATGATTGTTAAGACATTGATTCATTCTACTACATGGATGTCATGGATAATAAGGGATTCTGAGTCATTATTAATTTTATTAATTATATTTTCTGATATGAGACTAGAACTGTTAGTTCATAAAAAAAAACACAAAAATACAAAAAAGGAGGGAAAATGGGGTGGGGGAGAGAAAAGTATGTTTATTATTAAGAACAAATTGGCTAATGGGATTCTTAACTGGCTTACGAGGAGGTGGAATGTCAATGTCTCTGGCTGTTTATCAGATGGGTCTGGATACAATTTGACCCGTCCAGCAGAAGCAAGAGAAAGAGAGAGAGAGAGAGAGAGAGGACAAGCAAGTAATGCCTCCACCAGCATTATCAAGTTTTCATTCATTATTCTAGTGTTCAACTCAAGAAAGTTTTCCACTGTCTTCATACTGTTTGGAAGTACAAAGGTTGATGCTCACTGTATCTTGAGTTAGATGGATATGCTTATTCTTTTTATGAGCTATATATATATAGTATATATATATATATAAATATACATACATATATATATATAAATATTATAATAATTATTATTTTGTTAGCATCCTAGCACATTATTTCTCAGCCAGGTCCTTCTGCCGACATTACTGCATGATATATATGAAGTTAGGTGTGTATTGGTCTTTTCAGACACAAGGATAGAGTTTTATTGGTAACTGTGTAATTAATTCCTGCTTTTTATTTCGTTTTTCTTTCCTTTTCTTTTTCTTTCCTTTTTCGGCCTTCCCGTGGGTTATTTACATGTTGAAGACATTTATATAAAAAAAGAAAAGAAAAAAGAAAAGAAAGAATGAAAAAAAAAACAACTTAACAATTCTGCAGCGTCTCTTTCCATATTTGGATTTCTATAAATGGGGGGGAACAGTGGTGATTAAAACCAACACACAACCTTTATTTTCCCTGCGCTACACAGCTTTGGATAGGAACACAACCAGGACACAGAGAAAAATAAAAATAAACGATGTTTCAGTGAATAGTACGTCTTTTTGAAAAGAACCCTCCAACACACACACATGCACATACGCCATGTCTGCTAGAGAAATTGACTCACATCAGTTTTGTTCTCTCTTTTCCTTTTCAATGGATAGAACTGGAGAGTTACACCTTGATGACGGACGGTTTTTGGGGATAGCTCAGTAGATGGAGACCTCCTTTGTCCTTGATTTGTTTGGAGGTCAAAACTGGAGGTTGCATCTGACTTTACATTTAAAAGAAAAAAGAATATGTTCCATGTTCCTCTTCAGACTGATTGTGATACCTCATTATTAAGCTGGTTGTGGAAGAGATGTGCATATATAGCTAATGCAGCAAAACAATTCATCAATAAAACGTTGAACTTAAACTCTGATATAGGACAGATCTTGAAGGGCAGAGTGCAATGCCAGCTTAGCAGGGTGGTGGGGTAGGAGACCACCTGTGCAATCATGTTGTTTCAACACAGAATTCTGTTGTGTGCAGGTCTCAGTAAGAGTTCCTAGTTGGGTCTTTTTGCCCAGTGGCCATTAACTTGATGGTAGATAAAGAATGCATTGAAAAGGATATGTTGATGCAATGTGGCAGGAATGAGGGGAACCAAACATCTCTGAATCTTGCCGGGCTGAAGATAAATGGATATGATCATCAACTTGGGTTAGTGTTACTTCAATATTCAACAGTATATTTGTGTGTGTGTGTGTGTGTGTGTGTGTGTGTGTGTGTGTGTGTTGGTGTATCATGAAATGGTCCCACAAAAATGAGAATCACACTGCAGGTGACATGACATATCTTATTGAACTAGCAAGGCCAATGTTGTTTCCCTGCTTTCTTAATTCCTGTGGATCCTTAATCCCTCTTCCCATTGTTGTTCATGATTTCCTTGCTTGCACTGGCTGCATGGTGGGAATTTCATGCCCCCTGGCTCCTGCCTATCACCCTTCCCTTGAATATTTGCCCTCTGTTTCTCTAGCCTTACTCCTCATTCATCTATCATTGGGCTGATCTTCCAGCCTCCTAAGCTAGAAGGTTAACCTCGACCTTTTCATATTGGATTTCTCTTCACTATTGGCCTCAAGATGGATGTTGGACATGCAGTGGCTATGCACATATCAGTAAGTTATCAGAAACTCTGGACCAGCATTCCCTAACCAAGTACTATCCTCCAAATGTTCCAAATGACATTTACCATCATCCCTGGCCATCATAGTGAATAGTCAAGGAAGATGGGAGTTGTAGTCCAAAACCTCTGAGGAATAACATGCAGGGGGAGGCAGTTCTAAGCCTTCTTTCTTTCCCTTTCCCCCCTTTTTTCTTGTTCAGGGTTCTGATGGAGAAAGCAAGCAAGCATTTTAAGATCACAAAGTCTTCCTTCTTACAAGAGGCCTGCAAGTCTGATAGATCACATTCTCCTTCACAAGACTATCTTGGTCCAGCGAGAGGCAAAATTCTGCCTACTAGTTTGCTTCTGTAACCTTTCAGTCTTATTCAGGCATCCCCAATCTGCGGCCCTCCAGATGTTTTGACCTACATTTCCCATGATCCCTAGCTAACAGGACCAGTGGACGGGGAAGATGGGAATTGTAGTCCAAAACATCTGGAGGGCCGAAGTTTGGGGATGTCTGGTCTTATTTATACAGTACATACATACATACATACATACGTACATACATACTGCCCTTCATCACAAGATCTCAGAGCAGTTCCTTGTGGACAGCTGAATGATTGTAATTCTGCCCCCTTATTTGCTGGCCTGGATTAGACCATGACCTCCAAATCTGGACACAGCCCACCAGCCAGCCCTATATGTTGACCCACCACAGCTTGAATAAACCACCTTCCTTGATTACTGGCCTGGGGCTACAAAACCAAGCATATGGGTGATACCACACATAGCAGACCATGATACACTGTGTTGATCAGCTGCATTTGGTGGGCCACAAGCTGCATGGGACATCTCACAAAGAAATAACTGCTTCTTATCACGTAGGGAAGTAGTTAAATGGAGAGAAGTGTGTCCTTCAGGAGGGATGCCATGGAGTGCAAGATGCAGAATTGCAAGTAATGAGGTCTGGGAAACAGAGACATAAAGGTTACAACTGGGATTTTATTGTATTTTTTTTACAGTCCTTTCTCTCCACAGATGCTTAGATGTTAGTGCTAGAAGGGACAGTTAACCTCCTTGCCTGATCTCGTCCTTGATTGCAGGTCATAGACGTTTGATCAGTGCAGTGCAATGGCATTCCCTCTAGCTATAGTGGGTGAGCAATAGCAAAGGAGCAAAGGTTATAAAAGAATCTGTGTTCAGTGCACACTGCAAAATGAAAATCTTCCTCCAGATACTGGCTAAGTGACAATGTCTCATTTCCATCCACAAATGTAGCCAATTTGGTGCCCCACACCGAAGTATTCCTCATCAACGATCCACATCAATAGCTTTTGCCATGTGGAGGGCAGCAGGAAGACTCGCCACTCAATGACTCCATGGTGGTGCCCCTCCAGAAGTTATGGACTACAGCTTCCATCCATCCCTGACTGTTGATTATTGTGCTTGGGGATGATGTGAATTGTAGTCCAAAAAAACAGGTGGAGGGCTCCACATTGGCTAAGCCAAATGTTTCCTATGCAGGAGTGAATGTGAAGCATGAATAGCACAAAATGCAAGGAATAGATTAAGTTTTGCTGACATTTTGCTGACAAGGCCCCTGTGAGCCAAGCTGTATATTGCACTTGTGGGGGAATTCCCCTTGGGGTTACAAGTACGGAGGCTCACCCCAAATTCCCAGTCACTCAGATTCAGTCAGTAATGCATTACTAGACAGAGTGCAAAGAGTCTGTGAGAGCTTCCTACCAGGACAAAGTATGCATCATCTTCAAGCACCCCAGGACTTCACCATCTCTCATCCAGCCACAGTCCATGAAATGCAACCTACTTAACCCTTTTCTTTTTTTACTGAATGTGTCTGAACCCTCACTGTACCTTATATGGAGGGTGTGTATGTGTTTTTGTTTTTTCTTTAATAGTGTTAACTTCCTCTTTAACTGGTTCTTACCACTCTTGTAGTCAGGTCATATTCTTGTGTACGTGACACTCAACCTCGCTAATAATGGATCTAAAGGTAATCCCACCTCATACTTGCCAAGGAGGCCAGCAGGCCTGTGGCCAGGCTGTTGAATATTAGTAGTCCCTGTTGTCGTTGTCGTGGTATTACATTTATTTCCTGCCCTTCAGCTCCATCATGCTTCCAGGTGGGTTACAACAATTTAAAATTCAGAACTAAAAGCAGCTAAAATATTTTGCATTCACAAGAATGCATTGCATCCTGAATGGCACATCTCAGATGCCGAAGGCAAAGAGGTGCATCTTCAGCACTCACTGTAAGCTTTATAGTGAAGGTGCCAGGTGGGCAGGGAGTTCCACACCTTGGGGGCTCCCACAGAGAAGGACCTCTCCCTGGCCACCACTACTCCTGAACTTCTTAGGGTGGTGGGACTACCAAGAGGGCCCCATTCTGTTGATTTTGAAACCTGGGAGGGTCTGTAGATACTATTTCAGATATTTGGGGCCTGAGTCATTTAGGGCTTTGGGCATTAATGTAAGCACCTTGAATTGAGCCTGGAAATGAACTGGAAGCCAGTTTAGGACTGGCTGCCATTCAGTATGACTCAGATCATCATATAATGAGGTTCCTCGTGTATGATCCACATCAATAGCATTCTTCATTCTTCTCCATTTACCATGAATGACAAGTTAACACTTCCTCTGTTCTCCGTGCGCACAAACTCTGACTACAGAGTATTTGGTGTTTGCCCATTGGATCATTGACATTCACTTGCCACAAAATGTTGTGATAACTGGGAACTTTCTCAGCTTTCAGCATTAATTGGACAAATTTGTAGGATGGATCTATCAATGTATGTCACCCACAAAAAGACAGGGTTTTTTTTCCCCCAGGAAAAAAGAAACTCCTGTGTTCAGAGTCAAGGTGCTATATCCAACTAAATTCTACTCTGGAATGATTGTTCAACCAGTTTAAACCTCTAGTGCAGATACACCCAAGACGTTAGCATGCAGGTAGGGCTCTGACCTGATATCTTCTCCCTCAAAAAAAAAAACGCAAGCCCCCATTTTGCCCACCGTGAAACATGATCAACAAGGCTGCTAATGTTTGCCCTTGTACAGTTCCTGGGGTCCGTCCTCCCCGGTCCTTTTAGAAAAATGTATTTGTATATCCATATCATACCCAGAATGGAAGGTAGATCTGTGCAATGGCTTCAATCAAATAACAAGGTGAGCACATGTGTTCAGATTAAGTGAGTCCTTCCAAGATGAGGCGCACACACCAAACAGAATAGGATCATGGTCCAAAGTGTTGCATCACTTTGGGGTGGGGCCTTAGAAGAGCCATGGTGGAAGGCAGACAGGCTGGGATGAATGAGAGCTAGGGATTTTCTTTTAAGCACAGACCTGATACATTCTGCCCAGCTTTGCTCACTGGTGTGGATGGCAAGCAATGCCAGAAATAGCCATAAATGAAAAGTAACAACCAGGAATGTGCCAGAGGTTAATATGCCGGACATACATGCACACAGAAAAACATGATCTTTGTTACCTCTTTGTGGTAGAAGGCAGCTGTCCAGAAACACTGCAAGTTAACAGCAGGATCCTGTTTTTTTCTCCAACTCTTCATATGTTTACTCTAAATATGGGGATGGCAGGGAGCAGAAGGAATGATTTTTGAGCAGCGTATGACCAGATATATAGGTTTGACCAACAACTAGCACCATGATCAGCACTTCTCACTTTTCTTTCTTTCACAAAACCACTTCTACTTTTCTTAATAAGGGGAAGGGCCGTAGCTCAGGGGTAGGGCATCTGCTTTGCATGTAGAAGGTTCCGGGTCCAATCCCTGGCATCTGCAGCTTGGGCTGGGAATGCTCCCCCCCACCTGAAATCACAGAGTGCAGCTGCCAGTCAGTGAAGCTTCTCGCAAGGTTATTTCCGCCCTAGGAATTATTTCGTTGTGCTCAGCCCTTTGCTTCATTCGTCCTGAATTCAGAAGGCATAAATAGGACTGTTCCGCTAAATGGCTTTAGCCGAGTACCGTAGGAGAGCATTTGCTTTGTGTGCAGAAGGTCCCAGGTCCAACCCCTGACATACCGCAGTAAGGCTGGGAGATACTCATTCCTGAAACCCTGGAGAGCTGCTGCCAGTCTGTGTAGACGATACCGAGTCTGACCCTGTCACAGGCAACTTCCTATGTTTAATAAGCTCTTCTGAATTGCTCTGTGGCTTGGTAAACATTAGCCATTGCCAGCTCCTTATTATTCAACTCTTCCACCTTAAATGCCCTTTGAGCCTGGCCCCTTTGCGGCATTTGCAATTCTGTCCTTGTTGATGCTCCTGAGAACAGCCTCAAATAAGCCACATTATTACTTATCGCTCCTTTTATTCCCCGCAAGTTCAGCCACAAAAGTCCCCTCACCTGCACCCATTGGCAAGGAGATAGTTCCCCTTTTTGAATTATAAACCTTCTAAGTTCCCTGTAGTGTCACGTCGGTCACCCTCTGCTCCACCTTTCCTTGCTCTTGTGATAACAATGGCATAACAAGGACATTGGATGAAATGGTTCATAGTATTCTGTGGCTGTCTTCTCCTTGGACCTTTTATGCTGCCTGAGAAAAACTGTTGATGATTTACAATGAAAATGCCTATTTGTACAGCTGGGGATTTTGCTTGTGCATTGGGTAGGCTAGGGATGGACAAATTCATCTATTTCAAGATCTCTCATTTTCTCATTTTCCCAGTCTTAAGTTCAGTCCTCCACAAATGTTCCACACATCAGCTTGCAAAGTTTTAAAGTCCTCATCAAAATGCGCTGGTATTGTAATATGAACTTTATCCTAAAACAGTATACACATTTCTGTATGTCATTCTGCCGGATATACAGTACATAGATTTTTGCAAAGCATTTTCCTGTAATTTACAAATTTTTGAAAAGCAATTTTCCCTTATATAATGTGCTTGTATACCGTATATTATGCCTTTCTATGCACAATGTATCCTAGTGCATGCATTTTTATACACATTACTTGGCTGGACAACTACCGTGCAAAATTTGGAGAAGTGCAAATTTTAAAGGCTGTTCTTCGGTTCATGTTTTGTTTGCATATAATAGTTAAAATAACACACAAAAATGCATTATATTAGGGATAATTGTTTGCAGACAAAATGTGTATATTTGTCAAAACTGTGCAAAAGCACATTTATTAGAGGAAATTCATACTGAAATGAATTTTCACAAGAATTTAAAAAAAAAGAATCCAAATTTCTGTGGAAATGTGGAGAACTGAATTTAATCCTGCTAAAATAAGTAACTGAGATTCAGGCAGGGGCCTTTCCCAGCCCTACCTAGAGATGTCAGGAATCAGATCCCAACGCATGGAAATAATATGCCACTGAGCTATGGCCCTTCCCATAGACAGGGATGTGTTGTGGTACAGAGGCAGAGGGCCATTTCTTCTGCCTCCCCAACATTTTCCAAACTATTAACACGCGTGTTATATTTGAGCTTCCACACAATGTAAAAGCCATTTCTGGAAAACTAATGGAATGCAGTGTCTGACTGTTCATTCCAGTGTTTGATTCCAGAAATAAAATCTTTTTGAAGTCCCCTTAACCTAGAAAATTGTGGAAGAGACAAAATGTGAGGAAGCCATAGCTTCCAAGTCTCCCGTTTTTTGTGGGAAACCCCCGGATTTAATCTGTTTCCCACTGTTATCCTGAATAGAAAAGGCTCCATTTCAGGTACCATGTCTGGGCACCGGAAATTGGGCAGAGCGGCACCGGACGTCGCTTCTACGCATGTCCAGACATGCGTAGAAGCGACTTGCGGTGCCGCGCCACTGCTGATCCTGCATTTTTCAGCGGGAGACTTGGCAGCTATGGAGGTAGCATGCAAGCACGTCACTTTCCCCTGACATTTTCATGGGGGGAGGGCAGAAGCAAGCATGTATGGAAAGCTATGTTGTCCAATGACGTACGTTGTGTCACACCACGACCACCGGTGTGAATGAGATTTATTGTGACATGCCGGTATTTCACTCCAAAAGCCACAGTTCCATAACACAAGAGCTACTGCAGTGTGAAAGGAATGTTAGAAAATGGGACAGTAGCGGTCATGGAATAACAAGGAAAACTAGTGCAATATTCACCATGTATGGGAACACAATTCGTGGCTACCAAGCCTAGCCACAGGGTGTGGATTGCCCTTGCCCCAGCTTATGGTTCCTTGAGCTGTGGCTGTGTGCATGGGAGGTTGAAACCAGTTTCCACTAAAATGGTTTTCGGAGTCCCTTAGCAGGGAAAGCCGAACAGAAGAAGGAAATCTGATTAAACCATAGTTGACATGCAAACGGCTGTCAGCTTTCAGCACTTTTGAGCTCCCTTCTGGGGTCATAGCTCCATTAATCTAATATTTAAAATGTAATATTGAAAACACTGGGCTGGCTCCTTGGGTGGTATAAATCATCCTAACCCCATTGACTTTTCACACAGCCTAGTGGTTTACACCAACTAAGGATTGGCCCTGGGTTCCCTCTACCACACAGTATGTTTATATAAAAGACAGCAATGCAGCTAATGAGGTATAATTGCACTGACCCGGAGATGTAGCTATATTAACTTCCCCTGCTTGCAAGTTCTCTTTTGTCATTCTGGCTCCTGTGTCTTCATCCCTGCTTTTTTAAAAAAATTTTACTGTACACCACAATGAAGGCAACACAGGCCATGTTATCAATCTATGCCATCCTGGGGAGGGGGCTCATTGACTGAAGGCAGCTTCCAACCTCATGTAAACAGAGCAAAACACACTCTCATGCGATGTTCACAGGATAATGGAACCTGGCCTTTTCCAAGGATGCAAAGGCCAAGCATGCGATCAGCACCACAAAATGACTGTGCGAGTAATAGAGCTATGTGCAAATGTTCTCTCAGAAATCTGCCCCTGGCCAGAAAAATTGGGGGGGGGAGGGGGCAATTTCACCAGATTTCTAAAGAAGAAAGAGCAATTCTGTGGCAGTTTCTCAGGGGTGAGACTCACCATTGTCAGTGGCAGAAGTGCATCTTCTCCATCTGATTATCCTCAATCCAGGGCTGGCCAGCCCACTGGGCGGAGAGAGACAGTCACATCAGGCAGCAGATCTGGCCTCTGAGTTCACCACACATTGTTGCCGCTGCCTCAATGCCTACCTGCCACTGCCTGCTCCTCTCTAGCCTCTTTCTACTCTCCAATTGCCTTCAGCATGGGAGGGGGGGGCAGCTGAAGAACAGGAAGTAGAGGCAGGGGTGACATTTTCTGTTTTTCCTCAAGTAGGAAAAAGGTCCTGGGTCGGCCCTGCCTTAATTCTATCTAGCTATCTAGCATCGACCAACTGTATAACTTGACAAGCTGCCTGTTCACTATGCATTTGGAAACCTCTTAAGATGTTGTAACCCAATGTTGCATGATCATTCCTGAGATCAAGGAGCTGGTTTTGGTCTGTGCTTGGATACATTTGGATGCCATGTTGAATCAAGATGGCAGACTGAACATTTCAGAACTCCACTGATTTTCACCATTGGTTTCAAATCTGCACTTTTTTTTGTTTTTGTTTCATGGAATATTGGCTTTAAGGCTGTTGGTATATTTAAACATGCTGATCAGAAGGTCGGCGGTTCGAATCCCTGTGACAGGGTGAGCTCCCGTTGCTTGGTCCCAGCTCCTGCCAACCTAGCAGTTCGAAAGCACGTCAAAATGCAAGTAGATAAATAGGAACCGCTACAGCGGGAAGGTAAACGGTGTTTCCATGTGCTGCTCTGGTTTGCCAAGAGCAGCTTTGTCATGCTGGCCACATGACCTGGAAGCTATACGCCGGCTCCCTCGGCCAATAATGTGAGATGAGCGCGCAACCCCAGAGTCGGTCACAACTGGACCTAATGGTCAGGGGTCCCTTTACCTTTACCTTATATTTAAAGATAGAACAATCTAGTTAGGGAAGGGAAGAAACTCTCCCTTCCAGGCCTACTATGATCCTGATCACCCTCGCCAGCCCCCTGCCCCATTGTTACTTGCTTTTAAAAAGCAAGTGTAAGTTAAATGTGACAATACATTTACCATCACATTTAGCTTGAATGTTAAGAGAGCTGAAGGTTGAAATCAGCACCTTTAAATTGGCTTGGTTGTGTGTGTGTGTGGAAAGATAACTGTTGAAGATGGTTCAAAATAGGTGTTATATGATCATTGTGTCTCAGTCTTTTGTGTTCCTTTTCTTTGTCTCTTCCAGTGGCTTGATTTGGAGAGATCGCTTTTAGCAGCTTGTGCATGGCTATCACACCGGAGAATGCTTGCTAACAGCACAATCGATACGCTACAAGCCTGTTTTTGTATAATGCCTTTCATAGAGCTGGCGGTCTTTAGAGTGCTTTGCAGAGTTATGGCATGGCACAAGCCATGATACAGTCCCTGCTACAAATTGCAGAGCACGGCTTATGCGGCGAACAAATAGAAATGTTTAGTTAATGGGTTAAGTGCAGGTGGCGGAAGCAACTGAGAGAGCTGCATGGGAGGGAAAGGGGTTTTGGAAAACGGGATAGGGAGCCATTTGGACAGTGGGAGTTGCTCAGAGTAAGGGTGGGCAAATCTGCCCATTTCGGTTGCTTTCCTTTCCCCATTCTTCCACATTTTAAGTTATCCTATACTTCCACATCTATTTGCATTTTTCTTAAAGTGCTCATGAAAATTCAGCTCCATTTTTGTGCTAATTTCTTCTCAGTATTGTAAGCAAACCTACCAAACGCAACACATTTTTGCAGTACAAATTTTCCTAATACGATGCATTTTTATATTGTTGCATGCCACCCCAGTCTCTAAGTTGTGAGAGACTCCAGGGGATCCAAGTGCTTACCCAGGGTTCAATTTCCTTGGAATGAAGGAAATTGTCAAAGGCCTGGAAATGATGCCTTATGAGGAACGGCTTAGGGAGCTGGGTATGTTTAGCCTGGAGAAGAGAAGGTTGAGGGGTGATATGATAGCCATGTTCAAATATATAAAAGGATGTCATATAGAGGAGGGAGAAAGGTTGTTTTCTGCTGCTCCAGAGAAGCAGACACGGAGCAATGGATTCAAACTACAAGAAAGAAGATTCCACCTAAACATTAGGAAGAACTTCCTGACAGTAAGAGCTGTTCAACAGTGGAATTTGCTGCCAAGGAGTCTTCTTCTTTGGAGGTCTTTAAGCAGAGGCTTGACAGCCATATGTCAGGAATGCTTTGATGGTGTTTCCTGCTTGGCAGGGGGTTGGACTGGATGGCCCTTGTGGTCTCTTCTAACTCTATGATTCTAAGGTCATTTGAGGCTGTGGTGTCTTTAGGATGTATGGTTTTGTTTACACATACATGTCCCTAGCCTGAGCAAAGGATAGAGGGGATCACAACATTAACACCCAGATAGATCTTGCTTCCCCTTCAGGTTTCCAGAGGAGCCTCAAAGTTCAGCAGAGAGCACAACATGTCTCTGTGTCTCCAGCTTCTCACATCGAGCTCCTTCCACTCACACACAAAGCAATAGCTCTGCCTATTGTGACCGGGGAGGGGGGGTACTCATTTGTTCTATGGCAACCTCTTTGAACTTGCAAATTGTGGTATTTAACTAGCCAGTCAAAACCATTACCTAGACAAAAGATTAGGAACTAGTTTGGCAGCTTGCTCTTAAATATTCTATGCCTCCATCACAGGTTTGGAAAGAGCACAGGGCATCCCACCCCAAAACTCATAGCCAGGGGCATACAAGGGGGGGCAGAAGGGGCGGGATACCCTGGGCACCACTCGGGGTGTGTGTGACAAGATGGCCCGCTGCCCCCCCCCCCCAGATGTAGAGCAGCCGAGAGCTCATGCATAGTTAGTATGGGAGCTGCTTGCGTGGCGTCTGTATGGGCAGTTCTGGAAGGGAGGCATTTCAACCTGTCAAATTTCTGCCTGTTGTGAGGCCTTTGAACATCAAGAAGACTCCTACTAGAAAGACATTTGCAACCCTAATACAACTAGTTCATGCCCACAAGCCGAGTGATATGACATGCTGGTGTGACAAGACATGCTGGTGTGACTCAATTTTGATTAGCCCCAATACGATGAAGGTTTGGCCACTCCGCGCATTAAGCAGCATCAAACCTGGGCTTGCCTCTGCACTGGCATTCAAGTTTGAGCTGCAGACAACGCTCTTAGCTCTTTGGCATCTCCAAATGTGCACATGGTATATTTAGCTGTACGCTCAAGATTTTAAAGTGTACACATCCAGAGAATGTGATGTGTAGATTTGACCGAAGTGGTTTTCAGATAGCTGCAGGAAAGCACTCCTGGTGGTATACTTTTTAAGAGATGCCCAAACTTGACAAATGCAAAGAAATCAATGAAGTGCCTGCTTGATCATTTTTGAGTAGCATTTCTGGCCTTGTTGAGTCACATTGCTTCTGATGTAATAATCACCTTCTCCCCAGTAACCAGTACCTTGGAGAGGCAAAGTGGCAATTTCATGCTTTTTAAACAAAGTGGTCACCTATTAAAGAGAGAAAAGCAGCATGATTTTCTCCCTCTTTCAGGAAGAGAGAGAAACAGCCCTTACTTTCAGCTATTGTGAGCTTTCTAGTTTATTGCCCAATAAACTAATCTACCCAACCCCCAACTTTCTGAGTTCAGGCCACACTTAGAGTCATTCCCCTCCCTGTAAGTCAACTTTGATAATATTGCTTTTCAGAGAGAATCTAAGCCATCCTCTTACTTATTTTTTTTATTAAAAAAGAGGGGATTCAGAAATGGTTGTAAACAGCCTTGGACACCCGATGACTTTTGCATGCACATCAATTGCTACAAGTCATGCAGGGTCAATGTACCAAATAGATAACGTCTGCTCTTGATATCATTTAGCCTTTTGGTCTACTTGTGACACTGTAAACAAGGGCAACCTGTAATACAAGGTGTTAGTGGTGGTACCACAAGTTAGGATAACATAATGTTTGACTGTGCCAAGCAAAGTCCACAGTATTATTAATCCTGAGTTACTGGGCTAGTTCTCTGGTGTGACAGAACCAGTTTTGTCAGGGGAAAATAAGACTGCAGGATCCAAGTGGCAAGGGAGGGGTGTGTGTGTATAAGGATCAAATTTGCATTTGTTACTCCACCCACTTTTGTCCCTGGCCCCACCCACTCATTGGCAGAGTAGCTAAATTGCATCTAGGAAGCCAAATTATGTGCAATACTCTCTAAATTAAAGCAATGTCCAAACACTTGTTAAAATATTCAGAAAGCTTTTATTTGCAGAACATATAGCTAAAGAATAATATATGCAAAGTATTTACATTCATGTGCTTATCCAAGCATGGGCTTATTTTTTCTTAGTTGAAGATTACAGCTTCTTGCTTAAACATTCAAACAAACTGTGTCTTTCTCTCTTTCCAATACTGTACTTGCACTCAGCCTTCTTCTGTACATTAACCAGCTAGGCTATGCAGTTCTTTCTGAGAGGTTTCCACATTCTCCTTCCAGCAGACTTCTCCTTCCTGCTTCTTTGGGAGAACATCAACTTCTCTACTTCTCTCTGTCACATACATTCGCACAGAAACATTAACACTCGTCTCCTCTATTGCATCTAACATGGTCTCTTCTTTAGTGTTTGTGAAGATGCAACCATTACAGTCAAGTCACTCACACACAAAACTAAATGGAGAATGAAATGAGATACCTCCCATGTGCCCAGAGTTAACCAATCACACAAGAGTTACTGGGGAACATTCCAGAATTAAACATACAGCAATGCATTTCAGTAAATTAAATCACTATACTCAACAACCCATGGCGTGTGGGCCTTGGGAGATTGCCCAGAACGGAATGCAAATGTGTCCTATGGTCAATTCCAAACATGAATTGGAGCGGTACTACAAGTTCAGCATCTGACATCCCCTTCTCTTCCCCGCCCCCATATTTTGGGGTTCAAAGTCTAACTTGCATTCGCCTTAATGTAAATGAAGCCATTGCAAGCACTATGTGCAAAAGGTTATGTGGTTTTTGAGTACCAAGAGGCATTGCTGGCCCTGGTGCTCTGTGTGTTCATGTGCCTTGTAATGGGGTTCCTGCAAAACTGAGGATCATAAATGTAACCATTCCCAGAGCTCTTTTTTCATTGTAGGGTGGGGAGAGGACCTTTCCACCTTTTTGTTGCATTGTGATTGCAATTCCCTTAAAGGAATGTAAGCATCTGGCTGCTTCCTTTTCTATAAAGAACTATATTTAAAAGTAGCTTAGGGACTGACTTGGCTTCTCTTGAGGCAGGGACTACTGTACAGGATTTGCTTTGCAGGAAAATACTCCAGCGCTGAAATCTAAACCGCTCCATGGTGTTAGCTCTTTAATAAAAACCAAATCTTAAGTTAGCAGTGAGAGCTACTAGTTGCAGGCTCTTATGGACTGTGGGATCTACTTTGTGGATTTGCATAATATCAAAAGAACTGGGATATAGGAATGTGTGTTAGTGCTTTTGTTTTCTGATCGAGGTAAGGGCTCTGCGGTACGATAGGGTCTTAGCTTCTGCGGCATGGAATATTACACAGAGATGTGCAAAGCCCGCAGGAAGAATCCTGAATACCAACTCAACTTTCTGCGTCAGAGCAGCAAGTGTACCACACACTGGGTCCCCACCCCCCAAATGTGCTTGCTCATGGTGTGACTCACACTTCATCCCACCACAGAGAACATATTTACATCCTACCTTTAAAGTATTATGATGCCACTTTAAACAGCAATGATGTCTAGCAAATATATATATATATATATATATATATATATATATATATATATATATGGAAATGTAGTTTGTTAAGTGTGTTGGGAAATGTTAGGAGACCCTCTCCCAGAGCTACAATTCCCAGTTTCCTATGAAGAGGGATTGACTGTTAAGCCACTGATGTTTGTAGCTCTGACAGGGGCATAGAGGGTTCCCAACACCTTTCAGCACTCAACTACACTGCACATAATTATTTGGGGGAAGCCATGACTGTTTAAAGTGGCATGAGACCACCTGAAGAAGATTGTGGTGTGAATGTGGCCAGCGACAAATAGATATGTCTGGAGGAGCCACTGCATACTGAGTACCACACACAGAACTTGTATATTGCCACAGATGAAATGCTTTTCAATCAATCAATCAGTTTAGATGACATTCACCTGGAAACATGCTAGTTAAATGGGACCAAGACAAAAGCAACAATCCCTTAATAAGTGGTCTGAGAATTACACAATGTCTTCAATCCCCACCCCACCCCCAATGGAATCCTCCAGCTTGCAGTTTCTGAAGTGGACCATGGATCGCATCCAGGACATGATCTTTCAAGATGGGATCAGGTGAGTGTTTTTGGAGTCTGTGTTTGGTGGATTCCTGCGCCATCCCTACTACCGACCCATAAGTTTATACTGGGAGCCTGGCTCTTTAAGTGTCCTGTGGATGCATCCCTCTGCCCATTTTGACTCTGTGTATCAGTGAGATAGTGTGCGAGTGAGAGGGATTCTTGCTACTTTCTCTGGCTCCTCGATTATTATGGAGAGTAAATAAACTGGAGAAATTATGATCAATGGGGTTCACGGCATGGCTCTGTAGATAAGCCAGGATTGATGGCTGCAGACTCAAGCCTCTTGCTTCTGACTGTTCCCTTTGACAACGCCAGGACGGAAAGCGGTTTTGGAATTACATGTCAGCCACCTCCTCTTTAGTATAAATCTCCTTTGGCTGCAAAGAGATGCTCGCATTGCTGCAGCTAGGAATATGTAAGAACCACCTTGAGGGATCAGGTCAAAGGCCCATTAAACCCTCTCTTCTCTTTCCAGCCATTATCAGTTGGTTGCTCTTCTGGGCACCCAGAAGGAAGAGGTTGTGGATTTCAGCTTTTTACTCCCAGTGTCAGTCTTCAGAGGTTACTCTGGCTCCATATATAGAAGTGACCACTTCTAATAAAAAAAGGTGACCACTTTATCATCTTCTGACATAGACTGTCTCCCCCTATCTTGGTGCTTGAATAAGGTGGGGTGCTCCCTGGTCTCCCTCTTCAAGTGAACCAAAAAGTTGGCTTTTAAAGAGGATTGGGCAAATTCACGGAAAATGTGGCTATCAATGGGTACAAGCCAAAATGGCTATGCCCCGTCTCCATAGTCGGAGGCAAGAATGCTTCTGAATACCAGTTCTTGGGACCTTCAGGAGAGTAGAGTGCTCTTGTGCTAGAGTCCTGCTTGCTGGTTTGCCACAGGTATCTGGGTGGTCAATATGAGAACAGGATACTGGACTAGAAAGGCCACTGGCCTGATCCAGCAGGCCACTGATTAGGTTCTTCTGTGTCCCAGAATCTCTTGTAAATTTGTTTTGTCGGTTTCTCCCCCTCCCTCGCTCTTCTCATTTCAAAAGATCTGAGGTTAGCACAGACTCCAGCTTTGATGCTCCTGACCACACCGTTTAGTGGTGGTGATTGAATGCAGAGTTAATTAGACAGTGATTGTGTGCTAATGAAATCGCCATTGATTGGTGGAAGAGGAGCAATAGAACGGAACTGAAAGAAAGATAAACCCTTTGGCTAAAGTTGAGAAAGGAGATGAGAGAAAGTGTGTTTGGAATCTCCCACTTTGTGCAATATTAAGCAGGTAATGGAAATGCTCTGAACTGCCTCAAATAACCCCTTTCCAAAATTAGAAGTTGGGGGGGGGAATTAGAGGAGTGTGCACAACTGCCTGTCTGGGTGCAATCCTGGCATTTTGGGTGTGTGTGACAGAGTCTCTTCTAATGCTTAGGATCATAGGACGCTGCCTTACACTGAAGGCAGCCTTACCCTTACACTGAAGGCTGCCTTACCCTTGGTTCATCAAGCTTGGTGGCAGGCAGCTGGTTTCTGGGATTTCAGACAGGAGGCACCTGGAGAATGTGAAAGACCAACCTGGGACCTTCTGCATGCAAAGCGGATACTCTACTCTTAACCTACAACATTTAACTGTGTTAAATCCACCTAAATACTTTTGGATTTAAGTAAATAACATGTGCAGCTCTTGCAAAGCTTTGGCATAGCCATGACATAACATTTTGAAAAGTCACCCTTCAAATGTCATGGAATTGCTTTCCTTCTCTCTTCTCCATTATCAAAACCATGCAATGTTTCGCAGGGGTGTGGGGAGGTGGAGGTTGTTGGGTGTTTGCTGAGGAAAGCAAGCAATCTCCCCTTCCTCCATTTCCGTCCCCACACTCATACTTAACCGTGTCATGGGAGCCTATTGGCTAGCACCCATGGTTTCACTATCTTCTCCCTGCTCTCAGTGGCTGCACCATCTTGAATCTTTCCTTTGCTAGCTGGACGGAGATGGATTTGGAGTGTGTATTTTGAAGTGGGTTGCTACAATTCTTCTCTTAGGAGCTCACTGTAGTTGACAGAGGCTCTGGTCTATCATCTGTTTCCAGTTACTTCTGAGTGCAGGTGATCTCTGTTGGGTTGAGGGAACTCAGCTTCTGACCCCTGCAAGCCTCCAGGAGTGAGGGAGCAGCCTCGGAGGCTTGTAACTGTTGTGTCGCGTCTTCCCTGTAAGTAAGACTCAAGCTCTGGCAGATTATAGCTGTCCCTCCACTGAAGCTGGAGGGCAGATGTGCCGGGCCAATGGACAGATATATTGACCTGTTATTATTTAAACTTGTTTAACCAAGTTGAGATAAGCAAAAGCTTTCAGCCCCTGAACTATCACACAAATCACAATTAAGGTGGCACATGCATTTGGAAGACGGGAAATCAATAGCACCAACTGTTTTTTGTTTAGTCCCTATTTGGACTTCAGAAGAGAAGTAAATTTTCAAGCCTGGAGGAAGCTCTCCTAACTGCATTTTAGGAGGCCCCACATAGATGGCTCTGATGTATCCCCCCCCCTCTTTCTGCATTGGGTTTTATCAGATGTGTGGACTGGATGGTTATGGTGCTGTTTTCAAGCAGAGTCTCTGAAATTTTCTTGCTTCTGGGCATAAATGCTGGGATTCACTTGACCCACAGATGAAACTCTGGCATACTAGTAACACTCAAATGAACATTGCCTGTGTGCGGCCCCCATATTGTAACCACGCATGACTAAAGGAGCAACATAGGAAGCTGCCTTGTACTGAACCAGACCGTTTATCCATCCACCTGAGTATTGTCTGCATCAGTCTTTCTCACCAGATGTTCTTGAACTACAACACCCACAATCCCCGGCCACTGGCCATGTTGGCTAGGAATGATGGGAGCTGTAGTCCAAATGCGTCTAGGAACCCAATGTTGAGAAAATCTGGTCTACAATGACTGCAAGGGTTTCAGGCAGGGGGTCTGTCCCACCCCTACCTGGATATGTCAATGATTGAACCTGGGACCCTTTGCATGCAAAGACCACTGAGACTTTCCTCACATGTTGATTGATTTATTCACTTCCTGGTTTTGAAAACCAACAGGGGTTGGGCTCCTTCAGTTTAATACTTGGCATCATAAGAATTTAGATGTTAAGGGAAAAAAAGGTTTCCTGTCCCCTTCACCTCCAACCTAGGCTGGCCATGTGTCCTACTTTACAGAGGAGAGTCCTCTAGTTTGAAGGGCTTTTGGAGTATAAGAAGGCATTCTCTATTAGAAGGCATTCTCTATTGGTTGCCAAGCTTGCTTGGAGATAATGAGCCATAAACAGGGAGAGCTTTTTAAAATTTAAATGTTAGTTATTATTTCTAAATGTATGCCAATGCATACAAAGTATCACATGCAAATGTTATGCAAATCCATGTCCTCTTTTTTAGTGATGCAAATCCTCTTTTTAAGCCATGCATAACTGGCCAGCCTACTCCACACAGACCTTGTTACACCTTGTTCAGGATGCTACCTTTCACCCACAGGAGAGGCTTTTTTTTGGGGGGGTGCACATGTGAAGGAGGGAAAGCAAACTTTCTTTTTGTTAATTTGTTTTAGGATCCAAGCCCCACACTGTGGGTTTGTCCTTTCTTTTCTAGTCCAAAACAAGCTTCACTGTTCAAGATAGGCAGGGCACAGCCTCCAAACATTTTAATATGTGCATTTAAGTTCATTCTTAGTGAGCATGAGATGTACTCCCCTCCCCAAGATCTAAGGAATGCCATCTTTGATTGGGAGCCAAAACTTGACAAATGGAAATGCCAGCAGCTTCACACTTCTTATTGAAGAGATGTTGCCAATGTTAGGATTCATTCCCCGTCTGCAGTCATAGGATTATTTTGCATCCCAAGTGAGATATTCCAAGGGAAAGCTGGAGGTGAAACATCCCACAGGATTTGCAGTCACCAATCAGCGATCAGATGAGCAACATTTCTCAAAAGTGTGCATCCCAAATAGAACTGCTTTTTACATGCAACTGTATTTCTTAATTTCATGTTTTGGCTATCGGCAACAAGCCGGCCACAGTATCCTTGGTTTCACAGTTGTTGCCTGTGCACTTTTTCTTTTTCAAGTGAATTGTTTTCCATGTAAATGTTTCCTTACAGCTTTACCACAGAAGTTATGTTTGAGTTTTTAAGACTTTGGTCTCAACCTCAGACCCGGATAGGGTGCCGATCTGAATAAAATATTGGAGGGGCCAAAGTAAGTCCCGCCCCACATAATTGATCACATGATGTAGTGTGTGCATACCATTTGAATGGCAATGAATATCAACTTGGGGGGTGGCAATCCTTTCAAAAAAATTATTGAGGGGGGTAAAGGGACCTCAGCCATTAGAGTTGGCACCTATGAACCTGGTGGTCAAATGCGGCCCTCCTGACTTCTAAGTCTGGCCCCTGGGACTCCCTACAGGCCATAACTCCTCGGCCACAACCCTTTCCTCCAATCCACATCCCTCGTAAGCCCTAATGTATCACTGTGTGTATAAATGACCTTACTGTACATAGGTAACATTTATGTATGTTACCCCATCCACGTTTCCCTCCTGGCTTTGCCCACAATTGCCATATGGCCCTCAAAAAGTTGCCTGGAAGAGAATGCAGACCCTAAGCTGAAAAAAAATATTACCCACCTGAGCCTCATGTACAAACTTAGTCTTAGCATCACCTTGTAGCATTGCACAGTTGTGTCGCGCCCCCCCCCCCCGGGTTGTGCTTCACAAGTATTATTTTATTTTTTACAACATATTATTGCATTTTTTAAAAGTGTTTTGCATTACACCAAACAACACATATGTTTCCTTGAAGATGGGGCTCAAGGAAAGTCTTGCCACCATTGGCAGGTTCAAGCAACATTCAGCAGACAAGGGAGGGACTCTTGGCCCCGGTGGCTGATGGGTCATGTGTAGAAAGTTATTAGGCACAGCAACTGCTTATTGCCTGCAGCAAAGTAGGGGCTGTGCTAGGAACCTCACAGGTAAATGGCAGCGAATTACTCCTGGGCCCCCTCATTTCCCCTGTGATTCCCATGTCACCCTCTGATTAATGGCCTGAGCCCTTGCAATACAATAGTGAAAATGTCACAGCCCATCTGCTCACTTGCCATGGCCAGGCTGCTCAGGAGGAGAACAGGTTCTTCCCTGCAGCTCAGAAAGTCACCACCATGAAATTGAGAAAGGGGAGGGGGAAGATGGGGACCAGAACCTGTGGTGGATGCTGAGCTGAGCTGAAATTTCTCAGAAGGTGTGTTGTTGGGTTTCTTTTCTCCCGAAGAAAGTTTCTGAATTACACCCACCCTCTCTGCTCTTGAGAAAAAAGGCCACTTTGGATAATATCCTCCAAATATGATCCACTGTATTCTTCACCAAATAATTACCTCTTCCTCCACATCATTCTGGTGGTTGCAAGATGATGGCTACATTGCACACCAATTTACGGGGGGAAATGAATGAGGCTGTGCTAGTCTCACTGCTTGTCGTGAGTCTAGTAGTGTATTCCTTTTATTATTATTATTACTGTAAAGGCCATCCTATTCATCACATCAGTTCTCAGTCTAAAATTTGGCAGGGTTTATTCAAAAGAGGTAGCTCTGCCAGTAAAACTCATCCAGTCCTGCCCCAACACTGGGGGGGGGAGGGGAGATATAGAAGTTTCCTTTTAAAAATCTAACTCTTAATGTTGACCAACACAAAAGCCTCCGGGCCTCTAATTTTGCAGACTTTATCCACTCTGGAGGAGCTGCTGTGGTTGCAAGTTTTATCTACTTCTATCAAAAATAAAGTGATTGCAATACTTAGATATATATTTCCCCAAGCTGAATGAGGTAACCTAGGAATGTGCCTTAAACCAAGGCAGTTGTTGTTTTTTCCAAAATTCGAAGTCAGGCTCCAAAGTAAATCTTTTGGTCAGTGCATACTCCTAATGCATGCATACATGTGCGCACACAAACACACAGGCTATTGATATCCATTGCCCCATTTTTCTTCTTATTTTTCATCGTTCCTCCATCCTTTCTCCATTTAGAATGGCTTTTTAAAAATACAGAGAAGCTGTGGGTGCCTAGATAGCAAAAGTCCTAATTATATTTGTACACCAGGAAGAAAGATTCAGTGTGTGCCTCACTTCCAAAGGTCAGGACACACTCAGGTTACCAGCCTTTGTGCCACCTGTGGGAAGGTTGTCTTACAGCCCTGGCTCCTGCTTAGAATGTCCTTTCCCTCTTGCACAATTCAAATGAAGGGTAAAACCAAATATGTACCTTAATTGAAGCTGGTTTCATTACAGCCCCAAAATGTATCCTAATGGCCAAATTAGATAAGGCTAGTAGAAAGGAGTTAAGCACATGTTCCTCTTTGATCTCCTTTAATTTTCTCCCTGCCCCCAGCAGCTTGATTCCCCCCCCCCACCGCCGCCGCCTTTGATACTTCTTGTTAGAGACAGAAACATCTTTAATGCTTTTACATTTCTGGAAGCATTTCTGGTGTTTTTGTTTGTTTTTTACAGGGGTGCTTTTTAAAAAAAAATATGATAATAACATGTTGGACACAATACCTTTTCTTTATCAGCTCTGTTTAAGTGGTGTATTTGTAGACTAGCTACGTACAGCTTTTCCATGCCGGAGGAGAGATAAAAGGAAAGAGTTCATTACGCTGAAGCATTTTCATAAAAGTGGTATGAGCTGAGTCTAAATCACACTGGGTTTGGATTGGCAGAAGTGATGGAAGCCTATGATGGTGAGGATGGTTGTGTTTGGTAGAATGTATTGATGGATGTATGAGTGGACATGAATGGGGAAAGATAGAGAGCCTCTGTATGCGCACATGTGTGGCTTGTTGCGCTGAGTGATGGGGAAATAGTGTTTTGTCAGTGATGAATGATGAGAAGGGCAAAATAAGGCTGTGGAAAATGGGGTGGTGAGCCATTCCTCTGGGGGTGTGGAGAGATGGAGAGAAAATCATTGTGTATTTTCTGGGGTAAACAGGTCAATGGATAGACCAGGCATCCCCAAACTGCGGCCCTCCAGATGTTTTGGCTGACAACTCCCATGATCCTTAGCTAACAGGACCAGTGGTCGGGGAGGATGGGAATTGTAGTCCAAAACATCTGGAGGGCCAAAGTTTGGGGATGCCTGGGATAGACTTACAAAGGCATTTAGAGGGCAATTGATCAGGGAGGTGGGTTCCCAGACTATGGGGATCCTAAATAAGTTTATTATACCACATATTTTCTGGCTGATGTGCACTTCCCCACCCTCCTTTCTCATGTGTGGAAATGTTCAGTTCTGACCTTGTTACTGTAGCAGAGACCACATGTGGTTTTAGGCTGCAGCTGCCACCATGTGGAGGACTGTGACCTTGGACCCTAGGGTTCAAATTCCCATTTGGCTCACTGGGTGACCTTGAGCCAGTCACTGCCTGTCAGCTTAAACCTACCTCGCAGGATTGTTTTGAAGATTAAACTAGGAGGGGGAAGAACCATGTATGCCACCTTGAGCTCTTTGGTAAAAAAAAAGTGGAATATAAAGGCAATAAATAACTACTACAAATAATAATTAAGAAAAGAGCAGAAGTGGGACATAAATTGAGAGCCCCTAAAGGGGTAAATGGAGGCAGGGGGATTTCTGGGCAGGAATTGTCTGTCACTTAGGAAGACTATATAGGTAAAGAACAACTGATAGATTTCTGAGCTTCATTCTCCCCACCCAGGACTTCAAAGGCCGTCATGCAAGGTTCTGTTCCCAAGGCTCTCTCCACCCTTTTCATTATGCCTTCCCCAACCTGGCCCTGTCCATATATTTATGTTCAATAAATGAAAATAAAATAATGATGGTTATACCCAACCAAATCGTACTCAGAGTAGGACCCCCTAAAAATAAAAATAAAACAAATCAATGGACTTCAGTTACTCAAGTCACACTACTGGGTGTGATGAATGTTGAGTATCGCCTTATGTATTTTGGGGTCGGTGCAAGTATGGAATAAAATATAGCCTTGTATAAAATTTCCCCAAAGGTACAAATTTCGTCAAACTTTATTGATACACTGCACAATCACAACCATCTCTTATTCTTCTTGAATTAGAAAAGGTTACAACTACAATGTAACATGCACAAAATTCAGGTAGTATATTCACCCTTTTTAATACGATTATTGACAGGAAAAAGAGACTTGACCTTGTTTGCTTTAAGAGATCAAAAAAAAATTTTTTAAAGTTTTTTCTAGAAGGCGGACAGAATAAAATAAAATAAAATTAAAAAAGGCTTTGAAAACTTGATTTTCAAAAGGCTTTGAAACCATTTGATTTTTCTCTTTTTTCTCATTAAAGCATTTTAACACTGATAATTGATTTACTACTTTGCTTATTTTTTATTTTCTTTTTTCTTTTAAAGGATAAAATTGTGTGAAAACATTGTTCACGCCCATAGCTTTGACACAGCTGGAAGAATTGCACCATTGATAAGTCACAGAAGAACGTGTAAGTCTAGCAAAGATAAGGACTCTGAAATCTGACAGGTTAACGGTTTCATACACCCAACATGTTTTCCTCACAATTGCACTTATACATTGCACAAGTAACTTGAATGATTCCCCCCCTAAAAATAAAAAAAATCTCCCCAGTAGCTACAAACAGAAGCAATTATTCAATTCTGGGTCTTATTTTTGTTTGCTTAACTTAGAAGAGTGAGTGGTGTGGCTTCATTGGGGCTAAGGGAGAGTCTCCATCACAAAACTGTGTGTGGATAGTCAATGCCCTTGATGTAATGCAAAGGACCAGGCGCCAACATTATTTGCTTTTGAGACAGATCCATTTAATTTTCCCTTTAGTTGTCTTGGCCTTAAATCTAGCAGGTTGGGTTTTGTTTTGTTTGAAGCAGAACTGAAAAAAAATCTGACACACTTGTTTTGCTCAGTCATCTCTCCTAGGCATGGGAGCTCCTGGGCGCATGTAGGGCTTCCCCGTTCATTTCACTGGAGGGAGCAGAGCCAAAAGAATATTTCAGTGCACAGAATAAACCCTTATGAACTGAAAGGGGAACACCATATGTGCAGCAAAGCTCTGTGCATCTATGATTGCACAGGGATCTCAGGCAGGGCGAATGCAGATTTACAAAATATGCATGTTTTAGGGAATATGACCAAGCCTTTATCCGGAAGCGTTGGCTTCTTATATTCCGATCCGCTTTGCATGTGAAAGCTCTGAGGGTGTTCACAGAGCTCCACATGAGCTTTCATGGAGCCTCACATGCACACAGGAACTTCCATGAAGCTTTGGGTTGCAGTCCTAATGGATAATATACATTGATCAAATGTATTCTTCTATGCTTCTAAAACTGCAGAGAGCATTTGTCCTCGAATGAATGTAGAGCGGACTTTGGCATTTATTTGTTTTTAAAAGGCTTGTTCTCAGATGCCAGTAGGTATAATGCTTGCCATTTATAAAGGTTATTTGGAACTCCCCCTTTTGTTTGTGTGTGCGCATGGAGGGGAATTGGTACGTAATTTTTTCTTTTTAGTTCCCCAAATCTAGAAACACACAAATGCCTTAAACGTTTGCTCTTGGTGGTGGTAAAGCATATAGATCAGAAGCTGTCTCAGTGTGAAGCCTTTGACGCTCCCCTTCTCCAAGCCTCTCCATGGCTGCCGTTTCAGCAGTAAGGGGCAGTTCTTCTGCAAGGCTGTTGCACCCCTTTCCTTGGTGCAACAAGGAGCGTGTCCAATGTGCATCCACAGCTCTGTGAAATTGCTGGTCATGGATGCTCAAAAGATGCATTTGAGAAGATTCTTCTTTGGGAGGAGGATTGACCACTGCATCAACTTGCTCAGAAACTTTAGCCATCAAGCATATGTGTAGAATGCACTCTTCTGCTCACATTGCCAGTTTTCATGAGGATTTAAGAAAGACACCACAATTTTGCTGCACCAGATTTTGTTGCAAACTTCCTCTAACTTGTTGTTGATGTTGTTGCATTCCTTGTTTCCTTGTTAATAAGCACCCGGAAACCATTCCTTATTATTTTTATTGGCAGCAAAGAAAGGAAGTTGGCCATTTTTGTCCTACAATTTCTTGTCTCTCTCTCTCTCTCTCTCTCTCTCTCTGTGTGTGTGTGTGTTTAAAAAATGTTGAGGTGTTAGTATTATTTGGTTGAAAATAATCTAGGTTGTATACATATTATTAAAATAATAGAACCACAGAACTGTAGAGTTGGAAGAGACCCCAAGGGCAATCTAGTCCAACCCCCTGCAATGCAGGAATCAAAGCTAAATAATCCTTGACAGATAGCCATCCAACCTCTGTTGAAAAACATCAAGTGATGGAAAGTTCACTCATTTCCTGCTCAGAAGGATGGGGGGACCCTTTGAACATATTTTAGGAGTATGTGGGGGGGGAGGGGATCCTTGTGTTGATAGGATGTGCTGCACAGTTCAGTGGCAGATCCTATGCAAAGTAGTCCCAGGCTCTCTCTCACACACATCTCTAGATACGGTCACAAAAGGCCACATTTGCACCATGTATTTAAAGCACTATGATGCAACTTTAAACAGTCGTGGCTTCCCATAAAGAATTCTGGAGCTTTGATGTTTTGAGATTGCTGAGAGTTTTTAGGAGAGACCCCTTACCCCCCCCCAAAAAACCCCTGCAATTCCCCAAGTTCCTGTGATGAGGGATTGGTTGTTAAATCACTCTGGGAAGGGAACAAGGGGGTCTCCTGTCACCTCACAGCACCCTTACAAACTAGTGCTCCCAGATATCATGACCATTTAAAGTGGCATCACAGTGCTTTAAACATATGGTGTGAAGGCTGCCAAAGACTCCTGTCTGAAACTTTGGAGAACCGCTCCTAATCACTGTGAAGTCAATACAAAGCTTTTTTCTTGGTATAAGGCAACTTCCAATGTTTCACGGTGGAAGGGCCTCATTAACCCTCAGATGTGAAGCCTCCTCCAACAAATGGAAGTTACTAGGATTCGTGCTGTCCACAGATAACTTATCCTATTGATTTCAGTGAGATTTAAGTGACTACAATTAGGATCAATGGCTGCAATCCTGGGTCCAACTACTCATACAAAGTGTCACTGAAGTGAATGGACACATGCAACTGCACTTGGGTTCATTCACAACCAAGGGGCATGACTCACCAAGTGCTGTTCCTGCACAATCTCCATTCATTTCAGTGAAGCCAGACTGGATTCTTCCTGCAAGGCCTCATTGATATGAATGGAGGCCCATGTGTGCTGTGCCACTCCCAGTCACAGCTAAGCTTTGTATTATTATTATTATTTATTAAATTTGTATACCACCCTTAATCTGCAGATCTCAGGGTACCAGAGGGTCAGTGCATGGAGCTGTCCAGCCCTCAAAACACACCTCTTAAAGAACTTTGTTCTGAATGCATCCACATAATATTTGCAAACACCATGCATCAGGCACTTAATTTTAACGGCTATCAGGCAAATTTAGTACATGGTGAATCACCAGTTCTTCAGTGCACATGGTTCTGGAAGGAATTATCCACTTCTCTTACAGAAAACTTCCAACAGAACTTCGTCATTGTCATCATCATTTGAAGGTAGAGGTTCTCCTCAATCCTTCCACTTAGTTCCAGCCCTCCTCTATGGGGCTTGCAGGACATTCTAAGACAAGGTACCAGAGACTGGCATGCAAAATCAACACAATGCTTGCAGAATAGAATTGCCTGGGATTAGCTTTCTAGAGCTGATTGCTCAGCGAAACTTCCATGTATAAACCCTCAGGAGTTTCCCAGCAGGATTTTAAATATATTTTATTTCCCTAGCCTGTTTCTGCAAGTTACAATGTCTCTTCCACCCACAACTCTGTTACAGTCAGTCATCCTTTTGGGACTAATGATGCTCTTTGTCTCCAGGTTTACACCAATTCTGTCCAAGGAACAAGAGGCCCTGGAATTCTATCTTGTGAATTCCCGAGCCAGTTCAAGCACAACAGTTCTTCTGCTTAGGTCAACTTTGACATTGATCTAAGCCAACTAGGAATATAGCTGAAGAATCTGTGTGTATGTGTGCGCATGCAAACACACACACACACACACCACTAATAAAACAATCCAGTAGACTCAACCTGCTGCTGGAATCAGAACAAGTCAAATCTCTCTCATATCCTTAGAGGCTGGATAGTGAAAGGCCATCTGCATCATAAGCATGAAGTGGCATCTAGCTGAGTTTTGACTTCATCCAGCAAAGCAATTCCTGCTGGGGCACAAAACTATTTTGCATTAAAAGACACTGCTGCAAATTCCTTGTAGTAGAGATTCAATCAGCATCTCAATGGCTTGTGATTTTGCTCTCTTCATAGTAACCTGCTTCTGCGCAGCCTTCCAGTTAAGGTCCTTTTCCTTCCTAAGAAGGTTTTGTGTGTGTGTGTGTGTGTGTGTGTGTGTGTGTGTGTGTGTGTGTGCGTGCGTGTGTGTTGAGCTACATTGCCCAACATCCCACTATTGGAAGGACAGCATATGCTAAAATTGACGGAACAACAAAAACATGTTCGGAAGCCATATGGGCTAATTCTCTCTCTTATCTCCCTCCCCATCCTGCACCCCCAAAAGGGCCTGGCTACTACATCTCCATTTCTTGCTATGTGAAGGAAAGCTTGTTACTTTCAGCAGGGGGAAAAAAAGCTATGGGAAGCAAAGGCTGTACATTCAATAATAATGCATTTATGGTGGATTTGTGTTCATCATTCATGTCAAAGCAAAGTCTGAGCCTTTCAACCTGTTTTGCTTAAAAAAATGAATATACCACCCAAACGTTTAGTCTTGTATAAGTAAATATCAGACTCTTTTAAATCATTCGTGTTTTACATGTATAGATAATCTAGACACCTTGAATCATCCAGGTAGACCCATTGGGAATCGCCACCAGTCACTTGCCATCCACAAGGTCATTTTAGTGTTCCCAAGACATGGCTGTTAGCAGCTCAGTACAGCAGGCATCATACTTCCTTACTGCTTTTGGGACTTCCAGTCTTGACTTGACTTCTAGTCTTGACTTGTACAGGATGGTCTCGAGACCATCATTCTATGGGGAAAGTTGTCTAAGGGGGGGGGGGAAATGTAGCATGGGTAAACTGTTGTTACTTGTTCTTCCATCTCTTTTCCCACCTGTATGCATAACGGAGGAAACAGCATAAATTTGACAGAGAGCTAATTGGTTCCCCCACACAGCTGGTCTTCATAAAATAGTGTGTATTTATTCTATTCATCCCCTTTTGTCCTACTCAGTCCTGGGGCAAGATCTGAAATGGGCAATGTTTGATTTAAAGAGTGCTGACCTGTTGATCGTATATCTCTCCAAATCAACCTTGGTAGATGTCTGTCGTTGCCATGCTTTCAGTCCACAAAATAGATTCCAAAGACATCACATCCCAGAAAATAGATTCTTGCACTTCTCGTTGGCACCAGAACTCCTTCTCTGCCACAACCTCTGTTGTTGTTTGGGCAGAAGTGGCTCTCCATGGTAGGTCATGTCCTGTACCCTTCAGGCAAGGAGTGGGCAGTGGCAGAAATTTCAGAAATTGAGTCCTCAGAGTGAAATGAAACTTTTGACAATCCCGTTGCTCTGCTTTAGCAAACAGCGATCTGAAAGATCCCCTAGCCTTTTTTTTCAGGGCTCAAAGGAGAGCCTCAGAGATGCAGGAAATCATGTGATTTTTTATTATTATTTCTCCTTCCCGTTTCCTTTCCCCTCCCCTTCAATGTTAATTAAATACTTGGAAAGAGTTGGTGCTCAATCCCCCCTGCTCAAAAGGTCATAAAACAAATGCCAGGTGAATGTTCCAATAAACTAGCAAAGGAATTGCCCACCCCCTTTATTGGCAGCTTATGATGGGGTGGACTTGTCAGTGGACAAAGGGGATGGCAGGGCAAATTTGGGCTGGAGAGATGATGTGCCAAATCTATTTTAAAGCCCATATGCAAAAGAATATTGGGAGCACTGTAATAAATGGTAGAATACTCCCCCCCCCCCAAAAAAATCACAATGTCATCATTAGCGAATTACTTTTAAGGCAATGCTTAGAACTGCAAAAATTTAGTTAGGGACAGGTTTATGCCATTTTAAGGCGAGGATATGAGAGGCGTAAAAACCAATGATTCCTGCATATGTGTATCTGGCAGAGTGCTACTGAATGCTATGCCTTTGTGACCACAAATCTCTTTGACTTTATAATGTGCCCTATTTGTTTATCTGTGCCACTAGTTCTGACCATACATGAATTGCCCATCAATGTCCTCCTTTTACAGAAAAGGCACCCCCTCCCGAAAAAGAGAGAGAAAAAATTTCAATATAATAATGGGTTAAATTATGAGGAATTTAAATGTTGACTACATGAAGGTGGGACTCAATAAAGGTGATTATACTGATGGATGGGTGGAAGTGCAGATGTGGAACCGAGAAGGAGATATTCGGATTAAAAAGGGGGGGGGGACTCCAGATAATTACTTTGATAGATTGATAAATATGGCAAATATATGGCTGTAAAGGCAGATGGATGGATAATTAGATGGATGGATAATTAGATGGATGGGTGAATGGGCAGAACAGTGGTATGATTATACTGATAAATGGGAGACGCATGACTTGCTGTTCTGTCAATTTATCGAGATTGAGGTGTCACTCTGAGTTTTAAAAGTGGGGAGAGGAAGCCGGGCACACCCTGAGCTTCCTTTTCATGTGCTCCCAACAGTGGGAGAATGTGTGAGCGGACCATCGCCCCTCCCAGCCCTCATGCTTCCATATACAATCCATATGCTAGGGTTGGAGGGAATGGGGCAAGAGGATGGCATTGGAGACAGGGTTGCAACCCCATGAAAACATCCACCCAGACGGAATCGAGTTGAAACCAGAGTGTAATCGGACACTTAGAAACATGAACAGGTATGTACAGTGTTACAAGTAGAAAGAACAATCCTTTTGCTCAAGAGACACAGAGATAATAGGACACTTTTTGACTTGCTCCCCCCCCCCCCGACTTCCTGTTGTGCATCGTCTCTCAGGACCAAGAGGTCTCATTCTCCTGGGGCAATTTTTGGGGCGGGCTCCACTGAGGATGGTAAAATGAGAGGCTGACATGTTTTTCTTTTTTGTATATAAATAGGGTATTTTCGAAGGGTGGTGGGGTCGAAGGGAAGGGAAATGAAAACGAATTCTGCTTTTGGGAAATGCCTGTGATTGGCCGATCCCGAATGGGTGCTTGACCTGGAACCCAGCTGGTCCTCCCCCTCCCCTCGCCCTTCCAGCAGTATGTTCAAGCTGTAGACGGCTGTTGCTGTTTCTTAACCCCCTCCCACCCCCCCAGCAGTGTGGATGGTTAAAAGTCTGTGGTGTGGGAGAAGCCAGGCGTCATCTGCACGGACCCTCACTTTTCTTATCAAAACTTGAGGAGGAAATGAGCAAAGAGGGTGCCTGATAGCCAGAGGCAAGCCATCGCTCTGGAAGCTGCATTGTTGCCATCGTGGACTGCTCCTGGGCCTGGATCAAATGAAACAAGAGAGAGAGAGAGAGAAAGAGAGAAGCTGGTTATTATTTCAAGGATAAGGGGGTGGAGGGCCATAGGTCAGCATCTCTAGATAGAGATGGGAGACACTCCTGCCTTAACTCATGGAGAGCCCCTGCCAGTTATGTGTAGACAGTTCTGAGCAACATGTACCAATGGTTTTGACTCGGTATAAGGCAGCTTCCAGTGTTCCTATGTATTGAGGAATTCAAGTATTTTTCAAAAGTGTTGGAAGGAGTATCTGGGATGGGCAGTGCTGGTTCCAGGTTTGGGGTGGGGGCCTTTCAGGGATGCCCCCCCTCCAATATCAAAGCAGTGCCTCCTCCTCTGTTGACACACTGAAGTTCCTCAGCTGTATTGCTGTGATAGGAACTTGTGTGAGATTCATTGGCAACTCATTCTCACATAGGACCTACTTCAGAAGTAACATTAGCCCATAGTTTAGCAGTATGAGAGCATGCTTCTGTGCTGCTGCTTCATCTCTCCTCCTCCAGCATGCCTGTGATGAGGAATTGTTTGATTCTCGGTTTAGCTAACCATGGTTTATGGTTACATGTGAAAGGGGCGAACTCTGGTTAGTTCATTAAGTTTAAACTCTGCAAACTACGGTTTGTTGAAACATACCAGGATCAAATCATGATATCTGATCCTGGCTTGTTCCAACAAACAGAGTTCACCATTCAGACCCTACTGGGGCCATACTAGAAGAGAGGATATTCCCACGAGTCCAAGGTTGCGTTCAGACACGGCGAATACTGCATTAGTTGTCCTGATTAGAATGCTGGTACTTCTGTCTCTTTTTCTAAGGTTCCATTTACACTGCAGTACCTGTTGTGCTGTGGAGCTGTGGCTATGCTAAATTTCATTCACACCACTGGGTGTGGTGTGAGCTAACTACAAGGCATCATGACTCCCCCACCCTTTCTGCACATGCATTCTTCCATTGCCCCACGATTGCTCCATGAAAAGAGCAGTAAAGTACTTTATCCTTGTATACTGCTCCATATTTTGTCACTTTGCACTCACTATGTTGTGTATTAAGGGGGCTGCAAATGGATTCCCCCCACCTGGAATCAAATAACATGGAAATGAGCACTAAGCATGCACTATATTCCACTACCTTTACTGGCTTTTATGTTCCACTACCTTTCGTGGTTTTTATGTTGTGTGGAAGCTCACATTTAACATGAAAATTCATAGTTAGGAAAACATTGGGGGAAATGGAATAAACTCCACGTGAACTCAGCCAATGGCTCAGTGTTGGTAATTCATGTAAGATGAACCCAGCAGATCAACAAAGTGGCATATAAAGCAAAATCTGCTAATATATCGCACAGAATAAGATAGAAATAAAGATATGTGTGGCAAAAGAACAAGCAATCCTACCATAAACAAATGAAACAGCAACAATCTAAAATATAATACAAAGAACCTGGCAGCAGCAAGGCATTGAGGGGTTGTCAAAAGAGAAGTTTTAAGTTTAAAGGGGGGAAAGGGGTGGGGGGCAGAGAGGTTTTAGGAGGGAAGGTACTCCAGACCTATAGCACCACCGCTAAAAAGGCCTTGCTTTTTTGTGCTTGCTCACCTAACAGCCCAAGGTGATGGTATGGAAAGCAAGACCTGCAGAGCTTATTTTAAGGACTGCGCCAGTCTCTATGTGGGAAGAGAACTGTCTCTTGCTTTACTGCTCTCTCCAACCTGCTTCTTCCTTACTTTGAATGGGAAGGCAATAAATGGCAGCGCCTGTGCCAGGAAAGGAGGGGGCCACAAAGCATATTTCCCCTTTAAAAGGTAAAGGGACCCCTGACCATTAGGTCCAGTCGTGACCGACTCTGGGGTTGTGTGCTCATCTCGCATTATTGGCCGAGGGAGCCGGCGTATAGCTTCCAGGTCATGTGGCCAGCATGACAAAGCCACTTCTGGCGAACCAGAGCAGCACATGGAAACGCTGTTTACCTTCCCGCTGTAGCGGTCCCTATTTATCTACTTGCACTTTGACGTGCTTTCGAACTGCTAGGTTGGCAGGAGCTGGGACCGAGCAACGGGAGCTCACCCCGTCACATGGATTCGAACCGCCGACCTTCTGATCAGCAAGCCCTAGGCTCTGTGGTTTAACCCACAGCGCCACCTGCGTCCCATATTTCCCTTTTAAGAGACTGTAAATCGGGGATAGGGAACCTGTGGCCCTCAATATGTTGCTGCATTGCAACTCCCACCGTCCCTCACCACTGAGCATGCTGGCTGGCACCAATGCGAGCTGAAATTAAATAAAAAAATGGAAGGGTACAGGAAGGCTGTTGAGATATTTGCAATGCTCATAAGAAACCCTATCTTGCTAACGTAAGAGCTGCATTGCCCCCAAGCCACCCCCTCCCGCTTCTCACCAATCCCCACTGCAACAATTAGCAACCAAAGAGGCTGGCAACCCTTTGTGCTGATTGATTCATTAATCTGTAATTTTATTGCAACACTGATTGAATAGAACACATCTGTGCCGAGCTCCTCCCATCTGGAACTCTTTATGAAGTAACTGCTCTTAAATGTTTTACACTCTTGTAGTTTCGTTCTCTAGTGAGTGCTTCCCCCCCCCAGCCCCCATCCGTTCCTGTCCCTCCAGTCTCAGTACATGCAAAGCACTGCTTTCGGTTGTTGTTTAACTAGCTGAATGGCACTCGCCTAATTAAAAATTGATAATGACCACAGTGCACGGGTAGACTGCAAAAGGAGACCGCAGCAATACAGGCCTGGATAATGGGATTGCCATTCCTCTTTCCCCTTTTTTCCTTTAATACCGGGGGATAATTCCAGTAATGAAGCATTGATTTTTATTGCCTCCCTCTTAAATTTTTTTTGATTTCCAGCACACACAGGTTACGAGCGGCTGACTCTTGCTTTTGGGTCTCTGGCTCTATAAAGGCAACATCCCGGGCTATGATGGGGATTGCCAACCTGGTGCCCGTGGGCACACATATACCTGCAGAGACCTTCTCGGTGTACCTACCCAACAGGTTCCTGCCCCCTGTAAACGTAGGTTTGTAAGAGACATTTTATTGTAGCCATTAAAATATGCTGTGGCTTATGTGGCGACTAGGCTCACATTCACACCATATGTTTAAAGGGCTATACCACTTTGAATAATCATGGCTTCCCCATGAGATTTCTGGAAGGCACAATTTGTTAAGGGTGCTAAGAGTTGTTAGGAGACCTCCCCAGAAGTACAATTCCCAGGCTGGCTTAACAACCAATCCTTCCTCACAGGGAACTCTGGGAATTGTAGCTCTGGGTTGGGGAATGAAGGTTCTCTTAACAACTCTCAGCACCATTAACGAACCACAGCTCCCAGGATCAGTGGCAAATGGTGCCGCTTGGCTGCCCGGGGCGGCAACCCCAGGGGGGGGCGTCGCTCTGCAGTGCGCATGCGTCCTGACGCATGCATCGTGATGTCATGACACACCACATGTGTGCCAGGACGAGCCAGGATGGGTTGGCGCTGCTGCTCTGCTCGGCCGGTGCACTCTGAAGCATGGGTTGCCGGGCGGCGGTTTGCTGCTCGGCAACCTGCTCTGTAGCGCACTCTGCTTCTTCCTGCTCGGGCGGAGGAGGCGAGGGGCAGCCCAGGGGCAAGGGACACTGCCCCCACGCTGCCCCTGCCAGAGTGGAGCTAGGGGCAGCCCGCCCCCTTCACCCCTCCCTTGCTACGTGCCTGCCCAGGATTCTTTGGGAGAAGCCGTGCCAGTTAAGAGTGTTATCATAGTGCTTCAAATTCATGATGCAAATGTGCCCCCACAAATGTTGGCAAGCCAAAGTTGTGACATTTGTGCATGGAAAGCAAACAAATAGGAAACACACATATAGCCTGTATCTCTTTCTACATACATAGCATGTGCTTCTTGGAGATCCCTCACTGCGAAAAAAGTCCTGCATGGGAATTCAGTCATTCTGTACTCTGATATAAACTGTCTACGGGTTGCATCCACAGTCTTGCTAAGTAATGTGTTCTGCCAGGACAAGAATTCCCCTCTCCTTGCCGCATGTACCCCATATATCTGCTCTATGGGTTCCCACAACTCTCTGGAGCAGATTTGGGAAGGGGGGTTGCATGTGGGGGGGGGAGATGGGGGGAATCTTGATGTAATCAAGCGCAAATCCTTGTGCTGATAATATGTGTTAGTTAGATACTGTCGTCCATCTGCACCTCTGAGACTAATGGGCAGATCAAAGAGCTCTTGGGCACCAGCTTTTGTGCTTTCCCAACGCTCTGATGCAGTTCTTGCTTCCAAAATAATTACCAAAATGTATCTGAAAATAGGCAGTTTGGGAGATAATGCATTTAGAAATGCATATTTGGAGAGAGAATAGGTTTTAAAATGCATAGCTAAATGCCTACTTTGTGGGATTTTGTGCTGATATTGTTGTACCAGCTGAGCAAAGAGAATTTCCTTCCCCAGTGAGGAACACGGCTCACTCCCTGGGAAATTTTCTCTTTCGGCGCCCCCCCCCCCTTACACACATACTGCCACCCACAGACAGGGCAAAATTTTTGAGAGTCTGTTTTTCCCCTCAGCCCTCTTCTGTTCACATGTGTTTATATCTATATATATATCTATATATTCACATTCTTCTTCTGACTTTAGACATCAGTTTTCATGGTGGCTTACAAATGTAATGATGAAGCATAACAATATGAGATGACAATGTGATTCAAAGCAATGAGGAGCAACATTTAAAGGCAGCACATAGGCCATATAGATTCATGCAAACCCAGGTGTGAGCCTCAAAGGGAAACAGAGTCAAGGAACAGCAAGGATGTCTGCAGATGCAGTAAGTGGGGTGGGTGGATAACTGTGGGACAGAGAAGAAACCAAAGGAAAACAGGGGTTGTGCACAGTCTAATTAGTGATGGGTGATTCTGTGAATTTCAATTTCTTATTTTTCCTGAGCCTTAAGCTCAATTAAGGGACGCGGGTGGCCAGGGCTTTCTTAAGCATAGCTGACGCCGTGGCGCGAACTATCCATCCCCCCCCCCCGTTTCTGAGCATGGCTGCAGCAGCACAGCGCCCCCCTGGCAGCCCGGCGCCCTGCACCACCCAGCCTTGCCTTAGGGCCGGCCCTGCGGGTGGCGCTATGGTCTAACCACTGAGCCTATTGGGCTTGCTGATCAGAAGGTCAGCAGTTCGAATCCACACAACAGGGTGAGCTCCCGTGGCTTGGTCCCAGCTCCTGCCAACCAAGCAGCAGGCCCGGCTCTAGGTGTAATCCCGGTGGCGCGGGGCGCCAGGGCACCGGACCAGCAGGGGGCGCTCGCAGCAAAGCCATGCTGCGCGCTGCGAGGGTGGGGGCGCCGGAGCGATCTCTGCGCCTCAGCGCCAGGGCGCCCGACCTGCCTAGCAGTTCGAAAGCACACCAAAAAGTGCAAGTAGATAAATAGGTACCGCTCCAGCAGGAAGGTAAACGGCATTTCCGTGCGCTGCTCTGGTTTGCCAGAAAGCGGCTTAGTCATGCTGGCCACATGACCTGGGAAAATTGTGTGCGGACAAACCCTGGCTCCCTCGGCCTGTAAAACGAGATGAGCGCCGCAACCCCAGAGTTGTCTGCAACTGGACTTAACTGTCGGGGGTCCTTTACCTTTACCTTGAAGCTCTGTTATCCACATTTCCACATTGCTTTGTTTTTTGTGTGTGTTTTTTTGGTAAGTTCTTATGAAAAATTATCAGCATTCATTCTCATGCAAATTTTGTGTAGTTTTTTACCTGATATGCACATTTGGCAGAGCATATTGGTATGCCAGATTCACTAATAGATGCATTTTTACGCATGTTATGAAATGAAGCAAGATAATTGGTTTGGAGGCGGGGAAAGGAATCACTAAGGGAGGGGGGGGTGACATTTCCCAGAAATTTCCAACTGGTTTTCTTACTGAATGGTGCTAAATGTGGTAAAACCGATATTTATCTGCATTCAGATAAACATTTATGTTGGGTGGGGGATTCACTAAAAGAAGCCCCCCAAATTGTGGCAGCCATTTGTAGAGGCAGAACTGAAGGGGAAATCCATAATTTTTGAGCTCCCCGATACAAATTTGACCCATGTTTTTTAAATCCTGGAGATCTAGCCTGTTTATGACGCACATGACAATTCCCATTCATGGCTCTTAAATAAATGCAATCAGCAAAAATCGCAGCAAAAATCAAAGGATTCTTTCAAGGAAAGGGATTCAGGGGAGAGAAAGGCAGGAAAAGAATCATCGGTGCATAATTACACGCCAAGTTAAATTTCTAGATGCTCAGCCGCAACCTGAACTTTAAAAAGGAACAAGAAGTGAGCTTTCTAACCTCATTAATTTTAAGACAAGGGGATAACAACTATTGTAACGGCAAAAAATTAAAAATAATGGCAGGAGAGAATCTAATTAGCTCATGTGTTCCTGAATAAGTGGAGAGTTACAAACCCATTTTCTGCAATGAAAAACCAGCTTAGCCAAATTGTTTCATCGCAAACAGAACTTTTATTTTGCTTAATTACAACAGAATGCGGTATTGTATTCAGAGCATCTACCCAAACAATCTTTGTAGAGCAATTCAAATGAGTTTTGTTGTTAAGGGGAAAGCAGCGTTCTCCTTTCCTTTTAATTTTTTTCTGGTCTTTCTTTCCTTGGTACTTGGAAATCAAATATGGTTTGTGCTCATTCAACGCTGAGATTGGAAGTGTTTGTGAGTCTTTCAATAGAGGAGGGGGAAGCTAATTCAAGTCTGGAGCCAAAGGCAGCACCAAGCTGCAAAGAAAGGGAAAGGTGGAGTGGCGAACAGCAATGCTCTGTGTCTCTGCTGACATTAGCAAATGCGGAATTGACTGTGTCAGAACTAGGAATGCTACGACTAATAACCAGATGCCAATGATTTGGGAAGAAGGGGTTGGGGTAGAGAATACTCATCAGAAATAAAATGTGAAATGTCTGCATTTTTTTTCTAATGGGTTGACATTTTGCAGGTTGGGGAAAATGTAACGGAATCTATCAGTGCTGCTGTCAGCCAAAAGAAAGCCAGCCCTATGATTCAATCCCTTCTCCGTAACGAAACTTGAGATGGCAGTGGGGAAATCCTCATTCAAGGTGAAACGGAAAGGCCCTCTTTCTATCTGAAAACATGCAATAATGCCAGCTTCCCATAACGGAGCAGTTTTCATTGCATGGGCACTTCTGACTTGAATGGTTTCAGATCTCAGGGTTATTAGCAACCCGAGCCATTGTCAGATAGCATAATGCAAGCATGGGGAAAACTTTTGGCCTCCATATATGACTGAACTACACCTCTATCAGCCCTATCAAGCATGGTCAATGGCTGGGGATGTTGGGAGTTATAGTTCAGCAACATTTGGAAGGCCAAAGGTTCCCCACACCTGATATGGAGGAAGACACAGATGTGATTGCTTGGAAAAGAGTCATAGTACCTTGCTCTTATTGATGTGGAAATGCATGATGGGGATTGTAGTCCAGCTACATCTGGGAGGCCACAGGCTCCCCCACCCGTACTTTAAAAGCTGGACTTCTTGGAAACATGTGCATTTGATTCCATTTTGAGGATTTGAGTGTGTTGAAGAATCCAAAATAATAATAATAGTTTAATATGTTAAAATATACCCCCATCCAAAAAACAAACAAACAAAACCCTCTAGCATTGCCATAGTTTATAAAATTTGGCATCTGTTCTGAAGGAAAAACCCTGAGTCAGGTAGGTGATGCATCAAAACACTCAAGGTCTTTATTTCATGCAGGCACTTGAGAAACAGATGTCACTGTGACCTTAGGCTTATGTATAGAAACAGAGAGAGACGTCAGTTCTATCAATACTCTCCATCTCTCTAGTCTGGCTCTGTGTTTTAATATTCTGTTCCCGGAAGGTTGGCTGAGATTTAGCAGAAGTTTAGCAGGAGTTTCTCAAAGAGAAAGCACTGCTACAGACCCCCTCCTCTCCGACTACTGTACATGCAAAGAACCATAACTGGGATTACTTCTGTTATATTTTCCTTTTTTTGGAGGGATGGCTCTGTACCCCAACATGTTGTTGTTGTTGTTGTTGTTTATTATTTTCCCCATATATATATATATATATATATATAATTCATTTGTAACTGAAAATCAATAAAACACACACAAAGTGGATCTACCAATTTAGGGTCTCTCTGTTTCTCATTTTTCCAAAGATGCTCAAGGAAATTATTTAGCATTTTAGTGTGGATTTCTCCAACTAAGCCCATTTTTTTTATATGCACCTTTGACTAACATGCAAAGTTTTGCAAGCAACTTCCCCTAATATAATGGCATTTTGTATGTTATTTTCACTAATACATTTTCATGCCCACTTTTCGATGCATTTTTGTAACGACACTGCAAAATCTGGTTAAACGCAAATTTCAAAGGATGGCTGTGTTTTGGTTCTGTTATTGTTTCAGAAAGCGGCTAAATATGCTTTTAAACATGAATTGAATCAGAGATCTCCCTCGGCCCTATCTCATAATCACAAGCATCGGCTTTTATGAAAGTGGGCTGCTACATGCAGAAAACATTCCTTGCATACATTAGTTCTCCCTTTGCCCTTCCAGTTCCTTCCCTCTCCTGCAGTGTCAATATTTAGCTTTTAAAAAGAGAGAAAATCTCAGTGCAGCACTTAGATTTAAGTGCTATACAAATAAACATCATTTGGAACAGATTAAGTAGCAGGCAGGCAACTTGTCCGCCGTTGTTGATCTTCTCTGTGCACTCTGAAGCCACAGGGGAGTGCTGAACTTCCTCGACAGTGGGCTCTCCATTCCCATGGAGCAGCAGTAAGGTATCTTGTCCTAGAAGGCTTTCCAGAATCCTCTGCAACAGGTAACATAAGAACAGCATGCTGGATCAGACCAATGGTCCATCCAGTCCACCATCCTGTTCTCAGTGGCCAAGCAGGTGCCATTCAAGCACAAGAGCCATAGCTGTCAAGTTCTCCCTTTTTTAAAGGGAAATTCCCTTATGCTGAATAGGCTTCCTTGCGAGAAAAGGGAAAACTTGACAGCTATGACAAGAGCCCTCTCCCTGCCTGTGGTTTCCAGCAACTGCTATTCAGAAGCATTGCTGCCTCCAACTGTGGAGGCAGAACATAGCCATCCTGGCTAGTAGCCATCAATAGCCCTATCTTCCATGAATTTGTCTAATCCTCTTTCAAAGCCACCTTGGTTGAGGGCCATCACTGCAACAAGTGGGAGTGATTTCCATAGTTAGGGTTTCCAATGGTAGCAAGCAAAACACTGTGGGATGAGAGCAAAGGTCCATCTAGTCCAGAACTCTATACTTCCTCCATAGGCAACCAGTTGCCTCTAGAAGCCCACAAGGCAGTCCATGGAGGCAAGAGCTGTTTTACTTGATCACTCCCTTAAACCTAGTACTCACAAGGCATATTTCGAACTTAGAAGTGTGCATTTCAAAGATGGCTGCGTTCCACACGGGCATATTATTTCAGAAATTGTCTTGACTTTAAAGGTGAATTGGTTCAAATTTCTCCCCCATCTTTAGCTGCAGTGGTCTTTCTGGGAGGTAAGGACGCAACCTGCAACATTTTGTTACAGCATTCACTTATCATGACTGACAGCCACTGTTATAGGTGGGCTCTGTGAATAAGAGGATGCAGGGAGATGTTCCTGAAGCTAAAATGCCTCCCACAAACCCTACAGGCCTTAGTTCTTCCCTTCCAATAGCACACCAGCCAGGCTCCCCTACCCATAACACCCATCTGAGAAGCAAGCCCTCTCTCCTTTACTGCAAAGCGGCCTTGGGTTTGCTGCAAGCAAATGAAGGAAGGAGCCATGCTTGTACCAACCTGCTAGTGGTGGAGATTCACTTATCTCTAAAACAGAAGACACAATGGACACACAGGAAGGGGGGTGGGGAGAGAGAGAACAGGAAAAGGAAAGAAAAGGAAAGAAAATGTAGTTCATATTTTCAGACAGTTGAATGAATGAATGAATGAATGAACAGATGGATTATTAGAAAGACGGACCGTTTTATGTAAACAGAGATCACAGCAATGATAATAAGGATGTGACAGACATGACAATGTGTAACACTGCCACAGAGGGTGTATGGCAACCATCTAACCACTGACAGCATCTACAAGAATCTCTGTGCATCTGTTTTGACAACCCAACATCAGAAAACGCCTTGGGTTTCCCAAGGTTTCCAGCTGGTGCATTTGCTCTGTGGTTTGGAAAGCCACGGGGAATGGGAAGTATGCCTAGCCTGCTGGGGTTAAACCGAGTGTCTGCTGAGCCCCCAGATCCTTGCTTCAACTGCAGCCTAATAGGTGAGAGGATATAAGAACTGAAGGCGCTGCTGCTGGTCTGATGTGTTCCTTGATGATCAACCCTTTTCCTTGCAGCTACTTTAACATACTTAAAGCTTCAAGTGTGAGAGGATGTTGCTGGGAGCATCCTGTTGCTGTTACCCATAATGCCTTACCCAAACTCCCAGTTTATCATAAGATGAAAACACAAAACCGCAAACACACCAGTCCTTGGAAAGGAAAACCTTTAGGCTGCGATCCAGGGAGCAAGTCTTGTTGAACTCGGTGAAACTTAACTTCTGAAGCAATAAGCTTAGGACTGCACTGCTTGTTCCCCAACAAACTCTGCTAGGTAATATTCTTAAATCTCGCCTATCTTAGAGATTTCAGCCTAGGACAAACCCCACTATGCAATGATGGGATGGCCAATGCAAAGGGGTTTCATGGTCAAGGGTCACCAGAGATGTGTTCCTGTCTTTGAAATCCCTCCTAAACTAAAGACAACAGCGGCAACACGTGGACCGATGAAAAATGAGGGCATAAATGTATATCTTTATGTATATCTTTACAAGTTGCAGCGCCAAGCGATATTCAAGAGTACAGTCCATATAGTATCAAAATAAAATTCATCCAGTGATAGACTTAGAAGTTGACTGTATACATTTCTGAGGTATGCTATTATTTTGTTTACTTTTGTGTTGTTTACCTTTATTGTATTGGATGAAAAATAGTGGTTTTGATTATTAAGACAAAATAAAAAAAATCCTTCCAGCAGCACCTTAAAGACCAACTGAGTTTTAAAAAACTTAGTTGGTCTTTAAGGTGCTGCTAGAAGGATTTTTATATATTTTTTCTCTACTACGTCAGACCAACACAGCTACCTACCTTTAACTTTGATTATTAAGAACCTTGTTCATGCTGGTTATTGTCCTTGATATAATTTTTTATATATGTTTTTTGTAGTTGAACACTGAGGAAGACCACTTCGAAACAGTGTCATTATCTGGATCACTGTCTATTATTTGCTATTATTTGCATCGACAGATATCGCCAAGCATTCAAATCATATCACTGGATGAATTTTATTTTGATAGTATATGGACTGTACTCTTGAATATCGCTTCGCTGCAACTTATAAAGATATACATAAAGATATACATTTATACCCTCATTTTTCATCGGTCCACGTGTTGCCGCTGTTGTCTTTAGTCTGGAGTTCGCAACATAGGTGTTAGTTGTATAGTGTTTGAAATCCCTCCTAGCAAGGCTCCACTGTTCTCCCATCAGCACAAAAGCTCCATGTATCCCAATGGCATGGGGTACCTACCATACAGGATTATACTGGCATTGGTGTTTCCCAGCTTGTTGATGGCCACACAGGTGTAGTTGCCATAATCCTTCTCTGATACATTGAAGAAGGTTAGTGTGGACATCCGGCCTTTGTTCTCAATTCTCACGCCATCCAGCCCATTGGCTAATCTGGAAGAAGACAACATCCTTACTTCATCAATGTAAACTAGAAGTGGGATTTATTTCCTTCCCAGGATTATGATGGGATGGGGTATAATGCAGAGATTGGTTTTATCCCAATGATGGAGTACCCGTGGCCCTCCAGATTGTTCTGAACTACAACTCCCAACATCCCACACCATGCTGGCTAGGACTGCTGGGAACTGTAGTCACCACAGGCTCCGTTTTTGCGCCACCATCTCAGATCAAAAGGTTCTCTAAAGGCCTGGGAAAGGGCACTTTCTGAGGGCCACAGCAGACTTTATATGATAAACTTTATTATTTTAAAGATATGGGTCATACCATTAACTCTAGTTGGTTTACTCTGAGTAGGACTAGCATTTGATACAAGCCATTATTTGTAAAGCACCAATAATAAGCATCATTGTTAGCTGTTATATCTTTACCATTCCTCTGAAGAGCTCAGTGTCACACCCGGTGTTCACTTCTTATCCTTACAACAACCCTAGGAGGTAGACCAGGGTGTGCAATGCTATCTGGCCCATTGAGCATCATGGTTGTGTTTGGCTTTAGAGGCCGAGTCTCTCAAATCTGAGTTGGACACTCTAACCACTACACTAGACTGCCTAGTTCCATTTTGTGGCATGTTATAGAGTTTACATCATGGCAACACAGCATTCTACATTTCCTGGAATTTCTCTTTCCTTGCCAATGGCACCAGTCAATGACAAGAAGTAGGGTTTTGGGAAATAGTAGGCACAATGAAACTGATGGGCCTAAGTTAGTCATGTTCATTAACTTCAAGGGTTCTACTAGCATTGGATGCAAACCAAAATGATCTGACTTTGCAAGGCAACATCTACTAGACTTTGCCCAGAAGGGAAGTAGAAGTATGGTGCTTGTTTTTGGTGGTGGGCAATGAATTTAAGAAGTACTTCGCTCCTGAGTCCTTGAAAAGCCAGCCAAAGTGGAATAAGCTTCAAGGCTGGAGAACCTGAGCCCCTCCAGATGTTGAACTACAGCCCCAGCCATTGTATCCTGTTGGATTATGGAAGTTGTAGTCCGACAATGCCTGGAGGGCCACTCATTCACACACATCCTCCCCAACTGTCTACTGGGCAAAGTATAGAAAGCAGGGTGAAAACTTGCAACAGCCAAGTGACAATACAGTCAAGCTGAAATTGCAATGAAAAGAATTGCTAAAATTATGTAGCATTTATTTTGCTTTTAGTTTCTATCATGCCCCATATCATATGCAACCTTCTGATGGGCCACAAGAAACAAGATAAGCAAATTAAACCAATGCAATCTCCATCCCTAAAACATTGCAACCCTTTAGTCTGTTGTTTTATTTTAATACGAAATATATAGACTGAAGGATTGCTGTGAGGAAGATTGGGGAGAGGTATGTGCAGCGTTTAATTTCAGAAGCAAGGCAGGCAGAGCTCAAAGCCTGCCCTGAAACCAGTGCCCTTTAATTTAGAACCCCTTCATGGCAGAGATATAATGGGGTGGGATTGTATGCAACTACGGTATTTAGTGTCAAAGACTCTCTGCACATGCTCAAAGGCACTCTTGTAACTTCACACCCACTAGGATTGAGCCTGGGCATTCCATGAGGGCTGACTCATATTTCAAAGTAAATGCTGCTGATCTGACTGATGGAGCAATCTTGGCCTGGGCGGGGGGGGGGGGTCACTCCTTGCTATGGATCCTTTGAACAGCTTGCTTGGGTACCTGGTTTCTTCTTTAAACCACTGAAATTCCGCTACAGGGACAGCTGAGGCTTCGCAGCGCAGGGTCCCCCTCTGGCCAACTGAGACACCTGTGTTCTTGGCATTGGAGATGGACGGAGGATCTGCGGAGGGAAAGCAGGTCTGAGATTTTTTTAAAGCATCACTTCTGTCCTCTACCTCTGCCTAATTTCTACTACGCCTTGCTGTCTTCCGTGGGGTCAGCACACAAGGCTTTCACTCCCCCAGCAACTCCAGTGACGGAGTGGGCTATGCAGTGTGGCTGTTTGTTTGCCTTCCCCAGTCTGGAACAGCCAAACACCAGTGCCAATTCAGCCATACATTTTTGAATCTAGGGAGATGAAGAGATGAAGAGTGTTATAGGAATTCTAAGGTCTCATATATATAAATCATATGTTCATAAATGCACCAGGCAAACACATACATAAATATATAAACCACATGTCTGAAACAGTACAGGAAAACAGTTCTAAAGCCATTTTGATGGTTTCAGTGACCTCTAATATTCCTCTGCAGTTTGGATGGAAATGGGAAAACCCTCCCCATTGTCTCTGTGCTCACAAATCCTGCATTTGTGTATGAATAGGGTAAGCCTGTAGGGACCCAGGTGGTGCTGTGGTTAAACCACTGAGCCTAGGGCTTGCTGATCAGAAGGTCGGCGGTTCGAATCCCTGTGACGGGGTGAGCTCCCGTTGCTTGGTCCCAGCTCCTGAACAACCTAGCAGTTCAAAAGCACGTCAAAATGCAAGTAGATAAATAGGAACCGCTACAGCGGGAAGGTAAACGGCATTTCCATGTGCTGCTCTGGTTTGCCAGAAGCGGCTTTGTCATGCTGGCCACATGACCTGGAAGCTATACGCCGGCTCCCTCGGCCAATAATGCGAGATGGGCGCACAACCCCAGAGTCGGTCACGACTGGACCTAATGGTCAGGGGTCCCTTTACCTTTTTAGGGTAAGCCTGTAGGAACTAAGTATTTATCAACACAAAAGAATGGCCAGGCTGTCCAGGTAAACCCATTAACAGGTTTCCTGCCGGACAGGATTCTGCTGTAGACTGTCCCTTCTGTGATGTATGTATGATGTATTGGGGGGTGGTCTTGAGCTACAGAGCGGCAATTTTAAGGTCTATATAAGGGCTTGCACACCATTGTTCTGGGTTCCTCCTCCCTCCTGTGTGTGTGGGGGGGGGGGATGAGCACCCTGTTGCAACGGTTTAATAAAGATCAGGCTTACTAGCTGCTTTGCTTCTCAATATTCTCTGGTTGGCCTCTGTTATTTTCTCCTACCGATAGAGAACCTACATAAATACTCTATACGGGCTCTTGGGTACCCCATAAGGGAAAGGGAGCAGTTTTTCTTACAACAAAGAGCAATGCAGATAAAGCTATAGGTTATCCCTATTCCTCATTAGGCTTTTGATGGGCTTAGCCAGGGGCAGCAATGGTACTGAATACCACTTGGTGGAAACTGCAGGAGAGCGCTCTTGTGCTCATATACCTGAAGGAGCGTCTCCACCTCCATTGTTCAGCTCCTGAGGCCCAGCTCCGAGGGTCTTCTGGTGGTTCCCACACTGCAAGAAGTGAGGTTACAGGGAACCAGGCAGAGGACCTTCTCAGTAGCGGCACCCGCCCTGTGGAACGGCCTCCCGTCAGATGTCAAGGAAATAAAGAACTATCTGACTTTTAGAAGACATCTGAAGGCAACCCTGTATTGGGAAATTTTTAATGTTTTACAATTTTTTATGTGTTGTAAGCTGCCCAGAGTGGCTGGGGAAACCCAGCCAAATGGGCGGGGTATACATAATAAATTACTACTACTACTAATATTACTACTAATTTATTTCCTCCTTGCAGGTTTCCCACAGGCATCCAGGTGGCCGTTGTTGAGAACAGGATTCTGCAGTCAGTGGGCCATTGGCCTGATCCAGCGGGCAGCTTTTTATATTCTTGCGGGCTTGAGCGTGCCTTTGTGGGAACTTCAAGATGTGGGGAAAGATTGCAAGCAACTGAGGGGTGGGCACCTATAGAGACAGGGTGCTGCGTGATAGGAATGTGTAAATTTATGCATGGCATGAAGAAAGTGGATATAGAGAGAAGCTTTTCTCCTCTCATAACACTAGAACTTGTGGGCATCCAGTGAAGCAGAATGTTGGAAGATTCAGGACAGATAAAAGAAAGGACTTCTTCACGTGGCACATAGTTAAACTATGGAACTTTCTCCCACAGGAGGCAGTGATGGTCACCAAGATAGATGGTGTTAAAAGAAGATTGGACAAAATTTATGGAGGAAGTGGCTGCCAATGGCTACTAGACATGATGGCTATGATTTGCCTTCACAGTTGGAGGCAGCAATGCTTCTATATACTAGCAACTGGAAACCACAGGAAAGGAAGGGTATGTTTATGCTCAAATTCTGTTTGCAGGTTTACCTCAAGCATTTGGCGTGCCACTGTGAGAACAGGATGCTGGATGAGCCCCCTTTGGCTTGATGCAGCACAGGCTCTGTTGCAATTGCTCTATAGGACTTCAGCTTTGCACGCCTGGTTTAAACAGAACATTCTGCCCAGCTGGCCCTGTGAGGGTGAACATGGCCCTACATTTCCACGTTCATCCCTAAGCCAACAACTCGCAGAGTCCTTTCTGTGCAATTAATATGACTGAATTCTCCTTTACGGATTTCTTTTAAACTGTTCAGAGACTCAGCGGAGCTGGAATCACCTCCGAAATGTCAAGAGGCTTCGGGGATGTGTCTGCTTTAAGAACTCAAAGTAGCCGGGCTCTGCATTGCTAGCCAAGCTCTTAAAAGAGCAAATTGTCCAGAGGGCCAAAAGGCTTGAAACATAATGAAATGTATATATATGATTTTCCTATATCAATTTAGCTGATATATATAAACTCCTGCGCTCTGCTTCTGAAAGGCGAGGATTTCTTAATGCACTGTGTGCAAGGTTAACCACCAAGATTCTCAGATTCTCTCTCTTTCTCCTCCACTCCCCCCTTTAAAAAAATTGAATTGCTCCTCAGGAAAGAAAGAAGAAAGCAATAGAGATAGAGAAGGGGGGGAGCTATTACAATTATTTCCATCTATAAATAGACTTTAAGAGGTTCTGGTGGAAATTGGCTGTTTTACTTTTGCGTGCATATATTTCTAGCTATTAAATCAGAATATGTGAATATACAACCTACTCATGTTTAGGATCCTTGGGGTGCAATTCTAGCCCAGCGTATCATGAAGATGAGCTGGTGGGATCTGCACATTCAGCTGAATGTGGAGGTGGGGTCATGAGCTGGTGCGGAAGTGAGTTCGATTAGAATCCCATTCTGCAATATGAGGATGAAAGCAATGGCAGGCCTCTCAGGATTGTTGTAAAGATCAGGGGGACAGTGGATGGAATAGGTTTTGAAAAGCACACAGGGGCATGGAATCCTTTTCAGACTGAGGTCAAAATTGCTCTGTGGACCTCCTTCCAGGGGCCACATGCCAATGGCATATAGGGCCAGGAGCAAAAATGGGTGTGGAAATAGATTTGCATATTACCTATGGAAGTCTCTCCTACAGGAGGCAGTGACTGTCACCAACTTGGGTGGCTTTAAAAAGGATTAGACAAATTCATGGAGGATGAGAGGGCTACCAGTGGCTACCAGCCATGATGGCTCTCCTATGTCTCTACTGTTGGAGGCAGTAAAGGTAAAGGGACCCCTGACCATTAGGTCCAGTCGTGACCGACTCTGGGGTTGCACACTCATCTTGCATTATTGGTCGAGGGAGCCAGCGTATAGCTTCCAGGTCATGTGGCCAGCATGACAAAGCCGCTTCTGGCGAACCAGAGCAGCACATGGAAACGCCGTTTACCTTCCCGCTGTAGCGGTTCCTATTTATCTACTTGCATTTTGACGTGCTTTCGAACTGCTAGGTTGGCAGGAGCTGGGACCAAGCAACAGGAGCTCACCCCGTCACAGGGATTCGAACCGCCAACCTTCTGATCAGCAAGCCCTAGGCTCAGTGGTTTAACCCACAGCGCCACCTGGAGGCAGTAATGTTTCTGAATACCAGCTGCAGGAAACTGCAAGAGAGGAGAGTGCTCTTGTGCTGGTGGAGTTTCCACTGGGGCATCTGTTTGTCCCCTGTGAGAACAGGATGCTGGACTAGATGGGCCATTGGCCTGATCCAGCAGGCTTTTTGTTTGTTCTTAGTATGGCAAGCTCGGCACCCATAGGCTTCTGAAAATGTACATATAGACCCCTCTTCCTCCAGTCCAGCATGGTCATGGTTCAAGGACAAATTCCAGACAGGCAGAAGCACTCAAGGCATGACTTGCCTGGCTTGGTGAAGGGGCATGACTTAGGCAGAGTCCTGGTGGCCAAACAGAGAGGCTTGGCAGGCCACATTTGTCCCCCCGAAGCCTGTGGTTTCCAACTCCGGATGTAAGTGCAAGCCATTGTTATTCATAGGCAGGTGGGATACTTACAGTTTACGGTGACTTTGACTCTCCGGATATCAGGTGCGGCGACATCATTAACAGCGCTGCATTCATACTCCCCAGATTGGTCCCTGGTGATCCCCGTGATCTCTAAGTACTCATCATCACTCATAAATCCCTGACCTGGAAGAGAAGAAAAGGATAAAAGCTATGGCAGCCTTCCAGACCACCTTTGCTGCTGCAGTTTAAATTGTGCACTTTGAAGCAGTCCTCTCAACAGCACAGGTGGCCAGATCTGCAGGTGGGCCTCTCCACTGAACACCTGGAGCTTTTGAGTTGCTTTGACAAGCAATGCTGAGAATTCTTTTTGTTGCTGTTGTTGTCCCCCAATGCAACTCCTAGGGCTGTCAACTGATTAAATCATTTTTGTTGATTAACCATCTGCCCTTGTAATTGGTTACTCAATTAAATTTGCACAGATCTGCATTATTTCCAGTAACTTGGTAGGTGCCTTTCTTTAAGCATCAAAGGAAGTGTGAGATATACCTTACAACTTAATAAACAAATGCTTGTTGTTGGAAGGAAAAGACAGTTTTCATATATATATATATATATCCTCCGCTACAACAAAACACCAGACTTGGGAGCCTTAAAAATATAAATAGGCATGACCACAATTTTCTCTGCAACCAATTAAAATTGCCCTCACTGATTAAAATTGGTCTGCTACTTAATCACACACATTTCTAGTTGATTGATCTGCTGATTGAATTGTTAAAACTCAAGAGTATCTCAGGGTGTTGCTAAAGATGTGACTATAGATGACATGATGTGTAACACTTGAAACAACTTTCCTTGGTTTGAATGACAATCACTGGAAGAATAGATATTTCATTGGAATAAACTGATGGATACATGTTTCATCCTACCATAATGTCATGGACTGGCTCGATGCAAAGGAATGGTAGACGGCACCATCTGAGGAACCCCCAAAGGATGAAGGCTCAGAGCCAGGGGATTGGTGGTGGGACAATGGTTTGTGGTCAGAAGAGGGAGAAGACGGGGAGGAGGTATTAGAAGCCAAAGAGGTAACAATGTTTAGTGAGCAGGGAGAGTCTGTGGTTGAGAGCAGTCCAGAATTGGAACCCCCCTCTTACGCAAACTAATGATTTCAACTCTGCCTATGAAAATGGCTGAGGGGTTGTTTTCAATGTTTTTTTTATATCTATAGTTACTAAATTCTAAAAAGGAAAACAGAATTGATTTAAGGGGCAGGTGCCCTGCCACAATGGGCAAGCCTTATGTCAGAGGGAGCCTCAGAAGGCAGACAATGGAAGCCCAAGCTTTCAGATCATGCCTCCCCTTCAGTTGCAAACACAGTATCACGTAAAACCCCCCACAGGTTCTCGCGCTGGAGCAGCTTTGGTTAACAGCTGGTTTCCAGGTCTCAAACAGGAAGGAAAATAGAACACAGGCACAAGCATGAAAGCCTTGCCCATTCTTCTCCAGAAAAGACTCCCACAGTGAAACTGAAATGCCACCTGCTATTCCAGACATAATACAGGTGTTCCTGGTCCTGGCTACATACCTGTATCTTGTGGCACAACTCCCCCTCCCACCCATTGATTCACAATCCCACAAAGCTTTGTCAATAACACAAGGCTGCAAGGCTGCTGCTAACGCAGTACCACCCCAACCCCAACCCCGGCCATTGACATAAATATGCTTTCATCCCAACCTAACAATCCTTCTATTTGAGTTGTGTTAGAGAGCTCAACCACTGATGCTTCAGTTTGGCCGTCATTTATGAAAAATCAAAGAACCGAGCACATATGGATATTTTAGTTCTTTGTTTGCAATTCAATCTATTTGAAATTTAAAATTTTATTATGAATTGTTGTGGCACCATCACCATAATCAGCATATATGCAAAATAAAATAAAATAAGGAATTTAACATTTCAAAGCCTGGGAAAATAAACAGTGAGGTTGCCAGCGTGTATTTTCAGTGGTACACACAGGCTATGGAACTTGGTCTGGTAGCGATATCTTGGTCTGGTAGCAACATCAGGTGTGGGCAAGTAAAGATACAGCTGGGCCAAATGAGGACCAGCTGATAGTCAGAACTTTAAAGAACTACCGTGCCCTTTGCAGTACAGTCATACCTTGGATCCCGAATGCCTCATGAGTTGAACGTTTTGGCTCCTGAATGCTGCAAGCCCAGAAGTGAGTGTTCCGGTTTGCGAACATTCTTTGGAACCCACCCAAACATTCGATGGGGCTTCTGTGGCTTCTCATTGGCTGCAGGATTCCGTTTGACTTCCAAGGTATGACTGTATTGCATAGCCTTGCATATTTTATGGGAAAATGAGTGCAAACTTGCATATTTTTGGGAAAGCTGCATCCAAAAATGTGCACAATTCAGATGAGGAATTTTTGCTCATTTTTGTTTTTCATAGTCTGTAATAATTGAGATAGAACAGACTTATTCTTGAATGTGCACAAAACTGAAAAGGGACAGAAATAAGCTGGTATGTCTATACCTCCTTGATATATGCAGCAGCAGAGAGATGATAAATACGGAGAATATGAGGTGACAGGGAAAGGGAGCCTGCATATGAGACTGTAAAGATGGAGGGGGGGGGGAATAATAAGGAGAGGAGAAATATGAAGAGGAGAACGCCAGGCTCACTTTGCCAGAGACCCTTCCTTGTAATGATCCAATAATCCTGAGGTCATTACGGGCCTGCCCTATCCTCCAGTTGATCTCTATAAAAGATAATTGGAAGTGTAAGAAAATAGATTCGACGAGCTGGAGACAGAAATACATAAATAACGGAGGTGATTTCTTTTTGGTGCAGAAGGAGCCCCGGGAAGAGATAAGCTCGGCTTGCTACATTAGTGAGATAAGAATCTACAGGGATACAAATGGGGACTTTCAGAAGGAGGCGGCATGACAGACACACTACCATCAATCATGGGAGGCTGGAATCACATCCAGAGCGTGGACCGCTCTGCAGAAGCAGGTCAAGCCAGCGTCACCCAAGTGGGCAGGCATGCCCTGTGCTCCCATGCTATGCATCTCCTGCAGATATTATTCCTTCCAGTAAACAGTATTTTCAAGGAAGATGCTTCTGCTCCTTCAGGCAGGGATGTGTGAAGCTTTCAGAGATGTCACCCATATTACTGGATCTCTTTTGGTCTTCTCTTAGAATTCTATGTGCCTTATCTTTCACGTTATTTGTTTTTACTTCTGATGGATTTACTTAGAGCGCTTGTACAGCCAAAATGATCCTGGAGTGACTTATATACAACAGGAGTCACACGCCGGGGGTGGCCACTGTGAGAATAGAATGCTGGACTAGATGGGCAATTGCTCTGATCCAGGAGGTTATTATGTTATTACTGTGCAGCACCGAGACTGATTGTCATCACATGATGAAAGCTGGATTCTGCACCAGGCCTGCTCTTCCCACCTCCTCACTCCTGAAATGCCCCATTTTGGGGGGTTTCTGTTGGCTACTGTCAAAGAACTAGCCGCTTGTGGAAGTTCATTGCAGAATTCCTTACAAAAGGAGCTTCTCTACTGGTGTGAGTGGGCAAAGGGGAGGGGTGGAGGGACACCTCTGCTTCATCAAGTTCCTCCCCTTGCCACACCCAGCAGATCAGGGCTTTGGGTTGGTGTGCCCAGCAGCTGGAAGGCACTATGACACATCTCCCTTGATGCATAGTGATCAAGAGACAACAAGCCAAATGACACACACGCTCTGGTGAACAGGCTTAGAGGTCCCTTCTAATGTGTGAAGAGACGGTAGACTGCCTCCTTCACCCCAGAAATATATATATATATATATAGAGAGAGAGAGAGAGAGAGAGAGAGAGAGGGAGGGAGAGGGAGGGAGAGGGAGGGAGAGAGATGAGCACCATATGAAATATTCCCCTTTGTCAAGAACTGCAGCTTGAGTTTCACAACACTGGAGTTAATGAAAAGTGTGATAACCCCGGCGTCTCATTTTGCCATAATTAATGCAAGCAATTGGATTGTGCTGGAGTCATCCTGATTTGGAGAAAGCACCCCAGGGTCACTGTCTTACTGGCTCGCACTTCAATGAAACAGTTTGTTGTGTTTGATTTAGACTGTGGTTGAGAGCATGGTTGGCACAGCTCCCTCCTCCTCTTTACTGTCCAAGATGCAATCAAGGACATCAGTATATCGCTGCCTTGCCACATGTGGTGGTGTTCAAGGGTGTGCTGTACGTCCACCCTTTATAGCAGCTCAGGGCAGCCCTCCTCGTGAGAAGCGTGGGTGGGAAACACTACTGGCAGCAAGGGATCCATCCCAGGAAGGAAATGCAGATTTCTATGAATTTTGCAATGCAGTTCTCCGGCCAATTAATGTGTACACAAAGGCTTATAGTGGGGGTAAAGTGTGCATGAACAGGAGAACCTCTTTGGCAGAGTAGGTTGCATGCCTATGTGGCTCCCCAAGTGAAATTGCATGGAGAGAGTGACGGAGAATAGAAACAGAGATTTCTAGATCATGAGTTGGGGAGGCCATAGGCCAGGGCCCGTCTCCTGCTTTTATAAGACATGAAGTCTTGTCCTCCAACTGGGGCAAAGATTGTGGCAAGGACAGTCCCTTTCCAGAAAGAATACTGCAGCATGTCCGACAGTGCTGAGCGCACCAATCTCTTCTTGCCTAATCCTGCAGGTTCCACAGGAGAGCCTTTGACACAGCAGGATTATTTATCTGACTGCGCATTAGGCCTACCCACTCAGCAGTATAATAATGATGCTAATTAACAGTGTTCGTTAATATCTTTAAATTACCTGTGTTAGCTCCCAGGCAAAACAACCCAGTAGTGACAGTGGTGGCACGGGCCCATTTGCATCGGCGGCTGACATTATGTTCATTTCACAGTTCATTAGAATGCTCTGGAGTGATACTGTCCCCAAATTGCAAGCTAATCTGAAAGAGTGAGGCCTGCTGTCTATTGGGTGCACGCAGAAGAGTTCATCCTCAACAAAGAGGTGAGCGTGGAGAAATTGGAAGGGCATCTTCCATTTGTTCTAGCTTTACGCTGTGGTCTCCAGGCAATTCTAAAGGGTGTCTTGTTCCCTCCTGGACTGTGCTTGTTAGGGTGAATCTGTCAGTATTGGTTTATCTTAGTTTCTCATTTTTTTTTCCTATCTTAAATTCAGTTCTCCACATTTCTGCAGCACATCAATAAATGTGACATTAATAAATAATATGTATAATCTAAGCTGGTGCCAAAGCTATTGCTCTGCTTTCCTTTGGACCATATCAGTGTGGCTAAGAGGGAAGTCTTGCCATCTGGGCAAGCCAGGACCTCCAAATACACTGTCCAGGCTTGCGCTCCAGGGAGGTCACTTTGGTGCTGTTAACACAGTGTTTTGACTTCACCCCTGGAGGCACAGTCCATTGTCTTTTGAGACAGACAGACAGATGGTTTGTTTGGTTGGAAAACTGCATTGCAAAATTCAGAGCTGTTGGACACTTCAAGGCCAGTCCTTTTACCCAGTTCGAGCCTCCACATATTTTCTTTTTTCCTTCTTCTAACACATGAAGAAATCTAGAATATTGGATATATGTACATACAGATATTGCAGGCTGGTGGCTGGAATGGTTGCCATCAGGGCTCAGATGTAGACAGCAGACAGAGTGGGAATATGGAGTTCATTCAGAGCCAAGAGGCCAAGCCAGAGTCAAAAGACCTGCTGGGGTGCACCAGAGTGAGGAAGAGTGTTGTTGTTGTTCAAGCAATGTCCTGGCCCAACCTAACTGCCTCTTCTTATCTAGGAAAGGTCATTGGTGGTGCCTGGATGGGCAGGGCCAGTCCAGTACTTTGTTCCAAACCCACAGCTCTGGCAACTCAGCTTCACACAGAGCCAAGCATCTCCATCTCTAGCCCCAGCATCCCTCAAAGTGGTAGTGTCATTCTTATTGAACTGGAATGGCTTTAAAGATGGATTTGATAAATTCATGGAGGAGAGGGTTGTTGGTGGCTGCTCCACAGTTGGAGGCAACAATTTTTCTGAATACCAGTTGCTGGAAACCATAGGAGCGGAGAGGGCTCTTGTGCCTGAATTCTGCATGCTGATTTCCCACAACTGTTTGGCCACTGTGAGGACAGGATGCTGGACTAGATGGGCCATTGGCCTGATCCAGGAAGCTCTTCTTATATTCTTATGCTCTGATTGGAAGGTCAGAAATCATAGTTTGCAATGTGATCTGAATGAGGAACTTGCTGGGTCATCGATACCATTCTACATATATACAGCTGAACTGTTCTCAAAGAATCTGAGTCTTTCACTTGACACAAATTGCTAGCCCTCCTGGAACTCTTCCAGTTCCAAGTCGAACTGGCAACATCGTTAATCAACAAGGATTCATCGTGTGGCCCTCTCCTTCCAGAATCCCTTGCAGAAAGGCAAATAGTTCTCATGCCCCCCTCCCTCTGAGGATGAGATGAGACACAAGGGCCCAGACCCCGTGTGCTTAACAAATCAGAAGGCAATTCATCTCCCGGAGAAAACAAGTGATATTTACATTATTAAATCACAATTACAAAGCAAATCAGCTGCAGAAAGAAAGGAGCCCATTTTCATCAATTATTACTGAACTGAACGTAATTTTTCAATCACAGCCAGATTGTAAATGGATGCTTCTGTGCAGCCAGAACTCTTTCACCATCATATTTACTAATCAAGTATTAACTTCTTGGAATTACGAATGACATTGTGGAAAGAAAGTAGGCAAATGGTAAGGGGGAGCTGGGGGGGGGGACATGAGGAGAACGCGAAAAAGATGCACTTGTACTAATTACAAAAAAGTAAAATTAGGCATGACAAGCACTTCAGTGATAGGACAATGAGATATCTCTTGGGCCAGAATTAAAAGGGAGTGGGGCATTGAGCTCCTTGCTTCTGACTTGGGTGAAAAGTAGATGTTGCCAGCTCACTGAAACAGACAGAAAAAGCAGAGAGAAAGTGTATTTAATTTATTTATTATTGTGTTTCTATCCCACCTTTCCTCCTGCGAAGAAGGTTAAGCTGAGAGGCAATGAATTGGTTCAAGGTCACCTGGTAAGCTTCATGGCTGAGTGGGGATTTGAAACCCTCCCCGGACTCCCAGGTCCTAGTCCAAAACTCTAACCACTACACCATACTGGTTCAAATTGTATGTGAGTAGAAATCGACTCTGTTAAAATATACCGGATGAGCATTTTCAATATACATGGAAAACTACCTGCTTTGCTCTGTAAGCATTATGTTACAAGCAACATGTTTTTCACTTAAATTGACATATAAAAATAAACAGTAAAAATACATGTGAAGGGTCTCCTCAGAGCACATTATTATTGTTGTTATTATTATTATTATTATTATTATTATTATTATTATTAGTCATTTTTGCCATGGCAACTCAAGGTGACTTACAATATTTTAAGCAAAAAACAAACACATGCAAATATTAAAACCAGCATAAAAATCTAAATGATATATCTACAAGACAATTCTACATTAAAGTATCCCACAACATAACCACACCACACATACCGCAGTATTACTTCAATCATAATTACCTACCCAATACTGCAGAAAACAGCTCCCAAGTCAGCTAAAGAATGTCTTTCTTTTTATAGAAAGTGTTGATGTTCCTAACTTGGATACATGCCATGTTTTACGGAGCCAATGGACATAACGCCTGTAAAATTTCCATTTAGCTGTAATAAGCATTTTTCTTTTCTTTCTCTGCCATGATCAACATTGTCTCTATAAATTGATAATTACACTTATTAACTGAATCTTTAATACAGCCAGTAGGAACATGTCTAATTTTAATGGAATTATATGCTTAAGAAAGCTGACAATGTCTGTATAGTAGCCCTCAGTTTTTTTTAACATTCCCACCAAAGATATGTAGCTGGGGAAACCTTACCACAGCTCCAGAAATGTCAAAATACTTTTCAATGGTGTGAAGCTAATTTCAGCTTGAGTGCTAATATGAGCAATGGATTCCAGAAGTTCATTCTGCAGGCCGTTCCTGTCGCACTCTGAGAACATGAGCGTGAATTTCAAGTCATTAGTCACTTAGTTTGGAAGTTCTTACAGGGAAGTTAAAACAGCCCATTGAAAGGCAAGCAGTGTCTCTCTCTGTTGAATGTCTCAGGGTGGCCTCATCTCTCATCACAATTCATCGAGCAAATCATTACCAGCAGCCAAGGCTGTCTGCCAAGCCAATGAGATGCACCAGTGATTCCTTGCTGAGCCACTAAGATTGATATCCCACCAGAAACACCTGAAGTGACTCTAAAGATGGATTAGTCATCAGCGACTTCAGCCCTATTGCCACGACAATGTGTATGGAGATGATAGAGAAGGGGCTTATATCATCATGATGATAGGTGATCGGAAGACCTCGGGGAGGAAAAAGGAATCTGAAGTGGGAAGCGGTGAAAATGCAAAAACAAACAAACGAACAGAAACCAACCTAGCAAGGGAAGTGAGGAACCATCCATCAGACTTCACCTAGATATCTCTCTATTCATTTTCTCTCTCCATTCCTCTTATCTCCCAATTCTCTCTGCCTCACCTCCTTTGGCACTACTGGTTCCATTTCATTTGTAAGGGAAGCATTTAACCACATGAGCAGAATGAATTCACAGAGCAGCCATACCCTGGGCCATTCCACACTGAATTCACCCACCCACCCCCTCCATACACGAACAACTACAAGCCATGATTCCATTCCCATCAGAATTCAAGTATTGCCATCTCCTTCACATCACACATAATTTTCCACACTTACGGATGCATTATTATTATTATTTCCATAAATATATTACAAAGCAACACAATAAACAAAGATGTATGGTTTGGTGAACTTCTTCCTGAAGCACAGGTCATGGTCAAGCTTGAGCATTCTCATGACTGTGAGTATTAATATGAAACTGTTCAGCTCTTGGGAATCCAATATGGTGTATGATGGGCTTCAGGGTAGATGACAGCTCAGTGAAAGAGCATGTGCTTTGCATGCAGAAGGTGCTGGTTTCAATTCCAGGCATCTCTGGAAAAGACTCCTGCCTGAAATCCTGAACAGCTGCTGAGAATATAGGCAATACTGGACTTGACAGATCGATGGTCTGACTAGATATAAGTGATTTCCCTATGTCCCTGTCCAAAATGGCAGCGAACTCTTTATGCGTTGATGATTTTTAAAATGCCAAAAAAAAGAGAGATGTTTGTCATGGGCTTCTGTAGCAGCAAAACGGGCTCACCTTTAAAATATGACTTTCACAACTATGATAATTTTTAAAATTTGCCACTACCGTGCAAGTTCCATGCAATGCCAAAAAGGTTTCAGGGGGGAAAAGTTTGCCTCTGAATGGAAAATCTGTCATGTTTCAAAAGTCAATTGCAATCAGCCATAGCTTATATAAGATCACCCAATACTTGAAAAGTTATATTGAATAGCTATCAAAACTCAAACCTCCCCCACTGACTCTGAAGCAAAAAAAACAAAACATGAGCGAGCACAATGGGAGCATGAGCTTACCGCTCAGAAGCTGCTGCCTTCTGTAATTGCTCAAACAAACAAAGGTTGACTTGGGTACTTCTTCTTGTATAAGAGGGTCAGCGGTGCACATGAACTGTCATTTGCAAAGGGAAAGGATGGCCGAGCAGAGATGAACAACTGCAGAGAGCCCATTATAGAAACAAAAGCAACTCAGAACTAAGTGGTGCAGTGTCTCTCCTGGCACATAGTGATTATCAGTCATTATCATTTATTTGGGGCTGAATATGCTGCCTATTTTACTCTTTTATGAAGGATGCTGATAACTTCTATTAGCAAACCAAATCAGGAAGTATTGTTATTGTTCTCTACAGGTATCCTAAACCCCCAGCATCACTGAATACCCCAGAAAAGATGGGCAAGCCCATATGGCGCATTCTGCATTGTAGATGCTGCATTGAGCCCGAGGTTGGACTAGATGACCCCCAATACCTCTTACAATTTATTATTCTATGAGAAGGGGAGAGAGGAGAGAGACATAAATCATCTGCTTCAAGTGCACCTGCATGTCTCTCTCACTATCTAGTTCTGGATTCAGAGATTAAAAAGCTGTATCCTTGGGAACTGGCAAAAAATAAAAATAAAAAATCACAGCAAGACTTCATTTGCCATGCATCATAACCTCTCAGACAATCTCTCCACCCCTATGCAGCATGAGGACAATATATCTTAATTAGCTGGGCCCAACCCAGGCACCTAGGATGTAGTTAGTCAGCCACTGTGAAATGGCTCTTGCTACGGAAGGAACGGACTGCTCCGTTGTGGCTTGTTAATGAAGTGTTTACAGGAAGTCAAACGGTGCCTTTGTAGGATCCCCGGGTACCTGAAGTTCCAAACAAAGAAGGAGCCATGGACAGAGGAAAAAACACATACACCACCTTTGAGTTCCTTGGAGGAAAAAGTTGGGATATAAATGCAGGGAACAAATAAAGAAATGAAATATCTGTGCCAGGAAAAAAAGCTTCACTTTTTGGTATACCTTTGGTATTTCCCAAAGCTGTTACTGGAGTATCAAAACACACACCTGTAAATCAACCTGAAGCTCTGTGTGCACATTGGTGACCTGAAAATGATGGCGATGGCCTGTCTTTGGAGGCTGCACAACATTTAGCACAGATGGGAAAACATGAGAAACTGAGGGCAAGCAAATCTGCCAAACACCAGAGAATATTCCCAAAAATAACCATTTCCAGCTGAGTTGGAAAGTGGAGGGTTGGCATGTTGAATGAGTGCAGTGGAATGGGACCCCAGTTAATACTTCAAAGGCCAAAGCATTTTGTAAACCAGCTCAATGGTGCCATTGGGGGAAAAAATGTGCTGAGTAACTCCCATTTCATGTCAAGATGCTCAACCACTGTCCCACCAATACCTGCAGAGTATGGCAGCTGGTCAGTGGATGAGAGCTGTAGTCTGAAAACATCTGGAAGACACCATGTTGGCATAAACTTTCCCTGTTGTATGGCTCTTGCTTATGGATATCAGTAGTTCCTATTCATACTCACTTAACCAGTTCCATCTCTCACTGGAGAGAGTCAGTGGTAGTGTAGTGGTTAAAGTGTCGGACTAGGACCTGGGAGACTAGGGTTCAAATCCACCACTCAGCTAAGCAGCTCACTGGGTGACATTCCACCAGTCACTGCCTCTCACCATAGCCAATCTCACAGCATTGTTGCAGGGCTTAAATGGGGATCCGGAGAGCCAAGGAGCTCGAGCTTCTTGGGGAAAAGGGGTGGGATAGAAATGCAACAAATAATAAATGTGTTCAGGTTACATATTATGAAAGTTGAAGGGATATGAGCTGAGGTGTTGCTCATGTGGGATGCTAGCCCATTGTTATCTCAAGGGGTTTCAGCTGAAGGGATATTACAAAGGCTTATATATCTGCAGATGAGAAGCTCAGAACAAAATGAATAGCTCAGGGTGGCCGCCTGCCTAAAGGAGATCTCAGAGTGCTGCAAATGCTGAAACAAAACTTCATCAAGCAACGTTCCCCTGCAGCCCACGAAGAGAAATAACTTTTAAAATTAATGCTTTGGAAAAGCCACCTAATGCATCTCAATTATCAGCAAAGAAACTGCTTGGGAAGTGAGTGTGGCGAGTTATTTATTTTCATAACTCTTAACAAAAATATTGTAAATAAAATAAAATAAAAGAACCCCAGAAATTCCAAGGTCTATAATTTGGAGAGCTTTTTTTTTCTTCTCAAGAGCACAAACACACACACACCCTTTTTTATTCATCTAGATGAATCCCTAGGGATGTGTGAAAATCATCCTTTTATATCTGCAAATACTATTCCAGCTTTCTGCATGCTGGCATATTCATGAGACTTTACGGCAAAAGCAGAACTTATGCAAAACGGGCCTCACCCTACATGTGCTGCAAGAGGACATACAGCAGCAGAGATCCAAACCATCATATGTTTGATTGTTTTAATCACACACCATGTTCCCTATTCAGAAGCACAGAAAGGCATAAAAATTAATGCAGATCTGAATTACCGTTGCAAGCTCAAAATGCCTTAATTGCACAGCCGCTTGCATAATTATAGCACTGCTTTGTTTGCAGATCCAACAAGATTATTCTGAAGCCTCTTACCTGTTTGGGACGCTTAACTTCAACAGAAAATACTAGCCTGGCCACTTTTCTCCTCTCTGCTTGCATGGTTTAGTCTTACATCCCAACCAGAGATTGTGGCTTGCTTTACTCCAGACAAACTATGATTTGTAGCTAAGGTTTCTTCTTATATTCTTAACCATGGTTTGTTGGCATTAAACAAACTGTGTTTCCTAGCATGGGCATAATACTAAGCCAAGGATAGCACACTAGCCGGAAGAAAAACAGACCAAAATGGCGCATTCATGGGCAAACAGATAACTGTGGTCACAAGGCCACTGTTTCCTCTTCATAGGGGTGGACAAATCTATCAGTTGTGGTTTCTCATTTCCCCAATCTGTTACACACATTTATGCAGCAATTTCTGATTCTTTGTCTTAAAGAAAAAATCCTCATGAAAAATTGACAATTCATTGTGAATTTCTCCCAATAAACACATTTCTGTTTGCAGTTTTGGCTAACACACATTTTTTTGCAAGGATTTCCCCATAATGACCGCTCCACACATCAATGGGGGCGACTTTTGCGTGGTTGAGCACAGCCCCCTGATCCCAGAGGCGACTCCCTCGTAGTTCAGGGCTGGCACCACCTTCCCAGGTAGGATGCCAGGGGTCTCCGCCTACCCAAGCCTAGAGTCCAATCCTGCCTGGGGAGATGTTGTCAGGGGATGGCCAGGTAAGGGGAGGGACTGTCCAGCTTACACAATAGAATTTGAATCTTACCTCCAAGCACCAGTTGGTTCCAGAGCTTCTCCCACCCTCCACACCCTCATTCAAGTTCTTTTGCAGGTTAACCTTTTCTCTACAGGTTCACAGGCGCTGCTACATCAAGGCCGCTGTTGAAGGGTCGGAAAGGAATTTTCCTGCATTGGCAGGTTTCGCCTTTCCCGTAGCAAGACTTTGGCGGTGTCAGGCCTTGGGCGGAATTCTTTGGCGATTCTCCTAGAGGGAGGGGCGTGAGGCGGAGACCTCACTCCCTTTGCAGCAGCAAGATTGGGGTATTGGGGGAAGCCTTGACCATGCCAATAGGCGTCATCACTTCCAGCGGCGGCGAACAGGGGGCAGGCTCTCTCTGCTTGAACATATGTTCTCCAGAGCCAGCTCCAACCCCCATACATGTGGATAACCCTGATGCCTCCCAGAACCCCGGCTGGGGACTGGGAAGGATAATGGTGAATGCCTGAGCCAAGGTCTCCCTACATCTGAATCTTAATAAAGTTGTGGCCAATTTGAATCCCATAGCACATTGTTATGCGTCTTTATTCCACTCAGCGGGTCGCCTGGGGGTTTGGGGGACTCCGCCCAGGGCCGTCTCAAGCAGGTCAGGTGCCCTGGTGCCGTGGTGCGGAGATTGCTCTGGCGGCCCCGCCCTGGTGGGCAGGCACAGCGCACAGCCTGACTTTCGTGCGGCTTTGCCGCACAGAGCCCCCCTGCCAGCCCGATGCCCTGGTGCTCCGCGCCACCGAGGCTACCCCTAGAGCCGGGCCTGACTCCGCCTGTCCATGCAATATAATGCATTTTTGTGTATCATATCATTTTCTGTAATATATGCAATTTTTGCAGTCACCCCTAATATATGCATCACTTTGCACATTGGTTTGCTGGAGAACTGCATTGCAAAATTTGGAGAAGTGCAAATTTTGAAGAATAGTTGTGTTTTGGTTTCCATGCTGGTTCGAGAAGTGTGAATTAGGGAGTTTCTCATTAAAATATACAAACAAACATAAAAAAGGTTTCTACTGCATTCCTACATCTTCAAGATTCGAAAATACCAATAGAGATCCCTAAATTTCCACTTCCATTACATAGTTTTAATCTTACTATCTACATGTCGACATGTGTATGTGCAACTCTCATACCAAAACAGGGGCCCTGCACTCTTGACTAAATGTACCCAGAAAGTTCCACCAGAGACAACACAGAGGATGCTTCCTGGTGTGTTTATTGGCAGGCAAACATAAATTGATGAAGTACTCTCAGGTCCTGAGTGAATTGTAACTGGTTAATGGGAACATATAGGTGTAAACTAAATATGAAAACTAAAACGGAACTAAATTACAATTACAATTAAAAGAGGTTATTGAGCTTCTATTAGGGCTGAGTCAACAGCTCCTCATGATAGGGTTATACTTTTGTTGATTTCAAAAACCACCTCTCCATTCAATTGCTTTTTGGTAAATGCCTGTGGAAATGTTTGCCTGTTCTCATCCAGATTTCATTTTGTGCCACATTTCCAGACACAGATCTAGATTTTAAAGCTCCATGTCCAAGCACTGCTTGTTGTTGTTTGTCCTGGAGCTTTCCCTGCAGAAACTCATGTTTTACAACTGAATTGTGGCTCGTGGTCATTGAATTTGTCAAATGCTTTTTTCAAAGAATCAGCATGGTATAGTGGTTAAGAGCCATAGACTTGTAATCTGGGGAACCGGGTTTGCGTCTCCGCTCCTCCACATGCAGCTGCTGGGTGACCTTGGGCTAGTCACACTTCTTTGAAGAATCTCAGCCCTGCTCACCTCACAGAGTGTTTGTTGTGGGAGAGGAAGGGAAAGGAGAATGCTAGCCGCTTTGAGACTCCTTCGGGGAGTGATAAAGAGGGATATGAAATCCAAATTATTATTATTCTTCACTGAATTGGTCAAATGCTCTTTCAAAGTGGGAGTGAGTACCATAGTTTAAGTATGCAGAAGTACTTTCTTTTATCTCTCCTGAATCTTCCAGCATTCAGCTTAAACTGTTTTTATTTTTATTTAAAAAAATAATCAAGAGAATTTAACCAGTTAGTGAACTGTGGTCTGTGGAAGAGATATATTGTTTGAAAATGTCTGGTAAACCAGATCAGTAGTTGGCTTCCTATTGAGGGTATTTGGTGAGCCAACATGACTCTGTTGAGGGATTGATGACTGGAGTGATAGTTCTGTGGCATTATGGCAGTGGATAAAACTGAAGTGTAACTTTTGAATTCTTCTTCTTCTTCTTCTTCTTCTTCTTCTTCTTCTTCTTCTTCTTCTTCTTCTTCTTCTTCTTCTTCTTCTTCTTCTTCTTCTTCTTCATTTGCAATACTTCCTAATTCTCCCCGATAGTATTTTACCTAAACACACATCAGGTTTGCAACAACTACTTACAGTATTTAATACTTGTGAAAGCACATCCAAAACGTCAAGTTTGCACTGTACACCCCTGACAAGGATTTGGGCACTCTAGTAAACCACTTCCGTGTCTCACGGAGGTGGCGTTGTGGGCAGGGACCGACGCAACCTTCGCGAGAGGCTGCGAGCTCAGCCCTCTCGCGAGATAGGGTTCCCGCCTCCGTCATACCCGGACGGCCAATAGGGCCGGCTGGGAGGCGGGGCCTTGCCCGCGTTTAAATCAGGGCGGAGGCGGGAACCCTGCCTCTCTTCTCCCCGGTAGCCATGCGTACTTCTTTTGTGTGTGTTTAGACACACACCCTCATTTGAATAAGCTGAATTTGGATTATAAATATAAGGAACAGACAAAAAGAATGTTTTTTAAAAAATAAATAAAAAGAGAGGGAGAGGCAGAGAAATGCCAATTAATGGCTTTTCTTTGCAGAAGAAGGAGCAGAGGAGTCACAATAGGAGAAAGAGTGATAAGAATATTTCTCCCCTGGAATTGTAAAACTAAAGGATAATAAAAATTGAGCAGGCACACTTTAAAGGCTCTCCCATTAGCCAGCTTGAGATACCGTGGCTATTGTTGCTACAGGTGGGAGATTATTTCTCAGCCTGCCACAGGTTGATAACAATTCCATCCTCTGGCTGGAAGGCTTATTGATAAAGAGGCAGAAATAGCACTTGAGGAGCCAGTGTGCAAAAGCTTTCCTTTAGGAGAGGGCTTTAGCCACTTGGCTCCTGTAGAACACCGGTACACAGTTTTCGAGGCCACTTTGAGCCTCTCTGCGCAAGGCAAAAAATGGTCCTTTCCTGTTGGAACGTTGTGATTCCTGCTCAGGATCTAGCTTCTGGCAGTCATGGGCATGAAATTTCTGGGCAGCTATTTTGAGGGATAGCAGTGGTGCAATGAGGCCAGGCTACAGTGAAGCAGGTCTTGTAGCAAACAACATGAGAGAAATGCCCTTGCTGCTCAGATTAGTGAGCAAGGATTACTCCCAGGTTGAGGAAACTTCTGTCCCTCCTGATGTTTCTGTACTACAACTCCTATCATCTCTTGCCATTGGGCATGTGGGCTGGTGGTGATGTGTGTTTGGATTCCAACAGGGCCAAAAGAAAATGCTTATGCATGCAACACATATTTAAAGTATGGAACCCACTCCCACAAGAAACAGCTTGGATAGCTTTTTAAGGAGGATAAGATGAATGCAAGGAGAATAAGGCTACCAACAGCCAAGATGGAGGTGCTCTGCTTCCACTGTCCGAAGGAATATGCTTCTGAATACCACTTGCTGTAAACTGCCCTCTGTCTGCTCCTCAGAGCTGACACATTACACGGGGCTGGGCCTCGGGGACAGCAGCCTCTCTTCCTTGCCCACTCCACAGCAGCCGCTACAAGCTGCCCAAGGGAGGAGGCCATCAGCAGCAGCCATGGTGAGGCCACAGGGGTGCTCCCTCACAACCACCGCCACCATTGTTTGGGACAAGTGTTAGCTCATCCTCTTCCCCATGCTTGGTGGTAGTGAACTGGCAGGGGAAATAGGGACTCTTGGAGGGTATGTAGGCATCCGATTGGATACTGTGATAACAGGATGCTGGACTAGATGGGCCCTTAGTTGAATCTAGTAGGGTTCTTCTTATAACATAGATTCCACATTCGTGTATTATTCAGGATCTTTTATAGGGAGATGGGTCTACCCACCTGACCTGCCTTGGCCTATTCTGTCCAAGATGCTTCTTTGTTGCCCCTGTATTTCCCTCTGTTTCAGGGGTGAGGATCCTAAGGGCCAGAGGCTAAATGTGTCTCCAGGCCTCTTCACCCAACCCACGCGAATCTCCCCAGGCCACATCCTCCATCCTTACAACACACACACACCCCTCAAGTGCCTTAGTCTTTCTACAATGCTTGTCTGAATGGAGGACAGGCAGCATTGTGTGTTTGTCAAAATCATCAACCTTTGTGCAGCTGGAGTGCAGCCTCCGGTACAAAGGAAAGAGCCAAGTCTGTTGGCCATTTCTTTCCCTGCTCCTCTCCATCAGGAGTAGGAATCAAGGCTAATGGAAGAGGATTTCTGAATGAAGCACGATGGCTTCATAATGTGAAAATGGTCTCAGTTAGGGCGGGTGGAAGGCAGTGGGACACAAGCACAGATTCGGAAGCTGTGCCAGCAAGCACTGTCCAGAGGGGTATTTGTGTTAGCCTGTTGGCAGGCAAATCAACAAAAAGTCTTGTGGCGACTTAAAGACTTGCACCTTTTACTATGGCATAAGCTTTTGTGGGCTAGTCTTTGAGGTGCAGCGGTGCAGATAAGTAAACAATGAGAATTCTTAATAGATCTAGTTTGAATGATACTTGGCTAAGCTGGGAAGCAGGAGAACTAATCATGCAGAAAAATTATAGGACCAAAACCAATTTTAGGCATAGATTTTGTTACTCCAGAAGCACTCCAGATTTTTGAAGAGTTAAAAAGCTCACCGCTACTTAAGCGGCTTGTTCCCAGCATCTTCTATAAAGGACTTCCAAAGACTCGTTAAGAGGGACAACATTCGGTAATGAAGCCCTCTTGCATCCCCCTTGGTAGTAATAATCACAACGTGTAGAAAATGAGCATCTCTTGGTGATATTTATGTTTCCCAGCAACAAAAGGCATCCTGTTCTGTAATTCATCAAGAAAGAAAGAAAGTAGAAAAAGGGGAAGCCAAACATATACAGGCTTTCCATGGAAACTAGGTCAAAGCATTCAGGATAACAACCCTGAATTCAACAGACCCTGGCAACTTTGGACAATACTGGGCTTTCAGAATGCTGAAGGTTATTTGAGAAGGGAGAAGGGCTTGTTCAGAGCTCCAGGAAACCTGCTGACCTCATCATAAAAAAAGCAGAACATTTCCCAGAGACAGGATGCAGTAACTTTTCAACCTGTCTGCAAAGGGACATGGAAATTTCCTATGTACCAGATGAGACCATTTGCTCACCTAGCTTGTTATCATGCACTCTGTCTGACAGCAGCTACCCCTTTTAACTGGAGATGCTCGGGATTGAGCCTGGGACCTTCTGCATGCAAAGCCTGAGCGCTACCACTGACTTGTGATGTCCCCGTTTGGTCCTTGGGAAGCACACAGAGGCAGATTTCCTCATTCTTTAGGTTCCTCACCCATCAGCACTTGAGTTGGGGACAACTAACCCTGCACCATCTCTTCCAGGGGTGACAAACTTGTGGCCTTCAAGATGTTGCTGAATCACAACTCCCATCATCTTTGATCATTGGCTGGGGCTGGTGGGAACTGGAGTCCAATAGCATCGGGGGGGGCTACACAGGTTACTAACACTGTACATGCACAGACATCTAAATTGATTTGGGGTTCTACACAGAGCTTTTGATCTGACCTAGGATGGTCCAAAGCTGACCCAACCCCAGTCCAGGCCTCATACCAATTCGGGGCCTTGCACAGTCATGTGTTTGGGAGTGGGGAAAAGGAAATATGACTCTCCTTTCCCCCACTTCCCAAATATATGTTTCTTCAGGGTTTTAAACCCTATTAAACATATGGTTGTGGGGGAAGAAAAGAACACATATAGGCTGTTTGCATGTCATACCCACTCCAGCCAACCACCCCCTTTGACAGCCCTGAATCACTCCAAGTGGACCCAGGTAGCCCTGAGGTGATCTGGTGTTGCTTCAACCCAATCTGGCTACATCCAGAGTCAATGCACATTGGCCTGTTTCTATGCAGAATCTGGCTGGATTTAGTGCACAGCCATATTCACCACCCCTGATCTATTGCATCTTGCACCTGAAGGTCCTGTGTGAGTGCCTGGAGGCGGCTGGAGGATGGATGGCGGCTAACAGATTGAGGTTGAATCCTGACAAATCAGAAGTACTGTTTGTGGGGGACAGGAGGCGGGCAGTTGTGGAGGACTCCCTGGTCCTGAATGGGGTAACTGTGCCCCTGAAGAACCAGGTGCACAGCCTGGGAGTCATTCTGGACTCACAGCTGTCCATGGAGGCGCAGGTCAATTCTGTGTCCAGGGCAGCTGTCTATCAGCTCCATCTGGTACGCAGGCTGAGACCCTACCTGCCTGCAGACTGTCTCGCCAGAGTGGTGCATGCTCTGGTTATCTCCCGCTTGGACTACTGCAATGCGCTCTACGTGGGGCTACCTTTGAAGGTGACCTGGAAACTACAACTAATCCAGAATGCGGCAGCTAGACTGGTGACTGGGAGAGGCCACCGAGACCACATAACACCGGTCTTGAAAGATCTACATTGGCTCCCAGTACGTTTCCGAGCACAGTTCAAGGTGTTGGTGCTGACCTTTAAAGCCCTAAATGGCCTCGGTCCAGTATACCTGAAGGAGCGTCTCCACCCCATCGTTCTGCCAGGACACTGAGGTCCAGTACCGAGGGCCTTCTGGTGGTTCCCTCGTTGCGAGAAGCCAAGTTGCAGGGAACCAGGCAGAGGGCCTTCTCGGTGGTGGTGCCCGCCCTGTGGAACGCCCTCCCATCAGATGTCAAAGACAAAGACAGCTACCAGATTTTTGAAGACATCTGAAGGCAGCACTGTTTAGGGAGGCTTTTAATGTTTAATAGATTATTTTATTTCACTTTTCTGTTGGAAGCCGCCCAGAGTGGCTGGGGAAACCCAGCCAGATGGGTGGGGTATAAATAATAAATTATTATTATTATTATTATTATTATTATTATTATTATTATTATTATCATCATCATCATCTTGCAAGTGGATCTCCCTCACTAGGCCTTAAATGTGGTGTGGTAATGGCTGATCCAATTCAATGCTCCTGCCGCTCTGTCCACAGCCCTTGTTCCTCCCCTCTTACGGTAGTAACCAGCAGCGACATGTTGTGTTTGGAACCTGGGTCACCAGTGCAACCCCGCCCACATCATCCACTCCTAAATGTACTTGCTTATTTCTTCTTCTTTCCACTGTTGCTTCTTGACTTTGCATTGTGTCTGTAAGAAATTAAACCTTTCTGGCAGAAACCTGCCTCTTTCACTCTCTGAATAGCAGTTCGTTGACTTTTAAGCAATGACGATAATGATGGTAATGATGGAACCGCAATGGCGAGGCTGCTGGGAATGGTCCCAGTACCACTCTGCCTTATTATTTATTTCAAAATGCATCGATCCTACTCTCTCGACCATTCATCCGCTCATATGGGCTCCCAATAAAATATCAATAAAACAATCATCATAAACAAAAACTGATCTATAAAGCATACAATAGCAAAGAAGGTAGAAAAAGAGAGAAAGAATAAACAGAATGGAAATAATTGAATCAGAAGAGCTGAAGCATATGGTATCCCAAGCAATTGCTAAAAAAAAACTCTGAAAGGCCTCCAAGTTGAAGCTTAGGCAGGCCACCTGAGGCAGGAGATATTGGGTTGTCTCCAACTAAGTTCTTGTAAGAGTAGACTGAATGAAATAAATGAACCCAAGTCTTTTCTATTAATTTCAATAGCTCTACTCTAGTAGGACCAGCAATGGATGCAACCCATGGAGCCAGGTGGAAAGGGCTGGCCCATGTCCTCATCAGGGTCACTGACGGTCATGGACAGACTCAAAAACTGCATGGTCCTTTCAGAAGCTGGAGTGAGGGTCTCATGTTTGAGCTACTGCAACCCAGTAGTTTTAATACATGCATTTTTGGAGCACTTTTCATGGGGTGGCCAGCTTGCCATGCCAAACTCCCTGCCATCTCCCCCACACCTCACTCTCTGCCTCTCATTAAACACAGCAAAGTGGCTGACAAGAGGTCAAGTACACAAACTTCCTCGTTAGCCAGCCCTGTGCTTTCCCCTAATACACACTTTTTTCCTACACTTTTTTTGTTCTTGGTTGGAAAACTGCATTGCAAAATTGAGAAGAGTGGATTTTGAAAGATAGTCCTGCTCTGGTTCAGTAAAATACAAACCAAATGAATCCCTCTCCTCTCTTCCTAGGGATCCCTCCAGTATACAAGTGGTCTGAACCAACCTAACGTGAACAGATGGAGCATGTTGCAAGTCCTCCCATGAAGACCTTGGCTGAGCATCGGAGGCAGGCACCTTCAGATCCAATCTCCAAAAGGGAAGATGAAGGGGCTAGACTGTTGTGAAAAATCTCCATCTCACCAAGGAATAGAAGAAACAGATGGGTCTTGAGTATGGAAGCCCTCCAGATTCCCTTTCCCGCAATGCCTCCTTGCCTTGGCACACTCCTTACTGCAATCATGTCTGGCACTTCTCTGCCTGTCGCAGAGTTTAAAAACAACCTGCTTTCATATTGTTATGCTCATTCGCAAGGATCCCACACAGGGACCATGGTTGCCAAAGAAGAACAGCAACCAGCTCAGCATCTCTGCAGGGAGCAATATTTAGTAGCGCACAGCAATGCTGTGTTAACAGTTGGGGAAGGAAAATAATAGATTGCACTTCCCTAGGGGGGGATTGGTGGGGTAGGAAGAATACGTTTTCCCCATGTCCTGCAAGACCACTGAGACTGGCGATGGGAAATCACAATGAAATGTTTATCAGGATGTCACACAGTTGGCCTTTAGAACAGCAGAAGTCTTTAACCTTCCAATGCAGTTTATGGGAAATGGATCCATGACTCAGTCATGGCTCATCCACACTTAAACTTGTCATGTGCCTAGAAAGCACAAGTCCTAGCAGTTTTGCATTTGTCCCACTGCTTTCCCCTGGAAAACCTGCTCTTTAGTGCTAAATCTGAGCAAATGTCAATCTGGGGAAAACTAAAGACTGCCTGCTGCAATATGAACCAGTGTGTTTATGAACTCCTTGATCCCACCTTCTGAGGTAAGGTGGATGGCCACAGGAGAAAGAGCCTCCTCAGTGGTAGTGTCCACCAGTGGTTGCACAAGTAGGACATGCAACAAAATGTTGCAGCGTGGAGGTCTCCTGTTCAGGGTTCCAGCCAGCCACGCCCCTTCCCCAGATGCTCCATTCCATTCTTCTCCCCTCCCGTTTTTCATGTTTGTGTGTCCATTCCCCAACAGTCAGTTAGCATTCTGCGCTGACTCAGCATGCCAAATCCTCACTGAGCTTTTGAGGGGTGTGTGTGTTATTACTCTCATAGGGTTCCCCCCTAACATGCCCCAAACATGGATCTTGGCATCCATAGTCACCAAACGACTCATAACCGCAAATGTACGTATTTACTTCAGCTCTTGTGGGCTCTGTGGAATTAGCCGGTGATGTGACTTAAGGATTTCTTTATTCAATGATGTGTTCCTTTGAGTTGCCTGCCTTATTGTGTGATCACAGCAGGAGAATCTATTTACTAATAAGTGGGGTTTCCACTTCCCCCGTTAGTTTTCCCAAGTCATCTGAATTCCTTTCATGTGTGCTTTGCTTTATTGATTTCTGGGTGAACTTTTAGTACTCCTTATCTCTGAACCAATATCTAACAGGTGAAAGTATTTAAGCATGTTGATAGAAGACATGAAAGGACATAGGAGGGAGAGTTATACCATCATGTGATCTGGCAGCCTGGCCTGCAGTGCAGATTAGGAATATAGGAAGCTGCCTTGCACTGAGCCATCTGGTCCAGGATGCTTTCCCAGCTCTAACTGGAGATGGCAGAGATTGAACCTGGGACTTTCTGCATGCATGGTTTGCCACAGAGTTACAGACCCTCCCTAAATTACTGGGAGATGGCAGGGAGACTGATGCTGTGTGGACACACCATACAATCCTTTAACATCTCATTATTTTTGTCCCACTGCTATGAGGAACAGGAATGAAATGTGTTTCTCTAGCCTTAGTGGGAGGAATATATGGATGCGGAGTTCCTCTGAACTGCAGGAAATGTTATGCTGATCTTGAAAGAAGAGGAGTAAATGAGTACTGTATTGGAACGTTTGAAAATCTTAATAATACTGTGTTGTTTTGTTATTTTCATTGTACTATCCCCATCATGTTCTCCTATACTAGCACTTCTATCAAACCCTTATATTGTGGGTAATACAAATGTGTTTATTTGGTTTAATTGCCTCAGAGTCTGCTTCCACACTAGTTCTAGATTGCACCCTGAAAACCAATAATAAGAGATTACACATGTACAAGAATTTGTAGATCTAACATTGAACAATTGCATGTCAAAACTAAAGTGGATAGAACCAGATGCAAGGGAAGTCTGGGATACTTGTCTGTACCAGTAAAACTACAGTATTAGCATAAGAAATTCAAACTGGTGTATGCAACACTTTCCCCCCCCCCTCTGTGTTTTCACTCAAGGGCTCTCCCCTTTCACAGGGCTGACCCATACTCCTTCAGGAAGCACCCTAATGGGGGATAAAGAAAGAATTAGCATTTGAGTGGCACAACAACACTCTTGGTCCTAGCATGGGAGGGGATTTGGGGGCTCAATTTCGTAAAATGTCTCAGATTCATTTTGCACATTAAATGTGGCAATGGAAATCTCAACGGTCATAACATCAGCCAAACAGGAAGGGAACAAAAGAACTCATATAGTCCATAGCATTTTACTTTGTGGCTTGTTTGCTTGTTTGTTTAATATACCACCCTTCACCTGAAGACCTCAGGGCAGTTCACAAGATAAAAATATAGGATAAAAGCACAAAATAAATAGTTTAAACAAAACAATAACCCCCTCCCCCCCACAAAAGGCCATAAAATATTAATCAATATATTATTAATCAACCCATGCCTGAATAGAGGAAATCTGCTGTAAAGGATGTCAAGGGTTGTTGCTCTTGCTGTTTTGTTTTTCGCTTGACTGAGGGAAAGCCAACAATTCCAAGGTCTTCACACCTGACCATGTTAGGACGTGACCCTGAATAATCCTAATTAATTAGCACAAGTCTGCCTGCAACCTACCAGGGAGAGTTCAACTACAATTAGGCAGAATGTACTCCCGAACACGACACATCTTTCGACTTGCCAAAGTGCTTTGTCAAAGCCAAGATCTGAGGCTGAGTTCCAACCAAGTCGAGTGAAAGAGTCAGCAACACCTATGAAGATAGCCTACTGACTGCTATCTGCTCATGGATATTTTAGTAGGGGGGGATGTTCAGACACTGGCTAGTATTCAACTGAGTTTCACTCAGAGTAGACATATTGAGATTCATGACCCTAACTCAGTTATGTTCATTAATTTCAGAGGATGAACATCCCCGAATGCCTCCCATAACCATATATACTATCACTGCATTCTAGGTTGAGGGCATTCAGATGAGACAAATAAAGTACATTTGCTGGACAGTAGACCTTAAAGCATGCCCAATGTGTGGTGGGTCTCAAGTCATTAGAGATATGCATCTACCTCCTCCTCTTGTCATTCTTGAGGGCCACATCTTTCAAAGATTGCATGCCAGCCATGGGCACAGTAAGAGCTGATGATTGGCAGGGACAGAGGCGTGGGAAGAACCATGACTGTTAAAGTGGCAAAACAGTTTGGTGTGGTTTTAAAATGTTTGGTGTGGATGTGGTCACTCTTAACCCAACCCCTAACAACTCTCAGCCCCCCAACAAGCTACAACTCCCAGGATTCTTTGGGGAACCTGTGACTGATTAAAGTGGTATTATACTGCTTAAATTGTTGTGTAAATACATCCTAATCCAGAATAAAGACCCTCTTGCTTGATGGCTGTTTCAGACCCTAATGTGGAAATGTTTTTGATGGGATTACTTTCAAAGAAGTATAAAGAAACACACACACACACACTACAAAAGACCAATACAGCAACTGTTCTGGGAAGCAAGAAAAAGTTATTTCTTTCTGCTGTTCTCTCAGTCCCCTTCTCTCTCCCTCTCCCCTTCTGTCACACACACTATAATGTATTTGGCAGATTCCTGCCAATTTATTCTCAGACATCTGGGGAGGGGGGAGGCTACTCAGTTTCCCTAACCATGCAACTAGAAACAAAGTCCCCCCCCCCATTTATTTTTAGTTCCCAAATGTTCTGAGAGCACATAGAAAGAGGGAGAAATACTCTTCAAAGGTCTGGTGAAAAAAAGTAAGGAGGAAATGAACAAAAATGAAAGTACTGATGGGGTGGAAGAATGGGGGAGCTTCCGAAGGCATCAAAGGCTGCATAAAATGGGGTTGGAATCCACATGCTGCCTACATGTGAAACAGAAACACACAGAGGCATGCACCTACATCTTATTACACAAACATGCATGTCAGGAAATGAGCCATTGCTTGGTGGTAGATGTTCTTCAGTCAGAAGGTGTTAGTTTCCATCACTGGCACCTCCTATTACAGGTAGTAGGGAAACTTCCAGGCAACAGGTCCAAAGAAAGGCTTTGGAGAGTTGCTGTCACTAAAGATTCTTGGGGAAATTGATTTCTATAGACAACCCGGAAGTCCTACAGAAGCAATGTAGGGATTTGGGAAGGGTCATAGCTCAGGGGCAGAGCCTCTGCCTTGAATCCTAAAGGTCCTAAGTTCAAAGCAAGTAAATCTACTAATTTATCTTTCGAAGTTACAGGTAGGTAGCCGTGTTGGTCTGAGTCGAAGCAAAAAAAAAAAAAAAAAATCCCTCAGTAGCACCTTAAAGGCCAACTTAGTTTTTATTTTGGTATGAGCTTTCGTGTGCATGCACTATCTGACGAAATGTGCATGCACACGAAAGCTCATACCAAAATAAAAACTTAGTTGGTCTTTAAGGTGCTACTGAAGGATTTTTTTTTTTTTACTAAGCTTTCGAAGCACAGGAAGAAAATGCAAATATTTTCTTTCCTTATGCAGCTTTCATCAACACTCCAAGTAAAAGGAAATTGTTCCCCCCTGCTCCCTGGACCTCATGGACAGCTGTGCAGGGGAACATTGCTAGCTGCTGCCTTAGCACACTCCCTTGGCTTCTTTGCAGCTGGGCTTTTGGGGCGGCAGAAATCACTATATCGGCTTCCCAGCAAGTGTGCCGCTGTTGCTTACCAAGAGGAGGAAGGTGGCGGGAGGTCAGCATGGTGCGCATGCACCAGTAAGACAGACTCTGCTGGTGTGTTTGCACCACACCGACCTACCCACTCTCCTCCCCCTGTAAGTAAGCAACAGTGGCCCACCTGCTGGGAAGCTAGAATAGCAACTCTGACCCACCCAGCTAGAAGAGAGAACTTGCAGTGACAGCCGGATGAGAGATCACTCCCCTTTCCCAGACTCTTATTACAATTATTGTGTGCAGAAGCTTTTTTTCTTTTGCTTGTCCTGAACATGCTCCCTAATGCATAAACATCCTGTCTGAGGCCAACGTTCAGAAAATTCTGCTATGACCTGACCTGACCACAATTCTTTCAGCTTCTTATGCCCCTCTGTATATGGGTTGCGTATTACTGAGAAGTGGCCTTTGGAGAAGCTGAAGACGCCATCTGTAAGCTATACAGCCTTCCTATTGCAGAATGGCTGCTATTAAACTAGATTCGTATTTATATACACACACTCCCTCTATTGACCTCTGCACCGGGAGTTCATAAAAAACACAGTAGCAGTCTTGTAAAAAAAGAAAAAAGAAAGAAAAGAAAAGAAAAGCACTTTCCTTCTCAATTGTGAAAGGAAACAGTTCTCTCTCTTTTTTAAAAAAAAAGATTCAGTATTTGGCCATGACTCTGCTCCTCCCAACCTCCAAATTGTTCAGGCCCATCTGCTTTTGACCCATATTATATAAAAACTTCTTTATGAAGCAGGCTGCATTGCTGTACTTTGGATTTCTCCTCTTGATACCAACTGATTCTCAGAACGCATCAGGGGGGCTTTGTAGTCCTTATCCAGGAGGCAAGGGCAGGACAGGCACACACAGCAGTCACTCAAAAAACTGAAACCCACATATCTTCTTCCGTAGAAAGTGCACACTGTCTTGGTCTAGCACAGGCTGGCTAATGAGACGGGGAGATGGGAAATAGGATTGAATGGATCAGGAATGAGTCTTAAGACTGAGCTGCAAAACAGTCATAGAGGCTTGGAGCGGAGCTACATGATCTCAAGGACCATGAAATGCAGTTCCTGATGGGGTGTACTGCTGAAAGTGAGAGAAAGCATCCCGCTGTCAGCAATTCCCTGTATATTAGCTGCTCCTTTTTCCCAAGGTGTTGAATTTCCATATGCAAGGCACTGCTTTTTTCCCCCTACACTGGTCATCAAACACCCGCTTGCTATCCAAATTCTCCAAGAGATTCGTTGTGTGATTTTTGTTGATCATATGAGATATTTGCAAAACAGAATACGGAGTGATTTGCTTTTCAAAGTCCCTGCTTCTGCTGTAATGGGGCTTTCCCCTGGAACTTGTAGATGAGGTAAGTGAAGAGCTCCAGAGTTCCCAGGAGGCACCTTGCTTTGTACATGAAAGGAGAAAACAAGGGATATCTGAATCACTCCACAAAGGAGGTTTCAACTTTCCCGTATCTGCAATTTAATGCAAAACAGCAGTTACAGAAAGTAAGGTCTGGGGCGCATATATATATAGAACTGAGTGATTAACAACACAGAATCACGTACACAGCGCAACAGTAAAAAGATAACATTAAAATCTTCATCATAACAAAATATACAAGTTAACCTTACAAGTAATAAGGCTGAACACAGTCCAAAGCTCTGGTGGGGGGGAATGGTTTCACTCTGCTAAAGACAACATTTCAGGGGAACGGCAAACAAGTTTCATTTTGGAATTCCATAATCATGTTCCATGTCCCACACAAACTGTGCTAAATACATGTGAATCCTTGTGAATCCTACCAGCAGAACTCAATGATACAAACTTAAACATTCCTTTGCCACCCCTCTCTCTCTCTCTCTCTCTCTCTCTCTCTCTCTCTCTCTCTCTCTCACACACACACACACACACACACACACACACACACCTCCCCATCATTTTGTATGTTCTGTCATCACTTCAACATTGCCAATAGATTGTTTCATTTAAATACCCTAAGTGTTTATGACAATGAATCATGTGTTCTGAATTCTTTAAAAAATGTTGTTGTTATGATTCAGTTTACTGAGTCTAATATTTCACAAATGCATACCATCAAATGTGGGTCAGGAAATAGCTGTCAAGATTCTCAGATTAGAATTTAGAACTAATATAACAGTATTTGATGCAAATAATTTCTTCTAGAAAGGACGAAACAAAGTTTTAGGACTGGTAACCACACACAGTCTATGATTCCTCATGTTGTATGGAAATGGAAATCATAAATGATCATGCGGACAATGGCAGAACCAATGTGAAAATGTTGAGCTACTGCAACAATAGCAACATCACAATTGTACCAGTAACTGTAGCTTACTCTGCTACATACTGCACATGAGATGCACAACAAACTAAGAATGGGGGGAAAATTAAATTCAGTTCACATTTGAAGTTTGCATATTGTATATTTTATCACTGTAAACTGCTTTAAGTCATAGATAGCAAAAACTGGTAGACAGATATACAGGCAGTGAGCATTTTGTGTGTGTCCAATACACAACTTCCAACTTATGGGTCCTTTTGGACCAGGAAGGGGGCAGAATGGGGGCAGCGCATAATGGGGCAGGCTTATGCACACTCTGCTGACTTGTGTGAGGGCCAGGAATAGACCTCCTCTGCAAAATGGTTGCCCCATCTATATGAATCTACCTAATCTGTCCTTTGCAAAATCATACATGAACTGTAACACAGCCATCATGCAAAATTTACCCTTATCTGAATTTTGCAATAGAGTCTTCCAGCCACGAGCAGAAACATGTTTACACTAAGGTAAATTGCAAACAGACATGCATATATTTGTAAAAGTAACATGCAAAAATGCATGGGAACTGATTTGCAAAAATGTGTGTATTATGCAAAACTGCATAGGAAAAATGTGTATTAGATGAAATTCACACAAAGGGTGTGTCAGGGACTGGGCAGAGGAGGAATGGTGCAGACTGCCTCCCCATCCTGACCCTTCTAGGGAGGAGGAAGAGGAAGACAGTTTAGATTTACAATTTGGGAAATCATGGGAGAGCCAGAACAGCTGGTTGACACGTTGTCATTAGAAAGCATTCCAGACCCACCATCTCCCAGAACCCTGCGGGTCTTAAAAGTAGGAGAGCAAAGTGCTCAAAGACAGAGGGCACTTAGCAGCACCCATAGAGGAAGGAAAGGAAAGAGTTAAGGGCTACAGGAAACCATCCAGTTTGGGTATTGCATTTGAGGAAATAGGTGCATCACTGGTTCACCTCTCCCCTGCCCTTCCTCTTTCTTTTCTCTATTCTGCCAATAACTCTTTCCCCTTCCCCACTTTCCCTGTTCTTTGGTTAAAGAAAGATGTGTATCACATCCCACTGGGAGGAGACTGTAGACAAAGATCTGTCAATTTCTAAGGCTGTTTTCTAAAAGCTTTCTTCTTCCTTTCCCCCCTTGCTTTGTTTTCCACCCGCCTGTACCAAATCTTTAAAAAAGAAAATGCTGCCATTAATAATACATGGCTTCGTTTGTTCGCTTTCAGTTTCCCCCGTGATCCAAACATGGGTTGGTATTCAAGTGGGTGAGGGGGAATTGTTTATCCCAAACTTTGCTTCTTACAGGTTGTTTGGTACTTTGCTCCTCTTTTGAACATCTTGCCGCCTCCTGTTGCTGATGATGCTTGCTCGCTTGGACTCATCCATGCCACTTGGCTTTTGATTGTAGCAACTCATCTTGGGTATTTTAGCCAGCGACTGTTAACCTTCTGTGTTGCCAGGCACAATTTCTATATGCACAAACCTTTGCAGATGCAAGCCCAGAGCCTATTTATATTATTATTGTTGTTCAGCAAATGGTCTAGGTTACACATTATGCACTTAATCTGTATGACATTTCTTTCTTTCTCCCCCCCCCCTGAAATTGAAGTGTTTTCACAGCAAAATGGACCAACCTCTTGCAAATGGACAATTGTTGGTGTTCATTCACATTGAGGAAAGGCTGTATCCAAGCAACTAGGAAGGGGATTTTTAGTTTATTTTTTGGATTTTCAGTCAGTGAAGTGGGTCTTTTTTTTTGTTAGGTATGCAAGCTTTGTTCTTTTTTTTAACCATAATATTGAAAGCAACTCACAACATTCAGAAAACACAACACTTTCAATAAAACCTTACACCTTGGGTTAAGTACGCTTCAGGTTGAGTACTTTCAGGTTAAGTACTCCGCAGACCCGGAAGTGTTTACTTCTGGGTTCTGCCACGCGCGCATGCGCAGAAACGCTCTATCGGTGCTTCACGCACGCGCACTATTGCCACTCGGGTTAAGTACTTTTCAGGGTGCAAATGGCACCCCCGGAACCAATTAAAGTACTTAACCAGAGGTACCACTGTAAATGTTATTTTTTTCCATCTACAATACTGTCTTATTTATTTTATAGTACATTGATTATTGCCTTCATTTTATGGATCAATGGTCTCATTAGACAGTAAAATTCATGTTAAATTGCTGTTTTAGGGGGTGTTTTTCATCGTCTGGAACGGATTAATCCACTTTCCATTACTTTCAATGGGAAAGTTCGCTTCAGGTTAAGTACAGACTTCCGGAACCAATTAAGTTCTTAACCTGAGGTACCACTGTAATGCAAAACACACACTGATGTATATCCACTCCCTTGCCTCAAAACCTGCCTGGCTTTTGCAAACATTATCACTGACTGTACACAAAACTTTGAGGACTTTCACCAGTATTCAAAGATAATGCTCCCTCTGAATCCACACAAATCCACAAACTATAGCATAGAGTTGGGGAGGGGTGCCAAACCCTTACATTAACTAGCTGGAATAAGGGTAACCAGCAAAAGAGGGGAACCTGTTTCACTAGGAGGGTTGGGAGAAAAATTCAATTCAGTTCACATTTAAAGATGAATCTATGGATTGCACACATTTTGAAATAACATGAGAACCAAAACACAGGCATCCTTCAAAATTCACACTTATCCGAATTTTGTACTACATTGCTCCAGCCATCTTTTTTATTTTTTATTTGCAAAAAAATGCATACACCGGAGGAAAGTGTACATTAAAATGAATAGATCCATCACAATAAGACCCACAATGGGTTATATTGCTAGTAAAAATGTGCACATTAGTAGTATACAAAATGTGTTTATTAGAAATGCTGACAAATTTTCATGAGAAGTTTTTGTGAAACAAATCTGCAAATTGCTGCAGAAATGTGGAAATTTGATTTTAAGATTGGAAAAGTGAGAAACTGAGAGAATTGACACTGACAAACCTTTCCATCCCTAGTTGCTAGGCTGTCAGATATCCACTCTGCCTTGCACAGCACTGGAAGTAGAATTAGCAATTCCAAGCAAGATCTGAAGAACTATCTCAAGTTTGAAATAGTCACTAGCAAGAATTTACATACACTGTTTTTCCTCTTTGCATTTGCAAGCTTTGCATTATTTTGCTTTGTTGCATGGGAAGAATCTCTGCATTTTGTTACCCACTTTAAAACACACACAGAAATGGAAATGCGGAGAACTGAAGACTGGGAAAAGGAGAAACTGAGAGAAACCAAAATTGACAGGTCTGTCCATCTGTACTCTAAGACTAATTGTCTCAAATGATCATAATCTGCACAAACTACAAATCTCCCAGGATTTATATAGTACCAATATAGAGCCATTGAACTAGGCTTGCCATACATTCAGAAAATTCTGGTCATGCCTGAAAATTGGATGCCTAAAATGGCATCCGGGCAATTTTTTTGATTTTTAAGAGGTATCTGGAATTTACAGAACATAGGGCAACTTGTGTCTCCCCCCCCTTTTCTGACCCCCCCCCCCCCGGAACTTTTTCCAGAGGTCTTTTTTAAAAAAAACAAAAACAAAACAAACAACAACAAAAAACTGGGGGACTCTGTCACATCCCTTTGCCAGGGAGGAATGGAGAGGGGGAAGGAAGGTGACACAGCAGTGGTGCAACTGGAGCCACTGCCACTGCAAACCTGGCCGTTTCGTTTTTTTCCAGGGGGTTTTCACCATCTTGTTTTGTTTTTGTTTTTGCCTGGGCCTTCCCCTGCAACGGTGGTGGCAGCTCCACTGCTGGGGAAGGTCCAGGCAGGATGGAGAGGTCGTGAAGCCGACGTAACAGCCGCAGCCGGCAGTGGCGGCTCCATGGCCTTTCCGGTCCTGCCTGGGCCTTCCCCATCCAGCAGCTACAGCCCCAAAGGCACCTCAAGCCATGTCGGAGGAAAAGCGGCCTGCTGTGTTGGCTCCACAGCCTCTCTGGTTCTGCCTGAGCCTTCCCACTGGTGTGGCTTGAGTAGCCATTGGGGGCCATCACTGCGGCTGCAGGGGAAGGCCCAGGCAGGACCGGAAAGGCCACAGAGGCACAGCAGCAGCCGCAGCCACCGATACAGCCGTCACAACTTTATTTTGTGTGTGTGTGTGGGGGAGAGATTTTCACTTTGGGGAATATGGCAACCCTACCTCAAACCTTTCTTGCTAACCAGGGTGTTACATAGGAGACCCTGTGCTATGCCAACTCAGCAAGGCCTCCCAGCAAGCAGTCCCCTGTCGCCTCCAGCCACAACGGCTTCCACCTTAGTGAGATGCCTCCCAGCAGTGGCCTGTCAGCAACAACTATGGCTCGGGCAGTGGAAGGAGCAACACCTTGCCACTGCCAATTAGGGCTTGAGCATCTCAGCTGCTATCTGGTTTTAGTCCTAATCAGCTGCCTGTCCTTATCAATAATTAGCTGGAGGCAGGGGAAGAAAAATGCCAGGTTACAAGCTAATATTTCCCACATACTGTACAGTCATGAATCATGCCGCCTCCAAACCTGCCACTGCTAATAATAAATGTGGATGGAACAATTACCTCTGCTAAAATAGCTCCGTTCATGCTATTTAGGGAGAAGCCTGCATTTGTGGTGGTGCTATTTCACAGCCACCCTGTAGCTTGTTTTCAGCATAGGCAGAGGCCCAGGCCTCAGTTCCTCTGAATTACCTTGGTTGCTGTCAGTCAGGATTTAACTGTCCGTTGCTACCAATAACCCACCAGAGTCATCCGGGCTCTGCCTTTCATCTGCCATCTTTTGCCCTAGCTCCAGCCAGCTTGCATGGTGGGGGGCAGTATGTAAAATAATAGGGATTTATTAGAGCAAGCATAGGCAACCTTGGCTCTCCAGATGTTTTCGAACTACAACTCCCATGATCCCTGACCACTGGCCCTGTTAGCCAGGGATCATGGGAGTTGTAGTTCCAAAACATCTGGAGAGCCAAGGTTGCCTATGCCTGTATTAGAGGATGTCTCCTCCACTTCTTCTGTTGCTTTATTGTTCCTCAGTCCTGTGTTGCACTCCTTTATCTGACTTCCAATTAAACCAGAACTATCTCTAAAATTACTTCTGGAAATGGATCATGCAGTTCGATGCTGCTTCTAGTTCTTTCATTTGTTCACACACTCACACACACACACACACACCTGTTGCTGATGCACGTGTCTTTATAAAATATATGCAGACCCTCCAAGTGTCCCTATTTTCCAGGGACAGTCCCAAATTTACAGAAGCCACCCCAGTTTCTGATCTGATACCTTAGGGCAGGCATCCCCAAACTTCGGCCCTCCAGATGTTTTGGACTACAATTCCCATCTTCTCCGACCACTGGTCCTGTTAGCTAGGGATCATAGGAGTTGTAGGCCAAAACATATGGAGGGCCACAGTTTGGGGATGCCTGCCTTAGGGCGTCCCCATTTCCATCTGTAAAATGTTGGAGGGTATGATAGGATGTCCCTATTTTCATAAGAGAACCATTGAAGGGTGTGGAATAGGACCTCCTGCTTTTCATAAGAGAAATGTTTGAGGGCATGTGTCTAAAGTTTTATAAAGGACCTACAAAAAAAGTTGAGACTATATAATTGCATGAGAATTATTTTTGTGCAGTGTTTTACTGACATATCCAAATGCACCTGCACATCAATAAAACATTCATTAAAGTTCAATAAAAAAGTTGGGACACACACATACACATCATCCCAAGCAAATCTTGATGCACTTATGGAGACCTATCAGGTACACACCATGACCACGTATCAGGGATGCTGTAAACAGCAGATATCCTGCATTGTCAGGAGATTGAATTAGATCTGGGGTAGTCATGTTGCCCTTCAGATGTTGTTGTATCACAGCGCTCATCAGCCCTAGCCCAGCTAGCAAATGTCCGGAGTTGACCGAAATCCTAGTCCAAGAACATCTGGACAGGATGTACCCTTTGAGGTTCCTCCAAGCTATATTATTCTATAGTCAATATCACTTTCTTGCATGCTTTATTAATGTGAGCATGTGTCTCTTCCCCCCCCCCCTCGTTTCCTCATATTTCTAGTATTGTGTTCAGTTTTCTTCATCAGTTTGCATTTTTTTAAAAAAAAAAAAAATCTCATGGGAATTTATCAGCATTTTGGTGAGAATTTACCCTACTATATATAACACGGGTGGTGCTGTGGGTTAAATCACAGAGCCTAGAGCTTGCTGATCAGAAGGTTGGTGGTTCGAATCCCCACGATGGGGTGAGCTCCTGTTGCTCAGTCCCAGCTCCTGCCAACTTAGCAGTTCGAAAGCACATCAAAGTGCAAGTACATAAATAGGTACCGCTACAGCGGGAAGGTAAACAGCGTTTCCATGTGCTGCTCTGGTTCTTCAGAAGCGGCTTTGTCATGCTGGCCACATGACCTGAAAGCTGTATGCCGGCTCCCTCGGCCAATAATGCGAAGATGAGCGCCGCAACCCCAGAGTCAGTCATGACTGGACCAAATGGTCAGGAATCCCTTTACCTTTATGTGAAACCTTTCCATAATACACGTTTTTGCAAAACAGTTTCCCCTAACTGCTTTCACTAATGTATGCATTTATAAGCACACTTTCACATATGCACTTTTGCACACATCACTTGCCTGGAGAACTGCAATGCAAAATCTGGAGAGGTGTGGATGTCAAAAGATGGCTATGTTTTGGTTTGCATATTGTTTCGGAAAGTCAGTTTGCCTTTTTACATGTAACTGCATCAGAACTGGCCTTTGTCTCTGTAGAAGATCCAATTTAACCCTATGGGCCTTGGGATACCCTCCCAGAGATCCAAAGATCACACACTACATCATATTTAGTTGTTATCATTGAGCACTACCAACAACAAGCAGCAGGGAAAACTGTGATTGTTATCGCAGTCTGTGAAGTTACTGTGAAGTTACAAAAGGCTCTTGTGGCCATTGTGAAGCCCTATAGTGGTTTTTTTGTGGCTGTGTAATGACAGAAAGCCACACAATTCCTGCAAGGTGAATTTTCCCTAAAAGGGAAGATCTAGGTATTGTGTTCTGCAGCTATCGAGAGGATCAGCAGCTCTCTCAGCAACGCAACCCGAAGTTTTCCATTCTCCTCTCTGAAAAGCAGCTTCATGAAACATGGGATTGAACTTTGCCGCTGGGGACTCTCCCATTCAGATAGGGGATCCTGCCCAGGAATGCCAAAAGCTGTTTTTACGGATGCTGTTGTTTAGGAAAGCGCTTCCTATCCCGCTGAAGATGGAATATGCTGCATCTGTGGGGAGCTGAGGAAGGTTACCAAGACGGCAGAGTGAAGCTAAGTTGCTCCAAACTGTTCCTGGTATGGTGTCAAATCAGAGTTGTTAATTGGTGCGAGAGCAACTGTAGGCAACCCGTTGTTTGCAGACTAAACCACCACCGAGTTCATAGCAAGCTAATTCCCACCTCAGGAAAGGGTTCTTTGATTTTATTTCACTGTGTGCAGGGGAGAGGTAAGCTGGAGCAAAGGGGTCAGATCTTATTGATGCATCTATTCATATAACGTCCAGATTATGCTTGTATGAATCCCTGGATTGCAGACCCACAAAAATGTCAGTCAGCATACCATACCATGTCCGTAGCATCAACACCCATGGCTCCTTTGGAAAGTACCAGTCTTTTGCTGCTGATTTCCCCCAACCCAGGGACACCATTTAGGGAGGGAAAATGGGTATTGTTCTTCTCCTACATTTCTGATTGTATAGTTGAGACTCATCTGTTAGGATCAATGGGCCACTGCCACACTCACCTCAGCCAGCCCCCACGTGCCTGTCTTCTTCCTTTCACCCAATCCAGGGGGTGTCTCTGGCTATCAGGTACCTCCTCCTTAGCCTATGTGCCAAACCACAGCTCTGCCTGTTCCTTGACTCTGGCTCCACCTAATGTCCACCACGCTGCTTTTTGTCCTACCTGTCCCAATGGGTGCAGCCATCACTCCTATCAGGAGCACCTGTATGTCTAACCAACTCACTGGTTTCCACTCATTAAGTGACAAATACACACAGAGAGAAAAACACAGGGGTGCCAACTTGAATAAAATATTGCCCCCCCCCGGTAAGCATGCAGCAGATGCACACAATTTGAATGGCAATGCCCATCCACTTTGGGGGGGGGTGAGCCCCTCAAATAATTTTTTGGGGGTGAGGGGACCTCGGCCCCTCTAGGAGTTGGCTGCTATGCTGCCTATGCATGCTAATGGCACAAGAGGTATTTACTTCTTATTTTCAGCATGACAGGGTTGTGTTGAAAGCACCACACAACACAATGTCACATGGGGGTGGTGTCAGTCTCCCCCACTGTTAGGTTACAAATTTGCAAATTTTGAGAATGGGTGACTCAGATCCTTGCCAGAGCAGAAGAATTTAAAACACACACAAAGAGAGAGAGAGAGAGCGCAAAATGATAGCTGGTATGTTGAACTGCACTAAAGCCACAGAAAATATGGGTTGTATGGGATCAAATGAGAGGTACTGTTGCTACAATGTGCAAAATTGTGTGAGAAATGCTTTATGGCCTGTGAGAAGTCTATATTATTGAGTGCTCAACACAGTGGGCTGGTTTCAACTAAGTTGTTGTGTGAGTAGCACCATCTGCTCACACAAGAGGACTCCCCTCCCTCTCCCAAAACAGGTTTAGGGTGTGGTTTAGGGTGTGTGTGTGGAAGGAGGAGTGGGGGAAGTCCCACTGAATAATAATAATAATAATAATAATAATAATAATAATAATAATAATTTATTTGTACTCTGCCTATCTGACTGGGTTGCCCCAGGCACTCTTGTGTGGCTTCCAACATATATAAAAACATAGCCAAACCTTAAACCTTAAAAAGCTTCCCTATATAGGGCTGCCTTCAGATGTTTTCTAAAGGTTATATGGTTACCTTGTTTATCCCACACATAACCCACTTTACAATACATTGAATTCTACCCAGTATTTCTATGATGACTATTATGCATAAGTGACATTAGACAGATTCTGGAGAGGCTAATCTTGTTATTCTGAACGTGCAACAAAGCAACCATAACAATTTCTCTTCAAATGCACCTGGGGGGGGGAATTTAAGGTTGAATTTACCCAAGAAAATGATGTTTGAACCTTCCTCATGCTATCCCCCTGCGCGCCCCCCAAATCTGAAATACTGAATAGTTTCAAACAGTCAAGGCCAAACTAAGATTTATAGAGGATAGAAAACAATTCAGCTTGCAGCTGTGGTCAAATTTAGATGAGACACTACATTGTCAGAGAAGGACCCCTTTGACATATGCCTTAACGGCAAATGCTCTTTGCATTCAGCACTGCTAAGTAAAAGCCTCTGACGACAATATGCGTTTGATAAAGAAATGCTATCTGTGCCCCTTATTGGCTTCAATACTTGCTGGGAATTGAATATTGATGGGGTCTAGAGAAAAGCAGAGCATCTCAGGTTTATGGATGAAGTGGCAATACTAGATCAGAGTACTGAAAAAAAAATCTGCAAAGTGCCCATCACAATGACAGGGGGGGGAACCTGTCTTTAGGCCAGCCTTTCCACAGCTGGCACTCTCTCCAGATGTTTTGAACTACAACTCCCATCATGCTGTCTGTTGCTGATAGGGGTCATATCAGCTAGATGATGCTATCTGGAGACCAAAGGTTACCCTCCAAAGAGTTTCCTTCTGATGAAAGAAAAAAGAGAAGAAACACTAATTTTACGATAGTTCAGGTCATCAACAGTTTAGGGACTGCATCCTATGTTATTCTAGACACACTGGAAACATAGTTAGACTTGGCTGACTTGGATAAATTAACTTCCCTGGATCTACTCTGAGTATAACTAGTTAGCATGCGTGGTTTAGTTTTCTTCCCCAGTCCAAATCCACAAATGGATTTCAGGTGTTCCTTGCCATCCCAAAGAATGCTTTTTTTTTTTTTTTTGCAGTGATGGTGGTGTAAAGAGAGAGAGGGGGAGAGGGAGAGAGGGAGGGATGGAGAGAGAGAGAGAGAGAATTTCTCTCCTTGTAGCACATTGCAGTACTTCTAATCACTGTGCATTATCTCCACAAATGACTGGTTCTTTCCAGTCAGAGATGGGTGTCTTGAGCTGGAGGAACAGGGCAGAAAGAATAAAAGAAAAGAAAAGAAAACTATAGGTGGACGGTTTTAATTAATTCCATATCCATTGTTCCAGGGAAGCTCTAACAAGGTGCAAAATACCTTGTTATTCTCAAGGCTCCTGAAGTTAACAAAACCGTTCCTGAGGATTCCCTTTGAAGTTGAAGCGCTATAGCCTGCTACAGGGCACACCTGAGTACAAATAAACCCACCCAGGCAAGAGGAACAGGCGCTTCAAACGCAGAAGCATTAGGGGAGAGCATTTGACAAAAGAGTGGAGGAGGGCACGCAAGGGAAGAAGTGCATGGTGGGTAATTGGGGTGCTTGTGTGATGTAGGCAGGCAGTTTATTCCCCTCCCCTTCCTTCCCTGTCGTTCTATTTCCCCTTCACCTGCAAAAGACGGCAATGAAGCTGTCTGTGAAATAAGAAGCACATTTCAGGTGCAGCAGCCCAGATGGCCAAAAGGAAGTTGGGCCTAAAAGAGTCCCTGTTTTAGGAGTAATTTATGTTCTAGCAAAACTGTGTTTTTATTTACGTGTTTAAAAAACATTTGTGAACTGCTTAATATTTTAAAAAATTATCCAGTTGGTGCTCAACGTTAAATCAACTTTAAAGCAGAAAAGCAACACAAAAACAGTGGTAAGGAAACATAACGAAACAGGAATTTCAGAGAATTGTAGACTTGGAAGGGACCCCAAGGATCATGTAGTCCAACCCCCTGAAATGCAGGAATTTGGGAGATTCAAACACATAAAACAGGGTCTAATCTTGTGGGATGAGGAAAACCTGGTGAAAAGGCAAAGTATTTAAAAGACACCCAAATGAACTGGTGGTTTCTGCTCCGTGTATGGCAGGAGGAAGGGCAATCTACAGCACAGGGGAAATGCCTGAATATGCCCTTACCCCATACATGCCCCCTCAACCAGTTCAATCAATGGACCTGGCACTGTTATAGGTGCCACATAATAGCCATTTCATATTGGTAATAACTTGACCTTTTAGTGTGGCAGCCCCTACACTTTGGAACTCCTTGCCTGTTGATATCAGGCAGGCTCCTTCATTGTACTCTTTCTGGTGTTTGCTAAAAACATTCTGATTTAGACAAGCCTAGCTAGATGTTTAGAAAATTTATGCAAGTTTTAATCTTTTTTTTTTAAGTTTATTGCTCAAGGGCCTTACATTATTTTTATTGTTAATTCTTCTTACTGAGAAGTTTATTGTTTTTATCATTCGTGTGAACCCACACTCTAACCACTGCACCACAATGTGGGTACACCTCTTCACTGGAAAGGGGCACCCCAAAGAGGGGATACTTAGAGGTACACAGTGGGAGACATTCATTCCATCGTGCCTCTCTGAATGGGAAGCGACTGCCTGATCCCAGAGAAGCAGCCAAGGTTACACATCCCACCCTCTTTTAGGCAAGCTGGTTGGAGGGCGGGAAACCCAGAACAGTAACTCATGCAGAGATGTGATAGGCAGAGTCCCCCTGAGGGAAAGATGGTGATTCTGCAAGGTTTCTAAACCAGAAGTGATGGAATACTCTAATTATATCTAACACAGGGACAAGCTGAATTGCCTGTCCACAGTGCCAGCTAATTGGAAGGAGCAAGGGGAAAGCAATCCATCATGCAGAGAGGCAGCAGGAACCTTCCCTCTGGGGGTGAGCACACGGGGCTCACGAGACCCTTTAATCTTCACTTCTCACAGCGCATTAGCAGGGGGCCCACAGTTTGGGATTGACGCAGGTGCTTCCAGGATAAGGGGCCCTCTTCTTTATTCTAGAGTTGGGAAGGCACCGGGAAAATTCAGACTTGTCCTTGTCCTCTCCTCTCCCGACTCCACCTTTTCCTTGAGCACTGCTGTGCTCCTGCCCGCCCACTCTCCTGATCCCTGTGACAGAATGGGGACACCATCCCAGTAATGTCAGCCGTTTGTTTGGAGTGTGGGGTGCGCCAGGCAAGCATGAATGGGGGACAGAGAGAGGGGAGCAAAAAAATAATAAAATATGCAGGCAGTTCTAATTACATCTAGGAGCTGAGTGACTTGTGGTTAATATGCAAATGTTATTCCATTCCATTTTTAAGCAAGGCAAGAGTTTTCTTTAAATGGGGTGGGGGGTGAGGGTGGCCAGGCACCCCAGGAGAGGGATCTTAGCTGCATAGCACAACCCCTTGCTCCGTATGCAGGCAAGCAAGCTGTTCTGGAGGGTAATTTGCAGCATGGAAATGCAAGGGGGAAATTAGGGTAGTATGCTAACTGTCCGTTCCCCCCGCCCACCCCGTAATGGGCAGCTAAGCAGGCGGCAGAATGGGAAGACAGAGAAACAGCAGTAATGACATATGCAAAGTTCAAGAAGGATACTGACAAGCTGGAACATGTCCAGAAGAGGGCAACCAAAATGGTCAAAGGCCTGGAAAGGATGCCTTATGAGGAACGGCTTAGGGAGCTGGGTATGTTTAGCCTGGAGAAGAGAAGGTTAAGGGGTGATATGATAGCCATGTTCAAATATATAAAAGGATGTCATATAGAAGAGGGTGAAAGGTTGTTTTCTGCTGCTCAAGAGAAGTGGACATGGAGCAATGGATTCAAGCTACAAGAAAGAAGATTCCACCTAAACAATAGGAAGACCTTCCTGACAGTAAGAGCTGTTCGACAGTGGAATTTGCTGCCAAGGAATGTGGTGGAGTCTCCTTCTTTGGAGGTCTTTAAGTGGAGGCTTGATAGCCATCTGTCAGGAATGCTTTGATGGTGTTTCCTGCTTGGCAGGGGGTTGGACTGGATGGCCCTTGCGGTCTCTTCCAACTCTAGGATTCTATGATTCTAAGGGATCCATCTCCTTTTTGTTCCTTGTCTTGTTGAATTCAGAGGATATTTCTAGTTTATACAGCAGGTGCAATTCTCCATCCGTCACCCCCCTTTCAAGTGGGAAGCCACCCAACAGACATTAAATATGCCTGCGTGATTAGATATCTGTTTGGCCCTTCAGAGAATTAGAACAACACCCCCTTACATTTCTGACCATGCGGGTGGGGGTTGCTTGGTAGCACAGAATTCCCTGCAAGTAGTAAACTAGCAGAGCTGTCCACAGGCTGGCAGGGAGCTTTGCTTATTTATTTATTTATTTATTTTTCAAATTGGGGAGGAGACAACAAAATGCACACACACCCCACTTGCAATTTGGTACAGTCCACTCAGAACTTCACCACCTCATTCTGCTGCATGAGTACACAAAAAAAGCCATTTGCCCTGCAGAGTGGTGGATCAAAACAAACTGAACTTGGCTAAAAAAATTCCATGCATCCTTGTTTTGCTGGTGTTCTTGATGTTCTTGGGGATGCTGGAAGAACATCTATCGCTATACCGCTGGAGCTGCTGTTACTAACCAGGACTTGAAAAATCCCATGCAGCAAGTTGCCTGGGAGCATACAGGCACAATTCCCCCACTCCTGCGCTGTCATGGCAATCTGCTGCCTAGAAGAAGGGGAAAAAAACCAAAGGCCATTTCTCCCAGAGTTTACCAATAGGAATTCAAAACATATTGGCAAATGGTACTTCCAGGCAGCTCAATGGCAGTGTCCATTAACAGGCTGCTTTCATAACATGAATAGATAGCCGGCTTATATTTCTCCTTAAACATTCCACCAAGCCATGCGGCAGTGGGGTAAGGGAAGGTTGATTTTACTGGTGGCTACCGACACCTGCCTGAGCTGTGTTTAGCCCAGTGAAAAACATGCACCCATCTGTGTGTACAATGCCTGCTCGAGGAGTGAAGCAAAGGAGTCTTCGCTTTGTGGGAGCTGATGGCGGAAAAGGAGTGGGGGGGGTGAGGCAGGAGAGAGGTGGAAGAGGGAGATGGATTAAGGAGATATTGGCTATTTCATTATCCAAACGCTTCACTTAAGAAGCAAAACAACCCAGAGATTCATTAAGAGAAACACTCAGCCGTCCAGGCCCTCCAGGAGGTCTGCTGCTCGCTAATAAGTCATGGCAGAGCTGGGCTGCTGCCACCTAAGAGCGCAAGAGGACCCTTAATAATCACTCTTCATTTGACTAATGACAACCCGTTGGCTAGCAAGGAGCAAATTGCAAGCACCAAGGAGGGACCTTGAGGCTGCTGCCGCCTGCACTGGATTCAGCAGAATAAATCTACCCAGCCACCCGCCAACCTGCCTGCTCTTCCTTGTGTGGGGAAGATCCCAAGGAGCCCCTCTGGCTGCAAAAGGCTGCAAGACACAAAACAACTCTCAAGGTTCTTCTGCTTAATGAGGCTCTTCTTCCTCCACCCTCGTGCCCGACCCTCACCCCAAGACACAGCCTTGATCCCAAACTGGGGAATTAGCTTGGTGTGACTGCTTGGCTGCCACTGTGAAGAGGAAGAACTTTGCAAAAGGAAGACCTCTTCCAAGTGGGAGAGGAATATCCGGCCACCAAGGGGAGATGGAAAAGTCAAATGCCAGAGCCGGTCCTACCATTAGGCAGAGTGAGGAAGCTGTCTCAGGTGGCAGCTGCTGAAGGGAAGGGAATGGTGGCAATTGTCGTGAGCCCATTGACTTCTGGCTTGGTTTGGCAGCTCCATGTGGATGAGGATGCAGAGGGGGGAGATGAAGCAGGGTTGAAGGCTGACACCCCAGGATGGAGGTGCTCTCTTTTTCACCTGAAGCATCAGGGAGGGTGAAGCCAGTCTCTTGGCTCTCTCCACTGCCCCTCCTGCAAAGTGTGGAACAGGGGCAACTTTGAACAGCTAAGGGAGGTGGCAGCAATCTTCACACCAAGAACCAGGCACCACCTTCATCTACGGGATCAGATGCAACTGCTCAGATGAAGTGTGTTTCCCTGTGTAGCATTCCTGTAAAGCAGGTGAGCTCACCTCACCTCACCTCACCTCCCCAAAGCTGGGCAGGAAGTGCACAACAACTGTTGGGACATATTTGTTGCTTCTGTTTATTTCTGAGCCTCCATCACCGTGTTTTGGATGGGAGCAGGACAGCAAGGTGTTGGAAGAGAATATTGTGTTTGTCACATGCGGTCTGCCCTGCACACCCTAAGCTAGCCAGAAGTGTGGAAGAGGATGCTGTTCCATCACCAGAGTTGAAATAAGATTCATCCTCCAGTCTGGTTAGATTATCTACATGGGATTGGGGGGGGGGGATCTTCCTCGTCCTTTGCCTCGGATGGAAACGTATCTCAGGCCAGCCCTACCAAAGGCCCACTTAGTCCAGCATTGTCTTCTCACGGCAATCAAACAATAGGAAGTGGTCCCAGCAGTTCTTGAAACAGGATGGCCAACTTGGCTGTGGAAAGGGGAGATCTGAGGGTACAGAAATGTTGCTGTTCATAGATTATCATCTCCAAAGACTATAACGGAAGGTAATTGTGTCTGAGTTGTGCTGAAGGAGTGTCTATTAGGGACAACAATATGTCCATTTTTGTTTCTCTCAGTTTATGTATTTTCCAGTCTTATTTCAATTTCCATATCAGTTTGTGATATATAGTGTGCGAGACCTCATAAGACCTCATAAGAGCTATTCGGCAGTGGAATTTGCTACCAAGGAGTGTGGTGGAGTCTCCTTCTTTGGAGGTCTTTAAGCAGAGGCTTGACAGCCATATGTCAAAAATGCTTTGATGGTGTTTGGCAGGGGGTTGGACTGGATGGCCCTTGTGGTCTCTTCCAACTCTAGGATTCTATGATTCTATGAAAATCCATCAGCATTTTAGTGCAAATTTCTCCCAAATTGCACTTTTGCCAAATATACACAATTTTGCAGAGCAATTTTACTTAATATAATGTTATTTTTGTATGTAGTAGCCATTAATATACACATTTGCATGCACACTTTACCCACATTTTTATGCACAGTACTTGGCTGAAGAATGGCAATGCAAAATTCAGAGATATGTGAAATTTGAACAATGGCTGGATTTCTGTTCACACATTGTCTGGGAAAATGTGGATTAGGCAAGCTCGCCTTTAAATGCAAACTGAATCCAATTTCTGCCTTATCCCCAGTGTAAACTTAACCTGCTAATAAAATGTATTGTCATAGTATGTTTGTATTCACATCCCACTTTTTCTCCAAGGAGCTCAGTTCTCCCCCTTCCCAATGTTAGCCTCAAAACAACTGTGGTGGAATCTACACACACACACACACACACACACACACACACACAAAAGTTTTCTTAAGCGTTTTTTTTTAAAAAAAATACATTGAATTTTCCATATGGCTCGCCATCGCCATCTAGTGTCACATTGTATATTGCACTGAAAACACACTTTAAATGTTTTATTTGCAGCTTTAAAGCTGAGTCCCCTGCATGGTAGGTTAGGCTAAGGTTCAAGGTCAGCCAGAAAGCTTCATGGCAGGTGGATGAAACAGATACGGTCTCTTGAGATCAAATGGGCAGAACATTAATCTAACTGGTCTGATTTCTGCCTGATGTTGTGCTGGGACTCTTGAGATGGGAAACGGACAAAATATTCTGAACTTAGACAGCAAAAGGCTATTACCGGTAAAGAGGTGCAAATGGGCTGTGCAACTCTGGAAGTGGCAGGAAATCTCCAAAGAAATGTGCTCTAAAGAGTTCAGAACCAAATCAAGCAGCCCCAAATGGAGCATAAATGAAATTAGTTTTCATATCGTTAAGCACGGCAAAATCCCCCCATGAAGACAGGCACGCATGCACACAAAAAGCCTGGCATATGTGACTGCCAAAGCTGAAACGGATGCATGGAGAGAGGCAAAACATATGGGTGCCCATCTGGCAAAAAGCATACAGCTAGACCTTGTCTACATTTCACGTATTCAGGAAGCAGCAGCGGTAGCAGCCGCCGCGTTGGTGAGCAGACATTTCTTTGCAAAAAAACCAACAACCCCAACAACCCTCCCACAAAACCTGCGAGGAACAGCTTGCTTGTCCACAACTGTTTTACAAAGCAAGAGATGAATAACCTTGATTTCTCATCTATGGCACCTCGCTCCTGCTCTCGGAGGATTTAATTAGCCCCTAAACAGGTTCTCAGACAAGAAACAGAGTCTGGTAGCTTTGGAGACAATATTTTTATATATATAAAAAAGAGGCTGCGGGAAAAACCTTGCCGATGTGACAAGAGGCTGTATTGGGTCCCTCTTGTTAGTCACTTGGCTTGTTGCTGTTTTTTCCTGGCTTAGGTCATCCCTAACACTGTGATTAGGTGTTAGAATGGGCAGGAAAAGAGCTGGTCGAATGCCACTGCATCATCAACAAAAACGAGGCAGGGAATGGTAGGAGTGGGGCAAATCTCTAAGCGCACAGGCATTTTTCATTGTATACTTCCACACCCCAAAGGCTGGTGTCAACAAGGGCTAAAGGGGAGGAGGGAGAAAGGAATGTAATATTGGGGGCAGTGAGGGGGTGGGGAGAGAGGGGGGAGAGAGGACTATTCTGGAGCCTGATTCTGATTGGAAGGTACAAAGTTCCGGTTTAACTGTGCAGGGCTCTTGATGGCAGAAGTGCAGTCTGAGATGACACAGAGCTTTGGGGTCCTGCTCTTCTGGATCCCCCAAGCAAAGAACTGACTGGTTTGCCGTTTGCCAACAGACCATTGGTGCCAGACTGCAACCGCAATTGAGGGGGCTGATGTTGCATGTCCTGCGCATTCTCGTGATATCCCGCTCATGACACCACACTGGATATTGAGGGGGCTCAGCCGCCTCCTTAAAAACTTTGGGCAGGGGGCAGTAAACAAATTTTTGAACAAAATTGGGGGAAATTCGGAAATTATATGAAGCAACAATGTCCCACATTAAAATCCTGGATTCATTTCTAGAGACCAGTACTGTAGGTAAAGATTCTAAAACAAAAGGAAACACAGGCGAAACATTGGGTGAGGGAAGCAGTAACTTATCAAAAGCTTAAAGAGACCAAGATCAAGGCAAGAGGAAGTACATGGAAAAAGAGGAAAATTTATCTGTTATATATGTTTAAGAGAAATAATAAGTGTATGTTTTTAATTTGGATGTTATAGAGGAAAAGACTAGACACTAGACAGGAAGGCATAGCTGCCAAGTTTTCCCTTTTCTCGCGAGGAAGCCTATTCAGCATAAGGGAAAATCCCTTAAAAAAAGGGATAACTTGGCAGCTATGCAGGAAGGTTTAGTCAAATTATGTATTAGATATCAATTACTTTTCAGATGTAAATTTGGAAGTATGGTATCTGTATGAACTTTTATATTTTGAGTTGATTTGTTTTAATTTGTTTTGTTATGATTTGATATGTTTTAATTAAAATCTCAATAATGTTTTTTAAAAATCAACTTTGGGTGGGGGAGTGCCTCCAGCCCTGCAACAGACAATAGTGTTCACCATTTTCTGCCACATCTTCAGTTGTGACCTCCCACTATAAATTATTTGTTTAATTTCTTTAATTGTTTGTTTGTTTGTTTGCAGGTCCACCATAATGGTTCAACCACCTGTTGTCATATTTGGGAAATCACCTATAAACAGCTCTGTGCATTGCATCTCTAGGAGGAGCAGAGCAATCCAGAGCATGGGTGGGGAACCTGTGGCCCTTCAGATATTGTTGGACTCCAGCTCCCATCAGCCACAGCAAAATGGCCAGTAGCCAGGGATTATGGGAGTTGGAGTACAGAAACAACTGGAAGATCCACCAGAGATCCAGAATGCTAATGATTAGGTGCAGGGTAGAGAGGTGAGGAATGGGAATCAATGCAAAAGCTCAAACTTCATTTGTTTGGATAGAAGTATTTAGCACAGAGGGTTTTTTTCCAATTTTTTGCAGTGGTGGGTGTGAAGATTGGGTTACACAAAGATTGGTGGATGATCAAGGAAATTATAATTATTGTGTGCTTAAATATGCTTCAGCATCCTGGTTATATTCTTGGGGCACAATGTCCATGGGAATTGTACTATTTTTAAAAAAATTAAAAAATAAAGTAGGAGGGTGTCTGAAGGACAGGAGGGAAGGTGGGTCTACAGCAGGCATCCCCAAACTTTGTCCCTCCAGATGTTTTGGACTACAATTCCCATCATCCATGACCACAGGTCCTGTTAGCTAGGGATCATGGGAGTTGTAGGTCAAATCATCTGGAGGGCCGCAGTTTGGGGGTGCCTGGTCTACAGTCACCTCCAGAGTCCAGACTGTCATTATTCTGTAGGAGGTGTTGCAAAATAAAAGTAGATTAAAGTGCTTCGTAAGCTCATGTTGAAAGGTAGGATGAAAAATGTTTTAAAAATTAATTGTTCTCAACAGCTACCTAATATCCCTCCATTTTTATTTTTTAGGTGAGGGAGAGAAATGGGTTGATATCATAGCTGCCAAGTTTTCCCTTTTCTCGCGAGGAAGCCTATTCAGCATAAGGGATAACTTGGCAGCTATGGTTGATATATGGGGGGGAGGGGTGTTTAGCCCAGTCTGAGACCTTGCCTGATTTTAATTAGTGTAACCTAATTGCAAAAAATAAATGAAACCAACCCTTAATTTTAAAAATCCCTGATCAGAAATTACGGAGGAGTAGTCCATTGGAAGAAACTGTTCCTAAACCTGAGCGATTCCACGAACACACACACACACACACACACACACACACACACCCAAACAAGCACCACTGCTTTGAAGAAGGCACTCAGGGGCTGAAGAGCTTTCCTGATGCATCTGCTACCTTTAGAAGCGGCTGCAAAAACTAATTGCTTCAGTCCCCACCACCACCTCCCCCTTAGGAATGAATGGGAGGGAAAAGAAGAGGAAAAATCTTTTTCAGAACATCTTAAATTCAGGGAGTGACACAGCAGAGAATAAATTGGAGAAGGTGTGATGCAGCTGCACAACCCAAAATATCTCTTGGTAAAGGCTGATGAGTAAGATCTGGAAGAAGAAACAGGACACACCGGGGGGGGGGGGACTTTCTATCCAATTAGGTTTAACTTGTGAAAGTTCTTCTTCAATTAAGAACAGCCAGTGGTTTAGGTAAGGTTCATCAATTGGTAGACCCTGAGCCTAATTCAGTCCCTTGAGTAATGCACACCACACATTTAAAGCACAAGGTCCGTGGAGTACTTAAACTGAAGCGTACTTAACCTGAAGCAAACTTTCCCATCGAAAGTAATGGAAAGTGGATTAATCCGTTCCAGACAGGTCCATGGAGTACTCAACCTGAAGTGTACTTAACCCGAAGTATGAGTGTAATTGGTTCTGGAAGTCTGTACTTAAACTGAAGCGTACTTAACCTGAAGCAAACTTCCCCATTGAAAGTAATGGAAAGTGAATTAATCCATTCCAGATGGGTCCGCGGTGTTTGTAAACTAAGGTGGTTGTAAACCGAGGCAGTTGTAAACCGAGGTATGACTGCACTATGATACCACTTCAAAGAGTTTGCCTAGGACAGCGTTTCTCAACCGCTGTTCCGCGGCACACTAGTGTGCCGCGAGACGCTGGCTGGTATGCCGCGACGTGCGGCGACAAGAAGGGCGATTTGCATTGTCACGTGCCTGGCGGCCGCCAATAGTCAGCATTGACCCGCCGGAAAGCAATATTTCTCCTCCTCTTTCCCAAAGCTCAGTGCAAACGAGCCTGGCGGCCGCCAATACACATCACTGACCCGCCGAAAAGCAATATTTGGCAAGTGTTTCTTACAGTCATAATTATAATATAGGGCGGCACAGAGTTAATTTTTTAAACTTTTTTAATGGTGGTGTGCCTCGTGATTTTTTTCACGGAACAAGTGTGCCATGGCCCAAAAAAGGTTGAGAAACACTGGCCTAGGGTACTGAGAGTTGTCAAGGGATCCCCTATTCCCTTCACAGAGCGGCAGAGTTCCCTAGCAAGAGGGAGTGATTGCTAAACCGCTCTGGCTGGGGAATACAGTGGTACCTTGGTTCTCAAACTTAATCTGTTCCAGAAGTCCATTCCAAAACCAAAGCGTTCCAGAACCAAGGCACACTTTCCCATAGAAAGCAACACTAAAGGGATTAATCTGTTCCTGACTTTTAATAACAACCCCTAAAACAGCAATTTAACATGAATTTTACTATTGAACAAGACCACTGATCCATAAAATGAAAGCAATAATCAATGTACTGAACTATAAAATAAATAAGACAGTATTGTAGATGATAAATATCAGAATTATTTCCCCCCCTTACTTGCATTAATGATAGTAATTGTTTTGATGGGGGGGGCTTTATCCATCTCCACGGTCACATAATCATTCAATCAATCAGTAGCTGAACTGGGTTCCACACAGCCACAAAAACAAATTAACCAGAAAAAGCCTCAAAAACAAAAATGCAAAATAAATAGCAAAAACAAAAGCACTAAACTTAATCTGTTCCAGAAGTTTGCTTGACTTTTATGTTGGAGGAAGTAACTTTGCAGGAAAGGGGGGGAAAGAGTATATTAGACAGCATTATACACAAAAATGCACACATTAGGGAAATGTGCGCTAAAATGTTGATGGATTTTCAAGAGCACTTAAAAAAATACCCACGAACTGATGTGGAAATGTGGATTGGGTGGGAGGGGGGGGGATGAGAAACTGAGAGATTGACAAGACGTTGCCCGTCCATACATGAAACAGCTTTCTCCCAGTCCATCTGACTGCACAAGACTGTTGTTTGCATTATGTGGGAGTGATTCTTGGAGCAAAATATGTGGGGCTATCAAATCCCACCCCCCCACCCCGGAAGTCCTGCAGCTTCATTCTAGATGTGTGTGTGTGTGTGTGTGTGTGTGTGTGTGTGTGTGTGTGTGTGTGTGTAGAGAGAGAGAGAGAGAGAGAAGGCAGAGCAATTATATAAGGAGCTTTTGCATCCAGAATCCTATCCGGAATTCCCATGCCTCAGCACCCAAGCAGCTGCTTACTGTGCAGCTCTGAATTAGTCACTTCTCTCCACGGAGCCTTGTTTCTCCATCTGCTAAATGCAGACAATAATATTTTCCGATCTCCCTGGAGAGGCTGCAAACCTGAATTTGCTAATGTTTGTCAAGATGACTTGGGTTTATTAAGACTCAATAAAGTATCCTTTTAGAGAGGTTGTACAATTTCCAGTCCCAGCAGGGAGCCTAAGTGGAAATGCAAAAAAAGAAAGAGAGAGAAATAGAAAAGGGAGTGGGGTGAGGAAGGAAGGAAGGAAGGAAGGAAGGAAGGAAGGAAGGAAGGAAGGAAGGAAGGAAGGAAGGAAGGAAGGAAAAGAAGCCAGAAAATAACTTTCTTCAAACCACATCAAAATGATTGTTACTGATCACACTTTATATCGCCCTTCCTCCAAAAAGCTTAGGATCGTGTACTAGTTCTGCTTCGGCATTTTATCTTCATAATGCCGAAGTTAGGTTAGGCTAACACAGAGAAAGACAGACAGACAAAATGAGAGGGAGGGAGAGGGAGAGCGTGAATGTCGTGTGTGTTCCGTGACCAGAATCAGCCAGCGAGGCTAAGTGGGGATCTTGAACCCGGGTCTCTCTGCTTCTAATCCAGCACTCTAACTACTTCTGCCACACTGGCTCTAAAGATCCCTGCAGTGTGGTGGCAATTTCCCCCAAGGCACATTTAAACCTGCTTTGTGGTACAATAGCTTTGGAATCAATTAAGATTAGGTGGGTGGGGTGGAGTCAGTTTTATTAGCAACCTCCCCCCCCCCAAACAATGAAAAAGCCACATATGAGAGATTAGCTGAGTTAGGGAAGAGTCAGGAACAAGGGCCCCCCCCCCATTTTCCTGTGTTTTTCTGCCATGAATATAACACAAGCTATGGAAGCAGTTGCTGTGGTTGGCATGGGGTTATATATATATTCCTTAAAACATTTACCAGAAGCCAAGATGCCTTTGAAAAAAATCTTTAGGCTTATATAAATATGTATTTAGGATCAACTAAATACATACCAGGGATTTCTACTATCTGAAAGATGTCTTGCTTCAGTGACTGCAGAGGTAAAGAAAGAAGACGGCTGTTATACATATTTCTGATGTATTATGCTTTCCGACTCGTATTCTTCTAAGTGCTGAGCATGTGCTATGTGCTTTTACAGTGCAAGCAAAGGATGGCTTCATGTGGCAGCCCACAGACAGATCCACTTCCCCAGATCAAATTTATTTGTCTTCTCAATGGCCCTACCAAATTTTAATCAGGGTGCAGGGAAATATTTGCTCAGAGAGGTGACTTGCAATGATTATTATTTTTTTAAAAAAAGTGTTTCAAGGTGTAAGGAACGGGCATTATAATTTTATTTTTATAAACGTTTTGTGGCTGCTGAGTTCTGCTGACTTGATGCAAATGAATAGTAGCTTGCAATTTTAATGCTGCTACAATAGTGCAGCTTTTTATCGGTAGTGTGTTGAATTACTAGGAGCTGTGTATTACATTGATGTTTGCCATTGTTTGTTCTGTGAATGTCAGTTTTGACTATTTGTTCATTTCGGAAACGTACTTGATTGATATTGAATGTTGCTGCATTTATAGCAGTTGAGTTCAGTAGTTGCAAAACAAAACAGGTACAAAAACAAATCTGACTCCACTTGATATTCCATACTTCTTCCTTCCCTCACCCATTTTGGGTGTAATAACTATTAAACATTTGAATGTACAGAATTTTTAATGGAAACACTACGCATGTGCTTAGTCCTGTGCTATGGTGGCAACTTTATTTCAGAGTCCACCCACTCGTGAAGAAGTCAATTTGTAAGGCTGGATATACTGTTGGCCACAGGATTACTGACAGCAGAACAGAGCAGCCCTCTAACATTCAGAAGTTGGCCATTCCTAGAGTACAATAATACAAATTGTATAATTTTTTTTATAATAATATAAATTGTAGAACTAGAAAGGATCCCAAGGGTCATCTAGTCCAACTTCCTGTAATACAGGAATCTCAACTAAAGCATCCCTTACAGATACTGTAGCTATTCAACCTCTTCTTACAAACCTCAGAGTCCACCACCTCCCAAGAGAGTCCATTTCATTGCCAAACAGTTCTAACTGTCAAAAAGTTCTTCCTGTTGTTTAGCGGCAATCCCCTTTCTTGTAATCTGAATCCATTGGCTTTGGTCCTATTATCCAGAAAAGGAGTAAACTAGCTTGTTCCATCTTCCATGTGACAGTCCCTTAGATATTTGAAAATGACTATTATATTTCCTCTCAGTCTCCTCTTTGCCAGGCTAAACATAACCAGTTCCTTCAACTGTTCCTCATAAGGCTTGGTTTCCAGATCCTTGAAAATCTTCCAGATCCTTGAAAATCAATCAGGTGAATAACTCTGAGAGGCCACACTGGGGTAAGTAGGCCAATGACCCAACTTTGATCTTTGATTTTTTAAGAATCTTTTATTAAGTCTCAATATCATGATTTGGGTAATTTAGATTCAAATCATTTTATCCCAATAACTTAAAATCCCAACAGTCATGAAAAGCGTGTATTAAGAGATATCACTGAAGCAGAAAGGAATACAAAAGGGTTTATCGCACTTGTACTTTGAAAGAAAGATTAGCATTGGAACAGCAAGGTAATAATCTCAATATTTTGTTAAAGCCCACTCATAGTGATTTTGAAAGCCTTTCCACCTTAGCCCTGCTCTCAGTGTCGAAACCATTTTCACCAAAGGGAGAGGAGAGACCATGTTCACACCATCAACAAAGTCTGAAAGTGCATATAAACATGTAACAGAAATTCCACAGCCCTCATGTTCATATTAAGTCAAGCGTCTTCCCAATGTTATTGTTACAATGCCTATTAATTGCAGGTGGTGGTCTTGAATGGTGACTATAAAATTGGACATGATGCAAAATTCAGTTTGGAAATCTTGTAATCAGTAAATACTGTATATTGATGTGTTAAGACTGAAAGCAAGGTTGGGTAATATGACGTTGTTGGACTACAATCCCTATCATACCTGACCACTGGCTGATGAGAGCTGGAGTCCAACAACATTGTGAGGTCTGCAGGTTCTTCATCCCAGATTTAAAGGTGGGTATATATTTCCCTGGTTTTGGAAAAACCACTGCCTTGCCACTATTTTGTGTGTGGCTCTGGTTGGTGGACCTTGGGCTTTAAGTGAAACAAAATTAGCTGTTGGTTTGCTACCGGCCTAAGTTGAAGGGGCTAGTTTTCATGTAGCTTGGGACATCATCTTTTATCGTCTGATATACCTAATTGACACCTAATTATATACCTTATAGACACTGTGCTCTGGCAGCTGTGGTCCTCCTGCAGATGCCATCTTTGGCCAGGGTGCAGCCTGACCTATTTTCCATTGTATAAGAACAAGCATGAAGGAGGCCTCCCAGCCTGTTCACAGGTCCTTATATGATCAGTGAAAACAGTTGGTTCTGGCAAGTATTAACCGCTCTCAGTCTTAACCTGATAACTGTCATTTGTCCAGATTTTTATTTGTCTGAATTAGTTTTAAGATGTATTTTAATTAATTGATTCCTGTTTTTATGTCTACTGTGTTATTCATATGAAGTTAACTGCTCTGAGCCCGGCTCCAGCCGGGGAGGGTGGGGTACAAATAATTTATCATCATCATCAGAAGGTCCATTCTGCCCTTTGGAGCTACTCTTCAGTGGTCACCATCTTTTTGTCACCTACTTAATACTTTCCTTTTCCAACAAGCCTTTTAGGAAAAGATCTTTACCAGTCTGCATCTGCAGTGGAATTGCTTTTAGATGTTTTATCATTTGTGTGTAAATCCTGCAAGCCTGATGTCTGCCCAGGCCTGTTCTCTGGCTCCATATTGAATTCAAGAGGGTGCTGGGCAAGCCTGTCTGATCTCATCACCATCCCATATGAAATGAGGGAGCATCCCACATCCTTTTCTGCAGCTGTGCATTGCAGAGAACATGGGGGTAAGCAAAGACGCAGCCTTTTCAGGCAGCTTGTATGACATTACTGATACTGTAGTTCCGTGGAGGCAATACATTACTACTAGGGAAGGGAGAAATCCAATTTCAGTTTGTCTTTAAAAGCAAATATATCTCAGCCACAGTTTCTGATACAATACAAGAGTTAAAACTCGTTTGTCATTCAAAAAATTGCTGTTCTCTGAATTTTGCAATACAGTTCTCCAGCCAAGTAATATGCAGAAAAGTGCATGTACGGGAGGAAAAAAAAGTGTGCATAAAAATGGATGAGTTGGTGCAAACAACATGCAAAAAACGCATCATGTTAAGGAAAGTTGCTTTGCAAAAATGTGTATATTGGGCAGAATTGTATACAAACATGTATATAGTTAGGAGAAGTACATACCAGAATGTTGGTGGATTTTCACGAGGACTTAAAATAACACACCAAAAAAATGATGTGGAAATGTGGAAAGGTTGGAAAAATGAGAAATGGAGTGAAAACGAAATGGACAGATTTGCCTGCTTCCATTTGCTACACAGAATGACGATGGTGGCTAACCTCACAAGAAGGATCAGTCATGTGTCAGGCATGAAATATGCCTCTTCTGTTCCAATTGCTGACAAAGGGTTAACTGTATCAAGTAAGATTATATACCAAGAAAAATTGAACCCAGACAAAGCTTTCGAAAACACTGCAGCACTGCACAGGGGTGGGTGGGTAGGGCAAAGGGGTGAGCCTTTGACCCAATTTGCAGAAGGCAAAGAGTCTCTAATCTTCAGTGTCTCTCCACAGAGTGCCTTGGGACAGAAGCAGCCAGAGACACAGACATGATGCATTGTTGTTGTTATAAAAGCGAGCTCCTCGCTTTGAGCATGTTTCCAAAGATAATCCATTTCTTTCTCTGGCTATCGAAGAAACAAGGAGCTCCTTCCCGAAAGCAGGTTTTTTCCTCTTCAAGGTAGCTGTCGCTTTTGTTTACTTAAGCACTTTTTATGCAAAGACTTTGTAAAGCTCCTTTGCAATCGTGACACTGAAGAATAACCCTCGGAAGCTGGGAAAGTGCTGGAGTGAACCGTGACTTTCCATGCCTAAACAACATGCACCCCCCTTTTTTAATTGAAAAAAAGCTTCTAGCAAATGGTCAGAGCCATATCCATGGGTGTATGGATAGTGTAGTTATATAGTTTAGTCACTAGGTGGCAGTGGACATAACTGTATCTGGATGGAGTCATGAGTTTTCTGTTTGTGTTCTAGACTTGTTTAAAAAACACAATGGCTGCATGCACACCACAGTTTATTCCCGTTGTTGTTGTTGTTGTTGTTGTTGTTGTTGTTGTTGTTGTTGTTGTTGTTTTTGCAGTGCTTCCCTAACTGTTAAACTTCACATTAAATGTGTGCTTTCACAGTTTGGGAAACTCAGGAGAATATTGCAAAAACTCAGTGCAATTTCTGTGTTACTTGCTTCCAGAATAATAATAATAATAAATAATTTGTAAATAACATTGAAATAAATAAAACACCAGGGCTGCTATCCTTTCCTCAAGTGATTTTGCTTAGCCGAAACTATGATGATGCCTCTTACAAGCTGGATTTTGCTTCACAAAATAAAATACAAGATAAAACACAGTAAATGATTAAACCAAAACAACTCCCTCCCTCCTACAGATGCATTTAAAAGGCTGTAGAATATTGATCAGACAAAGGCCTGGTTCGAGATGAATGTTTTCACCAGATGCCTAAAAATATATCATGAAGGCGCTAGGCAAACCTCCCTAGGGAGAGCTTTCCACAAACGGAGCCACTACAGAAAAGGCTCAGGCCTCACGTGGAGGAGGCACACAAAGAAGGACCTCACAAAGGGTCTCATGCATGTTGCTACAGCCACTTTCGCGACTTCTCTCTCCCACCATCATTGGCATGCACCCCGTCCAATATGTTTTGCACAAGAGAATGTCACCCCTGTTCCACTATTCCCTTCCTTCCTCTCCAGATCTGCTTCATGACTCTCTCAACCATTAGTCTCACCATGAGCCTTGAAGAGAAAATAAACCCCAAGGAGAGCTTCCACATTACTTTAGAGCAGGCATCGCCAAACTGCGGCCCTCTAGATGTTTTGGCCTACAACTCCCATGATTCCTAGCTAAGAGGACCAGTGGTCTGGGATGATGGCAATTGTAGTCCAAAACATCTGGAGGGCCGAAGTCTGGGGGTGTCTGCTTTAGAGCATCTTAAGCCCTGCCCTGTACACAACGGTAACTGTACTAAGAATATTGAAGACATGTTTTGCAGTCCACTGCCATTTTGTCACAAGGCACATCTATCCCAATGACTGTTTGGGATAGCAAAGAAAGAAGATATACCTGGTAGTGGAGGCAGTGGCCAGTTTGCATAACCTATGAACTGTTCATCATACAGGGACAACTCGCTTTCAGACCAAACAAGAGCAAAACCAGAGAGATGCTCATGTCACCAAAGGAAATTGCCAGTGGCTCTTGACTTTGCAGATAGCACCTAATGCTTAACAGCTTAACCCTGGTTCTCTCTTTGTGACTTGCATGCCAAGGCACCCGAGCCACAAAGTTCCCAGGAGAAAAATAAATGACACTGACACGGAATATTTGGTTTATGAGTTCAAATAGGCCACAACTTGATTGGTTACAGATGTGAGCAGTTTGGCTTAGGCATTGGGGTGAAGCCAGGCTATATCTTCACTCATGCCTGTCTGCAGGGGGTCCACAGAAGGGTAAACCACTGATAGGGGGTTCCCTATAACTTATGTCAGATAGTGGCACCCCGAGGGGTCCCCGTAAGGGCTGTGACATAGCCCTAGCCCACATCCAGGCTTCAGACAGTATTCACACTCCAGATCCCTTTAGCAGGATACCATTACTGAGGAGGGGCAAGCAAGGCAACAACCTCCCCTCCAACCAGACAAAGGCTTACCCAGTGCCTAACCATACAAAAGTTGTGACGAGTTCTACGAGGTAGGCGAAAACCAAATGGTTGGTGCCAATTTACCCGGCCCCAACAACATGGCAACCGACAATTGTCATAGGAATATCATATCAGAGCAAAGCATGAAAAAAGGATCACCTACCGGTGATCTGATGAAGAAGCAAGGAAGAGGGCGCAGGCTGGCCAGAAATTAAATGGTCCGTGGCCACACCCACCCTGGTCACAGATTGGCTGGGACTGTCCCCAGCACAGATGATGCGGCAGGCTGTGATGCGGGGGGGGGGGGGGAGAGGGGAGACAGTGTACCTCCCCCCTACACTGGAGAACTGTTGAGGCTTGGCTGACTGGCTGCAACATCGTACACCAGATAAAAGGTGGAAAGCACTCTATTCTAGAAAAAGGTCACCTACACATGTGCGCAGGCTACAGGTAGGTAGCCGTGTTGGTCTGGTGTAGTCGAAACAAAATAAAAACATTTCTTCTTCCAGTAGCACCTTAGAGACCAACTAAGTTTGTCATTGGTATGAGCTTTCGTGTGCATGCACACTTCTTCAGATGCCCAGGCTGTTCACAAAAAAGCACTCATCAAGCCCTTTTGTTTTACTCTTGCCCTCCAACCCCTCACAACTCAACAGTGGTCCCTTCCACCACGTTCTGTATTCAGCCCTGGTTTCTCAGGTTGGAATTCCCCATCTCCAAGTTTGGGCAAGACCTTACCTTTGCTGCCAGACAGGTGCTTCCATGTGACTGTTGGTTCTGGTCTCCCAAAGGCCAAGCACAAAAGGGTGACGCTGCTGCCTTCATTGACGGTGATGTCTGACGTGATGTTTATAATCTGTGGAGGAACTGCAACAAGAAAGGTGGGAAGGAAGGAATACCTGTTAAAAAAGAATTCTGAGGCTACTTATGGGTAAGCCCTTCCCCTCCCAGGCTGAATTTGGGGAAATTAGACTATCTTGCCCAAACCCTGTTCTTCCAAGGGAAGCTGCTTTTTTCTTTTTCTTTTTTGGATTCAGGCACATTTATGGGTGAAGTTGACAGCCGTAGCAAGCATTAGATATAAAGCTATGAGATCATATTAATGCACAGCAAGAATAAAGCATAAGGCTACCAATGAAGATCATTATTCGTTTGCCAATTTGATTGCTAAGAATTCCTTCCTAGGCATGACAGCAGCAGCAGCCTCAGGTAGCTGTAGTTGGTTGACACATTGCACCATCCTGGGACCCCTCTCTCCCCCCTGGGTCTCTTTATATCCTCTGGGTTCCTCTCACAGTGCTTCCAGCTCTCATATTCATAGTCTGTATCCTGCTGAGGAAGATAATTGGTGTATTACTTGTTCCCTTGTGAACCACACTTCAGAGGTCCCCAAGCACCTCCCATAAGGGTCAGGGGGATGAGCTATGAGACTGCAGGTGCAGCTGCAGTCTTGTGACCCTGCCTGTCAAAGTCAAAGCATTTGACTTAACCAACTGGGGTCAAGAAGACAACCACTTGTCAGTCATAGGTCAGGAGCTTTCTCTTCTGCATTCCTGCAATAGTGCTGACCCCGGCAGAATATTATTAAAGCTTTCAGGACTCCAGCTCACCACTTTACAATAATACGCCGGCATAGCAAATGCACAGTACAGGCCTGTGCCCGGGCACCTTTGTTGAGGGCATCCAAAAGGGCAACAACACAAAACAATCAAAACTTCTGAGAACAGATTAAAAGCAATCATCTAAAAACTTCTTTAAAAGCTATCACCTACTCTCACAGCAAATAATTTCACGATTGCCAGGAAGAAATCTTTGAGCTACCAAAAACCCAATCAAACAGGATTGTGTTTGGATTCTCCCTAAAGATTAATAGCACGGGAGACAAACACACTTCACTAGGGAGGGCATTCCACAAATGGGAGCCACTATGCAGGAGGCCCCGTCATGACACACCAGCAACCAGGTAACTCCACAGTGGATAGTCTAACTGGACCTTTGGGTGGAAACAAATTCAAAGTGTCTGATATCCAACACTCCCTCTGTATTTAAGATTCCAACCCTCCCTCTGTCTATTTGATGTTGGCAATGAACACCAGAGGCCTGAAAATGTGCTGCGAAGACTCAGGAACACATGGATATGTGATATTTGGGGGGCTTCAGCAATGCTCAATCCATAGAACTGTGAACATTGCTTCTATCCACTCCAAGTTTACAGCTGGGGCTGAGCATCTGGGAGGGGACAGATTATCCAACCCCCAACCTAGACTCTATACAGATTCAGTGATACAGTTCTACAAAATAGCACACAGCTGTCAATGTGAATGTCTTCTAAAAGTTGAGTTCCTTTTCACCCTTTCCTTTTACAGTATCTTCTTCTCCACCCCAACCATACACCTTCCCTTTTGAAGGAAGGAATTAAGAGCATTTTAAAATATCTTGAAAGATTCGGGGGGAAGGAAGGAAGGGGGGCGAGACTTTAGCTTTCAATCTGTTGAAAGTCTGCTCCTGGCAATATAGCGTGCAGCAGATTTAAAGGACACCTGATGCCTTGTGGAAAGCTGAAAAACAACCTATGGAGAGAAATGATTCAGCCGTTTTGAATCTACATTTCCCCTATATTTCTGTTCACTGGTTCTTTATTACAAAGGACACTGGCGCGAAAACATGTTCTTCAAGGATTCATCTGCGTCTCCGCTGTTTATTCCCCACCTGAATCATAATCTCTTGTTTGTGTATTCACAGTCGGTTGCTATGGAAGTTATTATGTCCTTGGTATCTCACATTCACATCGGTGACGGCCGTAGAAAGGAATAAGAATCTTGTTCAAGGGGAAGGTGGGTCCCCCTCCGGGCTGAAACCAAAGTCCATGGAGAGAGAGCCGCATCGAGAACTCCGCACGACTGAACAGGTTTGAGGTGTATATTTAAATGAAGGAGATAATCCAGGATTACAAGTTCAGACATGGAAGATAAAGTCCAGCATCACCACAGGCAAGGTGAAGAGCAAGCCAGCTCTGATAGGGGACACAGACAAAAGCACTCCATAGCAGCCACCTCCTGGCGCGGAAGATTAGGGAGGGGATCTCAGGTGTGACCCTTTTTTAAAGATATGCAAGTTATTGGATTTCACCTTCGTACAGGAGTATCACAACTCCGCAGAGCAAGGGTAGCCAACATGCTGCCCTCCATATGCCACAAGAATGTAATTCCCATCATCTTGTGCTGATTGAGGCCACAACATCTGGAGGGTACCATGTTAGGTACCCCGGGGATAGGGGAGAAATTCACTCAGTTCACAGTGAAACAACCTAATTCACATTTCCTGAGCCAAGATGCAAACCAAAGGACAGCTGTCCTTCAAAATCCACAGTCCGCCAAATTTTGTGGCGCAGTTCCCCTAGTAAATAAGGCATGCCCCCCCCAATGCATACAGTGGGTACCTCTGGTTATGAACGCTTCTGGTTATAAACACTTTGGGTTATGAACTCTGCTAACCTGGAAGTAGCTGCTCCTGGTTGCAAACTTTGCCCCAGGATGCGAACGGAAATTGCACGCCAGAGGCGCACACGCAGCGGGAATCCCCATTAGCGAAAATGCGCTTCTGGATAAGAACGGTTTAAGCTTAAGAACGGACCTCTGAAACGAATTAAGTTCGTAACCAGAGGTACCACTGTACATTAGTGAAAATAGTATCTGTTTTCTAAAAAGAGAGAGAAAAGTAAACAACCTCTCAATCCTCATGCAGACCTAATGGTCTGGTGCATGACTCAACAACTTTTTGCACTTAATTCTACTGCCTCTACTTAGACGGGAGGAGAATAGACTCAGTGTACAATTCCAAATGAAGCCAGGATGCTAATCGGCTGTACATTACATGCAAATGTGGCTGTGTTGGTCCACAAGAACAAGAAACTATCAAAGTTCACAGTTAAGCAATGCATTTCTTGCAATCAACCCAAATAACACCAAAGTGTGGTCAGCTTTCAAGTCCTCCAGACCTCTTTGCTAGGGGTGATGTTACAGAAAACAATTGGTGAGAGGGACGAGGAAATATATTAAGCAAACACAGATGTGGACACATAAACTTGGCTTGTGTTGTAGCCATGAGGTACTGTATTTATGTAGACAAAGTTCCAAGGATGAGTTTGTAGGCTCAGTAAGCCCCTCCTTGGTGCTATGTAAGCAGGGCTGGCTCAAGACATTTTGACACCTAAGCTGAACCCAAAACTTGTGCTGCCCTCCCCACCAGGGAGGAAGGGGTGATGGAAGATCTACATCAGGAACAAGGAAGGGAAGAAAGATTGGCATTGGGATCTGCTACCCCAGTGAATCCTGCCAGCTGAGGCAGCAACCCCACCTCTCCTCATGGGTGGGCCGACCCTGTATGTAGGAATGTAGGGATCAGGACTGTGGCACAGAGAGTAGAAACACAGACACTACCTTATGCAGACTCAGAGCACTGATTCTGGAATAAAGACACAATTAATGCTCCCCATGTCTAAGGAATTCAAGTATGGACTGCAAGACAGATCTGTCTAAAACTTAAACAAAACACACAGGTTCCTGAGAGAACAGCAGCAACGAGACCCATGACAGCCTTTAGTTTAAAAGTCAGGGGTTGATTTTGGATGGTTTTCTAACTCAAAAGAGTCAAGGGAAGCCAAAGGTTTCCTGCATGTTTCGTCCATGAATTAAATCATGTTTCTTGTTTGGGCCAGCGGTAGCCGACATGCTTCTCTCTTGCTTCTCTCTTGATGTTGGGGATGGTGGGTCTTGGAGTCCAAAGCAAGAAGCTGGACAGATGTCTTCTGAGGGTGCTCTGAGTCTGGGTTGCCTGCAGCAAAGAGGAAGCTGGACACGATGGTTCACTAGGCCCCCAGCAATTTTATGATGATGTATTGAGTATTGCATCAGCCCCAGAATCAAAAGGGAAAGATGGTGGGTTAGATGTGTGCCCCCTTCTGTCACTATGATTTTGGTAGAAGATCTATGGATGGTATGCAGCTAAATAAACCTGCTAGTAGAAGGAATTTTGCCTGCAGATGAAACTCCTCTCCCACTCCCAAATCATTAGGTTACCGTAAATATATAATTCAGCAATGGGAAGCCTGACACCTGGGGGCAGATTTCCTGGCTTCTATCTGGCTGTTGGGAGCCTCCTGAGACCACAACCCACACCAGCCTTGCTTTGCACCCTCCTTCTTCGTACTGGCTAGAATGTGCTCTTGAACTCTGGCAATTAGGGTTGCCAGACTCAATAGAGGACAGGACTTCTGTGTCTTTAATTGCCCTGCTCTCTTTTGAGTCTGGAAACCTTAAAGAGAAACCAGCAGACCCTTTGCTTGGAAATTAAACAAAAGGGTCTGCTGGTTTCTCTTTAAGGTTTCCAGACTCAAAAGAGAGCAGGGCAATTAAAGGCACAGAAGTCCTGTCCTCTATTGAGTCTGGCAACCCTGCTGACAATGCTTCTCGATTGCCTGGTGGACAAAGAGAGATGTGCAAGTGTTAAGTGCATGTGACCCCTAGAAGGTTGCTATGAAGGGATTGTGGCCCTCTAGCTGGAAAATGCCCCCCCACCCCCACCTACATTTGTTCTGGGTCCCTGCCCCCCCCCCCCCGCAAACCCTCCAGAGCGGATCTGGGGAAGGAGGGGGAAAGGGGGCACATGGAGAAAAGAGAGGCAGGGGAAGCTCCAATATGCAAGCAGAGACCCTTACCCTAGCATATCTGTTTAGCTGGGTAGTGCCCTAGATCCGGCTCTTTGCAGTGAGCAAAATAATAACACGTAGAGACAAAAGCTCTGAAAAAAATGCAAATTGCAGGCAACATCTTTGTATTGTGGCACATCAAGCTGTACCTGTGCTGATGGGCTGCAGCTCTTGAATTCCCCCTCCTGAATGCCCCCACTTAGATAATACATTATATCATGTCATGTCAGATCAGATCCCATTCTATTTATGATTGCTTTTCTCCCCTATGTTGTATTTTGTGAAAGGAGATGATAGGGAATGAGAACAAATTATTGTGAATTGCAAGGATATAAATACACGCCATGATTCTAGTGACATCACAAACCACTCAAGCTGTGCTCCGGTGGTTTATAATGATTGTTTCCCGAGCATCTCTCAGCATGCGTATTCATAGCTTTGTTCGCAGCTTTCCCCATATTGAATGCACACGAGGTGCACAGGTTTTGCTCATGGTTGCTCACAAAACTCCCATCTGAATCTCTGGCACAAATTTGGGGGTTCTGAATGGCCTGGATTTGTTTGCAGATCAGCTCCAATGGGTTAACAAATAGCTCTTTTCCTGTTTTTTTTTAAATAATTATTTTATTTTAATTCCCTGTGTTCAGACCACTACACATGTGCAATGCGGCACATCTCTTTTTTTAAAAAAAAAAATCATTGCTAGTTACTGATATGCATGAGTGCATATGCACATGGATTAAATCAAAGTACAAAATCATGGTGCAAACATGACCACATCAGCGCATGGTGTTTAAATCCACATAATCATGATAACCTGCAGAGCAGAGTACAGGGAAGTGGGATGGGGAGACAAAACCACAATGTCCTCTCATGTCGGTTCAAGGCCTGGGAGGCTTGGGTTCAAATCCCCACCCATCCATGAAACTCACTGGGTGACCTTGGGCCAGTCTCTGCCTCTCAACCTAACTTACCTCAGGGTTGTTGTGAGGATAAAACAGGGAGAACCATTAATGTCACCTTGACATAGCTGCCAAGTTCTCCCTTTTTTAAAGGGAAATTCCCTTATGCTGAATAGGCTTCCTCGCGAGAAAAGGGAAAACTTGGCAGCTATGCACCTTGAGCTCCTTGGAGGAAAAGCGGGACACAAATGTAATAAATAAAGAAAATAATTAAGTTGAGAAGGGAAGCAAAAGATAGGCAGAGTCAACTTCACATTCCTACAGATCTTAAATCAATTTGTGTGGCTCCAGCAGGGGCCATCACCAAAGAGTCTTCCCTGCTGCTTACCCTACTTATTGCCTTTTGAGCACTAGGGGAAGAGAACTGTATACTTCATTAAGGTTTTTTTTTTACGTGCAATTTTAATCTTCCTGACTGTTCTTTGCTGCTTTTATGTTAGCTTGTCATATTTACATGTTGTTTTATTCATTGTGTGGGGGGGTAGATTATAAACTGCCCTGGAAATCATAGAACTATAGAGTTGAAAGGGACTACGAGGATCCTCTAGTCCAGGCATCCCCAAACTGCAGTCCTCCAGATGTTTTGGCCTACAACTCCCGTGATCCCTAGCTAACAGGGCCAGTGGTCAGGGATGATGGGAATTGTAGTCCAAAACATCTGGAGGGCCGAAGTTTGGGGATGCCTGATCTAGTCCAACCCCTGTGATGCAGGAATCTTTTGCCCAGCATGGGGCTCAAACCCACAACCGAGATTGAGCGTCTCACTGTCTACCAACTGAGCTACCCCAGCTGTCGAACAAAATTGAAGGGTGAGCTAAAAATACGCTGAATTAACAAACAGAGCCTTCAGCAACGTGGAATAGCAGGACAGAAGCTGAGATAATCACCATTGAAATAGTCCTGCTAGCAAGCACGTTTCTCTGTGAAATGCTGGGGAGGGTACCAAGTGCTATTCCTGTGCAACAAGGTGAGCATGCCACTCTTCCCCTCCCCTGTGGGAGTGTCAAAGCCCCCCCCCCCAACTCTGAATCTGGCTGTCCTGGTCTCATCCAAAATCCAGGCACAGTGATGATGGCCCAGAGCTAGGGGAGGGAGGGAAGAAACTGATGAAAACAGATATGGGTTGTTGCCAGGCAACCACCCATGCACATCCTCTTCCTTCTCCCACATAGTCCTGCTCTTCCCAGTGCTGCAAGGCAAGGTGGAGGCGAGCCCTGAGCACCATCCGAGCATCTCTGTGTGTCAGCAACCCTTGCTCAGTAGGAGTTTGGCCTGCTGGGTCAGGAGAGATGGGCTGGAGGAGCATCTGTCACAATGACAACTCCACATCCCACTTCGCTTTACTGACGTTGCATTTTTCGATATATAATATGGTTGATGGTTGGAACAGTGTTTGTTTGTTTTTTTAAAAAAAGAAAGGCTTAAAGGCCACTTTCATTGAAAGCCCTACAATTCCACTTTAAACATGACTTCCTCCAAATGATTCTGCAAGTTGTACAGTAGTTTGTTAAGTGTGCTGAGACGGATTAGGATAAGGCAGGCATCCCCAAACTTCAGCCCTCCAGATGTTTTGGGACTACAATTCCCATCACCTCTGACCACTGGTCTTGTTAGCTAGGGACCATGGGAGTTGTAGTCCCAAAACATCTGGAGGGCTGAGTTTGCCTATGCATGGGATAAGGTTACCAGATTTGTTTCAATGAATCCGGGGACATTTTTCAACTTCAATGGATTTTGTATGGGGACTGATTTGTAAATCTGGGGGCTGTCCCCGGGAAACTGGGGCATCTGGTAATCTTAGATTATGATATATATACACACACACCCCATTCCCTTTGCTGAACTACATTTCCCAGTGTTCCCTTTGAAGAGAGGTTGACAATTAAACCACTCTGGGAACTACACTTCTGGAAGTGGATAAGTCTCCTAGCCCCTCTTAGCATTCTGAAAAAACAACAACACTACAAATCCCATAACTCTTTGGGGGAAAGCCGTAACAATTTAAAGTGATAAGACTGTGCTTTGAACATATGGTGTGAACATGATCAAAGTCTCAGATTCTTACTATGTGCTTTAGAGCTGTATAAAAGGATGCCTGAGAAAAGCCAGGGCACAAGTTGGGATGCTTGCTTTACACTGGTTGGGGGGTATTTTTAAGCTAGGGGGGCGCATTCCATACTGAACAGCTTTATGAAGGCCACATACCACATTCACACTTCACACTCTATCCAACACCCAGGCAATCAAAAACCATTGCTAGAGGTCAAGAGTGCATTGTAGCCAAGCAAAAGCACTCAAGGAGGATGCAAAACAAGGCCTAAGTGGGGTGTTGCATGGGGGGGGGGCAGACCCAGGGGCCATACAAAGAGGCCTGGAAGCCCACATTCAGCCCCCATGTCTGAGGTCCCCTACCTCTGAATTATATCTTTAACCCAACAAACAATCCAACTCTTGGTTTTAAAATTAGTGGAAGATAGTCTATGAACACTGTGCAAAGCAAACAGACAAGGGGTTCCCACTGTGCACAGAGATGGAGTGAGGCAAGGTCATTGGTAAGTAGCGGTGCTGCAAGAATGTTATTTGCAAATTCCAGTTTGAATTGAGGTGGTTTGCACCTGCAGGACTACTTAATGCACAAAGCAGAAAGTAATCACCCTTTGTATTTTGTACTTCTCCAATTTCTGCAGTTCTTGGCTCAAAGGACACCCACACATTTGAGATTAAATGTGTTTTAAAGTCTGCATTTTGAGGGGTGGGGGTGGGCCACAAATCCACAAATGTGAATTTTTAGTGAGAAAACATGCCCACATGTGTTTATATATGTATTTTTGTTTTTGTAAAAATGCACACATAGAGAGTACAGTGGTACCTCGGGTTCAGTAATTAATTGGTTCCGGGGTGCCATTTGCACCCCGAAAAGTACTTAACCCAAGCGGCAATAGCACCAATAGAGCACTTCTGCGCACACGCGAAGCACACAAAAAGCTTTTGTGCATGCACATGCAGCAGAACCCAGAAGTAAACACTTCCGGGCATAGCTGCCAAGTCTCCCGCCAAAGAATGCGGGATCAGCAGCGGCGTGGCACCGGAAGTCGCTTCTACCCATGTCCGGACATGTGTAGACACAACTTCCGATGCTGCTCTACCTGATTTTCGGTGCCCAGGCATGGGCGGAGCGGCACCGGAAGTCGCTTCTACGCATGTCCGGACATGGGTAGAAGCGACTTCCGGTGCCGCACTACCCATGTATGGACACCGGAAATCGGGTGCCGGGACCCAAAATGGAGCCTCCCTGGCAGGTAAGAAATCCGGGGGATTTACGGGATTTTTTTTTTCCAATCCGGGCTGCCAACGGGAAACTGTTTAAAATACAGGGGTTTCCCGCAAAAAACGGGAGACTTGGCAGCTATGCTTCCCGGTCCACCGCATACTTAACCTGAAAGTACGCAACCTGAAACATACTTAACCCGAGGTATGACTGTGATGCAGTAACAGGATGGAAAGGACTTAGGAAGGATCATATGCAACAGTGAAAAAATGGACTGATCCCTGCATTTTGCAAGTATGTCTCGGTTTTCTTCTGTGACATGCTGGAAGATATGCGTTTGTTAATGCTACTGGTGTGTGTGTGTGTGTGTGTGTGTGTGTGTGTGTGTGTGTGTGTGTGTGTACATGTATGCACACGCAAGCATGTGTCAAAATCCTCCAATGCTCACAAGCCAGAACTTATGTCTTCCTTCGCTGATTAAGAATCAAGGTTATGGCTGGGTTGCTTTAGAAGGCCCTGCCCACGTTCCCATTGCTTTGTGTAAAATATAAAATAATACGACCTAAAATCGCTGATAAAAACATGATAACTGAGTCTCATTACAGCCAAAGACAAGTCTCATATTTTAGCATTTTTATTAAAGCTTTTTAAATTACTGAGTGTCTGGTATATTCAATACAGGCCTAAGTGATTTATATTAGTCTATCCCCAGATCCTCCATCTAATAAATAACTTGGCAATCTCCGAACCCATAAATATCCCCGGCCCTGGCAAAAAGCAATTAAAGCAGGTTAAAAAAATATAAAAAAGCTGCTTCCCAACACTCATTGGTTGCTTCACTCAGATTATTCCACACTGCTTATTCTGGGATGGAATGGGGGAAAGAGAGGGAGGAGGGAACCAGGTTCCAGCAACGCCCCCTTATCTGAAAATTTATCTTCTGGTTCCAATTTAAAAAACAAGCCACATACAAAACAATTTTTTAAAAGTTAAACATGTCACAATGATGCAGAGATGTTACCAAGGAAAACGTTATTTCCAGCAACAAGTGTTCGTTGGCCGCCTGAGACAGCTTAGGCTGCTAAAATATTGTTAAAAAGCACTTCAGGAAGGAGCCTGAGCCAAAAAAACATGTTTAAAATGCTGTGGCGTTAAGCACTGAGACAGCAGACTAAAATGTTATTAAAGGCTCCCAGGTTGCCCGTCCAGAATATATTTCAGGTTAATAAGGTTCCCTTCCGTGCCGAGTAAAGGACAGTTTTATTTTATGGGTGGTGGGTGGGGGCAGGAGATGAAAATGGAGGGGTGGGTTGAAGTCCAGGGTCATAAAGCAGAAAAGCCTCCAGAAAATGATTCCCCTCTTAACTAGAAACTTGATATATAATGTTTACCCTTATAGCTGCAGTGGAGCTGCAAAGAAGTGCATTGTTCAATGCAGACTTTGGTCTTACATGCTCATGTTATATCTTGATTGGACTCCTATAGCATGATCTGAGTGGGGCTTCCCTTGAAGACCACTCAAAAACTTCCAGTTTGTGCAGAATGCTGGCGCTAAAGCTTCAAATGGTACATGGCCCCGTTGTTCTAGCTTCTGCCAACCTATCACTTTTCAGACAATCTGGGCTGCAACTACCATTAGCCCCACAGCTTGACTGTGCTGGCTGAGGCTGATGGGAGCTGTAGCCCAGAACACCAGGAGGATACCAGATTGGTGAGGGCTGCCTTATTGTATCATGTGCAGATACTTCAAGTGCTTTTTCGAGTATGGTTCATGGGCTGGCTATTGGAAGTCCTAAGCAGCCTGGGAAGAAGACGGTCTTATCAGCTCATCCTTTAAGGGGAGGCACTGGCTGTTGGCTTCCTCTTCCTTAACCTCATAAGGTGAGCCTGCTGGATCAGGCCCATGGCCCATCTAGTCCAGGATCCTGCCCTCACAGTAGCCAACCTGATGCCCCAAAGGGAAACCCACAAGCAGGATCCAAGCACAAGAGCTGGTCTTCAGAAACATTGTTGCCTCTGACTATGAAGGCAGGCAGTAGCCATCATGGCTGGTAGCCACTGGTAACCCTCTCCTCCTCCATGAATTTGTCTAATCCTTTTTAAAGCCACCCAAGTTGGTGGCCGTCACTGCCTCCTGTGTGAAGAAGTAAATGATGTGATGCCTTCATAGAATTCAACAAGGGAAAGGATGAGGCCAAAACAAGAATTAATTGGCTTTGCCTCTCATGGGCTCTGGCTCCACCTGTCAGTAGACTCCCTGCCTTCTGCCCACCATTCCCTAAAAGGCATCAGCCACCACTGCCTCTAAATTATCTCAGGAGGGGAGGGGGAAAGGCCAAGATATCTAGCACTACAGCTAGATACCCTTCCACATTTCCACATACCCTTCCACATTTCTCTGATGAAAATAGGGAAGTCCTATTTAACTTTAAGGACATGGGCGGCGCTGTGGTCTAAACCACAGAGCCTAGGGCTTGCCGATCAGAAGGTCAGTGGTTTGAATCCCTGTGAAGGGGTGAGCTCCTGTTGCTCGGTCCCAGCTCCTGCCAACCTAGCAGTTCGAAAGCACATCAAAGTGCAAGTAGTTTCCATGTTTCCGTGCGCTGCTCTGGTTCACCAGAAGCGGCTTAGTCATGCTGGCCACATGACCCGGAAGCTGTATGCCGGCTCCCTTGGCCAATAAAGCGAGATGAGCACCGCAACCCCAGAGTCGTCCGCAACTGGACCTAACGGTCAGGGGTCCCTTTACCTTTACCGTTATTTAACAACAACAGCAACAGCAACAGCAACAGCAACAGCAACAGCAACAGCAACAACAACAACAACAACAACAACAACAACAACATTTATAGCCTGCCCATCTGAGTGGGTTGCCCCACTCACTCTGAGCAGTTTCCAACATATATAAAAACATAGTAAAACATTAAAAAGCTTCCCCTGTACAGGGCTGTCTTCAGATGTGTTCTAAAGATTGTATAGATAAGTATTGGCTTGGGGGTAGCATAACTCCATAATCTCCAACATTTATGATTTGAAACCCATGAAAGGGGGGGGAGTCATAGATTACTGCTTCTCAGATGCCAAAGAGGGACTAATTTCCCATTCCCACTGTTCCAACTCAAACCGCTGTCTCCCACCCATCCAGCTCAGTTTATGGATTTCAGTCTCTTTCTCTTTCTTTTGTTCCTCCTGGTGCTCAAGTCCTCTAAACAATCCAGACAATAATCCATAATATTCCTCTTCTTCTTAAAATAAGGGGGGGGGGAGATCTTCTAAGGAAATTAATCCCTGTTGGCTGTATTCCAGACAATAGGTGAGAAATGTAGTCCATTGCCAGACAGCAGCTTTTCAATACATCCCAGCAGACATTTAAAAATGTGCATTGGGGTGCATAAGACAATCCTCCAGTCTCATGTAAAAAGAGCCAGCAGCTCAGCGTGGAACTGCAGACAGCTTATTCATGATGAAAGCTAACCAAAACCTGCCAGGTCTGAAGGGAGCAATATACATTCTGAATGGAATGGGACTGGGTTCCAGCAGAATAAGAAAGGCCTGACTTTGCTGTGCTGCTGTGGTTGTCAAACTGTTTTTCAGAGGACCCAGAGGTGCCTGTTAAAGGAAGCTATGGATGTGCTGACTGGAGCTGATGGGAGTTGTTGTCCAGGACATCTAGAGGGCACCAGGTTGAAGAAGGCTGTACGTCACTATTTCATGCTGAAAGATATTGACTGGCTCAAGGTTTCAATTGACCCTTCTCATGCACACATCCAGGTACCCCATTTACTAGAGATGGCAGCAAACTTCTTCCAAACTAGGCTCATCAAAGAACTTTGGAGACTTGCTAAAAGAGAGGCAAGCATTTCAACCCCTCTCTTCACCCCCACCCCCACCCAGTTACATTGAAATCTGAGCTGGAGAAGAATCACTATCACAAACTTCACTCATGAAAGGTACCATACTCCCACAGGTCCAAACCAATAGAAGAATTTTGCTTCATTAGCTTGTATGAGGGCAGAGCAAGGGTGAAATGGCAGGTTGAGAGAAGACACCCTGGCGCTGAACAGGGGTGGGCCATATCCTTCCTCCTTGCAGTTCTCCCTATCTAAAGTAAAGGAACAACACTGTTCCATTAGCCTGCATGGTACCATGCAGAAAGATATGGAGAGAAAGATATGGAGAAATAGGAGGTGAATTTCCCAAAAACCTCTATGTGTGTATGGGGAAGATACCTGGAGGTACTTTTCAAGTGTGTGCAAGGTGTGCTACTGAAAGCTCATTTATATTTTTTACTTATTTTATATCTCATCCTTTTCCCCAGTGCACCCAATCGGGCTCACAGCATAAATTAAAACAGATAAAACTAAAACCACTATCCATCTATACATATACCCACAATTAAATCAGTAACCCTATTAAATATGGCACTGAAAGACTAAAACCATTTCACACACACACACACACACACAGAGAGAGAGAGAGAGAGAGAGAGAGAGAGAGAGAGAGAGAGAGAGAGAGAGAACACAACACTCACCCTGAGAAGACCATGACAGTCCTCCTGCCATGACAGTCAATTACTGTTGGAACAAACAGGTCTTCTTCACCTGCTGGGAACAGCAAAGCAAAGAAGGGGCCAGCTGAACATCCCATAGGAGGGAGTTCCGCCATCTAGGAAAAACCACCAATAACCACCAAACTTGCTTATAAAGGTGGTGAGGGTAAGAGAGAGGCTTCCCCAAAAGTTCTCAAAGTCTGAGCAGGCTCATCTAGGGAGATAATGGTCCTTCGGATAGCCTGAACCCAAGCTCTGTAGGTGTAAGGGACCATGCTGAGGAGGGCTGGAATGAGGAGGAATGGTGGGAGCCTCCCTCTCCTCCTGCCCCTGATCAGGATCCTGAATCTTCCCAGGAGCAGGAGGACAGTATAGATTTGGAACAATGGTTTGCAGAGAGGCATAGTTCAGAAGGCTGAAGCTGGGAAATATTGAATGGGGAACACCTAAGAGAAGAAACAGTGGGAGGGAAGGAGTTAACAGATTCACTGTCTCTGGAAAGCATTCATCCACTCTCCCCAAGGTCAAGAAGGGCTGAGAAAGTGGGAGAACAGAAAGCACAGAGGGTATAAGCTCAAGTTACAAGAGGTAGGAGTGACATGGGTGATTAGGGACGTAAGGGGTGGAATTTTTCATTGGGAGCACTGCCATTCCTAGGAGATGGGTTCTTTGTTCTCTCGCTGTGATTATTAGTTTCTAACTGGTAAGAAGACTCCTTTTCCTTTATTCCTTGAAGACTGACAGTAGGTCATAACCAACACTTTGACTTCTGCCCAGAAACAAACCAGTGCAACTGCTGTAAGGAGAAGTGCCCCATTTTAGATTTTATATACCTAAAACTCATCTTACACATCTCTTCCATTCATAGAATCATAGAATTGTGGAGTTGGAATGGATACCAAGGGGCATCTAGTCCAACCCCCTGCAAATCTCACTGGATCCTTGATCTTTGTTACTGATATGTAAAGAGAGAGGTTCTGCGGATCAAACATATTCAGCCACTTGGCAAGCAGAGAAGGGAAAATACCCGGTTGTGCTAATTCTGCTAGCTATATGAATTATTCTGGTAATGGAAACAAATAACAGGCCTGGCGATTCCTGGTTCAAATTACAGCCCACTTCCCCATTTTGATTATGCAGTATATACCTAAAACCCAAGGCAGGAATATGTAAGGGTGAGAAACTGGAAGCCATACTTATCAACCGTCTCCATAACAACAGTATGAAATCAACCCAACACCTCAAGGCTATTTTCACTACTTGAATATTTTATATTCAGTCAAGAAATTTCTGGGTTTTGAACAACTTGTTGTGACATATGCAAATTTCACCAAGAAACAGGTGATACTTCTTTTCTTTTTTTTTAAAAAAAGAAACCATTATTGTTGTTGTTTAAGGAGTTGTGCATCTTTTATTGAAGGGCAGGGAGTATAACAGCGACCATTGGGAAAACATTCAACCAGAGATGGCAAAAGTTTGGTCAGTTTTGGCCTAGGCAAAGAAAGATCAAGAGTTGCATGTGATACTGACTTCCAAATGCTTAGAAAGATGCTGTGAGGAAGATTGGAGGGAAGTGTGCCATAAGGGACATCATTGATGAGAGAGGGAGAGAGAGAGAGAGAGAGAGAGAGAGAGAGAGAGAGAGAGAGAGAGAGAGAGAGAGAGAGAAGATTGTAGTAAGTGACATTTTCCACCAAATTATTAAATCATCATCATCATCAATTGGAACAGGAGTGTAGGAATTTGCCTTATATAGAGTTAGACAATTGGTCCATCTAGCTTAGTAATGTCAACACTGACAGGCAGCAGCTCTCCAGGATTGGGGGCAGGTCTCTTTCCCAGTGCTACCCAGAAATGCTGCCAGGGATCAAACCAGGGACATTCTACAGGCAAAGCGAAACTGAGCTACAGGATGTGGGTAGGATTCAACTAATGAAGTCCACCAATGGAAGCCTGTCAAGGACTTCCACTAGTGTAACAGGACTTTCCCTCTCTATCCTCATCCCTTGATACACCCACACCCAAACTCACTCTGAGGAGGTCAGGAAATCCCACGCACAGTGCGAGGAAATGCTTGCACTGGTGGAGCAGTCTTCTTAATGCTATGTTGCATTCCTCCCTACGTTGGAATATATTGATCCAAGTGGAATATATTGGAGGGCAAGTGTGCTTGTGTGCTTGTTTGCATGCATTCGTGCAAAGCAGGGAAGGAGGAAGAGAGAGATGAGGGTTATCCCTTGGGTGGCCGTTTCTAAACACATTCACATGGATACATTTTGAAGCCACCTTTTGAAGCACTGTATAGGGACACAGTCACTGGGAGTGGCACATATGCCCCGGTCTGCCCTACACACACACTACGCCCCATGAGCACACAAACATCCCTTTAATGCTCAAATAGGTCTTTGGTGTCTAAAAAAGGAGGCTGTCAATCATAATTCTTGACTTCTCTGTACTCCCCTTGTTCCCCTCTGTGTGTGTCTTTTATATATTTTGAGAACACAGATCCCTCCAGACAAAGGCACTTTGTTAAAAAAGAAAAAGAAAAAAAAGTGAGAGAAGTCAGGAGGGTGGGCTAAAGTTTTCAGGGTCACAAGACACATTTGTGGGAAGCTTTTATAGTTGCATTTAAGAGCAAGTGAGCGGTCGCCATGGCAATAGGTAAAAAAAAGCTAATCCATTATTTGTGACCTTTAGATTTCCAAAAGCACCCAGCTGGTTGGGCCACTGATGTTTCTTTTTTGTCTTCCAAAGCTCACCTGAGAAATTAAAACAACAAATTAATAGATGGGGGAGGGAAAAAACATTTTTTTCTTTTTTTGCATCTGCCTGCCCATTTCTAGACAGCATCTTAAAAAGCAGAGACATCACCTTGCCAACAAAAGTCCGTATAGTTAAAGCTATACGTTTTCCCAGTAGTGATGTATGGAAGTGAGAGCTGGACCATAAAGAAGGCTGATCGCCAAAGAATTGATGCTTTTGGATTATGGTGCTGGAGGAGACTCTTGAGAGTCCCATGGACTGTTAGAAGATCAAACCTATCCATTCTGAAGGAAATCAGCCTTGAGTGCTCACTGGAAGGACAGATCCTGAAGCTGAGGCTCCAATACTTTGGCCACCTCATGAGAAGAGAAGACTCCCTGGAAAAGACCCTGGTGTTGGGAAAGAAGGGGACAGCAGGGGACGAGATGGTTGGACAGTGTTCTCGAAGCTATGGACATGAGTCTGACCAAACTGTGGGAGGCAGTGGAAGAAAGAAGTGCCTGGCGTGCTGTGACGACCCTGGTCCCACTCTACCTTACTATCACTGCGACACAGGAATCCAGAGGGGAAAACACCCACCCTCTGCTCCTGCCGCCTCAAAAATCAACCCCTTTTTCTGATGGGTTTCTTAGTAAGGAGAGCCTTCCAGCTTGTGTGACCTGGTACCTTAAGAAACTCTAGGCTGTCCCACGGAATAACCCCTTTGCCTCCAGTAAAGGGTCTCCCTCAGTTGGATTCCCCCACTGTAGAAGTTTGCCCTAGGCACCCTGGCAACTTCTTGGCACCTCAGGTTACCCTTCTTAGCCTCCTCCGTGTAACTTCAGGACACAAACCACCACCTCCCTGCCTGAGGTGAGTTTTGCCCTCTCTTGAGTCACCACGGCTGTGAGTCCTGGTACCTCGCTGGAAAAATACAGACGGACCTCTTGTTGGCAAAAACAGAGATGAAGTTTTATTGTGTTAAAAACATAAGTGATTCTTTAACGTGTCATTTATTAATTAGCTTTATTCCAGTTGTACAAAATAAACTCAGTCAAACATTTAACTTTAAGTTGTCCTAGCCTCTTAACTGTCTTCTAACAAGCCACCTCATAACATCACACCACACCTTCCTCCCTCTCCCTCCTAACTCACCAAAACCGACACTCCCTCCTTTCAAACCGGGCACAGTCCCGCCCCCATCAGAGTTCTATGCCAGTCAGGCTGGAGGTGGGTTAACTCTTTGCCAGCCGGGCAGAAATAAACATTTTAAAAGTGCTTCAATTTGTCACATATCTCCCCCACCACAAAGACATTGCGTCGGCTTGCTCTTAATTAACTAGAGCAATGCCAAAGCAATGGGCTTGGGGTCCAAAATACTTCAATGCATTCTATAACATTCATATTACAAAGTCAACTAAATTAACATCTCATAAACTTGTACACAGATAAACCATGTTTGGCATGTGTCAGATTATAACGCCTAAGCACAAATGTTCTGCTAGGGTTATCACCGTTTCATATAATAATTTGCACCATTCTATACCTCTCAAAAATACCTGGATAAAGCGTCCGCTATGATGTTTTCCTTCCCACTTATGTGCTTGACATCAAAGGTGTAATCCTGTAACTGCATGCTCCACCTGATTAACTTGCTGTTGTTACCCTTCATTTGGTTTAGCCATTTCAGCGGTGAGTGATCGGTATATAGGGTAAACTTTCGGCCCCACAGGTAAGGCTTCAGCTTACCTACGGACCACAAAATCGCTAGGCATTCGAGTTCTATGGTGGAGAGGTGCTTTTCCCTCTCCAATAGCTTCCGGCTGATATATAATACTGGGTGTAAAAACCCTCCTTCTCCCTCCTGTGCCAGCACTGCACCTAAACCAACACCTGAAGCGTCCGTCATTAAATTAAAAGGGCAAAAGAAATCAGGTGCTTTTAAAATGGGCTCTGTCATCAGAGCAGCCTTTAAAAGTTCAAAAGCTTGTTGACACTGTGTGGTCCAGATAATCTTATCCGGGCGGCTTTTCTTCGTGCAGTCACTCAACACAGCCGCGTGAGTGCTGAACTGGGGGATAAAACGCCTATAATAACCTATAGCTCCTATAAAGGCACGCACCTGCTTCTTAGTTTTGGGAGCCGGCCAGCTTCTGATGGCTTCCACTTTGTTAGTATCTGGCCTGATCACTCCCCCTCCGAGAACATGGCCTAAGTATTTTACCTGTCTTTTCCCCATCTGACACTTAGCCGCTTTTACTGTTAAACCTGCCGCTTTTATCCTCTGGAAGACCACACTTAGGTGTTGTAAGTGATCTCTCCACGATGGGCTAAATACCGCTATGTCGTCAATGTACGCAAGGGCGAACGTTTTCAGACCCCTTAGCATCCTATCGATGAGTCGCTGGAACGTGGCTGCCGCGTTCTTTAATCCAAAAGGCAACACTTTAAATTCAAACAACCCATCTCTAGTGATGAAAGCGGTTTTGGGCTTGTCTAAGGGATCCATTTCCACTTGCCAGTACCCTTTTGTTAAGTCAAGTGTAGATATATAATTCGCTTTTCCTATGGTCTCAACCAAGTCGTCCACCCGTGGCATGGGGTAAACGTCCAGCACGGTCACCTGGTTCAACTTTCTGAAGTCTACACAGGGACGAAAGGTATTGTCTGGCTTCCTGACCAAGAGCAGGGGCGATGACCAGGGGCTGTAAGAGGGCTCAATCAATCCCAGTGCAAGCATCTCCCTGATCTCTGAAGAGACCAAGTCGGCGTGCTCCCCCGTCACTCTGTAAGGAGGGGTAGCTATGGGTCTTGCTTCCCCCGTATCTATTTTATGAGTTGCTAGGCTGGTCCTCCCTGGGATGTTTGAGAAGATCTGAGCAAACTGAGCAAGGACTAATTTTAACTGCTCCTTTTGCTCTGGGGTCAGACTTTCATCGAATGACACCTCTGCTAGAGTTGTGCCCTTACTTAGTTCTCCCCACCCAGTTAAATGAATCCCTTGGGTCACCTTCCCCTTTACTTGTAACACCAACTTATTTCTGTCAAAATAAGGCTTAAGTAAATTTACATGAAAATTCTTACATTGGTTCCCTTCCCCATCTAACTCTACCAAATAGTTCACCGCTGATATCCTCTCGACCACTTTGAAGGGACCGTCCCACGACATCTCCAACTTCTTTCGACGTCTTGTTCTTAACACGAGCACACTGTCACCAGGCTGGAAAGATCTGTCTCTTGCGTGTGCATCATACCACTGCTTCTGTCGACGCTGTGCCTGCTGTAAGTTGTGAGCAGCTTGCTCCCGTAGCTCTTGAAGGTCGCTCTGCAGCTCCTGTAGATACGTCACAACATCAGGGCTGTCGATCTGCTCCTCCCCCGACCACGCTGCTTTCATCAAGTCTAGGGGTCCTCGTGGCTGTCGTCCAAATAGGAGTTCAAAAGGACTGAACCCTGTGCTCTCCTGAGGCACTTCGCGATAACCGAATAGGAAGTGTTGCAGCCTCTCATCCCAGTCGTTAGGATGATTGATGGAATAGGTTTTTAGCATCCGGCTCAGGGTCGAATTAAATTTCTCCGTCAAGCCATTCGACTGCGGATGATAAGCCGTAGTTTTAACATGCTTAACCCCACAAAGAGTTAAAAGCTCTTCCATGGTCTTGGACGTGAAGGATGTCCCTAAATCTGTTATAATTTCTTTGGGGAATCCCAGCCTTAGGAACACCGACATGAGGGCTTTTGCTACAGTCTTTGAGTCAATGTCCTTTAGAGGTATTGCTTCTGGATAGCGCGTAGCATAATCCACTAGGCATAAAATAAACTTATTCCCCCTTTTTGTAACTCTGGAGATAGGCCCGAGGATGTCCACTCCTACTCTGGAAAAGGGCTCAGTAATTACGGGAATAGACTGTAACAAGCCTCGCGTTTTGTCCGCTCTTTTGCCTGCTTTTTGGCAGATCACACAGGACTTGCAATACTCTTTGATGTCTTTGCCCATCCCAGGCCAGTAAAATCTTGCTTGGATTCTATCACTAGTCTTTCTAATGCCTAGATGCGCTGCTGAGGGTGCGTCGTGTGCCATTTGTAGCACTTGCAACCGGTAAGCTCTTGGCAACACTAACTGTTTCTTCCTTTCCCAAACAGCAGCAGTTTTCCTCCTCCTAGAAATTCTATACAGTCTTCCCTCAATGGTGGTAAATAAGCAGGGGTTCTCCACAGTTACTTCTGCAGTAGGACTTTGTGCTTTACCCCACAGCTCTTTTATAGTTTCATCCTCTTTTTGATCACTCAAGAATTGGGCACCGTGCTCCTGGACCACTGGCACGCTAATCAGCCCTTCATCCTCACCAGGCTCTATGGGTGTCTCTATAACAGCAGGAGGATTACTCTCAGTGACTTGAGACTGAGACCTAGTTATCACTTGAATACGGTGCTTCTGACTAGCTAGGTCATTCCCTATTAAAAAGGGTACCTCCAACTCATTTAGGATTCCTACTCTCCACTTGCCACAAAATCCTTTGTAGGTAATATCAACTTCAGCTAATGGTACTTCAAAATGTGGGCCCCATATGCCTTTTAAACTATAGGACTGACCCTTGAGGTACTGCTCCTTTGGAACAAATTGGGATTTAACAAGTGAGACTTCTGCTCCTGTGTCCCTCAAACCTAAAAAAGACTGACCATTTAATTCAATTGGCTCCATGTAATCTTGGTTGCACTCCTGCTCAGCCCTCCAGACCTGTAAGACCTTAGAAGTAGTCTCAGCTGAACTGTCTGCTTTCTCTGAGCCTTCTGTCTGAGGCGAGCTATTTTCCTGTGACTGCATTACCAGTTTTACTTGTTTAGCTGCAGTAGGTGTAGTTTGCGACTTAACCAGCAGGGGGCACCTGGCACGTACATGGCCCTCACGATTACAGAAAAAACAAGTGATTTTCTTAGAACCTGTCTTGTCAGAAACTGATTCCCTGACAGGAAAATTTTCTTGCCTGTCTTTATTTTCTCTGTTTCTCCATGGATTACCCTTCTGTGAGTGTTTTGGGAATGCTATTTCATTGAAATCACCTTGTAGTTCGTCTAAGACCTCGGCAACCTGTGCCACAGTTTTCAGTTTTTTATCCCTCAAGAACCAACGTAAATTGCTAGGGATTTGCTTAAAAAATTGTTCTAAACAAATTAATTGTTTTAACTCATCAAAGTCCTTCACTCCACTCCCTTGAATCCATCTGTCAAGTAATTTATCTAAGCGGCTAGCTAGTTGGGCATAAGTCTCTTTATGTTCCTTTTTTGCCTCACGAAAAGCCTTTCTGCTTTGTTCAGCCGTGAGTCCACATCGAACCCTGACCCTTTGCTTAAATACTTGGTAACTTGACAGCTCTTCTTCCCTCAGGTCAGCATAAATTTCACTTAGTATCCCACAAATTTGAGGTCTTAAATAAAGCATCCAGTTCTCCTCAGGTATTTGAAATTCCACACAAACGCGTTCGAAGGTAAATAGAAACGATTCGACATTATCGTCTTTTCCAAATTTGGGGAACCTTTTTAAATTAATTGCGGTACTATCATTGTTAACTGGACTACTAGTTAATTCTGATCGCAAACGTATCTCTTCAAGCTTCATTCTGTCCTGTTCTAATTGTACCCTCAATTTTTCTGACTGCATTCTCTCCTCAGATGCCATCTTTTCCCTCTCAGCTTCAATTCTGGCTTTTTCTCTCTCACTTTCAATTCTAGCTTTCTCTCTCTCACTTTCAATTCTGGCTTTTTCCCTCTCACTTTCAGCTGCTATCTTTTCCCTCTCAGCTTCAATTCGGGCCATCTCAATTCGTAGTTTCATCAGTTCTACCTCAGAACCTGGGCTTCCCTCAGCCCCTTCCGTTCTTTCATCTCCTTTTGCCTCTCTGGGTTTTCTTACGTGAGTCATTTTCCTCACAGGAAAATCCTGACAGACTCAAACCAAACTAGGCGCGTGAGCTTTGAATTTCGATCACGACGCTGCCACCAAAAATGTGACGACCCTGGTCCCACTCTACCTTACTATCACTGCGACACAGGAATCCAGAGGGGAAAACACCCACCCTCTGCTCCTGCCGCCTCAAAAATCAACCCCTTTTTCTGATGGGTTTCTTAGTAAGGAGAGCCTTCCAGCTTGCGTGACCTGGTACCTTAAGAAACTCTAGGCTGTCCCACGGAATAACCCCTTTGCCTCCAGTAAAGGGTCTCCCTCAGTTGGATTCCCCCACTGTAGAAGTTTGCCCTAGGCACTCTGGCAACTTCTTGGCACCTCAGGTTACCCTTCTTAGCCTCCTCCGTGTAACTTCAGGACACAAACCACCACCTCCCTGCCTGAGGTGAGTTTTGCCCTCTCTTGAGTCACCACGGCTGTGAGTCCTGGTACCTCGCTGGAAAAATACAGACGGACCTCTTGTTGGCAAAAACAGAGATGAAGTTTTATTGTGTTAAAAACATAAGTGATTCTTTAACGTGTCATTTATTAATTAGCTTTATTCCAGTTGTACAAAATAAACTCAGTCAAACATTTAACTTTAAGTTGTCCTAGCCTCTTAACTGTCTTCTAACAAGCCACCTCATAACATCACACCACACCTTCCTCCCTCTCCCTCCTAACTCACCAAAACCGACACTCCCTCCTTTCAAACCGGGCACAGTCCCGCCCCCATCAGAGTTCTATGCCAGTCAGGCTGGAGGTGGGTTAACTCTTTGCCAGCCGGGCAGAAATAAACATTTTAAAAGTGCTTCAATTTGTCACACGTGCTCTGGTCCATGGGGTCATGAAGAGTCAGACATGACTAAATGACTAAACAACAACAGCCCATTTCTAAAATAAGCTTATATAAGACTTATATAGGGGATAAGAAAGATGGTTGAGAGAAGGAACTATTATCATTGCCATAATCATTCAAACAAATCCCTAGGGCCAGGATGCTCTAGGGACCTGGGAGCAAAGAAAGCTGCTTTATACCAAGCCAGATATTTCTTCTATCTGTCTCAGTATTGTGCACTCTGACTGGCAGTGCCTCTCTAGGATTTCAGGCTAGGGTCTCTCTGAGCCATACCTGGAGATGCTTAGGATAAAACCTAGGACCTTCTTCATACAAGGCAGATGCTCTGAGTTGAACAGTCAGATAGATAGCTGGTATGATACTTCATGTATTCACAGTAGTAGTATGGAGGAGGGTGTCTGATTAAGGTGCTACTGAAGGAATTTTTTTGATTACATGTGATTTCTTCTGCATCCTCCAAATGCTTTTTTATTATTAAAAAAATATCAAAGCAAATATGAGCTTTGTAGGATGGTTTCCAGCAGAAACATAGGAGTGTTATGTTCTGATTTATTAATATACCAGTTTTCAGTCCAAAGACCCCTAAGCAGTGAACTGCATATTACGTAATAATAACTAAAAACCAGTACAGATACAACAAATGCAATAAGACAAAACAATACAAAATCACCAAATACCCACCAAGCACATTGGTGAGTTGCATTCATGTTCTCAGCACTTACATACCAGTAGTTACCCAGTATTTCACCTCTCACATGGAAGCCACATTCTCTCCCTCCCTCCCTCCCTCCCTCCCTCCCTCCCTCCCCCTCTCTCTCTCATACAAACCAGCTGCTCCAATCTCAACTAGGAGCAGGGGGGGATGTCCTCACCCTTTTCATACATTGACAACCTACCAAACTCCAACTAAATTGACTTCCCCTCTGTAAACCAGCCATAAAGGTAAAGGCAAAGGGACCCCTGACCATTAGGTCCAGTCGTGACCGACTCTGGGGTTGCAGCGTTCATCTCACGTTATTGGCCAAGGGAGCCGGCGTGCAGCTTCCAGGTCATGTGGCCAGCATGACAAAGCCACTTCTGGCGAACCAGAGCAGCACACGGAAACACCGTTTACCTTCCTGCTTGGAGTGGTACCTATTTATCTACTTGCACTTTGAGGTGCTTTCGACCATTTAGGTTGGCAGGAGCTGGGACCAAGCAATGGGAGCTCACCCCGTCGCGGGGATTCGAACCGCCGAACTTCTGATCAGCAAACCCTAGGCTCTGTGGTTTAACCCACAGCACCACCCACATCCCTCCAGCCATAGAAAGGGTTAAAAGGTGGGGAAAGATTTAGCCCTTCTTCCCCTTGCACCAGCATCCTGATCTGTACAGTTGTGGCTGCTTCCCCCACCCCACCCCAAAGCAATGTGCCTGGTCCCAAGGACAGGACTGAAAGTTACCTCTAGGTTGACCCCGAGAATATCTTGCTGCAAATGCACTCTGTAGTCTACTTCCGTGCTGATTAATCCAAGCCCTCTTCTACTGAAAACAGCAGCTACTTTATCGTAAAGCTGCATAAAACAGAATGCTTGGGAATTGACTGCCAGTCCTCTTCATCAGGCCCAGGTGTCCTCTAATGTATGTGACAGGCTCTCTTACACAGCACATTTCCCTAAGTGAACCACAGTGTAGGCATCATTTGGGCTCCTGCCCTTATTAGAGGAGCTTTCTTGCTACACCACTGTGGCAGCGGAGACTCAAGAGTACCACACTTGTCTGTATTTTCTACTTGAATTTGCTGCTGTGCTATCTTGTCATATGTATGTTTTTGCTTGTCTGTGTTGCCTTAGATCTCAGTGCCTTTCAGACTTTGTCTGCACACACTATTCTCATTCCTGGCACAGACAATAGTGTGGCCTCTGCTGCTGCAAAGGGCACTCCTGGTTTTGTTCCTGATGCCACTGGACTATCATGGGTCAAACTGCAGAAATTCAAGTAACATCAACATTTGGAGTTCAGCACCTTAGCTAACATTTACCCATGTGCAAGAAACACATGGGGGGGGGGGGGTTGAGTGACAGAATGCACTACCAAAGATGACCACCTTAGTCTTTGATTAGAGCTGCATTTCAGCAACATCTGGAGGGCCAAAAGCCCCACACTAGGGTGATGACGTTTTCATTTTTTTTCCTCAAAAATTATTTCCTGTAGCACAAATGGATGAACTTTTGCCTATTAATGACTAAAAGGAGGTATACAGTAGAACCTCAGTTTACGAACACCTTGGTTTACGAATTTTCAGTTTATGAATGCCGCGGACCCATCTGGAACAGATTAATTCACTTTCCATTACTTTCAATGGGAAAGTTCGCTTCAGTTTATGAACGCTTCAGTTTATGAACAGACTTCCGGATCCAATTACACCCATGCTTCAGGTTAAGTATGCTTCAGGTTGAGTACTCCGCGGACCGTCTGGAACAGATTAGTCCACTTTCCATTACTTTCAATGGGAAAGTTCACTTCAGTTTATGAATGCTTCAGTTTATGAACAGACTTCTGGAACCAATTGTGTTCATAAACTGTATTCCATTGAAATATTAAAAAAAGGTTATGCACAAACCGTTTTTAATTTTTTTGTATGCCATTTTACCATTTCATAAAATTGTATTAACAATTCTATATATATTTTGTATCAAATTTGGACACAACACCACATTCCACAATGGGGAGTATTCTTAGCAACACAGGGTATACAAATGTCACACCTGCGCAAGGTAAAAGCCCCTTTTTGGGACCTCAAAACTCAGCCAGCAGACCCTGCTGGACATGCTGGGAAAAGAACCTACAGGAGAGGTAGCAAAACATTGTCCTCTAGCGGCGTCTATAATGTTACTGCAGCTAAAAAAAACTTCCTTGTGTTTTTGATGACCCTATATAATGTTGTATATATGTGACTCTAAAGCTTGGGTTCAATTTTATATCTGCTTACAGTGACTTCAAATATGGTCAAAAAACTGATAAATAAAATTTTAAAAATCATTTTGTGCGTCAGGTTTTTGTTTTAAATCAAATCTCTTTGAAAGTAAGATTTTATCTAATCTTTAATGAAAGCTCATCAAATTATGATACAGGGAAATGAGGTTGTAAAAAAGTCATCACCCTACCCCACACACTTGTTACAGAGGATAGGTCTGCCACTTGCTGCTAGTAACTAAAGAACATCCATGCAAAATGGTGCTGCACTCCATAATATCAGAAGCCAAGGACGAATGAGTGGCTGTTCACCTCTATCCTGTCATGCTGAGATAGAGGCAGAGGGTTGTATCCAATGCTAGTCTGACTCATAGTCCCATTGAAAGTAATAGCAATTGTGCAACCTTTGTTGAGGTTCCTTTAATTGCTGTTAAGGAAAATCTGCTGCACCTTATCTTGCACCTGCAGGTCTTGTAATTTGAAGGTTACTGACCTGGCAACCCACCAAGTAGGTCCCTGTGATCTGACAACCTGCCAAGGATGTGGTCATTCTTGGGCAGGCATAGGCAAACTCGGCCCTCCAGGTGTTTTGGGACATCATCCCTGACCACTGGTCCTGTTAGCTAGGGATGATGGGAGTTGTAGTCCCAAAACATCTGGAGAGCCAAGTTTGCCTATGCCTGTGAAACTGCCTTAATGCTTTGGATCTGTCAGTAAAAGGACTGAACTGACTGAAGAGTTGGAGTCTGACTGAATTTCTCCCAGCACATAACTGCACTGTCACGAGCCTACACACTTGGCGAGCTGCACACATCTGGCACATGCCATATGCCAACAGTCTTAATGTCTCTTTTTAGTTGTATAGTGTTTGGAATCTTGCTTTAGTAGAACAACAACAACAATAAAATCACCTACCACCTCAGCGCTATTAATGCTGATGCTTTCCACACTGTTTATTTTATATATAAATAATCATCAACTGCAACAAAAAAACTGCCATCAGCCTCCTTGGAAATATGGAATTCTATAAAACCTTATACCGGGTAGTAATGATGCCATTAATCACTATATTTGTAACCTAGATACACCTTGTCTAGATATAGTAAGCACTAATAATGGATTATGCCATCCCCACATTTTGTGTTTCTTGTTAGAGGTCCATTAATTTCATTGGGTCTACCTTGGAGTAGAAGCTAGTTAGAGACGACCTGGAATTTATCGGAACCTCACATAATTGAACTCTTGCATTAAAGCTGCACTTGGGGCTTCTGATGATAATGCATGACTTTGATCCTAAGCCACAACAGAGCTTTTCCAGATTCTGATTATATCAACCTTGCCAGTATAAGGTAACGCCCATGAATGAAAGGTGCTCTCCCCCAACAATCCCCATTATGAGTTCACAAAATAGATCTGAACTATAATCCCCCATCATTGTGAGAGCAGCTATTGAAACCAGGCACCACCAGCAGCACCCACTTGCAGGGTGAAGCAGCTCATCTTCCTGTCCTCCAAGGACAGAACGGAAGAGAAAAGGGAACGGAATAAAAGAAAGAAATAAATAAAAGTGAAGCTGGCAGAAGCAACAACCTTCCAGTCATCCCCAAGTTAATGGTAACTGATTTCACATTTACGGATCATTATAACAAAAAGGGTACCCCCCCCCCTTTTGTCCGTAACTTGTATTCATTTTAAGATATGACAGTTTCAAAGGCTCCGCACTCAATAAGCCAGGCTTGCTGAATGTAATGTATTAAACAGTTCACTAGGTTTACAACAGTCCAAGAATGTTAAAAATAAAAATTGAAGCAACTGCATGGTGAGCGCACAAGGCAGGCATTTTTCGAACGAAAGGAACCATTTCCTCTGCTGGAACTCACATTGCCACCAAACATTACCAGCGACAGCCTAATAGGGCAGCTGGCCCCAGGAGCCCTCATTAGGCCACATTATCATCACTCCACCGCCATTACCATGCACCAGACCTGGCACCGCACTCAACGCAGGGCCTTTACTCAGCCAAACGAGCCATTTCGAGCTTCACCTTAACCTGACGAGTTTTAATGCAGTTGCTCAAGTGACCCACCAATCAGATGTCTCCACCAATCAGTGGCACAATCCTTGGCCTGGAGACAGAGGTGTTCATCTCCTCAGTGAGACGCATTCCCATAAATACAAAGGGAGAAAACGAAGGCCCCCATCAGCATCAGCATCTAGCAGTCTTAAATGGCATTACTGTTTCTTAAAGTACAATTATAGCCTTGACAAAGCCTTGCTCGGTGCAAGGAATGCAGGCATTTAAACCAAGAGGAACGCAACATGCAGAATTAATGTCCCTTTCCAGCATAATTACTGTAGCTCAAGACTGGGCTGGTTGTTCCTAATCAATACACTGCCACCTCCTTCCTAAAGCTGAAAAAGCACTAATTAGGCTTTAGGAAGAAGGTAGGAGGACTCTAGGACTCAGTCAGAGCCCTCATTCCTGCTTCCCAAAGCCCAGCGCCCCACTTACCTGGCTTTGGGAAGGCAGCACAAAGGCTGGAGGCAGACATCAAATGTTGCCAAGGTCAACCCGAAAAGGCCTCAAGGGCCACATGTGGCCCTCAGGCCTTGCATTGGTAGAGCAGAAGGGATGACCTGCTTGCATGCAGAAGGTCCCAGGTTCGATCTTTGATGTCTCTAGATAGGACTGGGAATGACCAGTCCTGTAAACCCTGGAGAGCCATTCAGTGTAGACAGCAGTGAGCTAGATGGGCCAAGGGTCTGACTCTAAACTGACTCTAAGTCAGTTTTCTATGTCCCCATGTTCCCAGCAATTAAGTAGTTTTAAGTCCTGGACTGTCCCAGCCCACCTAACCCAGTCATGGAGCCCACCTAGACAGAAAGGGCTATTTAGAATTGGGACTGAGCCAACAATACATACCGTGTGTGTGTGTGTGTGTGTGTGTGTGTGTGTGTGTAAAATACACACTTTTCAATGCTTTTCGGTGCATTCAGCTGTATAATATGCATTTAGCATGCACATTTTACATTAAATACACATTTTTGTGCATACTCTATGCACACCAAAACGCATCGCATTGCAAAAACTGCATAAAGTCTGTAGTCCAACTGGGAGTTTTGTTCCAATTTGCAAGCAAGTTTGCAAGGGTCAAATCAGGTCAGCCCACTGTGAAAAGCAGACCCAACAAATTTCTTTCCCATCATATGATCATAAGAAAAGCCTGCTGGATCAGGCCAGTGGCTCATCTAGTCCAGCATTATGTTCCCACAGTGGCCAACAAGCTGTCCATGCAAAGTCCACAAGCAAGACCTGAGTGCAGCAGTACTTTCCCCAACTGTGATTCCCTGTGACTAGTATTCAGAAGCATTATTGCCTCCAACAGTGGAAGAATGGCATATCCATAAAGGTTAGGAGGCATGGTTCATGATAACCTCCATGAATTTGCCTAATCTTCTTTTAAACCCATTAAAGTTGGTGGCCATCTCTGCCTCTTGTGGGAACAAATTTATTCCCATTCTACTCAATTATTGCATGCAAGAGTCTTCCAGCTGTAATCTAATGCCGTACATCCCTGCTAGTGAGTTAGAGGCTAAGGTGAGAACTGAATTCAGGGCTTAGCTCACCCACCCTTAGTCTGCAAACTAAGTACATCTCACTGAACTTGGTGGAACTTGCTTCTGAGCCAACATGTGCAGGATGAAGCTGCAAGGCACTGCGGTGCACCAGCTCTCTGCAAACTAGTTTATAGAACAACAGCATGATGACAGGTTTACTTTCCAAAGTGGCTATAATTAAAGGGGGGAAAAAACATGAGAGGGAGAGATGAACAACAAAAGGAAATTAGCAGAATACAGAATAGGCACCATGCGATACTAATACAACCAAGCAAACAAAAACCACATATTCTCTGTTGCAAAGAAGTAGCCGAAACAGGCAGCAGAGTTGAGAATGCTGGCACATTGACAACAAAACTGTGTGTAGATGTGCAAAACAATGTGCAATTAAGCCAACTCTGTATGCGGTGCACAATGATTCAGACCTGCAGTACACCACTTTGAGAAATGTATGTGCTCTTGAATGAAGAACATGATGTAAACTTAAGCCCATGGTAGGAAATAATATGCCTGAGATGTGCAAGAAAGATCCTCATTGCAAAAGCCATTGTGTCTGCTTTAATGAGCTAGCAGTGCAATGCCAGCATGCAAAGACGAAATAGCCATGGAGATACAAGTTTAATATGCATCCCTAATTAGGGCTTTGAAGCAAGATATGGCTTTGCTGGGGTGAGGGGTGTATGTCTGAAAGTTGTTCTATCCATGATACAGTGTGAGGCATTAGAATTCTGGGCAGTACTAAATCAGGAAAAGACCCTGATGTTGGGAAATACGGAGGGCACAAGGAGAAGGGGACAACAGAGGACGAGATAGTTGGACAGTGTTCTCGAAGCTACGAACATGAGTTTGACCAAGCTGCGGGAGGCAGTGGAAGACAGGAGTGCCTGGCGTGCTCTGGTCACAAAGAGTCGGACACAACTAAACGACTAAACAACAACTAAATCAGGCTTCTAGTGGCATGGGTCTATTATGAATACTTCTCTATGTTTTGACAACAGAGTACTCCACATGTAGACAACTAACACATCACAGAGTGGATTAATCTAAGCCTTTCTTTCTGTCCTACTCATTTATAGCACAAAATCTCCTGCGTGCATAAGATGGCACATCCCTACCAATTCATTCTGCATAATAGATATAATGGCTGTAAGAGATGCTTTGCACTAAGGCTGGACTAATCTATTTCTTCATGCTCAATTGGTAAGTTGCATGGGTCTGCATGGAAATTCACATTTGAATTTGTATTTTAAAACATACTTTCTTTCAAAATGTGTTTCTTAAATGCATTTTTATTTCCTTTTTTAACAACAACAACAACAACAACAACAACAACAAAGAACTGCATTGGAGCGCTTCCGGGTTCAGCGCCAGCGCCGATCGGCGGGGTTTCGTCTCGTCTCCGAGACGACCCGTCCCTGCTAGGAGTGGGGAGGGCAGCGAGAGCGACGCTGCGCCCCTTAGAACCTCGGGAAGGGCGTCCCAGGGGCAATTTGCTCGGCACAGCCCCAATCCGGACTCCCCAACTCTTCGGTTAGCTCTAACAAGAGCTCCGGAGCGAGGAGGGTAGAAGTCGCGGGGGCCATTTTGAGCGGCAACGTTATTCTAGCAGGGAGAAGCTTCAAGCCGAAGGCGGAGAGCGCTGGATTCTTCCGAAAATAAAACGATTGGAAAAGACTGTAAGTAACCTCACGATTTGGATTATAAAACAATTTGGATCTGGGAGAGAGGGGAGAAAAGAGGAAGCCACCCCCCCCCACGGCAACAAAAGAGACAGTAAATAGAAACCCGAAGCCGTAAACAGAAGATTTGCAATTCAAAAGGATCCCTCAAAGGCATCAAAGAGAATCTCCCCTTTGATGCAGGGTGAAAAGGGGAGAGAGACTGTGGTTTATGACTGCCCTGCAGCAAGAGGTAAAGACTAAGAAAAACCTTTCTTTTCCTCGGGAGCCGGCAGCTCAGACAACCCAGTGAGTTGATCAGGATTTATAAGTCAATTTTTATTTCACTTTGTATTTCTGGACTTTGTGGAATTTCTTTTTTGGTTTAAATGTTTGTGAAATGTGAGTTTGAACTTTATTGTTAATAAGACTTGAAGAATGCAGCCAGTTTGTTAAAATGGAGTCGAGAAAATAAACTGTGATCATATTCCACCCCACGTGACAAGTTTTGACCTTGGCAGGATTGAACTATGTCAACAAAAAAGTGTTCCCCTGAGTTCCAGCGGTCTGTTTTGACCTTAATGTGGGAAACAAGAATAGAACTATGTCAAGAGGAGACACGACGGCAAGAGTTACAGCAACAATTTCAGATGGTGATGGCAGAATATGATTTTTTAGAAGATGAAGCTTTTGACACTGAAAAAGATGAATGTGAGAATGACAATGATGGTGATTGTGATTTGGAAGGAAAAGATGAAGATGAGGACTGTGATGATTCAACACAAAATGAAGCACACCACGAAAAAAATGATGACTTTACTCTACAAAAAGTTGGATGGAGTGCCTTGCTTTTGAGGGGGGCACGATTGGTATTATTGGAACTCCAGAACGCCCACAGGGAAGAAGGAAAAAATATGCAGAGAAGAGAAGAAATTCAGGGGTCCTGTATGGTGGCCTGGATGGCAAAAGACTGTAAACAGGGGGTGGGGTGAAGGGAAAGTGATGATGTGATTATAAGGATGGATTAACAGGTTTATAACTGGTCTGCTGATTATGGAATTTGCTGGATTGGGGGGGTGGAGCCGGTAATCGGGGATGTAAGGTTAAATTGAGAATAGTTATAGTTTTAAAAGTGAATGGATTTTGGAAAATGTGAAAATATGGAGGCTTATAGAGGGAGAAAAAATTAGGCACGGGAAGATAAAATGGGAGTTTGATTTTTCAGTGATTTGAATATTAGATGAAAATGTTAACAATTGATTTATAAGTTGTATAAGATACAAAGGTGTATTTTTATAAAGTAAGAAACTGTTGCAGATGATAAAAAAGGGATGAAAACCGGGGAAGGGGGGGGAAGCCCACAAAATATGGTTTTACAATTATGAATGTAAGAAATTTTTTTCTGTTTTGTATTGTTTTTTTCTCTTTTTTTGCTCTTTCTTTTTTCTCTTTTTTCCTATTTCTATTTTTCTCTTTTTTTGGTATGACAATAGATGGTTGGATGGATGGCCTCCTGCGTACTGCCCTGGTTTGCTGGAGCTCCCTGGTGGCAGGGGGGGGGGGCTTTGGGGTCAGGGGAGGGGGAGGAGGACAGAAATCCAAGCATAAAATGGACCATCTCTGACTGTTCACATACATGGGATACTTCTGTGGCAGGGGAGGACCCATGTGGGTGGGTAGGAAGGAGGTGGAAAAGGTGTTTATGTATGTACCGTTTTTTTTGTTTTTTTGTATTTTGTAAAATTAATAAAAAGTATGTTTAAAAAAAAACTGCATTGGAGCATTTAGGAAGCGCAAAAAAACAGCATATAACTTAATCCCTGTTTGCACTCTGTATCTGGGATGTGAAAATCAGGCAGTAAAAATCAGGATTCCTAGAGACTGAAAAACATCCACTCTTCATATGTTATATGTCAAAGGCATTTCCCTCTCAGGAAGAATTATAAACTGCCTGTGGATTTTAAAGAGTAACAGCAGTAAAAGACAGACAGGCAGATTCTCTCAGGGCTCCTCCAGATAACCTGCTTATTGAGCATTTAAGCTTACATTGTGGTTAGGCTATGTTCAATCTTTACTGAGTATTTGTACTGATTTGTATGGCAAATGAGCATTCATCTTGATTTGCTAGTGTGGTGTTTACGGGTCTTTCCATAATGTATCCATTCATCCCACACTTTTCACTACATTCTCCATCACTTTTCTAACTGCAAAAAGTCTGGTTGGTTGTCTTTAAGTGGATTTGTTGTGCTATGCACAGTACTTTTAATTGTGCAAACCTGAAGTTCCACTTGATTTTCACCCCCCAAATAGTGATACCCTGGAGACACTTATCATCTAGGTTTCAATGGGAGAGCATCTTCCATTCAGATACCCTTTTTTATTTCTAGGAACTCTTTGCATTCCTTTCATCAACTTTCTTCTTTGGTTGAGTAGCATATATGGATACAGGCTGTTCCCGGAGAGATGATGAAGTTTCATTTGACTGAGATGCACTGGAAACGGAGCTGAATCTCAACACTCTAATGGGCCCAGTGAGGCAGTAAATTTTACAGCAACTTGACACATTCATACAGAAGTACAGTCTGTTATATCGAAAGGAAATGGGTCCATAGTTCTGGGCGAGGGGGAATCCTTAGCAATCCAAAAGCAAAGAGTATAGACTGGAAACTAATGGAAAATGCAGTTGATGGAAAATCTTGGAAGGACCATGTTTCACTGCCTAACTCCATTTCAGAACACCTTTGCCAGGGTTGTGGATGCCTGCTAGTGGCGCTGGAACACACAGGCATTGGAGTTGAAAAGAATTCCCTTGTCCTGTTTCTTTGTCATATCTCTAGAATACAGGATCATTGGAAACTGCCTTATATTGACTGGCAGGAGCACTCCAAGGTTTCAGGAAGCAGTCGCTCACAATCCTGCCCGGAGAAACTGGGGATTGAACTTGAGACCTTCTGCATGCAAAGCAGATGCTCCTTTGGATTGCTCTGCCCTGCTTCCCACTCATTCTAAATCCTAGGTGGTGGTTGTTGTTTAGTCATTTAGTCATGTTGTTTAGTCGTTTAGTTGTGTCTGACTCCTCGTGACCCTATGGACCATAGCACACCAGGCACTCCTGTCTTCCACTGCCTCCCGCAGTTTGGTCAGACTCATGTCTGTAGCTTCAAGAACACTGTCCAACCATCTCATCCTCTGTCGTCCCTTTCTCCTAGTGCCCTCAATCTTTCCCAACATCAGGGTCTTTTCCAGGGAGTCTTCTCTTCCCATGAGGTGGCCAAAGTATTGGAGCCTCAGCTTCACGATCTGTCCTTCCAGTGAGCACTCAGGGCTGATTTCCTTCAGAATGGATAGGTTTGATCTTCTTGCAGTCCATGGGACTCTCAAGAGTCTCCTCCAGCACCATAATTCAAAGACATAAATTCTTCAGCAATCAGTCTTCTTTATGGTCCAGCTCTCACTTCCATACATCACTACCGGAAAAACCATAGCTTTAACTATATTGACTTTTGTCGGCAAGGTGATCTCTCTGCTTTTTAAGATGCTGTCTAGGTTTGTCATTGCTTTTCTCTCAAGAAGCAGGCCTCTTTTAATTTCGTGACTGCTGTCACCATCTGCAGTGATCATGGAGCCCAAGAAAGTAAAATCTCTTACTGCCTCCACATCTTCCCCTTCTATTTGCTAGGAAGTGATGGGACCAGTGGCCACGATCTTAGGTATTTTTTTTTATGTTGAGCTTCAGACCATATTTTGCGCCCTCCTCTTTCACCCTCATTAAGAGGTTCTTTAATTTCTCCTCACTTTCTGCCATCAAAGTTGTGTCAATGCTAGGTTAGGCAGGAACATTTTCAGTACCCTCAGCTCATTAGCACCCTTCTCCTATGTTAACGATGCACAGAGGAGCATTCACTGCAATACCTCATGGATAGGTCTCCCCATAGGAACTGACCTGGAACCTGCAATCATCTTCTGAGGCCCTTCTTCGTGTGCCCCCCCTTGTGGCAACACATGAAGAGGCCTTTTCTGCAGTGGCTCCTTATTTGGGGAATGCTCTCCCCAGGGAGGCTCATCTGTCATCTTCATTACATATCTTCATGTGGCAAGCAAAATTGTTTCTCTATAACTAGGCCTTTGGATAATAAACATTCTATAGCCTTTTAAATGTGTTGTGGGAGGGTACGTTATTTGTTTTTGTTTTATATTGTGTTTTGTGTTCTCCTTTTGCATTTTTATGTTCTGAACTGCCTTTTCAGAGGAAGGGCAGTACAAATAATAAATTAATTAATAATAATAATTATTATAATAATATATTTTAAACTGCCAAAATAAGCAACATTAGTATTGCAGAGTTCATAAGATTTCTTCTTTGTGTATTCTTTGTGTATTGTTTGGGGAAGTTAGATTCAAGCTAATTGAACTGAATTTCTCCCATGCTCCTAGATTCTCCACAATAAACATAAAACCAGACCTTGCTTTGGCTTTGTGGCAGAGGTTTTGTCTTTTATCTGTTGCTCCTCCTGCCTTGTACTTGTTTGTTCTTACAAATGCTCAAAGACAGATGTTCTTAAATACAAAGGGGGAGGTATCTTTTCTTCCCACCATCTCTTTCCCACCTGGGAAATCATACAATCTTTTATTTGGAATATCATAATCATTTCCACAGCAACCAATTGTGATACATCAAGGTGAACAATGAGACCATGGGGGACAGGCAGGGTCTGTGAGATGAGACGAAATTTCAGCTTCTCCAGCAAGTGTCCTTAATAATGAACAGAGAATGCGGGCTACGAGGAAAAGAGCAAATGTAATCAGCTCCAAAACTCATACAGCTAGGATCCTTGCCTTTTCTTCTCCCCCCTCCCTCCCCGCCAGGTGTCTTTTCTAGTGCTTCTTCTCTCTTTCAGACTAAGAGGCCATTGACAATGCAAACTGCAGAGAGAAGGGCCGGACACCGCTCAGACACGACCTGCTTATTCAGAGCCTTAATAGATGCTCCCCACCAAGTATAAATGAACATACTCGAGACGTTATGTAAGGGGAAAAATTAACGATTGTCATTGGAACAAAGGCTATCTTTGAATGTCTCCTATTCTTTCTTCCAGTTCCCATCCTTTTTCTTTCCTCCACTTCATCTTCCCTGGCTTTCAGCATGCATTAAATAAATACCAACATGATAGCAAACAGCCATACATCCCAAATGAGTTCTCAATAGCTTTGGAGCCTGAAAGAGGAATGAAATACTCTCAAAAGGCAGGACTAGGTAATAAACAGGGATATCTGGGAGGCAGAACCCAGGAGGAACCTTTAGTGGACCATGAGATGCCACCTTCTATCAGTAGCTGGCACGGAAGGGCAGTGTTGCAGAATTGCTCTCCTGCCAGTGGCATCACTGTTGTTTACCTGTAGAGGGCAGAGTGGCAGTGAGATAAGGACCACACAAACACTCTAGCAGGAGCACCAGGTTCTCTTCATTGGTACACCTGCACAGCTCCTTCCTCCCCTGTCCTTGCAACTTCCAGGTAAACATCATGATGCTGCTGTTGGGAGGGTAGCTCCACAGCACCATCCTATCATGCTGGGCACTCCTGCCTACTATATCAACTCCAGGGATTTTGTACATCCTACTATGCATTTTGTACAAAGATTACCATAATAAAGTACAAAAGTGGTAAGGACCTAACAGAAGCAGAAGACATCAATAAGAGGTGGCAAGAATACACAGAGGAATTATACCAGAAAGATATGGAGGTCTCGTACACCCCAGGTAGTGTGGTTGCTGACCTTGAGCCAGACCTCTTGGAGGGTGAAGTCAAATGGGCCTTAGAAAGCACTGCTAATAACAAGGCCAGTGGAAGTGATGATATTCCAGCTGAACTATTTACCGGTAAAATTTTAAAAGATGATGCTGTTAAGGTGCTACACCCAATATGCCAGCAAGTTCGGAAAACTCAGCAATGGCCAGAGGATTTGAGAAGATCAGTCTACATCCCAATCCCAAAGAGGGCAGTGCCAAAGAATGCTCCAACTACTGCACAATTGCACTCATTTCACACGCCAGCAAGGTTATGCTTAAAATTCTGCAAGGCAGGCTTAGGCAGTATGTGGACTGAGAACTCCCAGAAGTGCAAGCTGCATTTCGAAAGGGCAGAGGAACCAGAGACCAAATAGCAAATATGCGCTGGATTATGGAGAAAGCTAGAGAGTTCCAGAAAAATGTCTACTTCTGCTTCATTTTACTTTCTTGGGCTCCTTGATCACTGCAGATGGTGACAGCAGTCACAAAATTAAAAGACGCCTGCTTCTTGAGAGAAAAGCAATGAGAAACCTAGACAACATCTTAAAAAGCAGAGACATCACCTTGCCAACAAAGGTCTGTATAGTTAAAGCTATGGTTTTCCCAGTAGTGATGTATGGAAGTGAGAGCTGGACCATAAAGAAGGCTGATCGCCAAAGAATTGATGCTTTTGAACTATGGTGCTGGAGGAGACTCTTGAGAGTCCCATGGACTGCAAGAAGATCAAACCTATCCATTCTTAAGGAAATCAGCCCAGAGTGCTCACTGGAAGGACAGATCGTGAAGCTGAGGCTCCAATACTTTGGCCACCTCATGAGAAGAGAAGAATCCTTGGAAAGACCCTGATGTTGGGAAAGATGGAGGGCACTAGGAGAAGGGGATGACAGAGGACAAGATGGTTGGACAGTGTTCTCGAAGCTATGAACATGAGTTTGACCAAACTGCAGGAGGCAGTGGGAGACAGGTGTGCCTGGCGTGCTATGGTCCATAGGGTCACGAGGAGTCAGACACGACTAAACAACAACAACAACTATGCATGCATGGCAGCATTCAAGAGAAGTCCTACATACATATGGGAAATCCTGCAATCAGTATCACCACACTCAAGGCTAGTCTATACTTCGCTTGTCCTGTGCCCAGGAAGCATGGGACTGGGAGGTTTTCTGCTTGTCCTGTGCTTTCTAATGGTTTTCCATTACTCAGGAAAGCCCACTGTTTACCGCTGAAAAGGAACAAACGTATCTGCTGAAAACATTATTGAGGATTCTTCTGATTCAGTGGTAGATGGCAGGTTTTCCCAGGGAAAAGTAGCAGGACAAGCAGGTGTGTGGACGAGCCCTCACAGCCTTACTTAGGAGTAAGCTCCATTGAACTAAGTGAGATCTACTCTTGAGTACACATGTCTAGGATGATGGTGTACAATATTGAAGCCAGTGCCCTAAGTGCTCTAGGAGGTTGTTCTATTCTGTAAAGTCACTCTCAGTTAGAGATGGGAAGGGTTTGCCAATTTCTGTTTCTCCCAGTTCCTCATTTTTCTTAAGTTTAATTCTCTACATTTCCACATCAGTTTGTGATTTTGTGATAAGTCCTCATGAAAATTCATCACCCATTTTCATGCTATTTTCTCTTAATACAGCCTTTTTGTATGCCATTTTGCCTTATATACACCTTTTTTTGGGCAAAGCATTTTCCCAAATTTTTGTTTTGTTTTTAATTGAATTGAAACATTTAATGCTAGGCATACTTTTCCCTTGTACATTTTTGCATGCATTGCTCAGTTGCAGAACTGCATTGCAAGATTCGGAGAAGGACAAATGTCAAAGGATGGCTGTGTTTTGCTTCCAGAAAGTGCCAATTTAAATGTGATCTGAATTTACCCCCCTTCTCTGCTGTCAGTGGGGATTGCGGGAACACAGCAGAGATAAGAAAAGTGGGCAACGACAAGGTTTTGTTGGTTGTTAATGATTCCAAAAACACTTTGTGCCTTCACCTACACCAGCAAGTAGGGTTTTAAAGTCTGCAGGGTTGGGTATCCGACTTCAGCATCCCTGTTCTCACAGTGACAGAGAAGATGCCTGTGGGAAGCCTGCAAGCCAAACATGGGTCCAACAGAGCTCTCCCCACCTGAAATTCCCAGCAACTGTCATTCAAAGGCATGATGCTAGGGGTGAAGCAGCAAATTAATTTGTTGCAAAGAAGCCAGGAACAAAACATACTAAAAACAACAGAATGTAAGAAAAGCCTTCAGTTGAATCAGGCCAATGGTTTGTCTAGTCCAACATCCTGATTTCACAGTGGCCAACCAGATGCTCGTGGGAAACCCACAAGCAGGACCTAAGCACAAGAGACCTCACTCCTGCTGTGGTTCGCAACAACTGCTATTCAGAAGCAGTGGAGGCAGAGTAGAGCCATCATGGCCAACAGCCACCCAGAGTTGTCTCTCCTCCATGAGATGCCCACCCCTCTGCAACTCTTGGGTTCCAGGATTCTGCCACTCCAAGTGCACTTATTGCCATTCATGCTCCATCTGAAAACTAAAAAGTGAAACAGAATAAAAGGTTTGGAGGGCTGGGAACAATAAAATCCATCAAATAAAATCAAGGAAATTGAAATCTCCTGGCACGTATTCCGTAAGCAGAAGAAAAGGCTAAATTAGCCTAGTAAATTATTCAGAGTGAATCATGCGTATAGCTCTAATATTTATATCACCTTTCATCTCAAAGTACTTTACAATGCTAGATATAAGTATGAAGTGCTTTGAGATCATTAACAACCAAGAAGGGGACCCACATTCTTTGTCGAGTTCTTATGATAGGGTAGTGCTCCTATAAGGCATTCCATATCTTTAATAAATTCGCAGGGCAGTTTACCTACCCCCAACAAGAGGAGCATTGACTCATGTACTCCCGACACCTAGATCTTCTGAAATGCTCTACCATCTCTCAGGAGGGTTAGCATGAGGTGCTGTTTTGAGTCAAAGTTCGCTTTGACACATATATTCTAGGCTTGTAACATATAATCCATTAAACTGGGTAGGTTACTCGATTAAAACAAACATACAAAAAAACCTACTTTTGAGTTTCTGAAAATGTGTCTTGGTCAATCTCTTTCATATTTAAATGCATTGATTTTAAAATTGCAGGTGGAAAATTCATCTTAAAAGCAGCAGCCTCCTCCCCCCCCCCTTTCAAACAGGAGGGAATGTTTCTTCTTCCATCATAATCACACCATACATGTGGCTTCCTTCTCTTCTCTTAAAAATGGTTTTTTGTTGCACCCCCCCCCCAGCCAATTAATGGGATTGTCTCTTCTAAGGTGATGCAGGAAGGAATATTTCTAAGACAATATATGTTTTCTCCTCTTTTCTCCCCCTTTTTCCTCCCCAAAAGAAGTCTCTGCAGAATGTTATCTGAGTATTATTCTTAGCTATGATTCATGCATTGCAGAAGGTTGGACTAGATGATCCTTTGGGTCCTTTCAAACTCAATGATTCTATTCCTCTATGCACTTTTAATGTGTGTGATGGCTGCCACTTTGCCCCCACGTTGCCCTGGAAAAATGCTAGGGGCATTGTGGAGAATGCAAAATGGTGCCCAGGCTGCCAACACATTTCCTGACTATAACACTCCCAGTGGTGGTGGTGGGAATACTGGTGCAGGGGGGAGAGAATATGTGCTACTGCCAGTGCCAACAATGAGCTTCAAACTGTCACACCCACCCACCCAAAATGACGAAATGATCCCTGTGAATTCTTTGTTCACGATAGGGCGGAGAATTTTTTAAAAAACCATTTGTTCACGGTTCTATTTAGAACACACCAGGTCCATCACCCTAAAAACAAGGAAAGTATGCCTTGAACCTCAGAGCTATTGCCTCAACTCTTACAGAAATGTAACTGTTTCATTTACAAATTTTATTTATAACAACACTCATGACAATCCATTATGATGTTTGAACTCAACTTTGGTTTCATATTGAGAATGACAGTGGTATAGCGGCTAGAATCTAGGAATAGGGAGACCCAGGGTTCAAATCTCCCACTCATCCATGGAGCTCCCTGATTAATTTTGGGCCAACCTAAAGCACTGGTCCAGCTGCACTGGACTCCAGGCCCAATTCAAAGTGCTGGTTTGGACCTATAAAGCCTTAAATGGCTCAGGACCACAGTATCTCAAGGTCCGCCTCGCCTCTTTCCATATGAACCTACCCAGACCCTAAGATCATCTTCTGAGGCCCTTCTTCATGTGCCTCCTCCTCAAGAAGTCTGAAGGGTGGCAACATGAGAATGGGCCTTCTCTGCAGTGGCTCCCTGTTTGTGGAATGCTCTCCCCAGGGAAGTTCGCCTGGCACCTTCATTATACATTTTTAGGCGGCAGGCAAAAATGTTCCTTTTTAACCAGGTCTTTGGTTGATTTGATTGACATCCTATGCCCTTTTAAAATGTTTTTTTTGGGGGGGTATTGGGTTGCTGTTTTTATTTTAATTATGTATTTTGTGGTTTTATATTTTGATTTTATTCTGTGAACCGCCCTGAGACCTGGGGGTATAGATCGGTGTATAAATTCAACAAACAAACAAACAAACCACCTCAAAGGGTTGCCATGAGGCTAAATGGGGGGGGGGGGTTGGGGGAGAAGAGGGTGTATGAATGTGTGTGTTCTCATATACATACACATACCGGTACACACACATACACACACAGGGGGGGGGGTGTTCCTAAACTAAACTATATACAGTGGTCCCTCGCAAGACGAATTTAATTCGTTCCGCGAGTCAATTCATTTTGTGAAAAATTCGTCTTGCGTATCGCGGTTTCCCATAGGAATGCATTGAAATTTCTTTTTTTGCCCATAGGAACACATTAAATGCATTCCTATGGGGAACCATGATTCACAATATGAATTTTTCGCAAAATGAATTCGTCTTGCGAGTCACCATCAGATCGCAAGACGCATTCGTCTTGCAAACAATTCGTCTTGCAGAGCATTTGTCTTCCGAGGTACCATTGTAATTCATAAATTTCTTGAGCTTGAGAATAATAGAAAATAAGAGACCAAAACAGTCTATGCAAAATGATACTAAATTGGGGCTGGAGGGGGCACACTCTACAGGAATTGATGCTGACCTGAAATGATATAAACAGATTGGAAAAACGGGCAGTAATAAATGACTTAAACTTTAATGAGCATGACTAGCATTTTGTACTTGGGTCAAAGCAGCCAAAACCACAATTACTTTTAGGGGGAATGTGTTTGTAGCATGCAGCAGTACACAGAAAAAGGTCTAGGAAATCATAGTTGATGGGAAGCGACACAACAGTTATGAATGCTGTGCTTCTGCAAAGAAAACAACATTGGTTTGGGATAATAGAGGACTTACAAGCAAAAGGCTGAATCACAGCATTTATTTGCCATGGGGGTGCCACTGAAAATAGCCTTCCTATGGCCAGTGATCCCCACAACTGGCTGCATTGGAAAGGCCATAGCTCACTGGCAGAACAGTGCATGCAAAAGATCCCAGGTTCAGTTCCCACCATCTCCAGGCCAGGGAAGAGAGAGTGTGGCCTGGGGAGAATTCTGGGGGCCAGACAGAGAGGCCCAGAGGGCCACATTCTGCAGAGCAATTGGTTACTGAAGGGAAGGTTTATCGCTTTATTGATTTCATAAAATTTGTACACTATTTGATGGTAAGAAAACTCAAAAGTGCCTTGCAAAAGATAAAACAGCAAAACTATGGAAAAGGATTCCTTCAAGAGCAGCAAATACTATGCATGCATTTGATCCCTGGCCAAATTAATCTCCGGGGCTTTTCCTAAATAGGTGAGAAGGGCAATTGTGGATCAAGTCACAAATTACTTAGTTTGCCTTGCAGGGGCATCTTTGACATTTATTGCATCTTTTGCAAGGCACAGTAGCTTTAAACAAGAAACTCCAGCACCTGTTGTTTGTACAGCTAGAGCCCTTCCAGAAAAGGGAGACCAGGATGGAGATGGGCTGTTGACAGCTGCCTTCAAAGGCCTGAGACGCCTGCTACACGGGAGATAAAGCCCAAGCCTTTGTTGCTCCAGAAGGCAGAACTAGTGCCATTAAGTGGAAATTGCATGGAAGAAAATTTCAGTTCAACATTATGAAAATCTTTGTAATGGTAAGTGCTAATGGCATAGACCACTATGGGAGAGGTGTGGCTTCTCCTTCACTGAAGCATTGCACTGGATTCCTTTGTCATGCAGCACTAAAACCCACCCTTCCGCTAATGGAAGTGCCCTCTGGATATAGCCCTATGGTTCATAGGGTAGAGCAAGATGAGCTGCCTGACTTCAGCTTTTGGGTTACATGTTACGAACAATACCCAGCATATAAAAAAGCTCCCTGATTGAAGAATCGCAGGGGGTGGGGAGGTTTTCAGCTGGTCATTTGCCTGGTGTGCTTGGGTTCTAAATGCACGAAATATTTTTAGACAGTGAAACTGGCCCCTCCCTCATTTGCAGACTGAAACGATTCAGTCCAGAAATAACTGTACTGTGCAACTTTACCAAAATGTGTGGACCAATTCTTAGCTCTCCATAACATCATTCTTGAAATAGCCATGATGTGTTAATTAGGTGTGAAAACTCTTTTGAATTAAAAGAGGAACTATTATTTAGAACATCAGTTAACAGCAGCGATCTGGTATAAAATCTGATAGCCTGCTTTGTTTAACAAAAAGTAAGAGTGACAAGAAATTCCTGTATCTTTTGAAAATTTCCTCCCTAAAGTATGTGAACAGATTTTTTTTAAAAAGAACCCTTGATTGCTTTTATTCATGTCAAATCTGTGGATGCCCCCCCCCCCAACACACTTTCCACAAGGACAAACAGCTTGGCAGTTTCCAAATTCCATGAACTCCATTGGGAAGGGTGGATTCATGGAGACTTGTTTAAAAATGGATCAGAAAAGAAACAGATTTTGTGTATGTTTTTCACCCTAAAATGAGTGAGATGATTGCAGTGGTAAAAATAATCCTGAATTTATTATCTCCGAATGAGATGAAGGAGGTGCAACCACAACGCACATGGAACCCTAATCTTGGTGTGGAAGAATCTGGGGGCAAATTCTTTAGAAACAGATGGTCCCACTAACACCTGCACTGCTACAGCCCTCCCTTCCCTTTCTCTCTCTCTTTTCTTCTTGCTGAATCATATGGTTTCATTAATGAAACCATCTGACTACCTAAAAAAAATAATGAACCTGAATTAGCAGCCTTCTCTCTCCCCCCCTCCATTTTTGGAAGGCAAGAATGAAAACATATTGCCTGTTCAACAGCTGTGCCTCAGAGGCAATACCTGGAATGATGTTCTTTCCTCCCCATTTTTGAGATGTGAGCCCCGCAAATGGAATGGAAATGATCTCCTGTGGCATTTAGAGTCTCGGATGCAAGTGGTTTCAAAGGCTTATTAAGCAATATGAAGGCAGGCTTGCCATATTGGTTGTAGGGCATGCGGGTGGGGGGTTAATGATCTAAAAGGCACCAGGATTTGGAAAGAGCTTCAACAAAGATAGATGGCCTCACTTCTTCCACTAGGGAGCTTGGAGTGGGGAATTTCTTTAGGAAATCACACTCTTCCAATAAAATGTAAAGGTTTTTTAAAGACTAACAGAGATGCAAGTGCAATGACTTTGTTCCTATGTGAACTGCATAAGAACGTAAGAAAAATCATGCTAGATCAGGTCAGAGGCCAATCTAATCATAGAATCGAAGTTGGAAGGAACCCAGGGGTCATCTTGTCCAGCCCTCTGCAATGCAGGAATAGTCCAGCATCCTGTTCTCACAGTGACCAACCAGATGGGGAGCTTGCAAGCAAGATCAGAGCACAGCACAGTCTTCTGCTGCTACCTCAATGGAGCAAGTTGGTTCTTATGTGGCGGTTGGGGGAAGGAGAGACCATCTCACAAACAGTCCAGCTTACAGAACAAAAAGCTGTGTTTCTTATAGACACCATTTTGCTTCTTTAAAAAAAAATGACAAAGCTTCAAAGGAGGGATTGAATTATCCTGGCAGGAGGGCTCTTATGTTCTCCCACAGGGGTAGCCCATTTGGTGTCTTCCAGATGTGGCAGGATTAGAACTCCTGCCAACCCTGACTATTGTCCACTCTGGCTGGGGCTGATGAGACTCGAGTCAGACAACGTTTGGAAGGCATCGTACTGGCTGTGTATGTCACAGCATCTGTCTCTTAAACCATGAGGACTGGAGCCGTGTGTGTGTGTGTGTGTGTGTGTGTGTGTGTGTGTGTGTTAAAAGAGAAAAAGATAGCCTGATGAAGACAGCTGAATATGCTACTCAATTATACCCATAAGTGTCACAATCAGGTTGGACTGCTTAAAAAGAAAATAAGTTAAAGAAGGAAAAAGCAAAACAAAGGAAGAGTTCCAAAAACTCAGCAGGGGGAGATAAGATTCAATATTTATGGCATGCTATCTTCCGTGCTAAATATAGAGCAGAAATAGTGATCACTGAACACTGTTAACGTTCAATAGGGAGGGGGAAGGGAGAGAACAGGAGTGTCACTTAAAGTGGGAGGGGGAACATATATAATACTACTACCTGCTTTTTTCCCACCCCATTGTGTTAACATCTCCTCCAAGGCATAACATGCTTTATAACAGCTTGCCACAGCCTCGTCAGTGCACGAGGTGCTTTTCCAAATGCACTTCACAACATGTCGAATACAATATTTAAGAAAATGGGGCCTGCGCCCTTTCATTGTTTCGCGGAAAATAAGGCATTAAGAGATGACAGTATCAAGGGATGCTTAGCTAAAAAAACACTTGAGTCAATCACAATGGAGGGATGAACGCAGGCTGCGGCAAAAAGGGAACTGGAGCAGCTTTCCTCAACCTGTGCCCTCCAGATGTGGCTGAACTGCAGCTCCCCTCAGCCCCAGCCAGCATGGCCAATAATCAGAAATGATTATTGCTTCATTAGAGCCAGGAACAGCCACACACCCTCCCACATTTCCTCTCGTATTGGCCTCTTTATATTGACAATGCGGGGTTTGCCATAATGCAGGGCAATATCATACATTTGCCCCCATGCACTTAGTGGCTGGGTATGTGCAAGGCTGAACTAGAAATGGATGAATCTCTCAATGCCGGTTCCACTCAGTTTCTCATGTTTCCAATCTAAAGTTCAGTTCTTCACCATACCTGTGAATTTCTCCCAATATACACATTTTTACATGCAATTATGTCTAAAATACACATTTTTGCAAAGTGTATATCACCTATATAATGCATTTTTAAAAAAGTTTTTAATGAATACCGGTACACATTTCCCCACACAGAGTACCATTTTATAGACATTTCTGTGCATATGGCTGGGGAACTGCACTGCAAAATTCAGAGTAATGTGAATTTCAATGGATGGTTATGTTTCAGTTCACACAACATTTCAGAAAAGGTTAAGGTTGTGTTACGGGGGTGGTTGTTGCCTCCCTTTGAAGCTGCTCTCCCCAGAGGGGCAACCTCACCATTGGCCTACATCTTGATGGTAACCCCCATTCCGCTGGTAGATTGAGCCCGGGTGGAATGCTTCTCTGCACTACATTCTCTCCTTTTGTCCAGCAATGTGTCTCTGTGGGTCCATTGGCTACATGTGGCCACAAATACTATTTTGCACTGGGCAACATTCTGTTGCCCCTATTCTGGGGACGCTGCTTCCTCTCCCTGTCACAACGTGGCTAGTCATCAACGTCATGTAGAGTCTTAGGGTCTTAAAGCGGACTGGTCCCAGTCCACCTGTGAGCTGTAACAGGTGCTTTTTCTCCCCTGAGCACATGAGCACATGACTATATCAGTCTCTGAACTGCTGACTGCTAAGGCAAGGGTTGGCAATCTTAGGCCTCCAGGTCTCTCGATGGTTCTTGCAGCTCTCCTTAAAAGCCACACTTCTCACTGGACCAGCTGTACACCCTTGGTGTTTTTTCCTTGCTCAGTCTGTGCTAATGCCTCTTGCTTGTTTGGGCAGAGAATCTGGGGTGAGTTTTTTGGGGGGTGGGGGTGGGGGTGTTGAGTAGAAACTAGCCTACTATGCAAAGGTAAAAATTGCATTCCTTTCCCCACTTACCACAGACAACTGCCACACCCCTGGAAGGTTTCCCAGGAGGGAATGTGACCCCCAGACTGAAAAAGATTCCTCACCATGTGCCAAAGGGTATAGTATAGCCCACCTTGGTAGACAAGTAGGTCCTGTTCCATCTTTGAGGGAGCAAAGTAGTCGCACACTACTGTCTGTGACCTTCAGCAGCCTTACCTCTTTAGGGAAGTTTTTAATGTTTTATCCTGTTTTTAATATTCTGTTGGGAGCTGCCCAGAGTGCCTGGGGAAACCCAGCCAGATGGGTGGGGTATAAATAATAAATTTGTTGTTGCTGCTGCTGCTGTGATTATTCTTATTATTATACTTGGTTGTGGTAGCAGCTCTCCAAGCAGCAATGGGCAACTGGGTCTAGCTACCCTTGAAATTCTCCACAATCCCCCAAAGTAATGCTAAATCAGGGGCATGTGGGAAATTAAAAGGATGGCTAGATCCAGCTGGCTGGCATGTCTCAAAGTGCTGCATTAGTGGTGGGAGTAGGGAAAAAAGAGGGTCCCAACTCTGGCATCTGCAGTTAGCCCTATGAGGTACTAGGGTACTGGCTGCTGCCAGGGGGGTGATGCTTTAAAAGGTTATTAACAATCATATAATTGTTAAGAGTTGGAAGGGACCATGAGAGTCATCTAGTCCAACCCCTGCAATGCATGAATATTATTGTTCAGTGTGGGCTCGAACCCATGACCCTGAGATTTAAGAGTGTCATGCTTTTATCAGCTGAGCTATCCCAGGGGTGCTTAGTGCTCAAATTACAGGAGGGGAAAAGGGGTCCTGGCTCCCTTGTCTTTTGTGGCAGCCCCTTTCCCTAAAACCTTCTAATGTTATTGAACTACAACACCCCCGGTCATTGACTACAGTTGCCGGTGATTATGGGAGCACTGACAGAGGAAGAGGAGTGCAGGGTGCCACACACCCCCAGGACATGCACCACACCCCTGCAGGTGGCGTGCCCCACCCCCGGGATGTGCACCAGCCCTGCCCCACTCCCGCCTTCTCTCCACCCCCTAGTGCTGGAGCATGAAGCTCTGCCACTGTATGGGAGTTATAGTTCAGCAATATCTGGAGAGCCAAAGATTCACCACACTTTTTAAAAGTCACTGGGCGTATATCAGGCACCCCCAAACTCAGCCCTCCAGCTGTTTTGGGATTACAATTCCCACGATCCCTGACCACTGGTCCTGTTAGTTAGGGATGATGGGAGTTGTAGTCCCAAAACACCTGGAGGGCCGTGTTTGGGGATGCCTGGTGTATATGATTCCATTAGAATCTGGAGGAGTTAATCTTCACCTTTAAGGGCTCCCCTTTAAGAACTCCCATACCCTCCTAATAATTTGATAAACAGTTATCTGGATTCACTTGCATTCATGATCATTTGGGGTATTCATTCCCTCCCCTCACCCCAAATAAATTACAAGCTTCTTGGTTCCTCTTATATCCAAGTCCCCCCCCCCCTTTGTGAAATGGACCCGAATGCAAGCAAAACACCATCATAAGCAGCTTTTAGTTTGATGGATGAAAAACTTCCCCTATAAGAGCTGAAGGATGATGACGACTATTTCAGCTTTATTTTTTTTCATGTTATTAATAGACTTGTTTCCATTTAAGGCACTTCTATTAAGACTAAATTGAATACAAATGGAAAAGGGGGGAGCGGCACAGGAAGCAAGTATCAACACATTCTGTTGGTTAACAATCTCATTTCAGCGCCAAGCAGCCCTCAGAGGATTCCATCAACCCAGTGCAATATTAATCAAGGGTAAGCTAATACAGGATGCTTGTTGGGCCAAAAAAATAACCTAAAATCACATTTGCACTGTAATTTCTTGCTTGCTCAGAAAACCACGTGGAGAAATTGAATGTGAAAGTGATGCCACCAAATTCAATAACAACAAAGGGCAAATTCATCTTTTTCCTTCTGCAGTTTTAAACTCAGTTCACTTTATTTTCTAATTAATACTTCTTCACACCTAAATTTTGGCAAGCACCAACCCAACTGCTTTCCCCAATAATGTGGCAGGAAGGGATTTAGCTTTTTTTTTTTTAAAAAAAAAAAAGCTCTTGTTGTGCTTGGAATAATCCGATGAACAAAGTTCGTAACAACAGCAGCAACAATCATTATTTTCAAGTCACAAAATACTTGTGGGGTGCTACAAGTTCAGAATTTCAAAAGTTTGATGCTAAAAGTTGCTTATACAAAGGTTTTAGCATTTAGGGCAGGCATCCCCAAACTGCGGCCCTCCAGATGTTTTGGCCTACAACTCCCATGATCCCTAGCTAACAGGACCAGTGGTCGGGGAAGATGGGAATTGTAGTCCAAAACATCTGGAGGGCCAAAATTTGGGGATGCCTGATTTAGGGTGTTGGAGACCCAAGTTTGGGAAACCACTGTAGATAATACTGAGCTAGAGAGACCAATAGTCTGTCTCAGTGTAAGGCAGCTGTCTTAATCACTGCTCACTCAAGCCCTGCCTTTACCTGCATGGCAACAGGTGTAGGGGGTGTTGCTGTGGCTTTCCCATAGTGGCCTCATGGGCAAAGCTGGGAAATCTGGTGGGCCAAGATTGACCCATGTGTCAGAGAGCCTCTGTCCCCGATCTAGTGATACAAAAACTCACCCCAGGAGCTGCCCTGCCTCGGGGAACAACAGGACCCTGCTGAAGGCACTCTTGAACAGAAAGTGTAAAGTGAATGTTAAGATAATTTAAAATAAACACCACAAACACAGGGAATAATGTCCCTATGTGATTATGCTGAAATAAAGTGCAGAAGCAGCCACTGAAGGTGGCTGGTGTCAATTGGCAATTTTGTTATTGTTGATTTTGAGACTGGGAGACTAAAAAGAAAATCTGATAGCCAGGTGATGATACAATATGATATTCATCAGCATTAAAAAGAGAGAGAGGGAGACATCTGTGACATTATAGATATAATCCTATATAATAAAGTCCCTGTGTCCCTGCGTCCAGTCCCTGTGTCCCTGCGGATGTGCCCCACGGACTGCGCATGTGCCCCACGGACACAGGGATTGGACGCAGAGACTTGGAGCGCAGAGACCGGCCCCTCCTCCGCCTCCTCCCGCTGTCCCAAGTGGCGACGGCCTCCTCCACCTCCCTTCTCCTGAGGAGAAGGAAGAGGCCTCTGCCGCTGCCTCCTGCAGCGCGCCTCAGGTAAGTGCGCCGCCCCTCGCTCTCCCGCCTCGCCACCCTGCGTCACTCCACTGCAGCAGGGAGGTGGAGGAGGCCGTCACCACTCAGGACAGCGGGAGGAGGTGGAGGAGGGGCCGGTGGGCCTCAGGCGCTCGACGGAGGTGACGCCTGCGCGGTCCCAGGGCTTCCCCTCCGTTCCCGCCCGGCTAGCGCCCATTTACTGAACGGGCTGAATGACACTAGTGATAAATATTGGGTTGAAAAGAAACAAATTGTTGTCATAGCTAAATGTAATATCCCCGTGGGCATTACAACTTCCCGCATTGACTTGATGCTGACCAGCCACTTGTGAATGCAAAGTGATCTGTATGTGCACAGGGACATGTTTTGGTGGTGTTTGTTTAAGGCTGTCCATCAGTGCATTTTTACATGTTAAACTGGTCACATGACATTGGCTCATTTGCCAGAAAATGTTTTCTACCCAGTTCCGAAAAACATTATTATAGGTTTGACCCCTTGCCCATGAAACATTAGCTTTTTTATGTATATTGCCAAAGATTGGGGGGTGGGTGGGAGCTGATTCATACTTTTCAAGAAAACATGTATCCAATTACAGATAAATTATTGAGGTTGCACAACTCTTTCACGGTTCACAGCTTTCAAAACCCAAAAACAAAAAACAAAAAGCATCTAAACTACCAGTGTCATACTTCTTGATACTTCTTTTGTAGGGAAGATCAAGGCAGTTAGCAAACAAATAGTTGAATGCTAATTAGATTTAAATATTAGCTAAAATTCAAAATATGATATAAAGAACTTTACAAAATTTACATTGGTTACTACAGACTTTCTCTTATACATTCTATTGCGTAGCAACGTTCCACTGCTGCAAAATATTTCACCAGCAGATCAGATGCACTACTAAGTGACTTTAGCTTATTGCTATATTTGAGTTACAGATAGGTAGCTGTGTTGGTCTGGTGTAGTCGAAACAAAATTAAAAAAAAAAAATCTTCCAGTAGCACCTTAGAGACCAACTAAGTTTGTCATTGGTATGAGCTTTCATGTGCATGCACACTTCTTCAGATACACTTAAACAGAAGTTCCCAGATCCCCACATATAATGAGAGGGTGGGGGGGCACCACTCAAAAGGGTGGTGGGAAACCGGACCTGTTTATGACCACATTTGGTCTTGCAGGAATAATTTACGACTGTTTACGACTGCAAATTGGCCCCACAGGAAAAGCAATGGGTGAGATGGCTAAAGATAGCTTTATCATGTATAATGAGATAAGAATCCAATGTCTTTGTTTAAACCAGGTTTCTCCGTGGCTCCAAGTTTGGTGATAAACTGCAGTTCAGCAACCTCTCTTTCCAGTCTATTTCTGAAATTCTTTTGTAGGAAGACAGCTACTTTGAGATCTTGTATAGAATGTCCTGGGAGATTGAAGTGTTCTCCTACTGGTTTTTCTGTCTTCTGGTTCCTGATGTCAGATTTATGTCCATTTATCCTTTGGCATAGGGTTTGGCCTGTTTGTCCGATATAGAGAGCTGAAGGGCACTGTTGGCATTTGATGGCATACACAATGTTAGAAGATGAGCAATTAAATTGTCCTGAGATGGTATGTTTGATGTTGTTGGGGCCAATAATGGTGTTGTCCGAGTGTATGTGGCAGCAAAGTTGGCATCTGGGTTTATTGCAGGCTCTGGTACCAGTGTCCATGTTAAGTCTGGTGGTGGTATTATTGTGGTGAGGAGTTGTTTAAGATTGGGTGGCTGTCTGTAGGCAATGAAAGGTCTTCCTCCCAGAGTTTCAGAAAGAGAACTGTCATTGTCTAGGAGAGGTTGTAGATCTCTGATTATATTGGAAACATCCCAATGACGGTGTTTATGATAATGTACATTGCACAGGAATCCATCCCTGTATCGAAGGATATATATATATACCTAGCAGTAGGTGTAAGCACTCTTCGCGAAGCAGTTGAGGATATCGGAAGCCCCAAGTCCCACTTGATGAAAATAAAACAGCCCCAGAACTATTACTATTGATGAGTTGTCTCTTGGAGGAATGTGTTGTTCTGAGTCTGTCTTGCTCTGACAGACAGCTCTTTTCCTGGCTGTCACCAAAGCCTTTTGTGCGAGCGACAGCCCTTTAGTCATTACATCCCAATTATTTACTGAATGCAAAGCTGAAGCACATGTGTGACGCGAAGGCTGACTCATCTCGCCATCATGGATTTGTTGGGTTTGGGGTTTGTTTGTTTTTTTGCAAAACAAAAAAACTGGTGAAGTGGCGGCAGCATCTCACAGTGAACTAAATTTAGCAGAGCCCATTAACTCTGCATCCCAAAGAGCACAGAGGGGCTCGGTAAAGGCTGTAAAACACAGATCTATGCCTTTGCTTCCCTACAGGCAAGTTTCTGCTGTTGTCTTAAATTGCTTTCATATCATGCTTGTGTTTATGCCTCTCATAATGCAGGATGGTGAAGAGATGCACAGGTATGGGTGATTAACCAAGCAGACGGTTGAACGAGGGGATGATAAATCGATGGATGGAGCTATCTGCTGCTTTCTTCTCAGCAAGCATTTTGATAACAACCCAGCACATTTACACCTGTTACTGACGATGCATTGTGGAACTTGACCAGCCAGCAGTGCCCATCCAATCTACCCAGGAAGGTAATTGCTTCTGTCATCAAAAAACCATAATCTATGTAAATGCATGGGCAAATTAGGCATGCTTCTTGGATTCCTCCAGCTGAAAGCCTCCAGTGAGGAGTTTTGGTGCATCAGCTTTACAAGCTGACTAATATCAGCATTCCTTTCCCGCCCTCCACAGCTGTGGTAGGTCAGCCAAGGGGCTTGGGATTCATTATCTGATGAGGGCTATAGAAAAACCTTTTGCTTCGCTGACTGATGGCCACAGAATGTATAACCCGAATAGAAAATGGATTTTATGGGCTTGAGGGACAAAAAGTGCATTTTCTTCTGCCTTTCAGTTTATTTTAATTTACTTAATTGTATGCATTGATTAATTTACATTTATATGCCACTTTTCCTCCAAGGAGCTCAATGTGGAGTACATGATCCCCCCCCCCTAACTCTTCATTTAATCCCCACAACTACATTGTGAGGTAGGTTAGGCTGAAAGAGTCAGTGACTGACCCAAGGTCACCCATCAAGTATACCTGAAGGAGCGTCTCCACCCCCATTGTTCTGCCCGGACACTGAAGTCAGCGCCGAGGGCCTTCCGGCAGTTCCCTTGCTACAAGAAGCCAAGTTACAGGGAACCAGGCAGAGGGCCTTCTCGGTAGTAGCACCGACCCTGTGGAATGCCCTCCCACCAGAGGTCAAAGAGAATAACAATTACCAGACCTTTAGAAGGCATCTTAAGGCAGCCCTGTTTAGGGAAGCTTTTAATGTTTGATGGATTTCTGTATTTTAATATTCTGTTGGAAGCCGCCCAGAGTGGCTGGGGGAACCCGGCCAGATGGGCGGGGTATAAATAATAAATTTATTATTATTATTATTATTATTATTATTATTATTATTATTATTATTATTATTATGAAGCTTCATGGCCAAGTGATCCCTAGTCTCCCAGGTCCTAGTCCAGTGCTCTAACTACTGCACAACACTGTACCTACTCGCTGGATCATAACCTTGTCATGGTGAGTGGGATTGCATGTTCCTATGACCCTTGTGAGCGAAGCCATCTCGTACTCCCAGCAGGGTCACCCAAGGCGGTAAGGTCAAAGGAGCAAGACAAAGAATGATCCAAGAAGTCCTCAACGGCAGAACAGGCGGATGATAACAAGTGGTCTGTTGCAAAGGCTGTAAAGGCGGATAAAGGCTGCAGCAGATAGGAATCTACCGGTTTGTCATGACTACTTCATGCCATCGGAACAGAGCCCTACTGCGAAGACTGTGCGTTGGTCAGCGTGCACCGATCTACACACATAAAACAAAATCACGCACAGGCATCTTCCAAAAACCCATCCCAAATTCAGGATGCAAGGGAGAAATGAGCTAAGAGGAAGGCACGCTTGGCAAATCCACTCCATGAACAACTCTTGCCTGGAAAGCAATGTCCCCACTGTGGAAGGACGTTTACGGACCCATTGTTAAAATCGTGTTTATGGAAGACAATCTTACTCGGCTACGAGTGATCGCCAAAGAAAGAAGAAGCACAATACTGGTTCTACTCATGACTGGGCCTGAGGGAGTTCAAGAGGGAACAGGTTTGCCCTGACCACATTGATGGCAACAGTTCCCCAACACGACTACCTACCTGTAAACAGTTCCTCAGATACCGAATGGGGCTTCCATCTCTGAAGTTACCCCCCCCAAAAAATGCACCCTTCCAGAGCTAAAAATAGATAGACGGCACATCCTTGATGGGTGCCCAGAGAGTGTGTCCAAGGACACCCTAGTGTCCATGGGCACCATATTGGGGACTTCAATTGGAGTCTCTATAAAGTCTATCTCAACAGATATTTGTTTTCCATTCACACTGTGTATATTGGAAAGCAAAGTCCCCGGAAGCTGGAGATACATACATGTCTACAGATAGTGAAATCTCAGGGAGGCGAAAGGGACTTACCTCCAGAAAAGTGCACATAGGACTGCAACCTAAGTATCTTTTGATCCATACACACTACTACACCTAAACTGCTTGTGGTCTGTACTGTGAACAGAGATCAGGCACTGGGAGATCATTATGGGCTGGGGTGCTGGCCTGTTTGGACCCTGCAAAAGATTCATGCTGTGAACTGAAGAGCTGTAATCTAGTTAATATAATTCAGTTAAATCACTCTCTTCGATGAAATGTAACTAAATGTGTGCAGTATCAGTACCTCTATATTAATGCCTCTTGAGATAATGAAACAACCATATCGCGCCCACTCCCACCCCCTGGCCACAATTTTTAAAAATGAGGTATGCTGCCCTGTCAGATGGATAGGCTATTACTATCATATTCTCTTTTACTTAATATGGATACTCACTTAGTAGAGTCCAAAGAAAAGGTTGTTTATACAACTACACAGGAAAGTGCAAATAACCACAAGAAAAAGGATGGAGTTTTAGTTTTAACCCATAATAACTGGAGACAATGTTTATCACAAAAATTACTAATTACTGCATATTTAATTTCATTCCCTATTTTGATTTATCACATCTGTGCCACATTCCTCAGAGTGAACTACACAACGGGTCATCTTGCTTGATCTTCACAATGCTACAAGGTTGGATCGGCTGGAGACAGGCAACTGGCTCTCAAATTCAACCAATTAAGGATGTTCACAGAATCAGACTCAACCGTATTCCACCCCAGATTTTGTGGTGTTATATTTTGGATATGCTTTCCAGATCAGAACTTGGCAGGACAGAATAGGATTAGATTCTGGAACGGTGTACTGGAATTATTTCAGGGAGAAACTGAAATGTTAGTTATTTTATTTCCTTTTTTTAAAAAAAGGAAATGGTACAGTTTTAACACTGCACAAGTCTGCAGAATAAGTCATTACGTAAAAAAGGGTGGTAGAATTTTTTTTAAAAAATCCTTTCAAAATTACTTTTATTTAGAATTTTATGAAAAAGTCAAAGACAACAAAGACTCCCCACTGCCCCTCCTCAAAATACGGCAGGACCCCACAGGCCAGAGGGAAAGATATTTGCACAATTACACCACTATACAATTGCAAGACAGTCCGCCGCTCTTCCCAGTCAATAACTAAATAAGAATACATTATGGGATTTGAAGTCCTGACTGAGCAGAACTACTCAGATTTCAGAACCTAAACACCCCAACAACCAAAAACTGTATAGCTGACCAAGGACTCAAAGCCTGATTTTTCCTGTTCACAACCCACCACCTGCCCCCACAACCTCATATAGAGGCAGTAATACCTCAGACAGAAAACTGTTTTCAAACAGTTGCAGCTTCATAGCACAACTAATAAAAAAACTGCTCCCTGGTACAGACTATGTAGCTCAAGTTTTCATCGCTTATGATCAGAAGGTGGTGAATCTGGTGAACACACAGCAGCCCTCTTTAAAAGTGGGCTAGTATAGATCCAAGATGGGAAGGAAGGAAGGAAGGAAGGAAGGAAGGAAGGAAGGAAGGAAGGATGAGTTTCCATTCCAACCCATGGGAGCATTGTTTCCATTCCGCTGCACTTCAGCTTCTAACAAAAACTACATCATTCATCTCGCTGTCCACTGTGACGTAATTCAATATGTTATTATCGTACTATTCCACACCATTCATTTCAATGCAAAGGAAACACACTGCATTTGGGGGTGGTGTCAATTAAGTATCAATTGCAGACTAAAAGCAACTATAGGTAAAGGTAAAGGGACCCCTGACCATTAGGTCCAGTTGTGACCAACTCTGGGGTTGCAGCGCTCATCTCGCATTATTGGCCAGTGGAGCCGGCGTACAGCTTCCATGTGGCCAGCATGACAAAGCCGCTTCTGGTGAACCAGAGCAGCACACAGAAACGCTGTTTACCTTCCCGCTTGGAGTGGTACCTATTTATCTACTTGCACTTTGACGTGCTTTCAAACTGCTAGGTTGGCAGGAGCTGGGACCGAGCAATGGGAGCTCACCCCGTCGCAGGGATTCGAACCGCCGACCTTCTGATCAGCAAGCCCTAGGCTCTGTGGTTTAACCCACAGAGCCACCTGTGTCCCAAAAGCAACCATAATGAATTCCAATTGCATTTGCTGAATTGATTCCCATTCTGGACATGGGATGAATAAGCCAAAGTTGGTAATTTCTGCTCCTGTTAACATTAGAATTCTCCAACATTCTTATTTGCAGATTTCTTCAAAGTCTTATTGGAGACTCTCTCCCTTTTTCTGCTCCCTCTCCCTCAGGCTGCCTCAATGCCCTTTCGTCACTCCTTCTTTTAGACTCCTCACATGTCTGATAAATAGATTGTCAGCAATTGTTCTTATAATTTGCTGCCTGAGATGTGCAGCTGTGCCCTTCATCTGGTCCCACTGCCACTGTCAGGAAACCTGACTGTAACCCCAACCGAAGGTTGGACACAGACCGCCGCTATCGACTGCCCTTCTCCTACTTCCTTCACCTCTGCCTAAGAAAAGACAGGCAGGCAGACGGGCAGAGGCAGACAGGCAGAGATAGAAAGGCAGATTTAGCCATTTATGTCGCTGTGCGGATCTCAAACCCCTTCTCCTTTTTTGCTCGAGGTGGAACGATGGCGCTGTCAGAGATGTCACCATCCAGGAACTAATTAGAAGACTGCGCACAAAGTCAGTAAGACGTACAAGAAATATATATATATATATATATATATATATATATATATATATATATATATATAAGCTGGAGTTAAACTCTGCAAGAAGAGGTGAAAGTTCCTAAATAAAGCACCAGCTGGGTGACAGAGCAGACTAGGGAGGGAACTAATCAGTCTTGATGTATTTATTTCCTTTGCAAATTTGGCAGTGGTGGAGGTGAGGGCAACAGAGACAGCAATCACAGACATAGACGTGTCATTTGATATCTCCCCCCCCCCTTAAAATCCCTTCTAATTACTTGAATTCCACTCAGGCATCAAAGCCCTAGCTGAAGATAATATGCCATAGTGCCAAGATCTGCTCATTGGCAGAATGATAGAATTTACATCCTGAACATACACACACTAGCTTCATAAGCAGGAAACAGTAAAAGGAAGCATGTTAGATATATCATCCTAATCATCAGCACAACAAAACCATGTGCAATGAAAGCCATTTCAGACAGTATTCAGTAGCATACCTGCATTAGACGCAGAAACCAACCAGCCAGGCTCTTTAATGACTTCCTGGTATTATGACACATCTGTTTGCAAACATGTATTTGCTACATCCACCATTAAGGGATTTTAGATATACACTACACATCTAAATGGGACGTGGGTGGCGCTGTGGGTTAAACCACAGAGCCTAGGGCTTGCTGATCAGAAGGTCGGCGGTTCGAATCCCTGCAACGGGGTGAGTTCCCATTGCTCAGTCCCAGCTCCTGCCAACCTAGCAATTCAAAAGCACGTCAAAGTGCAAGTAGATAAATAGGTACCACTACAGTGGGAAGGTAAACGGTGTTTCTGTGCACTGCTCTGGTTTGCCAGAAGTGGCTTAGTCATGCTGGCCACATGACCTGGAAGCTGTACGCCGGCTCCCTCGGCCAATAATGCAAGATGAGCACCGCAACCCCAGAGTCGGTCATGACTGGACCTAATGGTCAGGGGTCCCTTTACTTTTACCTTTATACATCTAAATGTTAAATGTGAAGCAGACTGGTATAATTCTTGAGAAAGGGCTATAAAGCGGTCAATGGGAATGGGCAGGCTTTGAATGCAGAAAGTCCCTGGTCTCTCCTAAGTAATGATCCCAATGACCTAGCAGTACGCTAGCATTAAACACCATGGTATTCCACTCATCCTTGGTACTCTAACACCTGATTATCTCACTCATTTCTTACACAGTTAAAATCAAGGCAATGTACAGGTGCCACTAAATCTAGTGTGTTTCGTACCTGGACAAAACAGCTAATCTCACCCTACTGATGTGTTCTGGAGTAGTCAATATACTCAATTTATGTGCCAAACAGGCCAGGCCATTGGGAAGATTTGGCTGCCAGGTACCATGGTCAGGAGACTTTTTTGGTGGTGGCCCCATATCTTCAGAACACCCTGCCCCATTTGTTGTTGTTTAGTCATTTAGTCGTGTCCAAGTCTTCATGACCCCATGGACCAGAGCACGCCAGACACTCTTGTCTTCCATTGCCTACCAGTTTGGTCAAACTCATATTAGTAGCACCCTGCCCCATGAACTTCATCAAACTCACTCTTTGGTGATTACCATTATTTCGTCAAATTTGTATCCTGCTCCCGTCTTCCAAAGAATCTGAAAACTTGAAGATGTTGTCATTCTATCAGGTTTTTCTTTAAATGAAACACTGGTTCACCATGTTTTAACTGATATTTCTCCTCTTTATTTAGTTTTAAATATTAATGTTGATGCTTTAATTGCATGGTGGTTTTCATGTTGATTTGGTAAACCACCTTGGGAGGAAGTGTCCTAAAATGTGGGCTATAATTACCTAAAACAAACAAAAATGCATTATAGACCAAGATCAGTTGTCATGAACAAACTGTTTTTCAGCAAAACAACTCCCCCCTCCCCATTTTTTAGCTTCCACAAGAAACCTCTGGCTAAACTTCCAAGGAATCTCAGACCTCCCTCGAACATAGTTTGAAAACAAGTCTTCTGCACAGTTGCTACTTATGTCTTCACATGCATTACGGTATTTCATATGTGGCAACATTAAAAGCAGAGCAAATAAGACACTGCCTCACCAAACCCGCTTCCTCGTGTTCTTGCTTACAGCTACCCAGAGAGTGGCACTGCCTGGCAGCTTTCTTCTCCCTAGTGCTAAGTGTCCTCATTGCAAAGCTCAGCAGGAAGGAGGAAGATGGGAAGAAAACTAATATTATTTGGCTCTGCTTGTCATCGACTCTGCTACCACCTCTTGTTGTCCTCCCTGCCTTTCAGCCCACCAGTCCCAATAAGTCCCTGACATAGGTTCAGTCATCTGCCTTGCATCAATGTTCTTGGGTGCACCTCCTCAACTCCCATAGTTCATGTTCTTAGCGTGAAGGTATGAAGGGGGGCAGGATGTGCTTACAAGCCTTCTTGTGATCTGGAACCCTGCCTCGTTAGTGTCATTGATCATGAGAAGACTTGAAAGTGTGACCAGGAAAGCACAGACCCCCTTTGGATCATTGTTCTCAGCCCACAAAGCTCAGCAACAGAGCAGGCATGACCAGCAGGCACAGAAACACTGAGGAAGGGCTGGTTTATGTGCCCTCATGATATACACACTCTTGCCCTTGTCTACCAACGCTGCATGCCTGACGGGGTTAGTATGAAGCAACATAAACAAAGATTCTGCTAGTGGGATCATTCATTTGTGTGGTCCAATGGGGTGGGGGTGGCTGACAAAAGAACTGCTAAAAATAATAATCAGAGAAACAGCTTCCATCAGCTACAGGAGGAATCCATGAACCAACTGGCTGACACTGACTGGGATAGTCTTATTTGGGGTTGAGGCACTTTTGCTCAGCATTTATTCTGACTTGGTCTTTATGGACCACCAAATTTTCATGATCGTTACCCTGTCATTCTTTGCAGCCGTAATCTGAACACTCTATGAGTATACCTAGGAAAATGACATATAAGTTTAAGCCAGGCATCCCCAAACTTCGGCCCTCCAGATGTTTTGGACTACAATTCCCATCATCCCTGGCCACTGGTCCTGTTAGCTAGGGATCATGGGAGTTGTAGGCCAAAACATCTGGAGGACCGCAGTTTGGGGATGCCTGGTTTAAGCACTCTCCATCCCTGCTAGGCAGGACGGGCTTCATGGCAACCTTGGTGTCTTACTACAGGTAGGTAGCCGTGTTGGTCTGGGTCGAAGTAAAATAAAAAAATTCCTTCAGTAGCACCTTAAAGACCAACTAAGTTTTTATTTTGGTATGAGCTTTCGTGTGCATGCACACTTCTTCTTGGTGTCTTACTGTTAACCCTTTGCCTCGAACATACAAACCATCCAGGCTTATTATGCTTTGTGTTTCTAGGGCAGGTGTTTGTACAGGAATTCCTTTAAACAGTGCACTTGTGTGAACACCAACAGGTCTAGGTAAAGCCAATAACTGGATCACCTCCAGAGTCCAAGTACATTAATTTAAGGATAAAGGCCTAGAGAGGTTCAGAAATGGAAAATTGCTTTTCAAAGAAAACAAACACAGAGAATTAACTAGCTAACCTTTGCATACCAGGAAATCTAAGAATATAATAACACATGTTTCAAGGCAGCTTATAATCAAGTGAGGCCAATCTGGGTTTTCTGTGATTACAGAGAGCCTTGATTCCCTGCCCATAATATACAGAACAAAGATAACTGGGCAATCACAGGTACTTATTGGGAGGGGACAACCCTGATGAGGAGGGGAGATGCAAATGGTCTGGTCAGATTCTCTTAAGTTTGACTCTGTACCTTATTTTTTTAAAAAAATGCTGTGTTACTGATGTCTAGAGAAGTCTGGGGCATGTCTGGACATGCTTCTTTAATCAGAAGGGGAGAGCAATACACACAGCTGAGTTTCTCTGAAACTTCTTGTTACAGTAAAAAAGAGGTAAGCCCCCATTGAGTTTAAATGATAACACTTTGCTGAAAAGTGGGTTGCCTCTTCAGCACATGGGCATTTCAAGGAAACCCCTGTCCCTTCTGCATTTCCTGCTGCTATGTTCATGGCATTCCAAGCATCTAAATGTGCACTAGGGACCACTGGGAATCCCAGGACCACCACCCCTGTCCCTTTCTGTACCCTAAAAATGGTACTAGAGCCCAAGGTTCATGGGAGCTCACCACCTGTAGTGGAAAATGCAGAAGAAAAAACTGAGGTGGTGTAAGTTTAGCTTTACGCAGCCAGCCCTTCCTGTGAGTCCTTGCAGAAGCACTCCTGCCTTCAAGGGTGGCCAAATGGGGCTTGAGCGCCCTGATTAGAAGTCTTAACTGCCACCAGTGGTGGCTGTGGAGATATCAAGTCCCACCTGGTTGAGGCAGGTACAAACAGCACAGGGCAATGTGGTCAGGAGGGAGAATATGATGGACCAAACATTGCTGAGGTTTCCCATGGTTGGATCTGGTGTTGTATATGGGTGAAAGTCTGGTGGGTGGGGGGTTGTTACTTTGAAATTGTTCCTTTGGGGTTATCTCTTGTTAGTAGAGGGTTTTGTATTACTTATAAGAAGGTTTAATGAGATTTACTGTTTGAGGGGTTTTGTTTTTGTTACTGTTTAAGAGAGTTTTGCTATCCTGTTCAAATAAAAATATTTTCCCTCCTATGTTGACTACCAAAGATCCTTTAAAGAACCTGTAGAATTAATTGGCAAAACACTACCCTAAGTCCCGATCTTAAACCATAAGCTTCTCAGTTTAGTCCCAGAGTTCCTAACATGCTTGCAAGAGATTTCTTCAGCTAAACATCTGCAAGCCACTGTCTCGATACAACATGTTTTAGAGTCACTGTATTTCATCTGAAGGCTAAAATGAAGGGGCTACAGATAGCATAATGTTAATTTACTCCCTACTATGCCCAATGCATCTGACTTTGTGTGTGTGTGTGTGTGTGTGTGTGTGCGCGCGCGCCCTGGCTCCATTGAATTTCTCATCAATAAAAACACAGCAGACACAAACAAAACCCAAAAGAAATGATAGCTGCAGTAACTGTTGCTGGACTTTCACAGCCAGTATTCCATTAGGCTTTTCCATGGAGTTAAAAATAATAGCCCAGCAAGTGGGAAGATACATAGGAGATGGAGGGAAATTACTAATTGTCACTTGCAGCAACTGTGCTGGACTCTGGCACCCACAGAACACAGTCAAAAACTTTCTGCTTCCTTTCTTTTTTTAAAAGAAGGAAGCGTTTGTCTTGGAGAGCTACTAAAACAACAGCATCATTATTTCTGGAAGAGGCTCCAGTCAGACATTCCATTTGAAAACTGTCATTTTGCAAATGCTTAATTACTTCTCAAATACAAAGGATGGTCACAGCCCTACCATTTGTCTTGTTAGGAACCATCAAAATCAAGCCGGTTGAGTCCACTAGAATATTTGAATTGGGGGGGGGAGGAGGAATTGTAATGGCTTTTATCATTACATATCCACTTGCTTACTTTGTATTGAGTTCATTATCTCACTCACTATGGAGACATTCCTTATTAGGCGCAGGGCAGCATGCTAGAAAAAGAAGCTGGATTGCACAGCTCCTTTTATCTTCATTCAATAGTCTTTCGGATATCTTGAGGTGTCTGCTTGACTTCCCTGTTCTCTTGAATGATTGCTCCCCCTTCCACGTAAGCCAGAGTGCTGCTTTCAACAGGGAGAGAATGATGCTGGTTCCATCAATTCCTCAAACTATTACTTGCTTTCTTGCTTTTTTTGCCCCTCCCCCCCCAAGGTTCAGGTACAGTGCCATCAAAGTTTTTTGTGACGCTTCCAAAGCTATTGGTTAATCTAATTTGTTCTAAGATATTCACCCATCCCCACACAGAGCTAAATGCTTCCTGCCCCGCTGTGTGAATTTCTTACTTATGGATTGGTATCTCATTAGAGCACAAGGAACAGAGGTTGTGGATAAATGGCCAGTTCTCACCATAGAAGATACCAGCAGTGTCTGCCACTGCAGCTCAGGCAGAGCTGTTTTGAGACTGGAGCAAACCTTGGCATTGGGATGCCAGGCATGCCACTATGTTTGGGGGGGGGTGACTTTGCCCAATGGTATTTGGCCTGGCAAGCAGTGGAAGAGGTGTGCATGAATCTCCGTTGTCTTATTGTGTGATTTTGGCAGGTGTTGTTGTCCTGTGCGATCTCATGAGAGGTATGGGTGATTATATATATATATATATATATATATATATATATATATATATATATATATATATATTTGTGATTCAGCAGTATATAAATATTGTTATAAATAATAATAATAATTTTATTTATACCCCGCCCTCCCCAGTCAAAACTGGGCTCAGGGCGGCTAACACCAATAAAATTACAATAAAACATAAAAAGCAATTAATTAAAATACAGATTAAAATACACTATTAAAATTTAAAATGCAGCCTCATTTTAAGTAGTCCATAAATCCAAGCCATGAGGGAGGAAAAACACAGGGGTCAGACTAAGTCCAGCCCAAAGGCCAGGCGGAACAGCTCTGTCTTGCAGGCCCTGCGGAAAGATGACAAATCCCGCAGGGCCCTGGTCTCCTGTGAAAGAGCGTTCCACCAAGTTGGGGCCAATGTTGAAAAGGCCCTGGCCCTAGTGGAGGCCAATCTAGCCACCTTATGGCTCGGGATCTCCAGAGTATTGTTGTTTGTGGACCTTAAGGTCCTCCGTGGGGCATACCAGGAGAGGCGGTCCCATAAAATAAAAGATTGGCTGTGGCATGCCCTAAGCTCAGGCTCAATGTCAGGCAATTCCCATGGAGGGGGGTTGGGCACTTCCCAATCCTCATGGAGGGCCATTCCACCAAGGACTGGATGTTGGAAAGAAGGTAGCCAATTTAGAGAAGGACACGTGTCATGTGTGCCTTTAAATATTGCACAAGAGGGCAAATTGCAGCAGGTTCAGCTTTTCATGCGGAGATAAGAAAACCTGAATCTGTTGAAATTCCCTTGCATGCATAGCCATTAAGTAAAGGTACAAGAGACCCATTCTCTGTTATCCTGTCCCAGTAAGCAACATTACATTACCCTGCCTAATGTTCAAACTGCCTAATAAGTGTCCCCTTGAGTTATGTGATTGGGATGCTCATATTTCTTTCTGTGGGAGGAGGATAAACTGTAAACTGTCCCCTGATTCTGCTATCTTCCCAGCCCTGGGTCCACGCTTCATATTTGAGAATATTAGCTGGTTTAGGGGCTTATTGGCAGGGGGGACAGAAGGAGAATCCAAGTCACAGGACTCAGACATGTTCTACATCTAATGCAGTTCTCTAGAGAAAGGAAAGGATTGGTCTAAAATAAAAAAATTAAAAAAAATATATGAAGAGTTTTAATGACCCCTTTGCCTATTGGCAGTAAAGGCGATCTTGTTTGATAAAACCAGTTTTGATGACAGCACAATCTACGGAGGCAGTCAGAGTTGATTTTATCAAGATAACAGATTAAGTGCTTCTGACAACTGCAGATTGGTCAACAAAATGATTTTTGTCAAATTTCTTAGGTACTCAAGAATAGAGCTAGTCCACCATGACTCCTAACAGTTATATTTCATTTTCTTGGGGGTGGGCAAGGGTCTGATCTTTTCTTCAGTCACAACTTGCACCTTTCCCTGAAAAGGAATGGATATAAATGTTGAGCTTACCTGCACAGAATCCCCCCCACCCAATTCTAGTCTTACTTTTGGTTCTTGGTGAGAAGCAAATTCCCCTCCCCCTGGTTCCACAAAAAATACAAAAATTATCGCACATCTGTGTTCTTAGCCATATAATTTACCCACAAGCGCTCCAACTTGCTTAAAGTAATCAGCTTATAAACAGATGCATACATACTAGGTAGGGCTGGGAATGGTCTTTGCCTAAAACTTTGGAGTGCTGCTGCCAGTCAGTGTAGACAATACTGAGCTAGATGGAGCAAGGCCTTACTTTCTGCAGGGAAGCTTTTTATGTTGTTCTTAAGACATAGAGGCTAAGACATAGAGGCTGGTCCCAGTCAAGTTGAAGCAAATAACTAAATGGTGCTCCATTCCCTCATGCAAACACTGGCTTGACTGGATCTTATTTCAGCACTGGCATTTGGACAGCATCTTCCACTGCACCTGAGGGAGGGAGGCTGACTTAAGGTGTACATACTGTGTGAAACACATAGCTAGAGATGGGCAAATCTCTGCCACTTGCAGTTTCTCTCACTTTCTTGTTTTGCAATCAATTATCCACATTTCGAAATCAGTTTGAGTGTGTGTGTGTGTGTGTGTGTGTGTGTGTGTGTGTGTGTGTAAACTGGGCATGTGTGTTCGTCTCCAATGTTCAAGGAAACTGCTTGACCGATTGCGTTCAAATTTGGACACAAAGTCAAATGTGACTACAAGAACAAGCCCATACCGTTTTCAAAGACAGATGTCACACCTGTGCAATGTAAAACCCCAAAAACCATGTGTTCCAGAACTCAAAAATCAGACAAAAGTGCAAGCTGGGAGCACAGGAGAGGTTGCAAAATAGCGCCCTCTAGTGACAGCTACACTGGTACTGCACATAGGAAAACTTCCCTCTCCATAGCATCTCGGCTCGGCTTTCCAGACTGGGCTGAGTGGAGGTGGGGGCTCGCCTGGGTGGGGGATGGGGGAGGAGGGGGCGGGATAGGTCATGGGTCGGGACAGGGTGGGGCCCATCACAGGGATGAGCGGGGGTGGGGGGAGGGGCTGGGATGTAAAACAGGGGGACTCTGAAAGGGGACTCTGAGGCTCCATTTAACAGACTGAGCCACAGCAACGCATGGCAGGGCCAGCTTGTGTGTGTGTGTGTGTGTGTGTGTGTGTGTGTGTGTGTCTGTCTGTGTGTGTGTGTGTGTGTGTGTGTGTGTGTATGTATTTAAGGCCCCATGGAAGTTCACAAGCATTTTAGGGTGAACTCCTCATATACACGTGTGTAAGCTATTTTGCTAAAATACCTTTTTTTTTTTACAAAGCAGTTTCCCCTAATATAATGCATTTTTGTATGTTATTTGCACTGATATTACTGGATTTAATGTACATTTTTATATACGTCACTTGGCTAGAGAATTGCAGTGCAAATTTCAAAGGGTGGCTGTGCTTCAGCATGTGTATTTCAGAAAGGACAAATTAGGCAGGTTTAAGCTGAGTTGGATTTCTTCCCTATTCTGACACACAGCTCATTGTGCCAAATGGCAGACCCAGCCCTGTCTAGTGGAGCCTCCATAACAGCATTTCCACACTGGGTACCACCTTACATAACATATTATCTTTCAACCATGGCTTCATGCATGAGGGACAAAGAATAAAACTAATAAAGAGCTATTTCATCTTCCACAATGACTTTTGAATGTACTCCTGTATCATAATTACAAATGTGTGAAAACACACACACACACACACACAGAGAGAGAGAGAGAGAGAGAGAGAGAGAGAGAGAGAGAGAGAGAGAGAGAGCTATCACAGACTCGGATTCATCAATGCATGTGGAATATATGCTCAAAAGTTAATGTGCTCAGACATTAACTTAACCATTAACTGAGCATCTTACCTCACTAGAAACGAAGGCTTAAATATATACCATGCCTAAAACATCTTGTTTAACTAGGAACTAGCCACTGTACTGCATTCTTAAGAGCATCCCCCATGTTACGAGCTTGAAGGCTTAGAATCGCCTTAAAATTAATTGTATATCAGAATCACTGAACTACCCTCAAATTAGGGATGGCTGGATCGGTCTATTTCTGCATCAGTTTTGCATGTGTTCATTCAGAAGTTCACGCCATTACTCTGATAGTATCAGTATAATTATTATTAAATCATGAACACATTCATATTTAAATATATACTTACACTTCTATTTTTGAATGGATTTTCTCACAAAGTACAAATATCTAAATGCACTTTCTCTCAGGAACACACATTTCTCAGTGACTCAGTTCACACCTTACACCAAGCCAAACTATGGCTTAGCATGAAAGTGTGAGTCAGCAGTCTCCTAGAGAGTAGGTGGTGGCTGCTGTGATCTTCTTCTGGTCCTGCTGCAGCTGTCCATGCACATCTGGAGGGCCACAGATTCCCCACCTCTGATTTAAAGGTACAGCTACAATCTAATACTGCAATGTAATAATAGCCCCCCCAAAAAAAAAATATCTAGGGATTGTGGTTTGCTGAGGCGCTCTCAGATTTCTGTGCTAGATTCCTTGCCCCTCTCCCTGAACTACAATTCCCAGCACCCAGGGACAGAGTGATCATTAAATCAATTTGATAAGAAATCTCTGACTTTGGACATCCATCGAATCAGTGGACATAGATATGAGTTAAATGAACTGATTACAAACTGTGATGAGGACCAAATCTGTACCATACATTTATAGCACAGACACCACCACAGACATGGCTTCCCTAAAAAGATTTTGGAAGCTGTAGTATGGTAAGTGTGCTGACAGTGGTTAGGAGACCCTTATATTCCCCTCCCAGAGCTACAAACCGAATCCTCTGGGAATGGTAATAAGGGTCTCCTTACAACTCTTAGGAACCTTAATGAATTGCAGCTCACAGGATTTTCTGGAGAAAGCCATGACTGTTTAAAGCGGTACAATACTGCTTTAACGATATGGTGTGAATCTATACAGAACTGTATACATCCTTTTTAGATATTTGGCAAAGTCTTTGGTTTGCCAGCATCTGGGTAGTCTCTTGTATCTAAAGCTAAGTGTGTCAAAGTGTTTGGGATCAGAGGGTTGTTTTTCTTTAGTGATGTCACCAAAGAGCATCTGAGGGCAAGGATGGTTTCGGAAGAGCTAACTCGCCTCCTTGACCCAGCTTTCCTGCAGGTCACCGTGACACGCCATCCCAGAGACCCCCCTCTTGTGCCAGATTTTCTCGTTAAGTGAATGAATGCAATAAAAATGAAAATAATGGTGTTGCACCTACTGTGTAACCACCTGTCACTAAATTTATGAACAATTAAGGAAGTGAAAGTGCTTCCCAGGGAGTGATTTGCATGTGCTATAAAATACTCATTTTGTTTGAAAATATAATGGGAAAACAACTCTCTCATTCCAAACCCCCTTCTTCTTCTTTTATTTAATTTAGCCTTCATGGTAATTAATCAGGTATGTTGGGGTTCTCTCTCCTTTCTCTTCCACTGAATTTATGATGCCCTCCATGCACAGCAGACAAACAATATCCCATGGAGGCTGGTTGCTTTCCAAGAGGAGTGTGGCTGACGGCATCCCAAAGCAAAATACGACACAATGGCTGCTAGTGCTTCTCAGGTACAGCCAGGCCCTTCTGTTGCAGACCACGAGCCTCTGGCACTTGAGTTGAAGGATGAGCTTCATTACCGGTACAAGGACTCCTTTGTATCCTTGTGCGGCAGTCAGGAAAGCGGGGGAGGCAATAGCTCAGTGTTGCAGCGCATGCTTTGCATGTTGACGAGCCTAGACTCAGTCCCCAACGTCACCCCACCAAGGAGGTGCAAAACCCAAAAGCGTCTTCCAAACAGAATATATCAGGGATACAGGATTGTACGAAACAGCCTGGATCATATGGCAGAGGAAGCTCACATCCACACCATACATTTAAAGCTCTCATGCCACTTTAAGAGTCATGGCTTTCCCCCGGAGGACCCCGGAAACTACAGCTTGCTATGGGTCTCCTAACAGCTCTCAGCACCCTTCATGAACTAAAGGTACAAGGATTCTGTAGGTCAAAATTGGAGGCCAATGGCTAAGCAAACTGCCCTAGATGGACCTTTGGTATGACTGAACCTCAAACGTATATTGCTGACATAGCACAAGCACAGGATCTGAAGTTTGAAAATGCTCTGCTTCCCTATGGAAATCCCAAGTTACAGATTTGGCATGGTGTTTCTCCTACCATCCTACCTGAGCTTCTGCTTTGGTGTAAGGTTGGCAACCAAATATCAAGATAGAAGAATATCTATTAAAAATAATAATTCTCACAATCTCAACTGGTCCATTATTTTCACACCACATAACTGATTTTATGCCCTTCCAATTAGAGGCTGTTCAAATAATTAACTTTACTAATCCTAGAGGCATTTGGGTGGTTGCCACTGAAAACAAAATGCTGGACTAGATGGAGCAGAATATTATCCAGTAAAGCAACTCTTACATTCTGTAGAGACGTTTCTCCATTATTACTTGTCTTACTTTTCCGGCTTGGTCTAGGCACTAACTCAGAGCTGGGATTCAGAATAAATCTTGTCACCAACCTCTCTCGCCTTTGTAGGAGGTAATTTTCTGTAGAACTTTTCCTTTGAAAGGTGCCCATGCTGCTTCCCCGGGCTTCATTTTAATGGTGCCAACTTTAATTGATTTTTTCCCTGTTTATTTTTAATTCTCCCCGCCCCTCCACTTTGCGTGCTGCACAGCAGTCAGAGTGCAGTTTAATAAAACATCTCAATGCTCCCCAAACCCATTTTCCTCCTGCTACCACTTGCACAAACATCCAAGGAGCAGACAACTTTAGAACATTATTTTTTATTTTATTTTTAAAGCAAGTGGCATTGTGTGTTTGGTACTTTATTTAGTGTTATGGAGAGAGTTTTTGTTTTTTGCCCGTGTAAGCACTTTTTTTTCTTTTAAAAGCTTTTTGATTCCTCCCCTCCCGCCCCCTTACTCTCTTCTTCCTTTACTAATCCAGATGGCAACCAGTTTCAGGCTAAGCTAGGTATTCTCAAAGGGTGGTTTACTGGAGCAAGAATCACCAATGAATATAGTAAAATGCAAAGCTTAGCCAGAAGGTCATTCTCAGGTGAAACATCTGCAAGGGATTTCAAGGCAAGGTAACCTTCATTTAGATAAGGTGAGCAAGATTTATCAGGGATAGGGGGACATGCTCGCGCCTCACATTTCACTGCTTTTAAACAGATATGGTTCAGGTTTTAGAACTGAAGTACCCTCCATAAAGTAAGCAGGGACAGCACCACCTGTCATTGAATCTTAAGAAGTTTTACTTCTTAAACCAGGGATGGGGAACTTGTTGCCCTCCAATTCCCATCAGTCCTAGTCAGCGGTCAACAGTCATGAATAGGGATGGAAGAGGAATTCAATTCAGTTCACTTCTCAAGGCAAACTTAGCTACTTCACAATTCCCAAAACAATATGCAAACCAAAACAGAGCCACCTTTCAAAATTTGCACTGCTCTGAGTTTTGCAATGAAGTTCTCCAGCCAAGTATTATGCTGGGAGAAGGGGGATAAAGAGGCAAGGCCCTATAGGTGGGGTAAAGTATAACCTAAGCAATTACGAATTTCAACAGCTGCATAAGGGGGAACCAACTCTGTGCAGGAAAATCCAGGACTATCAGGCTCCTATACCTGTCAATTGGGTAATCTACACTACAGGGAGGAAGAATTGGCATTGAACCCAACTCTTTCCCCTGGCCATGGAGGAGGAAAGTCTTCCTGGTTCATGCCCTCTCACGGCTGCACAACTCCAAGTGAGGGGCACAGGCTAACCATAAAAGTGATCCACACCCTGCCCCATAGATCACACAGCCCAGTGTGCACATGTCTGGAATAAGGGGCCTCACCATCCGAGTCCACCTCTTCACACACACACCTGCCAAGTTACAAAACCAATGAAACCAATCTACTTATTTAGCTGACACCCATTCACAAAAAAGATTCTCCACCGCATGCCAATTGCACAAAAGGAAACAAATTGTACTTGGTCCCAAATCTGGCAACCAGTTTAGACTCACATTGCCTACTGGGAGAGCTGGGTGTCACACTCTGAAGGAGGACAAGGAGGCAGGCAGCAAGACCTTGAAGACCCTCTGCCCACCCCTACCTTAAGCTGGCAAACCCAGCTCCGGGAAGGCCAATGTCCCATCTAGTTGAGCATCCTGTTCTCTGAGTAGCCTACCCAGTGGCGGAGGAACCCTCTCCAGCACCTGGGGCGGGATGCCGAGGGATGGGGCGAACTGCCTGGAGGTGCATGCGTGGCAGCCCGTACGGACGGTGCATGTGAGCGGCAGCCCGTACGGACGCCATACGAGCAGCACCCATACTAATTGTGTGCGCGCCCTCAGCCACTCTACAGCTGGGGGAGGGCAGCAGGCCATCTTGCCACCCTCCTGAATGGTGCCTGGGGCGGCCTGCCCCCTCTGCCCCCCTTCATACACCTCTAATGCCTGTGGGAAACCAGTGAGCAGGACCTGAGTGCTCTCCCCTCCTACGGCTTCCAGGGACTGGTATTCAGGAGCATTGCTGCCTCTGAATTCCATTCATGGCTCTGCCACACGCCTTGCTAAATCAACACCCTGTGATAGGCAAAAGGGCCACTTCATTCTAATTGGGCTGATTGTGAGATTACAGCTGCTTTGGTATCATTAGAGCTGCTGAAGGCACTCAGTGCTAGGTCCGCACCTTTTCCAGCTCTGCAGAATCTGTTCCAGTTTAATTTCTGCAGGGACTGGATATTGAGATATGTGAGAAATGAGAGAAGTAGGGAGGTGGAAAGAGCGGCAAAATCCTAGGTCAACTAATCCTTTATAAATAAAACTCCCCCCCCCATAAGAAGAGGATTAGGTGACTTATATTCTACTTTTATTAAATTAAATTATTGGGGTTTTTTTCCCATCCCTCTTTCTCATCTTCTCTCTTGTGTGCACATCCACACACATACAGAAAAGGAGACCTGAAACCATCAATCGTATCATGACAAAATAGCCGCTGGATTAAAAAAAAGCAAAAAAAGAACAGCCTCCACCCTGGCACTCTGCCACCCTAGCTCTTATAAACCGTTGTTAACTGCCGTAATGAACCAATCCAGGAGACATATTAATAATGACATGAAGAGACACATTTATTGTTGATTGTTGAGTCCCTGGCAGATTTATCACAGGGTTTCTACCGGGGAAGGCTGGGCCCTGCAGTGGTGCAATTAAAAACAAATTGGATACAGGGACAAAGAATCAATAATCTAACCGGGCAACTTTTAAGTTTTGCAAAATACAAATATAAATTAATTGACATGAACACGGCTGCTAACAGGTCATTAATGCCTCGCTTGCCAGCCAGTCGGAGTGCAAAATGTGTCCCATTAGCTTCATTAGCCTAAGCTACCACTAAGCGTGGCTTCAAGTCATGTTTGTTGGTTTTTCCACCAAAAGCTCCAATGCCTCCTGGAGATATGCACATTGGACAGCATTTTCCAGCTTGGATATTTAACAGTGAAGGAGGTGGGGAGTGGAGCAACCACTCATTTTGACCAACATGATCTTCAGCATGTATTTATTTAAATGATTATAATCTCCAGCACAAGATGTACCTAACGCCGTAATTTGTAACTAACACTGAAGTGCGCCTGCCATTTCTTATCCATCTGGCTTTATTTATTTAAGTGCTTACTCATTTTTCTATACGAAGCAGCCAACAAACTCCATCTATCCAGTGTAATACATGAAACTCATTAAAATATTAAAACCATTATCTTTCAATAAAAGCCATCCAAAACAAATAACATCAAAAAGGAACAGGACCAAGAAGAGCAGCATCAGCAGATCAAAATGAATATACAGCCGTCAGCCCATGTAGGGAATGGTCATAGCTCAGTGGTAGAGCTCTTGCCTTGCCTGCAGAAGGTCACAGGTTCAACCCCCAGCATCACCATGTAGGGCTGAGGGAGAATCATGTGGGAAACTCACTGACAGTCAGAGTAGACAATGCTGAGGTAGGTGGACCAAGATTATGGCAGAATAAGGCAGAATAAGGTAAAGATTCCTGCCTGAAACCCTAGGGAGCCGTTGTCATAAAGGACATGGAACAATACCTCCATGAGAAAAGTTATTTAGTTCAGAATAAATAAATAGGGGACATAAACCCAATAGGCTCATCCAATAAAGCAGAACGTGGGGGGTGGGTGGGGTGAGGGAGGGAGGGAGGGAGCATAAATAGTAAGTCTTGGCATGGTTCCAGATCTGACATGGAACTGTGGAGGGCCTTGGGGTCTCAAATTTCAATGGTGCCTGTGTGACACCAAAATTTGTTGCCCCCCCCCTCTAAACCTTCCATTCTACATAATAGCTGAGGAAACCTCTGTGGCACCCACAAGGCTCCATGCTGAACTGGTCATGCTCCCCTAAATCTGCCTCTGCATGGAAGTAGTGTATATCCAGGTTGAAACAGGAGAACAAGTCCTAAGTGATGCATGACACCATCTTAATATCTTTGGGTGGGGAAGAAGCCTTATCATCATCATGCCAAAAAAATACTAGGTACTGCACAGAAGGAGTTAAAACCCAGCCTCTAAGTTGATGAATGCTCCCGAGGAATCTTATAGCCTCCAGGTTTTTGCCAGGTAAGTTCTAATTGGGCAGAGCACTTAATAGAAATGCTAACTTAAAGGATTGGAAACGGACCCTTTTAAAGAGAAAAGATAATCACATCAAGCAGATAGTTCACATGCAAGCGAAAACTCTCAAGAGAACCACTACTGTTGTCAGGAGATGGATTTCAACCCCGGGTGGAAGAAATGCACATCAGCAAGGAAGAGGGCTGCCCTTGTGTTATTGTTCCTGCACTACATGAAGCTTCAGGGTTGTAGCCAGGAGGATACTGGTCCCTTGAGGCTAAAAAGACTATAAGATCAGCATTCACCGTAATAAATAGATAAAGTCAAAGTGATTTATTGGTGGGAGTGCACCACAACCCCCAACTGTTATGTGATCTTCCACCACTGCTATGCAATTCACAGAGAGTTGGATCAAATGGGCACAAAAACAGCCTGTGCTGGATCAGTTCAAAGCCCCTTCATTTCCAGCTACCTCTTGCGTGACGAGGTTGCCAGACATCCCCTAAATAACTCACACCACACACATAATTTTAGCTTGGGTTTTGGCATTAAATTTGGCCACAACTTTATTTAAATACAATTAAATGTGAGTGTTGGCTTAGGCATTGGTTAATCCATCTGTCCCCTGCCTGGGACAGATCAGCTCTGACTTCCCTAGCCATATAGGGAAGTCAAGTAAACACCCCATGGGAGAGGAGGGAGCTGTGTCCAGGCACTCTCCCCTCGACCAGAAATGCTCCCCAAGGCTTGTGCTCTGTAATGGTCCCCACCCATTGCGGGGGTGTATGGACTAGAGCCCCGGAGCCTCTTTTACAGAATACTTTTATGTGGAGCAGCATTTTGCTGAGGGGTAGGCACCTCCATGCCAAACCCCTCCACCAACCAGAATTATTAACCAATGCCTCACCGCCAACCTAACAAGTTGTGATCTACCAATGGCAACAGCCAATCAGCCAAATAGCAAAATTCCTACTGGGCCCTTGCAAAGCAAGCGACCCCATGAAAGGCAAAGCGGTCAGGCTCACCAATAGAAAGAAGGCGGTGGGCGGGAGGGAGATCCGAAGCACTTTGCAAAAGTGAAACTAACTGCTGGACGCTGAGGTTTTAAGGGTCAGTCCCTGTCAATCAAAAATCGCTACATGCTTTTTACCCCAGCAACCCAGGATGGCCCTATCACACTCACTCCCTCTCTACCAACACCACCCCCAACCCAGGGGATGTCTTTTAACCCTTCCGCAACCCGTGCTCTCCCTAATTGGAGAACACGCTTTCCCACAGTGGCCAACAGATCCCTGTGGGAAGCCCTATCAGAAAATGGGTGCAGCTTCACTCTCCCCACTCATGTTCCCAAAACAACTGGTAGTCAGACAATGCTGAGCTAGATGTACCAAAGGTCTGACAGAGTAAGGCAGTTTGCTGTGTCTTACTTTTGAGAATGGTCGCTGTTTAGCATGCATACAATAAGTGCCTGAAACCCCTTTGAACTATTGCCAATTAGCTTTGGCACCACTGAACTATATGGACAATGGTCTGCCATGAGCATAGGTGCCAACACCCTGGGGCCCTGGGTGCCCAAGCACCCACAAAATTCCCCATGAAGGAGTCAGGCACCCACAAATTTTGGTGCCAGGGCCATGCAGGCTGCATGGCACCACAGTCCCGGGCACTCATGTTCACAGGACCAAGCTGGCACTCCTGGCCCTGGGAAAAGACAGATTGTTAGGGCTCGTCCACACTTCAGCTTGTTCTGTGCCTAAATAGCATGGGTCCGAGAGGTTTTCTGCTTGTCACATGTTTTCTATGCATGGGTTCAAATCAGGAATCCCCAAACTTCGGCCCTCCAGATGTTTTGGACTACAATTCCCATCTTCCCCAACCACTGGTCCTGTTAGCTAGGGATCATGGGAGTTGTAGGCCAAAACATCTGGAGGGTCGCAGTTTGGGGATGCCTGGTTCAAATGGTTTTGCCTTTGCCCCACTGCTTTCCCCCAGAAAACCCTCTCTTGACTGATAAATTGGAACAAATGTCAATCTGCAGAAAACTTGACTAGCATTTGCTCCAATGCAGCGCTAAACTGTGTGTTTCTCTGGGGGAAAGCAGCCATTATCCTTATCTAAGCTGTAGCTCAGTGGCTCGGCACATGTCTTGTGTGCAGAAGGTCCCCGGTTCAATCCTTGGCATCTCCAGACAGGACTAGGAAATATCCCCCCCCATGGGAAAGAGCCACTGCCCATAGCTGCCAAGTTACCCCTTTTTAAAAGGGATTTTCCCTTATGCTGAATAGGCTTCCTCGCGAGAAAAGGGAAAACTTGGCAGCTATGCCACTGCCAGTCAGTGCAGACAATATTGAGCTATAGGGAACAATAGACTGACTCAGCATTAGGCACATGCCTATGTTCCAATGGTGGCTAAACTAAACTCCTCTGTATAATTCTTTTTTCTCAGTCTATGTGCAGCGTACCATATTATTTTATTTTATTTTATTGTATTGTAGAAAAGGCAGACTCCACTGATCACTGTGCTCATAGTAACACTTTCCTGCTTTTGTAAGATGTTTGAGCATCTGGTGTCCCTGTAAATTTCTCAGACTAGCTTCACAAGTCCAAAGCTACAGGGGATAGAGTCGCAATGCTGAGAATTTCATCTCACTATACTTAAACCGCTCCCTGGAAGGACAGATCGTGAAGCTGAGGCTCCAATACTTTGGCCACCTCATGAGAAGAGAAGACTCCCTGGAAAAGACGCTGATGTTGGGAAAGATTGAGGGCACTAGGAGAAGGGGACGACAGAGGACGAGATGGTTGGGCAGTGTTCTCGAAGCTACGAACATGAGTTTGACCAAACTGCGGGAGGCAGTGGAAGACAGGAGTGCCTGGCGTGCTCTGGTCCATGGGGTCACGAAGAGTCGGACACGACTAAACAACAACAACATACTTAAACCAGGCCCATTCTCCATGGCTAGTGAGAAGGACAAGGAACTGGGAGCTCTTGCCTAACCTGTTTGGAATGTGGATCAACCAGAGCAGTGTGTGACCCAACATGGTCTCTGAATGAGCATATAGACAATTAAAACAAAGCATATATACAAGAGGCAGGTTTTTAAACCTTCACAAAATCCTAAACATGCATTGGTAGTTACCCGTAGTCTCCTGCTAGATCTACACTCAATTAACTAGATAAATGACCGTTATGGGTGGGGATATTTTTCTCCGATAACTATAATAGATTACTGGCAAATAAAAAATAAATAAATAAATACAGGCAGACAATATATTTTTTCTGCTTTCCCCTAAAAGGAATGCAGATAAAGAGAAAACAAATTATTTTAATGTTTCTTTTTGTCTCTCTGTGTGTGGTGGAATTTCTCTCTCTCTCTCTTCCTCTCTTTAAAAGGGGGAGAGAAAATGTTGAAGCACAGATTTTCTCCCCCCCCCTTTCAGATTTACTCATTGCAAAATCAATATCCATCAGCTGTTTGAAATTAAAGAAGAGGGTTAGGCCCCAGTTTTATACATGCGTTATTGTATTGCGAGAGCTTTCTACTCAGCCTGATAAATCTTCTTTAAGAGGATTAGGAAACTTTCATTATCTTTATCTAACCTGAACTAACACTAACTCTGAAAAATTAATCTATAGACTGGACAAAAGCCGATAGCTGTTGCTAAGAAGCCGGGGCCTCTGGAGTTACTTTCTAAATGAAGTGGGTGGAGGGACTTTAACGGCTAACTCTGCTTAGCAGTTGGAGATTGTGGGGGCTGGGAGTTGAAGGGGGTGGGCAGGGGAAGGAGGAAGAGAAACAAGACCTCCTCATGAGCTGAGCAGGTCACATTATTCCTTGTGAATAATTTATCCATCGGCTTTGGGCATATTTTTTCTCTATGAATCATTTATTTGTGAGGGAGGAAAAAAGTTCACCCTCCGTTCCCCAGGTGCCAATTATTTATGCAACTCTAAGCATGGGGGGAGCACAGGTCTATCCAATAGCAGGCTCCCAAAAGCAGCACTAACTCCCCACCCCCACCAGGAAACCATTTGTAACTAAAGATATCCAAGCACAGCTTCTCCCTTGTAAGGTAAGGATTTCTCTAGTTCCATTTAGGGGCCTCTTAACAGAGAGATGCAATATGGGTAAAAATAGGTGCATGGGGAGGGGCGTTAAAGTGGCAGGCTCCGCCTCCAACCTATGCCCAGTGATTGAACTGCATGTCGACACCTGGCATACATACTGCTAGGTTGCCAGGCTGCCAGGGTTGACCTGAAATCTTTGCCTCCTTGCTCCCACCCCCCTTTCCTTCTCACCTGCATTCTTGAATATCCCAGTGGGCAAGAATGCAGGTGAGAAAGAAATACCCCCTTACTTCAACTGGGAACTGCAAACACTCCCTTTAGCTTAGGTTTCTACCTTAATTTCCAGCCAGCGACCTCTTTGCTCACTTGTTTTTATTTGATTGACATGCTTTTCAGCAACTCTGGTTAATGCTTAAGGTGTCATGCTTAATGACACCACTGGGGCCACCCCTAGGTCTCAGGTTCAGGCCCTGAAATATCAGGCTCTGGGATGCTCTTGACTTGACAACCCTATGCACAGGTGTGTGTGTGGAGATATACCGTGTTTCCCCCTTTTTAAGACACCGTCTTATAACTTTTTTCCTCAAAAAAAAAAAAACACAGTGTCTTATTTTCAGGGGGGTGTCTTTTTTTTTTTAACGATGCTACATGACTTGGGTTTTGTGAAGCAAGAACTGTCTATGGATAGATCTGCTCTGGGCGCCGGCACTGGAGCCCTATCGGTTGCAAAAGCTGACGTAGATTGCAACGTAAAAGAGGAGATACTCAAGCCGTTGCATTGGGACACCTTGTTGAAAAAAAAGTGAATATCTCCCCGTTCATGACGCTTTTAAAGCCTTCCCTTTGTCCCCTTCCTGAGCTGACTCTCGAAACATTAATGAACTCCCTCCCCCTTGCCCTTCTCCCCTCTAACGTGGCTGCCTGCCTGCAGGGGCGATGAGGTGGGAAACCTCTTTGCCAAGTTACCGTACAGCAGTTAAGAGAGGGATGCGGGCAGACAGACAGGTTGCCCTCCTCGCCACCCCTCCAGGCTCCCTGCGCTCCACCGGCAGCTCCTCTTAAGCAGTGGGGGCGGGAAGTGATCCTGCTGAGGGATCTGGCTCCGGAGACTCTGCAGCGGGTGGGGTGGGGCTGCTTCGTCCAGCGGCAGGCTCACAACTCCCCCCTCACCGTCGCTAGGGCTGCCGAGGCTGGATCGTGTCCCTCATCCCGCGCCTTTTGCCCGATCTGGTTCCGCGAGTTCCTAAAGAACTGCGAGATCCAGATCTGCAAGTTCCTAAAGAACTGCCAATGCCGCCGCCGCCGTCTAAGCTTGGTGGGGCTCGGTGAAATTGCAGCCTGACGGCCCAGAGAAACAGCGGGCCGTCACCTACACTGCAGAAAAGCCTCCAGAATCGTGTGGGAGGGCTAGCGGGCCTCCGGCCGCCGCTCTGCCTCCAGCCATGCCGCGCACAATGTTCCGGCGGCGCAGTTCCCGCCGCCGTCAGTCGCCCTGCTGCCGCTCTGCTTCGGCCATGCGGCCCACAATGTTCCGGCAGCAGGGCTTCTGCCGCCGCTCTGCCTCCCGCCGCCGCTCTGCTTCGGGCCATGCGGCCCACAACGTTCCGGCAGTGCGGCTCCCGCCGCCGCCAGTTGCCCCGCCGCCGCTCTGCCTCGGGCCCCCTCCCATCTGGTCTCAAGCCTCTCTGAGGCTCCAAAGGGAAGCAACAAGGTACATCTTATTTTCGGGGTATGTCTAATATTTTGCGAATGCATAAAAACCCTGCCATGGCTTATATTATGACTACGTCTTAAAAAAGGGGAAACACGGTATTTGCAGACTTGGAAACCCTGCAAAGGAAAGGCAATAACATGGAGAGCTCCTGGTGCACACACAATTGTACACCTATGTGAGGTCTCTCTTCAGATGTTTAAATAAATGCATGGAGGTCAGAGTGGAACCTGAAACCACAATGTCATTCTTTCCCTCCTCCAAAGTGTGTTTGTTTTATCTCTATTGAACCCTTCCTGAAATTCAGTATAATGAATGGAATTTCCAAACTAAAACACTGTGAGAACGAGGGAAAAATATGCATACCTACTAAGTTCACATAATTTATGCAGGCAGCAGAATTCAATCTATGCAAGTTGCCAGATTTTTCTCAGCACGGAATTTAGACTGCCTGAACCCAGTTGTTGCTGTTTTTAAATGGTGTGGAGTGTGAGCAGCTTCTTCTCTTTTGGGGGTTAAACTCAGAACTGTTGAGCATATTCCATATCATTGCCATCATCATCCCATAGGCACAGCAGCAAAAGCCATTCTGAGCCTTCCCTGTGGGATCAAACATTCTCTTTCAGTCGAACTTCCTCAAAAAACAGGGACATGCTCTGGGCTTCCTCCTCCTGTTGATGTGCCACTTGATGTAGAAGCTCCGAGATGCTTCTGTCGGGAAAGGCCTGGGTACTCCCTCTTTCTCTCCTCAACAGCTCGCGTTACGCAAAGGCAGCTCACTTGCAGCAATTCCCCCTTGAAGTTCTCTGCCAAAAGCCCTTTATGGCCTGCAATGACTTTGACATACTTACACAATCTGTCTTCTCTCCTCCAGAAAGTGATAGCCTTGTTCTGTTTGAGTCTTCCTCTACAGTACCTGACAGTTCTTTTATTTTGGCACTGTATTTCCCCCAAAGAAGATAATTCCGCTGTCAAGGCCACTAAGGTGGCTCTGCAGCATCCCTCTCCATATTTAGAGATCTCTCTGTTCCTTTGGAACTTGAGCTCTTATACCAGGCAGGAAAGGAAGAACTCAGACAGTTAAAAAAAAACATTACCAGCACCCAAAGTATTTCCAAAATATGCACCAGCTAACCCCTACAGTCTCATTGCAACATGATTTTAAGAGATGTTTTCAGTATGATGGGAGGGGAGGAGAGAGAGAAATATGTATCTTAAACTAATTTGCCTAAGCACATGTGCTTGAGTTTGACTGTCACAGTACTGGCTCAGGCAAAGACTCTAGGGAAGGAGGAAAAGGTGTCCTGGCAGATTTATTTTTTAAAAAGGATCTATCTACATCTCAGTCAGGAGAAAGGGATAAAATGTGTCCCTGTATTCACAACACAATAAAATATAGACAGACACTAGAAAAGGCAGCTTGTGAAATGCAAGCATAGCTATATTCTTAGCTCCCACTGGAGATATGGTCCCTTCCATTCCAAGGATTACAGCCTTTTCAATAACATGTTTATTTTCACCCAGCTTCCCACAATTACTCGCCTAAAGTGGCAAGCAAGAATAAAAAGGGGGGATTGAATTAGTGCTACCCAAAGCACAGAGTAGACCTGATCTGTGTTTCAGAAATGTGTTGGCATAGTCCCTCTTCTCCCTCCCCCACACAACTGTTATGCTACAACAGTGTTAAAAATATATATTATATTATTCTGGAATACAGCGATGTGACTCGTAAATTGACATGCCCAGTGACATCTGATGCCCATTGGGACTGCTAAGGTGTAAGGTAGGGAGGCCAACAGTAGGTGGCACCAGAGGCAATGACAGGCAGAGCCAACGACAGTGAAGTCATTTTACTTCCATCTCCATCCTTCTCCCTGCTGAGTTCTACAAGGGCAACCCTGAAACTAAGGAAATGAAAGCAGAGGCAGGTGAGCTTGGAAGAATCCAGAGCAAAGATGGTGGGGCAGTGCCCTGTTTGCCCTCATGGACCAGCCTCCACTGGGCACGCCAATGCCCAGCTGGGCCACCAATGAGGTTCTTTCAATGAAACTGTACAGACGGGAACATGCTATTAGTCTTCAACAGGAGGAGGAGGTTTGGAGAGTTGGGGCTGCTGCTCACTTGACCTCTGGTTAGTTGCACCACTGCTGCTTACCAGGAGGTAGAGGGACAAGGCAGTGGCAAGTTAGATGTGGTGCAAATGCATGAACAGAGCTGATGCAGCAAGCTTGCTGGGGTGTTTGCATTGTGTCAGCTATGGCTATCATGCTACTTTTTTCACTCCTGGAATTCAACTATTAATTCATGGGAATTAATAGATGCGTGGGAGGCCTCTTGGGCTTGCCGATCAGAACATCGGTGGTCTGAATCTTCCTGACAGGGTGAGCTCCCGTTGCTTGGTCCCAGCTCTTGCCAACCTAGCAGTTCAAAAGCACACCAAAAACTGCAAGTAGATAAATAGGTGCCACTCCGGCAAGAAGGTAAATGGTGTTTCCGTGTGCTGTTCTGGTTTCGGTGTTCCATTGCACCAGAAGCGGCTTAGTCATGCTGGCCACATGACCCGGGAAAACTGTATATGGACAAACGCCGGCTCCCTTGGCCTGTAAAGTGAGATGAGCACCGCAACCCCAGAGTCATCTGTGACTGGACTTAACTGTCAGGGGTCCTTTTTAACCTAGGCTGCATTCAAATGGTAGTTGATTCCATTCCCCAACAAATATTGATCATATTATATTTGGGCTTTCACATGATGTAACAGCCCCTTCTGGAAAAGCAATGGAATATAATGCATGCTTAGCACTCATTTCTGTATTATTTGGGAAACCGTGAAAGTAAAGTGATGGTATTTGGGGTGGTATACCAGCATACAGTTCTTTCCTGTCATTTTCATGGGGGAACAGAAGCACACATGTGCAAAAAGGGTGGGGAAATAGAGACACTGTCCAATGACATTCATTATTGTGCAAAAACCTACAGTTGCACAACAGGTACTGCAGTGTGAAAGGAACATCAGAAAACAGGGCAGAAGCCCTAGCATTATGATCAGGAAAATTAATGCAATGTTCCCCACATCTGAATGCGCCCCAAGACAGCAGACATCACTCATTTCCAAATGACAAAGTACAAGATGAGATCCAGAAGCTTGGCTACTGAGCAACAAGACAATCAGAACAAGCTCTGAGATTCCTAACTCCCCAAGCATTACAACAGCATCCATTTGAAGCCTAGGAAACTGCCCACATAAAAAGATCTTTCTTCTTAGCCATTTTGCCAAATCTTACCTTGCACAATAAGATGAACTCGTGATGTCTTTGGATGATTGTCTGTTTGTACGGAGCAGGTGTAAGGGCCTTCGTCATATATGTCCACGTTATGGATCTTGATACTGTACTGGGTTTTGGTGTTTGTGAGGATAACCACCCGATCATCTATTGACCACTTATCATTTCCAGCATAAAGGATAGTGCTGCGGTTCAGCCAAGCTACTCGCGTCACCCTGTCATCCACGGTACACCTGGAAAGGGAGGAAGAGGGAAAAGGAATGAGAAGGGCATTGCCATCGCCAAGTTAAGAACATCACTGAGAGTAAAGGTGGGTGGATCCGTCCATTCCTACTTCTCTCACTTTTTTTTTCAGTCTGAGGTTTGGTTCACCCCATTTATACACAATTGTGATTTTGTTAAGCAACTTTGCATGAAATTTGTATACACTTCCATGCACATTTCTCCTGACGTACAATTTTGAAATGAAAGTTTGCCTTGTATGTGCAAGTTTGCATTTTTTTTTTGTTATCTTTACAGATATATGCATTTTTCATGCACTTTTTGCTATTATATACATTTCTGTCCACATTCTTTACATGGAAAATGGCATCGCGAAATTCGGAGAAGTGTGAATGTTGAAGGATATCAGGCTTTCAGTTTGTGTATTTGTTTTGGAAGTGTGGATTTCACACTAAAATGGAACCTGAGTTAATTTCTCCCACATTCTCCAAAGCCCTGAGCAACCAGGTGATGCCCAGACCTTGTCTGACCTGGAGAGGGATGAACTGAGCCTGGTGGAGGAGGATGGAGTTCCAGCCACTTGGCAGGTCCATGGAAAGAGAAAATGCACTCAGGACCATTCTCATGAATCAGCATCCAATGGTTACCTTTCCTGCACAATTTACAATTTTGATCATGCAAAGGTTCTAAGTTGCATGGGAAGTCTATGCTAGCGGAGCAGGCTGTCCACCATAAAAGTTACTGTTCCAATATATATGAAATTATACATGGCATGGAGAAAGTTGATAGGAAATAGTTGTTCTCCCTCTCACAACACTAGAACTTGTGGACAACCAATGAAATTGAGCGTTGGAAGATTCAGGACAGAGAAATGAAAATAATTCTTCACACAGCATATAGTTCAACTATGTAACTCATTCCAATAGGTGGCAGTGATGGCCATGAACTTGGTTGGCTTTAAAAGAGAACTGGGAAAATTCACGTAGAAGGCTATTGATCGCTAGTAGCCACAATGACTATGTTAGGGTTGCCATATCTTGAAGAGCAAAAAAAGAGGACAGCCCGAGCCGCTGCCAGCCTGAGTCAGGGAAAAAGGGGCGTGGGTGTGCAGGGCTTCCACCGTGCCCACATGCCTGTTTCCCTGGCTCGGGCTGGCAGTGGCTGTGGCATGCAAAGCAACCTGAGGTGATCCCCCCAAACCCATACATTTCCTTTAAAATGTAAAAATTCACCCAGATGGGCATTTTGGCCCCCTAAAAGAGGGCATGTCCTGGTTTTCCTGGATGTAGGGCAATCCTAGACTATGTGCCACTTCAACTGTCAGAGGCTTTATGCCTCTGAATATCATCTGCTGGGAAACAAAAGGTGGGCAGAGTGCTGTTTTGGTCATGTCCAGCTTCGCACAGGCATATGGCCAGCCACTGTGAGAACAGGGTGGTGAACTAAATGGGGCCATTATCTGATCCCTTATGTTCCAAATGTGTAGCGTGTGATGGAGCTGAGTGATGGAAAATACAGTGGAGGGACATGTCAGCGAGCATGTTCGCCATTCTCCACCTCATGTGATTCTAACCATGTGGGAGAGGGGTGAACACTTGAACCAAGCCGCTGTGTGAAACTATTGCACCACCAAACCATGCAGCACCACCAATAAAAACACACTCCCAGGCTTTCATAACAGCAATGGCTAGACAGAAGGTGGATGCGTCTGACCATTAATCAGGTATTATCAGCTGCATATTGTGCAGCCCTTCATGTAGCTTCTTGGCCATCCATTGTAACCTCCATTCACTCACACTCTAAGCCCAAGATTACTTCCGCTGAGGAGAAATGGTTACGGGGCTACAGACAATAACATTACTGTGTGATCAAAGCCACCTCCTTGTAATTGGAGACCGCATGGCTAGCCACTGTCTGAATCCATGCAGGGAAGAAGTAGAGCAGGTGTTCACCACTCCACAAAAGACTGGACAACCATAGAGGACCATTTTGACTATTCATTGCCGTCATGCTCTCCACTTTGCTGCTCCCCCACCACTTAATATCGCAGAGCTTTAAGAAGTACATTTTCAGAGCGGTTAGTTACACTTGGCAAAGAACAAAGCCAAAAAAGGAAGGGGGAGGGAGAAAAAGACAAGAAAGGAAAGGAAAGGATGAGGATTTAGAATGTTCCTCAAGCACACATACCGCTTTAATTCCATTTGATAGAAATCCTGGGTTTATTTACCCGTAAGCTTGGCAGCAGCACCCACAGAAAAAGAATGACGGCAACAGCCACAGCAAATTCCCTGTCCATTAGGTAGAATAAAAGGCACCTTGATGGCCTGCTAGCATCTGCCAAGGGTTGTGTGCAGTGCAGCCTCCACTACAAAGCTATGCTGAGATAGAGAAGATGTAAAATAATATGCACTATTGCAATATTATATTGTAATGGTATAATTTTCCTGCACATAAAAATGTACACCCCAATGTGGCAATACTGCATCATAACACCCCCCCCCCCAAAAAAAAAGCTATGGGTTGTTCCCAATATATTGCTAGGTAACTCACTTCATTGGTACAATATATATATATATATATATATATATATATATATATATATATATATATATATATATACACACACACACACACACACACACACACACACACACACACACACATGTAAAAGGGGCTTGTGTATTGGTCTCCACCTCTCACCAAAACCTCTTGACCAATACCAATGAAATTTGGACACAACGTCACATGCGAATAACCGAGTGTCCACATACCATTTGCGTACACAGATGACACCCCAGTGCAAGGTAAAACCCCGTTTTGTAGACCTCAAACCTCAGACAGCAGACACTGCTGGGCATGCTGGGAAATAGAACCCAAAAGCTGTGTCTCCAAGGGCAGAACAGAGTGCATTCTGGGAAATAGAAGTCTCAGCCTGCGTCTCAGCAAACAATATGCTATAACTGCCAGAACGGCCATTCCTCCACAAAGGGCCATGCCGGGATCCTGCCTCTAGCCACCCACATCCCAAAACACGTCAGCTCAGGTTTGCAGGGAACGGAGCTAGGGACTTGCCTGCATTGCGGGTGGGGGCAGGACGGGGACAGGATAGCTCAGGTTTGTAGGGAACAGAACTGGGGGCCCACAGCAACGCGTGGCAGGGCCAGCTAGTGATTTATGATTGTGCAATAGAACTCTGCAGCATCCTCTAAGTCTGTTGTGGGTTCCCACAACCCACCAGTACAGATTTGGAGAGGGTGTGAGGCATGCATAGGAGAGTGAGAGTGGGAGGAGTTTGTGTCACAAGCAAAAAATACTTGCACTAACGGAATGAGTGCTCTGGATATAGCCTTATGGCTTCCAGGCCCAGTTTTTCGTGGACATATTCATTCTTTTGCCCCACTACTGCCCCCCCCCAAAAAAACCCCTCCACTTTCTTCTGGACAACTCTGTAAACAGTTACAGAGACAAACCTTCTTATTAGTAATTATACTGTTAACTGGAAAACTTCAAACAACAGCTTCTGATGGGCTCGATCCAGTGTTGGATATGATGTCACACTACAGCAGTAATAGGAATTTTCAGCCTAAGGACCAAAGACCATCACGGTCAACTTTCTGAATTGTGGGTGGGGCCAGAGGCACAAGATCAGGCATAGGCAAACTCGGCCCTCCAGATGTTTTGGGATTATAACTCCCATCATCTCTAGCTAACTGGACCAGTGGTTGGGGATGATGGGAATTGTAGTCCCAAAACATCTGGAGGGCCAAGTTTGCCTATGCCTGCACAAGATGGATGGGGCCTTTGCACAATAGGTTATATTCCAGCCTTGCAAAAGTCAGAGGTTTCTATAAATCCACACCTGCCCACCCTCCAATCAGGAAAGCTAGAGACACAATCACAGTTGAAGAACGCATTCCAGCTAAGGAAAGTCAAATGAGGAAGATAGGGAGGGTGGCCTAAACAGAGTTGTATAGAGAAGCACCCTCAATGGGTTGTGGCATTTGCCATGGCTGTACAACACAACATCAGATACAGAGCACATTGAGATGGATAAATGGTGTGAAGGAAATATAAATATATGCATATTATATAGCAGTGGAATAAATATCCTACACATAAAAGCAGATATCTTGGCTAAAACTGTGTTGGTGTTGTTTTAATAGACAGTTATATTTCGGTCTCAGCTGCACATTCAACTTAAACATTTTGCACGTACACACCAAAAGAAAACTTCTTTCAAGGCAACCTCACAAACAGTTCCAGACACAGGGAATAGGTTGCTACCAGCCTTCGTATAAGCAAGTCCAAAACAGAGTAATGGCCTGCAACTGACTCAATCTTTTGCTAGCTATGGTGTCATGCTACAGCAACTAATCAACTCTTTCCTGTATCATCATCATCATCATCAATTTATTATCATTAATTTGTGAATCGCCTTCTGAACCACTGCCTCAAGGCAATTCACATGTAAGATATTTAAAAGCACAAAAGCAGAAAACACAATTAAAACAAGACTAAAGACCTAAAAAGTGGACTCCTGAGGTAAAGACCAATTTATCCACCTGGGAAAGCCTGTCAGAACAAAAATGTCTTGAATTGTTTCAAGAAAGTACAGATTGTGGGTGCCTGTTGTATCTTGCCTGGGGTGCTAGCTATTCCACAGGACAGGAGCAGCTACACTAAAAGCCCTTCTCCAAATTCCTTCAGGTTGGGTTCCTGAGATTTTTGGCATTCACACGACAAACTCTCCGGAAGACCACAGCAATCTACTGGGTGTACACCTGTAATAAGTAAGAGGTTCAGTTGACAGATGTGCTCAGTTCCTCTATGGGCCGGCATCACCATTCCCATGGCCACAAGTGGCTCACCAGCTTCTTAGAGGTCTAAGAAATTCTGAGTGACATAAACTCAGGCCCGGCCCTACAATGAGACAGGCATCTGCCTCAGGCGGCAGATTCCGAGTTGCAGGAAGCAGTCAGAGCTGTGAATGCCCTGTACCCACTATGCTAGCCTGCTGCCCTCAAGCGCAGTGGCAGGCACTGTTCTTTCATCACTAAGATAAAACTAGCAGTCCAAAATGCCTTGAGCCAGCCCTGGCTAAACCCCACAGCAACTCCTTGCAAAGGAAACAGGACACTCCATCATTGATTCCCTCTCTCCATTGTGGGCCCAGCCGCTCACTTTCCACTTGACAATTTCCTCCTCCGTTCCACCGTGCAGAGTTTTCGGCACTGCTCGTTCCACTCTCCAGCAGCCCACTTCCTATCCATCTTCATCGTGACTTGCGACTGCAGCAGCCCTGCTGTTCTGACGCCGGAGCCCTCCCTTTATTCAAATTAACTGTGGGAGAGCTAAGCGCAGCCTAGTTAAGTTGGGCCCTAAGGGGATTGCAGTCTAGTGGACTATTACTCCTGTCTCAGTTCATTATAATGAATAATAAAGAGATACTTACACACGTTTTTGGTAAATTATTCATTGCATGGACTGGAAAAAATCAGGGCAGTAATATGTAAAACAGACAACTTGCATGTCTGTGTTCATATAAATATCTAGCATAAAGCCCTTCAAGGAACTCGGCGGTCTCCTCATTAAAGATGAAGTACAAGGATCACGGTTTGAAGAGACAATCAGGATGCCTTCATGCTGTCTTTGTGCAGTGGGTGGAAAGGGGAAAAAAAGGAAACTCTGATGTGTAAATTCTGACTTTGTGCAAGGCCAAATGGTTTTCTCTTTCTTCCTTTCTCCCCTCATTCTGAGCCTTTATTTATTTATTTGGTATTCATGTATAGATTCAACTGCTACAAACAGGGCTGTGTGCATTTCTCACAGAAGACAAAAATAAAAATAAAAATCCAATCCAAAATCAGCTGCCCTCCCTGCCACCAAATAAAAGTGTCAGATTATGTGACTTTTCCACAGAGAACATTTGTGTCATGTTTTTCCCCCTCCCTGGCATAATTTATTCCACAGTGGTTGTTCTTTATTTATTGACTGCATTTATATCCCACTCTTTTTATGCTTCAAAGTAATATGAAGATTCTGTCTTCCTAGAAGAAACTTAGGATGTTTCTCAGTTTGTGACTTATTTTATTTGCCCAGGCAGGCAAATAATGTGACCCGTGAGAGCAGCAAATTAACCAGAGTGCACAACTGTGATGGAATAAAATTAGGACAAATCTTTATTGACACCAGCAGGCAGGGCAAGGGTTGTCATGGCATTGGGTCCCAGGATCAGTTCATCATTCCACAAGCCCCATGTTGATGGAATGGATCCGCTGGGTTTGTGAAATATACTTGGAGTCGAGAGTGAATTTCATGCTCTTTATTCAGCTCGTAGTCATCAAGGAGAAGAAGAGAATAATGCCCTTTTCCCAAAACCATCTGCTTATATACATTATTTACACAATGGGCTTTGTGTGATTGGCTACTTCAGGGCTACACCTGTGGGCCAATCAGTATGTGGATTGACTTCTGCCAGCAGCCTGATTGGCTGCTCCTACAGGCCAATCAGATTGCAGATTCACTTCTGCCAGCCGCCTGATTGGCTGCTCCTACAGGCCAATCAGATTGCAGATTCACTTCTGCCAGCCGCCTGATTGGCTGCTCCTGCAGGCCAATCAGGTTGCGAATTCACTTCCACCTGCAGTTGGATTGGGTGGCTCCTGCGGACCAATCAGACTGCTGATTCTGGATCCTATTGTTCTATGATTCAGCTCAGTACATAACAGTTTGGATTGCTCCAAACCTGTACGGCGGGAGTCTGCCAGTGTTGAAACTTGCCATGGTGCAAGCCAAGAAAGCAAGGTCTCCCTGGGGGAGCAGGGTGCAGAATACAACCAGACAGATACTGAACCCATACTTGGGTTTGCTGTGGGTCAATCCTCCCCTCAGGCCCCTTATGCCCCCCCCATAATATGCTGACCCTGCCCAATGCCATTTCTGCCCTCATACAAACAATGTTCTTCCGCCTAACAACAGAAAGTCATAATTTTACTGAGGGAAAGGCAGGAAAAACCCAACCATGTGCCAATCAGGTTGGGGGGGGATCATTCCTGGCCCTGTCAACCAGACTAGTGACCCAAAATTGCTCAGTGAACTGGAAGGACATGAAAACAGGATTGGATGGCATGCTTATCTATGGTATGGATAGGCAAAAATACATAAAGTGTTTCACAATCATATAATAAGGAGATAATTTTTTAAGGTGTGGGGAAAATATAAAGACCTACTATAACCTAAGACACCTTGGTGGTTATCACCAATTGAGGCATTGTCACTTAAAACATTGGCAGGGGAAGGGAGAATGGCCAACATACAGAGATTTATTAGTAGAACAGGAAGGAAAATTAAAACTATGAAGAAATATGAAGAAATAAAATAGCATCTTCAAAGTTGGTTGCACCATAGACAGCTAAAAGATATTTTAAAGAGGACAATAAGAAAGGTTTTTCATATTTGGTTTCCAAATTCCTAAAGGAAGTGATAGAAGAAAACTCAAAATTATTAAAAATGGAATATAATATCCTTTTGGAGTGGGAAACTAAAGATGAAGAAGTTGGTAATGACAAAATGGGCAAAGATATAGGCCACAATATACAATTTGAAGACTGGATAAAATTGTGGAAAGTAAATTTGTGGAAAGTAAATTTGATGATATATACGTGGTATATATCACCAGTCAAACTAGCAAAAATGTATAAAAATGAAAAGAAGGAGTGTTGGAGGAGTAAGGCTGAAGGTATTTTTTATCATATGTGGTGGGATTGTAAAAATGTAAAATTGTATTGGGAAATGATATATAATGAATTGAAGAAAATGTTGAAAATAACATTTGTTAAACAACCAGAAGCCTTCCTGTTAGGTATTTTAGGTCAAGATCTACCAAAAGAGGACACTATTTATGTATGGTACTACAGCGGCAAGAATTCTGATAGCACAAAAATGGAAGACTGGTGAATTTCCAACTAAAGAACAATGGCAAGAGAAATTGATGAATTACGCAGAACTGGCAAAATTGACCGGCAGACTTTGAGAAAAGGACAACAGTGACTTTGAAAAAGAGTGGGAACCATTCATAACATATTTGCAGAAACAAAAAAAGAAGACTATTCACTTGATGGCAGGATTTAAATAAACACTCACCTCTTTATTAACAAAGAGCATTTAAAATAACAAAGAAATGATATAGTGTACTTATAAGAAACAGCAGTATGTAATAAGGGGGGGGGGCAAACCAGAAGTATAGTTAAAACTATGGTTTTCCCAGTAGTGATGTATGGAAGTGAGAGCATAAAGAAGGCTGATCACTGAAGGATTGATGCTTTTGAATTATGGAGCTGGAGGAGATTCTTGAGAGTCCCATGGATTGCAAGAAGATCAAATGTATCCACTCTGAAGGAAATCAGTCCTGAGGGCTCACTGGAAGGACAGATCCTGAAGCTGAGGCTCCAATACTTTGGCCACATCATGAGAAGAGAAGACTCGCTGGAAAAGACCCTGATGCTGGGAAAGATTGAGGGCACTAGGAGAAGGGGACGACAGAGGGCAAGATGTTTGGACAGTGTTCTCGAAGCTACCAACATGATTTCGACCAAACTGTGGAGGCAGTGAAAGACAGGAGTGCCTGGGGTGCTCTGGTCCATGGGGTCACGATGAGTTGGACACGACTAAATGTGTTATTGATATGAGATGTATGTAGTGATAGAAAAAGAAAAGTGAATATTTTTTAAAAAAACACACCAAAAAAACCAAAATTACTCAGTGAAGGCTCTAACGCGAGGGTGGGTGGACAGGAAGCTCTCAAAGCAAAATTGTTTATACAGTGGAACTTCGGGTTACGTACCATCCTCCTTAAGAATGCTTCGGGTAATGAGCTCTGCTAATCCGGAAGTTGGTGTTCTGGGTAGCAAACTTTGCCCCAGAATGTGAGCGGGCATTGTGTGATGGCGGCAGGAGGTCCCATTAGCAAAAGCGCACCTCAGGTTAAGAATGGTTTGGGGTTAAGAACGGACGTCCGGAATGAATTAAGTTCGTAAACGGAGGTACCACTGTATAGGCTTTTCCTTCTCCTCTTCAGCAAGGAGTCATGAGACAGCTTTTTCCCATGAGCCATCACACAGAGAAGATACTGGACAAAACCTTGCCCAGTATTTTGCTGTAATCCATGGGCCACAGTGCCACTAGGCAAAGGTGTCCTATGCTTATTGGGCACTGAACAAGGCTTTTACTTATTTATTGCATTTGCATCCTACTTCCCCTCCCCTCCCCTCCAAAGAGATCCCCACAACACCCCTGTGAGGTAGGTAGGGCTGAGAGGCAGTGACTGGCCTAGAGTCACCCAGTGAGCTTCATGGCCGAGTAGGAATTTGAACCCTGGTTTCCCAAGTCTTAGTCTGACACTCTAACCACTATGCCACACTGGCTCTATTCTGCAGACACTGTGGAGATTATGATAGTCATAAGAGCTGCAAAGACACCATAGCCAGGCCTCACCTTCTACCACTGAAAATCTTATTCAATAATTTCTCTGGCTTTTTTTTATTATTATTTTTAGATTTCAGCATACATTGCCTATACTTTTTGTAAAGATGGGGAGAAATTTGATTGTTGGGGACTTAAAAACGAAGAAAAGAAATAACAAACTGATGTGGAAATACAGAGAAATGAGCTTAATAAAAAATGGGGGGGGTGAGAAAGCAAGATAAACTGAAATTGAAATGTTCACCAATCCCAAGCAGGGAACCAAATGTCATTATTTTGTATTTGGACCACAGTTTTGTGTCGTCGCCCCCCCCCCCCCAGGAAGTGCAGGTGGGCGGATAGCAAGCTTAGTTTATTTGCATTCAAATGCATTCCTACTCGTAAACAAGTCTGTCTGCCCAAAGTGGAGATATAAAAATAAAAAGCAGGTGCTGAATAACTCTACCAAGTGCCCCTATAATTCTTGCTCAGAAACCACGGCCACTTAGCTTGCTTAAGCCTATGGTGTTTCCTCTTCATTCCCCTTTCTAACCTTTTCCCAATTGACCAGGATTATGACAAAGCCCCCACTCAGTGAGGGCCTAAAGAGATTCCTTCAAAAGTCTTTAGGCAAGCTCCAACAAAGCTCGATACTGAATCAAGTCAGGAGGTTTCCCCTAGAAAGGATCCAATTAAAGCAAATGCAAACCTCAAGTTAATGTTCTCTTGGAGGTTTCCAGTCTCCAAAATAATCATGCTACTGTAAAATACACAAAAAGAAAAGAGAACTCAAACTCCAGAGTTCCCAAGGGAATGGAAATAGCTAGGTTTTGTTATTGTTGTTTACACGACCTCCACCCTAATGTCCCAGGGTGGGTAACAATGTTAAAACACAAGTCTATAAACTATTTGAAACAGCTTAAAATCACAGCCATCATTTTAAAATATACATGACAAGGGTCAAAAGCAGATCCTACTAGTGTCCCTGTTTTCCAGGAATTTACAGAAGCCGTCCCAGTTTCTGATTTGATCCTGGAATGTCTTGCTTTTCCTCAGGGCGTCCCTATTTTCACTGGAGAAATGTTGGAGGTTATGCAAAAGCTAGGGTAAAGAGACATGTCTTCAGCATTCTCTGGAAGCTGTATGGTGAATGTGCTAGGCATACCCCTGTGGGGAGTTCCACAACTTAAGGGCTACCTCAGAGAAGGCCCTGTCCTGGGCCCCACAAGCACTTGAGCCTCTGAAGGTGTAGGAAATAGCAAGAGGGTCTCCTCTGAGGATCTTAGCCCCTAACAGGGTCTGTAGGGAAGGAGGCAGTTTCAGGCCAAAGTCAATAAGGTTGTTGGGGTCTAAGTCATTCATTCTGTGCGGAGACTGAAATAACTTCCTTGACGGCAGGAATAGTAAGTGAGGAGGAGAGGGTAGCACACCTGGCCTCCAGGAATGAAGGGGAAGCAATGTGTCAGGGAGGTCAGTGCTGTGGGGAGCAATGGCAGGAGCACCGAGTTGGCTCCACTGGTGTACCAGCACAGCATTGATCTCCTTAGCCGTTCTCCTCCACAGCGGTGTAGCGAGCCACCACGACACCTGGAGCGGCAAATTGCCATGCACTGGGGGGGGGGCGTCGCTATGTAACGACGCATGTGTGCTACATAGAGGGGGATTGCTCCCCACACGACTTCTAAATGGAGCCTAAACGGAGCATCCAGGCTCCAGGTAGATAGCCCACTGGTGCAGCGCACCGCGCCGTGCCGAGCAAGCTTTATACCAGGAGGCTGGAGGGGCTCACCTTGGGAGTCGCTGGGTGGGGCGCCAACTGTCAAACCCCCCTCATAGTGGAATCCTGGGCGGCCTGCCCCCTACACCCCCTGGCTCCACCCCTGCTCCTCCATATGTTCTAGTAAGTGGTATCAGCTGTGCTGCTAGAAGGCCAACTCACCAGCTGCTTCTACTTTATAAAACCTCTTCACTGCTTCAAACAATTCACCTGGGAAAAAAGTTCTGCAGTAGTGGGCTGTTTTGCAATGTACTACTGGGACTCATGACACCCAAAAGACCTTGAAATGTCCACAGACATGGTTGGTGAAATATGATTGCTGTAACTCCTACCATTGAGCAACCAGATAATGCTATCAGTACAGATCACCTAGTTTGCCAGGGATGAGGAGCAACATAAAGAACTCTAGGGAACTCAGAAACTTGCACTCTGTAGTTGGCACATTGCTGGACTAAATAAAGGTCTTGCCCTAATGTGGACTTTGGATTTCCTCCCTTAGTGGCCAACACAACCACCTTTGGTGTGTGTGTGTGTAACTTGAAGACTAAACTTAGACATTCAGCTGTGAGATCTTAAAGTGAAGGAAGAGGAACGTTTACTACCTGAAGATGGGACCTTATCTTCAGGATGCATTTCCTTCAGCAGCCAGGGTAGAGCAACAATGGGTTGGAATGTATCTACAATTCTGATAATGCCTGTGTGGCATGTATGTAGAAACAAGCCTACTCCACCAACAGGTGAACTGGCATGTTTTGCTCTGACCCATTTGCCTCTGGCTCTGCCCATCACTGGCATGTGGCCCCCAGAACATTGCCTGGAAGGGAATGTGGCGCCTGCATTCTAGTCTGATGAGATCAAAAGCTTGCACAATATTCTGTGGCATTTTAGATGACTTATTAAAGGTATTGCCGTAAAGTTATTGATTTATTTTCAATTGAACAGGACATCTAACCCAGTTCTTTGCAGAGTTTGTTCTAAAATTGTCCACTTTCACAGCATGTTTCTTATATAAATACATGACCAGGCCTCCATATTTTGCTGTCAAGATTTCCAGGAATCTTAGGACAAATCACCACGGGAGTGTGGACCTTTGGGGGGGGGGGGGGGTTGGGGGGAGAGAAGATTTTAATGACCCTCCTCCATGCAAAGGGTTTATAACTGATGGATTGTTCCTTTCCATCTTGCAGCCCCTCTGGTCACATAGTGGATGAGACCCAATGGCATTCCGTTCTTGGAGTCTAGGAGTGGGGGGCAGAGGGAGAAAGGGAAGATTTATTTGCCATCATCAGAAATAAACACAGTTCCTCAGAAGTAAACACAAAAGAATAGGACCTGGCTGGGTTCCCAACTCGTTAAAGATGCAAATTAGAAACAGGCCATCAAAACATGAGGTTGCGCTAATCCTTGCTCAACAACACAAATCGTCAAATTAGCCTCCAGTACAATGACATTTGTGGCATGTAGTGCCAGGTTTAATACAATAGGTCCTAAAGGGAAGGATAGGGCCTATCCAGCTTCCGCTTTGTCACCAGTGATATTTATTCATGGTAATGAGGACAGAAGGCTCTTAGCCTTAACTCCCAATCCCTTCTGCTGGCACAGTTGCTGCTAATGCAGCCACAGGTTTATCCTTCCATTTATTGGAAAACTTCCATTCAAGTTCCTTCTCCAAGTTTCTTGGCGCTTTTCTTATCAGCCGTGTGAAGGCTCAGAGTTTTCAGAGAGTAAGAACATCATTTATTCAAACCATCGGAAGTGCTGGAGGAGGGTCAGGCTCTTCTGGATAGCTGCTTAAGTGCACAAGAAGAGTCTGGCTGGATCAGGCCAAAGACCCATATAATCCAGAAATCTGTTCTCATAGTGGCCAACCAGATGCCTGTATGGGAAGCCTTACAAGAAGGACAAGCTGCCAGTTTATTTATGGGCCTGAGTTAAGATCATAGCTGCCAAGTTCTCCCCTTTTTTAAGGGAAATTCCCTTATGCGAGAAAAGGGGAAACTTGGCAGCTATGGTTAAGATGCTCACTCTAGTGTTCAAAGCCCTAAGGAACGTAGGTCCCCGATATCTAAAAGATCCCTCTGTTCCTTCCCTACAGACTTGTTGGGTATTAGGATCAAGAGAGGAGGCCCTAATGGTTATTCCACCTGCCTCTGAGGTTCAAGAGAGGCCTTCTCCATTGAAAAACTAATTATTTTTCAGGGGAAAGATTAAAATATTACTAATTATATAGCTGATTTTGCTTCTGCAAAAGCAAAAGTGACGTCTCATAAATTCAGCCCAGAGCATGTATTTTTTGTTTTAATGTTAATAATTGGAATGGACGTTTTATGTCCACACATATGCTGTCAAGTATTTACCATGACATACAGATTGTGCAATGAAGATCTTGACTTGCGCAGGATTTTGCTTAGGAACACACTTCCTTGGGGGTAAGCCCTATTAAACATAGTGGGACTTACTTCTGAGCCGACACACAGAAGATTGTGTGGTTCATCTCCTGATGCCAAAGGGATTTAATAACCAAACCTACCCAGCATGCTGCTCAATCTCCTAGCCCTTGGCAGTTGAGCAATAAGGAAGCATTCACTGGGCACAACTGCTGTGTGCAAAGTGCTCTGGGTAAAGCCTGCTTCTCACTGCTGGTACCCATTTCCTGTTGTACAGAACAGAGAACAGGACTCAACCTCTTGAACCTCTTTTTGGTGCCAGGACGCAATCTCAGAATATGTGGGTTTAAATTTTAAAAATGAAAGTCATTTTGAGCACGTACAGAATGCCTTTTATTCATCACCAATTAACCACACCACCAACCATCACATGCTTCTACTGTCAAGGGATGTGATTGTCCAGGCAACCTGCATGTTGTGTTTAGGGACAGTTAACTAACTGTGCAACCTTCTCTTAAGTGCAACCCAGTTTCCACATCACCCACCCATACATATCCATATCTCTCTCTCTCTCTCTCTCTCTCTCTCTCTCTCTCTCTCTCTCTCTCTCTCTCTCTCTCTCTCTCTCTCTCTCTCTCTCTCTCTCTCTCTCTCCCTTTACCCTAAAACAAGCCCTGCTGCAGGACTGTGGGTTGAGCCCTGCCAAAGAGGGCCATTAACAAACACAGTTTAAGATTTCCAAGGCAGGGCTGGGTCCTTGCACCTTGAATTTTACAACTTATGCACCAGCCAAAACATGTTAACCTGGGCATGTTGTGATTGACTTAATATAATAATGAACAAACAGTGGAGGCTGGCTCCTTAAAGTGAACCCTACCCACCTTAGTCCACCCTAATCCAGCCTCTACCTGCCTGCTTTCTTACCTACAGCCAGGCCAGGGGGTGGTACTGCATGCCAGCTTCTTCTTTCTCAATCTCAGGGTGGCCCTTGTAGACCCCAGCAAGAAAGGAGAGGACGGGGAGACAATTAGAACAAGTTGGCTCCACCTATCAATGGTTCTGGCGCCATCTACTGTTGGCTTCCCCAACTTTCTTCCACTCTTCCAATCCGGCCACCATGACAAAGTATCTGCAGACTCTATTCTGATTTTTTAGTAACTACAGTATTGGTGAATGAGGGTTCACCAATAATTTCCTTGCTTAGGAATTTGTTTCCCTCCTTTGAACTGGCCAAAAAGTAGCTGGCCAGTTCTAGCATGGTCTGAATTTCTATTCTGTGGCCCAAGGAAAAGAGCCAGGGAGGAAGCAACTGAATGACACCCACAGACAGTATCGACAGAATCAAGGAGGCTGATTAAGGGACATGATCCAGCAAAATGCCCTCTTCATTGCAGCCCACTGTTTGCAGAGTTGTGTGCTTGCTGAACAGCAGCCTCAATCAGCTGCCTATGTAAGAATTCAATCAGTGCTAATCTAACACAATGCACCACCTGCTCCCCAGCTGATTTCTAGTGTTCTTCAATCAAAAGGAGGGGAGGGGGGAGGCAAGTAAAGAGTTTATTGCCAGCAGTGTTAGCAGACCTGAAATTCAAGAACCTAGAGCCCTCTAGTCTTCTTTGTGTTGTGTTATATATATATATATATATATATATATATATATATATATATATATATATATACACACACACACACATATTATATATATATATATATATATATATATATATATATATATATATATATATCTTCAATCTTTGAAGTGGGGAGGGAGTGGGAAGAAAGAAATAAGAAGATGGAGAGAGAAGATTCAGTGCTCTTGCAACTCGCTCTGTAATTAAGTGCCAGCAATTAACATGTGTTAATAGAAGGCTATGGCCACAATGAATCAGGCATCTCACCACAAAATGTGTTTTTTCCTTCCCCTGTTAGGCAGAAATGCTGCCTCAAGCTCACCAAAGCGAGCACAGCCCATGGCACATGGGTGCTGGAGACGAACAACATTTTACCAGCGCTTTATATTTCTGCAGAAAATCTTCATCAGTTCATTAGTCACAATGAATGGATAGCCATTACAAATAAAGTATCAGGCAAGCTTTCAGGGAGTTTTAAAGTTTTTAGCTTTCTTGGCTGACTGCAAGTAGAATAAACACGCTAATTTAGATCACACTCTAGGGCACCAGAGAAGTTTCCAATGCAAACTGAGGTCGCAAAATACACTGATTTGTTCAGGAAATTGCTGCAAAGTATTTTTCAGTTCAAAATGTCCTAGGAACATAGCTGTCAAGTTCTCCCTTTTTAAAAGGGAAATTCACTTATGCTGAATAGGCTTCCTCGTGAGAAAAGGGAAAACTTGACAGCTATGCCTAGGAAACACGGGTCACATGCCCACATTATTCCACACACAGCACAGGTAGAGAACCTATGGCCTAAGGGGCTGTGTGCAACTGCCCACCTTCTTCAATGTGGCCAAAGGAGAAAGAATGAATGGAGGAGAGTGGATAATGGATGAATGAAGGGGTGGGAGAGTTGGTGCTTGTGCATTCATATTTGTACATGTGTCTATGAATGTATGTGTGTGAATAATAAGAGAAAGGGTGTCCTACCCACTTTTTGCTTTAGAGTCACCCATAGCCCCTGAACATTTACACCAAGGGAACACAGTCCTCAGCCCACCCCTGGTGTACAGATTCTGACAAGACTTTCAGTGTAAAGTGTAAATTATGTAGGTTTGCATTAAAAGCTGAACCTCACTGAATTTATCCCCCATCCCTCAGTGGCAGCAGGAGCCAGGGCAACAAGTGAGTAGGCTCCACTGAACAGAGTAGAACTTGCTTTCAAATAAACATGTACAGTATAAGATTGCATTAGGGCCACTTCAAAATATTCTGATCCCTTTGCTACCATTCCTAGTCAACTGTGTTCCTTTTATCAATGTTTGAAGCTTGTTGTATACACACACCCGTGATTGCCTTCAGGAGTTGAACTCGACTTGAGTAGAAGAGAAGGCCGAAATCTTTTTGATCGTAGGCAGAAGTTGCAAATGTTTACTCTTCCATATACATCCCCCCCCCCCATACACCACTGGAAGAGAATTCATCTGCAGTTGAACAGCTTGATCCTGCCACAATTCAGCACTCACCAATGATTTCAACTACAGTTAATTGTTTTCTCTCTCACTGAAATAAATGAAGTAAAGGGACCCCTGACCATTAGGTCCAGTCGTGACCGACTCTGGGGCTGCGGCGTTCATCTCACTTTACTGGCCAAGGGAGCGGCGTACAGCTTCCAAGTCATGTGGCCAGCATGACAAAGCCACTTCTGGCAAACCAGAGCAGCACATGGAAATGCAGTTTACCTTCCCGCCGGAGCGGTACCTATTTATCTACTTGCACTTTGACATGCTTTCGAACTGCTAGGTTGGCAGGAGCTGGGACCGAGCAATAGGAGCTCACCCCGTCGTGGGGATTCAAACTGCCGACCTTCTGATCAGCCAGCTCTAGGCTCTGTGGTTTAACCCACAGCGCCACCCGCGTCCCCTCACTGAAATAACTGGCACTTAATAATGTTCAGCTTTGGTCAGACAGTGCCCAATTGTTACAAAACATCATATTTTCATTTGCATTGAATAATGTGGAATTTTGTTTTCATATGCAAACACCACCAACATGGAACTCTGTATGTGTATCAATGGATTAGGGAAAGTGACTTGGTTGGGTGAATGGAAATGGAAAAACAATGTGTGGGGAAAGGGTCTAGCACCTTCTTCTCTACTGCTTCTCTCCTGCAAATCCCCCTCCACAAAGCTGCTTTCCTTACAATATGTGGCTTCATATCACATTTATATGTACCACACAGTTTGGCTCTTAATAGGGTTCAGCTCAAACTTCCTCTTCCTACCCATCTCCAATTATTGCCAAAGATGTATTTCATACAAGGATCCCAAGTTCCAATCTCTGCAACTCTTAAATGAAATGGAGAAGTTTCAGCCATCGGGGGAATGAGTCTCAGGGTCTTGGCAGCATGCCCAGAAGGATTATTATACAGCAGGTTGGGTTCTGTAGTAATTATCTTCCAAACAGCTGGACTAGTTGGATAAACTCTCTGTATCTTAATACATGATGCAAGAACAGCCATGGAGAATTAAACTGCAATTGTAGATTGTCTGGGCAGATAGGCAGAAGTGGAAAGCTTAGATAGAAGTTTCCCTAAGCTTCAAACTTATGAGTAGCTGGGAGCATCCCGCTTCTAGATCCATTGAAAACACCCTGAAACTCCACACTGTCCCTCCCCCCCTCCACACTTTCCGCTTCTCCCTTTATTGCCCCATATGTTTATTGCCTGCCACAAATGAAGACCTTCACCATTCAAATATTTACATATCTTTGTTTCTGTCTTTTGGTGGTCTGAATCACAAGACGAGCCTGCTCTATCATGACAAAGGCTCATAGAGACAAGCATGTAACTCACAGTGGCCAACATGATAGTGACGATCAATTCAATTTATAACCTCCCCACACTATACCATTAGGTCCCAGGGCAGGTTATAGCAATCTGAAATCCAGTATTTCAAAAGCTTAAAACAAATTACAGTGACAGGAACAGGGTAAGCCCTAAAGACATAGTTATCAGATGCCAAAGATGCCCACAGAATGCCCACCGGAAGGACCCAAGCACAACTGTTCTCTCCCCACCTGTAATCCTAGTAGCTATTTATTTTTTTCTTTGTGAACTACAAAGCCCTATAATCCAAAGACAAAGGGTCAATGGCTGAGCAGAAGAGAGCTAAAGAACTAAATTTCCAAAGCATGTCTAAACTGGACTCATGAATCCAAAGTCTGAGCATTGGCATTTCCAACTACTATTACTTCACCAACCCCATCGTTCCTACAATTTGTGTTCAGAGATGTGCAGTGTGATGCCAGCATGATGACAAAACAGCAGAAGGCAAATGTTTACTTGGTTTTCCCGCCTCCGCCTGGCTCATCTGTAAGATTTGCAGGTTTGCATAACACAAAGTTTGAGTTTTTAATTAAAGCCAGATAAACTGAAGCATTTTTAGAGCTGTTTGCCATGAGGCATATGGTTGTTGGTGGCCAAGAGAAGCCAGGATAAAGGGTATTATGGTTCACATTATTAATTCCATTTACATCTTGCCTTCCTTCCATGATGGGAGTCAAGACAGAGAGTGGTTGCAGTCCAGTTTTATACCTCATGCATTGCATGCCAAAGGACAAAAGTTCCAGCCCTGTATCCCTAGACAAATCTAGGAAAGGCTCCTTCCAATCTGAACCCTGACAGACTAGACAATAGTGGACTAGATGGACCAGTGTTTTGACTCTGCACAAAGCAGCTTCCTACGTATGGTCCCATTTATTTTATTTTTATTTATTGCCTTTATAGCCCACCTTTCCCCACTGAGAAATTGAGGTGGCACACATGGTTCTCCCCTTCCTCATTAAATCTCCACAAGCACCTTATGAGGTAGCTTAGGATGAGTGATGGTGATTGGCTCAAGGTCACTCAGAGCTTCATGGCTGAGAAAGGGATTTGAACCCTGGTCTCTCATGTCCTAGTCCAACTCTCTAACCACTACACTACACTGGCTCTGAATGCACTTGGGGTTCCCAGGCAGTCTCCTATTCAGGCACATCCTAGACCCTGTAGCTTTAGCAATGATGTTGCGTCATGTTATTTCATTCTTTGATCAGCAATACGGGAATCTGGAAATTACTATTTTATCAGAATTCCCCAGGTGTAGTGTCACTCGAGGGCATTGTGGGAAACTAAAAAGGCAGAACTCAACCACCATATTGCTGACTGAAGAACCATAAAATCTGGGGCTTCGAGTAAGCATCAATGTTCGGTCCTGTTGGCGTTCTGGTGCCTCCTAGCAGCTGCCCATTGCTGCCATCCCTGACAGCTGTTGTTGTTATAATATGTTTACAATATATCCCATCTTTTCCCCTGAAGGGATTTAAAGTGGCTTACAGATAAAAACAACCACTTAAAACATAGGGGGGGGGGGAGACAATTAAACATGGATAGAATCAAAACTCTTTCCTCTCTCTCTCATACCATACCAACAATTACAATAAAAACAGCACAGCCCCAGTGCTTACATTAAAAGCAGTCAGTTCCCAAAAGTCTGTTCCCAAAAGTCTTCACCTGCTAGCACAAAAGTCAACAAGAAGGGAGCCAGTCTAGCTTCTCTAGTGAGACAATGGCAAAGGACCAAGATAAGAACAGGTAAGCCTAAAATTGAATCAGGTTGGATTCAGAGAGAAATACTTGATTATTATAACATGCTTTGTGTGGTGCTACCCTTGAATCAGGTCTGGAAGATGCAGTTAGTGCAGTGTGGATTTCTTTTTAACAAGCAATATTTATCACTGTTTTTACTGATTATTATTTTTATAAAAATGTTCTTATTGTAATTTTGTACGATGTACTACACCTTGCTGTATTTCTATGAAAGTTCAGTTTATAAATAAATAAAATGCACTCTGGAAATAAGAGTTTTCACCAACATATAAAAAGTTGTGCCTGCACACATCTTCCCCCGTTAATGTAGAGTTGCCATATTTCAAAAAGTGAAAATCCGGACACACTTGTTGAGCTTTTTTTGCCCAAAGATGTTTTTGCCCAAATTTGTTGGACACCCCCCACAATCTAAAACAGAGAGAGAGAGTTTTGAGCTATTTTAAATGGAATTCATCAACATGCACACTACCAAACATTTCAGCAATTTCTGCCCAGATGCTACTTACAAGGCCTGAATGCTGGACGTATGGCAAACCTAAGCAAACATTTCCTGTTGGATGACACCTGGCCACTTAGAGCTCAGTTCAGTGATGGCTGGTGGGTATTGGGAGTCACAGGGCAGAAGACAGGGAGATTCATAGTAGGTGGTGTCAGAGCAGCATCTCCCTCCCTGCTGAGCTTTACAAGGGCAACACTGAGGAAGTTGACAGGCAGTGCCACCCCCATTGACTGGTTTTAAGAAAGAGGGCAGGTAGGGAGGAAGGAGGGTGGGAGGGGCTAGCTGAGTGCAGAGTGATATTAATGTGGTACTTTATAAGAGCCAGAACTTACGAAAGAGTGAAGGCAGTGTGAGTTTGTAGCAGTTGAAGATTATCCAACCCTGCCTCCCAGGCACTCTGGTTGAAAATGGCTGAATTCTAGCCCTGAATTGGATGCTCTCAATGAGTAAAATGCAGAGCCCCTCCCACTTCCCCCCTCCCCACTCTTGTGCTCTCCTTACATGTTGCTGTAATTGATAATTGCAACACTTTGTAGACAGTCTCTCTGGCTAAACAGATTTTGTTTCCTAGTTACAGATTGGCACAAATTTCTAGAATTCAATTCGGGTCCACTGCCCTAGTTGGATTGCATGACACCAAGGGGCAGGGCTAGTAAGAATGGCTGCTGCTCCCCACTCTTGTGTTGATCGAACATGTGAGTAGTTCCCCTGAACACGGCTCAAGGGGGTGGAAGATTTGTTCTTAGCACTTCCTATTTTGGTTATGCAAGAGAAAATCAAAAAAAGTTCCTGTTTATTGAAAACGGGGGTAAACACGTCATTCCAATACACAGGGAAGAGGAAAGGCACTTGATTCAATTTTCTTAAGGCGGCAGAGCAATGGAATTACTATCCAAGCTTCCCGCAGGCAGAAGCAATAACCTATAAAGAAGAAGGGAACTCTGTCGCAGGATGATGAAGCCATATTTTATGGGAAGTGTTATGAAGCATCCCTGCCAAATGAGAAATCTGTAAATTACCTGGGTAAGCAATCAGCCCAAGATTATAATTGCCAATTTGCAAAAATTTCACCAACAATTAAGCAAAATAAAATAACCCACCAGAGGAAATTTAATGCCTGACATTTCGGCACCTCCCCCAACTTGCCTAGATTTAGCACACATATTTTATTTCTCCTGGTGCAATTAAAGACAATTTTTTCATTCACAAGACAAGACAGTAAAAGAAGTAGCGGCCACCTCAGCAGATTTCTGTTTTTAGGTGGCAGTGGGTTGGGGGGAGGGTGGGTGGGTGGATGATGTCTCCACTGAGTATCACCCTGGCAGATCCCAATTGGAGCATTTGCCCAAAACATTAAACCACTGGGAGTTGAAGAGGATACACCCACTGTGCCCACTGCCCCATTCCTTCACTGACTCACTTGTCACTCTCCTCGACCATTTGCTTAGTAAGCCAATCTAGGGATCATGGAAGTTGTAGGCCAAAACATCTGCAGTTTGAGGATGCCTGCTCAAGAGTCTCCTCCAGCACCATAATTCAAAAGCATCAATTCTTCGGCAATCAGCCTTCTTTATAGTCCAGCTCTCACTTCCATACATCACTACTGGGAAAACCATAGCTTTAACTATACGGACCTTTGTCGGCAAGGTGATATCTCTGCTTTTTAAGATGTTTAGGTTTGTCATTGCTTTTCTCCCAAGAAGCAGGCGTCTTTTAATTTCGTGACTGCTGTTACTATCTGCAGTGATCACAGAACCCAACTTAGAAGATTTGTTGAAAGAGGGATGACTTCAAAAGCATTGAACAGACAATAAAAAAGGTGCCTAGACACTGTGCCTGGCTGTGTTCACATGGCAGTGTGTTCCATTATCATGACTCACTGTTAAGTTCTGCATTGTATTTGAACTTTGACACAACCAAAGGCCACTTCTAGAACTATAAAGCAGTATAGTGCAAGTTTAGTGCTCATTTCCCTGTTATTTGCTTCTAGAAACAATCTGTTTACAAATAGAAATGAGTACTAAAATTGCACTAAATTCCGCTTTGCTTTCAAAAGTCGCTTTTACACCATGTGTAATCTCAAATATAATGTGGAAATAAGCAGTTAGGGATATGGAATTAAGTGAGATGTGAATGGTGCCACATAGAATCTTCCTCGATATGAGAAGAACTTTGGTCTGTTTTGGATTTTTTTTTCACCAGCCTTATTTGATATTCTTTTACTTCTCAAGTAAAATTTCTATGAATAGAGAATTCATAGAATCCAAATTCACCCCATTATTTTCACTTCAGACAAAATCTGGTGGTCTTAGTTTTGCCCACTGTGTGGGAAGTTTCATTACCAGCCCTAGATATCAAACAGGGCACTCACTGTGGGTGGGAGGAAAACCCAGGCAATGCAGTTCTGTGAAGCATTAAAGTTTTTGCTGGGTCTCTGGCCGAGGCATTCACCACACAGATGTACAGTACATGATCACTCACTCCTCTTACCAGGGTGAGGGTGGGGAAGAATGGTTCCCTCAAAAATCTCCCAGTGTTTTCTCTGGGAAGGTAACCTCCCAAATCATCTTGAAACACCAGTTTAGGAAACAACTCTGAACCAAAATGCAGATCCAGGACTGTGGTTCGGAAAGGGTCTTTCTATAATCTTCTATGCCTCTTTAGCAATGTCTACGTGCAACACTTTTGAGAACCACAGTTAAGGCAAAGGGGAAAGTCTTTGTGAGGTAGCTTTTATGCTTTCCCATTCGCTTCTAAAAACAACTATATTTCTCCCCTTCTACTGAATTTAGCGCCGTATCTTTCCAGGATATACTGGAGGAATTATTCATTCAATTTGCAAAACCAAATCTGTGAATTTTCTGGGTATCTAGCAGTGGGCAAACTGGATGCATGTCCACATAAATGAACAAGTTCATCTAATTAGGGGGTTTATTTGTTTGAGTTGTACATGAATATACCAAATTACATTATCAGATCATAGTCCTGCTTCTGATTTATTCTTTCTTTGTTCTTCAAGACTTCGTACATCTAAGCAATTAACCTCTCAAAGAGCCAGAGAACACATAATTATCCTCATTTGTCTAAACGTCACTAAGATGGCCGCCTTTCAATTAACCTTCTGGGAATGGAAGAAAGTTGGAGTGATATAGTGATCATTTTGAACCTCACTGTATGCTTTTTATTTTTATTTTTTTAAAAAAATCTAATTGAATTGAAATATTCAGATGATAAAATATGGCCAGATAGCTATTTCCACAGGTAAAAGGAATTTGAGAAAGAAAGAGAAGTCAACTGAGCTATGGTAATGTCGTAATATCACTTGGCACTTCTGTCCGAGGATATAAAAAGCACTTTACACGAATTAATAAATTTAAGTACTGCCTTTCTGGCTGTCCCCCCACCCCTCCCATAATCATCAGAGCTCACAATTGTGGAGAAAAAAAGATATGACTGGCTGAAAATTCAAGAGCATTTTTAATCAATACATTTTACTCTTAACCAAAACCATTTTGTGATTTTCAGAACATTTTTCTTTTTTCCAAACACATTTATCAAGCTGTTAGTACAAGAAGTGTATTCCTTGGGTGTAATTAAAGATGACATGTTGATTATCAAGTCAGCTTTACAAATACAAACAGTGGCCGTTTTAGGCGTTTCCAGTACACATGTGCATCACACTAAAGTCGAAGGCCAAGTGTGTTTTGGTAGGCATGTTGCTTTGCAAAGCCCCCCCATAAAAACGCAAGCATCCCTGGGCAGGTCTAACAAGCGACTGGGGTGTATGGACTGGAAATCAGGGCATAATAATTACTTCACCAGAAATCTTAAGAGACTGAACTCACAAAATAGCAAGAAGGACTGGAGAGCCAAGCTATTTACTTCATGAACATCCCTCCCCGCGAAGCACTGTGGTTGCATCCAGATGACCAGTTTATTAAGCATTCATTGCGTTGCAAGGTCCCAACCCCTCCCGGGAAGTGGACTAAAGACATATGAAACAGTATTTTAGGTTAATGGGTGAAAAAGGCCACAACTTTATTGGTTACAGAATGTGAGTGGTATTAGCTTAGGCATTGGAAACCACATGACTATATCTGACTCCTGCCCATCTGCAGGAGTCTTGGAAGGGTTAATCACCAGTAGAGGGAGCCCTGCTGATGCACATCAACTAAGAACTCCCCCAGGGTCACCACTAGGGGTCGTGCCATGGCCCTAGCCCCTCATCTGGGGCTTTGGACAGAGACCATGCCCCCCGGATTCCTTTAACGGAATACCCTTGAATTAGGAGGGGTAGGTGATGGCCACTACCTCCCCTCACCTTCAACCTAATACTCCAGTGCCTAACCACCAAACCTTACAAAGTTGTGATGATTTGCTGCAAGGTAGGTGAAAAAACCAAATGGCCGGTGCCAATTTGCCAAGTGAAAAAATTCCTACCAGGCCCCTTGGACAACCAAGGCAATCAGCCAAGGTCCATAGCAAGGTCAAGAAATAAAAGAGCCTAACCTAAGGGAGGGAGGGAGAACTGAGCAAGCAGGGAGAAAAACAGGGGCGAATCCTCGGCCGTGGGCAGTTTAAATAGCCTGCACTATGCCCCCGAACCATCCGGATTGGACGGCCTAAGGATGGCGTGGCTGAGGACCATCCAATGGTGCAGGGGCGATGCCGCCCTGCATGCGTGGGGAGGGCTTGCTCACAGCTTGCAACATAATCTCCCTGGGAACAGGAAATGACCTTCCAACATCTGTGGACAAAGTTTGTGGGGAGGTTAGATGCTCTCAGCTATTTTTTTTAGCATTGACTCCGATTTGTTTGTAGGGATGTTATATGACATGGCATCATACAAATGTTATCCCAAAATATTACAACCTATGGGCAGAGCCACCATATATGCAAGTATGATTGTATTTCTAAAATAACAAATCAAACAGTGCTCCTCTAGGTCTTATATCTCTTTTCACAGGGCCTAAATTGCTCTATAAGGACATTATTTTTCTCTTGGTGGCATCTCAGTCAACTAGAGCAGGGGGCTGAAAAACATTGTCTGGTTTCTTGCTTTCAAAACCTCATTTTGAGGGGTTTTTCCCCATAATAAAGCAGTATATAATTTTTATGAAATGAAACAAAATGAAATAACTTGGTATAGGTGTATTTGGCACTTAGCTTTAATGGAAAGGCTAAAGGTCAAGCCAAATCTGATGTGTTTGCTACAGTGTGATCCCTGTTTTAACCTTTTTAAATACTTAAGTACTCAACTTGGGGCAGGGGAAACACTCTTTTTCATGTTTTGCTATCCTAACCACTTGTTGCTATTCCTAAAATGTATTGGTGTACAATGTCTAATGCAAGGTTGAGTTTGATCTGTGTTGGTTTGTTTCTTAATATTCCCTTATCACCTTGTTTTGCATTAAATCAATAAAAAGTTGTTTGTTTGTTTTTTAAAGTTTCTCACACTTTACTGTGAATTTTCGGAACAAGTTTGTTGTGCAAGAGCACAAAACAAAAATTAATTGTGCAACTTGGATTTGCTGGTATAACTTCGAATCCCACCTGAAAACAGCAACATTCTGGAAGTGCCTTGTGACTGGAGAACCCTGATAAAAATCCTTCCCTCTGAGTACAAGCTAGATCTGTAAGCCAGAAAGGTTGACATGTACCAGTTTGTGTGCGACTTGTGATCCCCATGATTGCACCCAGTGCTCTTGCAATAAAAGTTGTGGGCCCAGGATTTATTTTTAAGAATGGAATCCAGGGTCAAAGAGGGTTATCATCTCCCTTGGAAGGCAAAGGTCACATCTTAATAAAGTTACCATTACAGAATCAGCAATAGAAAAAGTGTCTTTGCTTTGTTTATAACAACAAATCCTTCCTTTTGCTGAGACAGTGTTTCACACACCAAGTGGGTTATTATCCCACTTCCCTCACCCCAGCTGCATAAATAAAATATGTATCATTTCACCAGAAATAATGTGCCAAGTTGAACCTTCGCCTACTCAAAAACACAGTATTAAAAAGAAGATGAAGGAGCCGATGTTGGCTGTTGCGTGTCAATAATAAAACTCTCTCACACACACACCAGCGCACGCACATTTCTGAAGTTCATCACATTTCATTCCTGACAAGCGTGGCTTTCCAATTCATCTCTGAGATGCTGCTTCCCTCACAGCATGAAATCTGGATCGCCAAAAAGCAATTTCAACTCGGGCACCTCACAGTTCTCCCCAGTTTTGATGTGAAGCGAGAACCGGGAGGCCTGTCGACCGCTAGACACAGTGGGGGAAATAGCGTACAGCCCGTGAATCCTCACTCAGCCAAATCAGCGTCAACCACATCTGCTATTTATTATCGCTGAATGAGATACTCATCTGCCCCTGACAGTGCGTAACATTTCAACAAAAGTTCAGACCGGCTGTACAGCGCCTCATCCTCCTTGCCACCCCTTTCATGGGGAAAAAGTGAATTCAGAGGCTTTCATTAGCTTTCCTCTTTTTCTCAGCTTGCCCTCTGCCCTCTCCAAGAACCCGATCCTAGCAGCACCAGCACAAAGACCATCCACGGCCCATGACTTTGGCACATAGGTATTCTCATGATATTGCACTGGTGCTCAAGACATAATGGTGAATAAGTATGTCAACGCATGACTGGAACCAGGGCCGAATTTAGGTTTGATGAGACCCTAAGCTACTGAAGGTAATGGGGCCCTTTATATGCCCAGCTGTCCTTGCCATTGTTTTTTGTGTTGAATATATGCTATGTGGTAATTTATGGACCTAATAAGTATCTAAAGCCATTTACCACTGTTGCTGTATGTAGGTTTTATTTTATTTGCTTTTTATCTTATATTTTGGAAATGTACAACCAGGTTTTTTTTTCCTTTACATTTTTGGGGGGGCCCAAGAGAGTGGGGCCCTAAGCTATAACTTGTTTAGCTTATATGTAAATCCGGCACTGACTAAAAGGCCCATCTGGCCCAATATTCTGCTTGCTGCAGTAGCCAACCCAACACTTATGTAAAGCCCAAGGGTCATTTTTTTTTTGTTAAATTTGTCACGTTCCTCCAAAGGAGTGCATGGCAGCAAACAAGCAGGTGCTAAAGCAATCTAACGAATACTTAGAAAACAAAAACAAAAAAAGCCAACCTTCTAAAAAAACAGCTAAGAACTCTTGAAAGCAACTGCATGTTCTCAAACTAACAATTTCAGGGTTTCCGGGGGCACACCAGAAATGTCTGCATAAAGAGGAAAGTTTTTAAACAAATTTCTTCTAGAAGATGTAACTTTTTGAATAGGGAATTGAAAGCAACATTACTCTCCGCAACTCACTGCTATTCAGAGGATACGCTGCCTCTGAACCTAGACACTCTATATAGCTACTATGACCAAAAGCCATAGAATTCCAGAGTTGGAAGGGACCCTAAGGGCCATCTAGTTCAACTAAAGCATTTACGACAGATTGCCACCCAACCTCTGCTTATAAACCTCCAAGGAAAGGGAATCTACCACCTCCTGAAGGAGTCTATTCCATTGTTGAACAGCTCTTACCATCAGGAAGTTCTTCCTGGTGTTCAGATGGATTTATTGTACTTTGAACCCATTTGGGTCCAACCCCCCAGAACAGGAGAAAAAATAAGCTTGTTCCTTCTTCCATGTGGCAGCCCTTTATATGCAGTGGTACCTCGGGTTAAGAACTTAATTCATTCTGGATGTCCATTCTTAATCTGAAACTGTTCTTAACCTGAGGTACCACTTTAGCTAATGGGGCCTCGCACTGCCGCTGCGCGATTTATGTTCTCATCCTGAAGCAAAGTTCTTAACCTGAGGTACTATTTCTGGGTTAGTGGACTCTGTAACCTGAAATGTCTGTAACCTGAAGTGTCTGTAACCCAAGGTACCATTGTATTTGAAAATGACTATCAAAAATGCTCTCAGCCTTATCTCATCCAGGCTAAACATACCCAACTCCCTCAACTATTCCTCATTTGGCTTGATTTTCAGACTATATCATCTTGGTTGCCCTCCTCTGCACATGTTGCAGCTGGTCAATATCCTTCTTAAACTATGGTGCTCAGAAATGGACACAGTATTCCAGGTGTGGTCTGGCCAAGTCAGAATAGTATGGTACTATTGCTTCCCTTGATCAGGACACTATACTTTTGTTGATGCCTCATAGAATAGCATTAGCTTTTTTTTGTTTGCTGCTGCAACACACTGTTGACTCAAGTTAAACTTGTGATCTATGAAGACTCATAGAACCTTTTCATGTGTACACCTGGCAAGCCAGATGTCCCTTATATTATATTTGTGCAACTGGTTCTTCCTGCCTAATTGTGTTTGTCCCTATTGAAATTTATTTTGTTAGTTTTGGCCCAGTTTTCCAATCAGTTAAGGTCATCTTGAGTCCCGATTCTGTCTTCTATGGCATTAGCTACTACTCCCAGCTTGGAGTCACCTGCAAATTTTATGAGCATCGCCTCAAGTCCTTCATCCAAGTCATTTATAAAGATGTTGAACAACAGTGGGCCCTCGCCTCTGAATCATGAAATCCAAAACCAACAGTGGTGCCTATTTGCACAAAATGTTCATGTAGCTAGTAGCACAGAACAGAGAAGCCTGCACAATGGCATGGTCTTTCGAGCAACAGTTCAGTACCATGGACAACAACAAGGCAGTTTGGGGCAGGGAATAAAGATAAGGACCAGCATAACATCAAAGTGCTATTACAAACTGGTCGGCACTCTGAATGTGGGCAGGGTGAGAAAGTGCAGTTATGCACCTGCCGTTCCATTAAAACAAAAAAACAAAAACCTTGCCCTTGCAAAAATTATATACTGTATCTGGCTTTTGCAAGTCAATTTCCCGAACAAGCAGTGCCACTCAACAAGGCAGAAATATCCTGTCTGCAGAAATAGGATGAAAGATTTCACACATATGCCATCAATTCCCTGAGCTACTCTTTGAACCTAGGAAGCTGCCTTATCCTGGCACTGAGTCAGGCTGTCAGCCCTTCTGACAGTGGCCAGCTGGGTCTCCTCAGGGGTTCTGTTGAGGGTTCTTGCCCAGCCCTACTGCTTGAGATTCTTTAGCAGCAGAAACCTGCAACAGAACCTGGGAATTATGCATGCAAAGCACATGTGATCTGCCACTGGACTACAGCTGCCATACGTAAAAGGCAGCATAGTGTGGTGTAGTGGTCAGTGTTGGACTAGGGCTTGGGAGACCAGGGTTCAAATCCCCACTTGGCCATGAAACTCACCTTGGGCAAGTTGCTGCCTCTCAGCCTAACCTACTTCACAGGGTTTTTCTGGGCATCAAATAAGGGGAGAAAACCATGTATGCCACCTTGAGCTCCTTGGGGGTAAAGGTGGGATATAAGTGCAATAAATAAACACATACTCAAATAAACATATAACAGTGAAATAATGAAAGAGTTCTGCTTTCACTGCTTTCACTCATGTTGTGGTATATTTATGAGCAACATTCAGCAGCTGTAATTCTGCCTAGGGATGGACAGATCAGTCCATTTCTGTTCCCTCTCGATTATGCACGTGGTTCATTCATAAGTCAATTCCTTTTCCTTTAAAAAACAAAGACAAAAACCTCTACAAAATCTGAATTGCATGCAATGCTCATCCTGCTCAGAGCAGACCATCAAAATCAATGGACAAGCTACAGATGCCAACTGATTTCAATAGATTTTGCTCTGAATAGGCACAACTATCCAAATTTAAATAAATATTTTTATCTCAATGTATGCAACTTTAAACATATTATTTCCTTTAAAAAAATACCCATTTAAAATGCATTTTAGCATATTTCTTGAATTGAGATTGGGGTTCAATGGATAAAATCCAATCCAGTTTAGAGCCTGGGAGGTGTCAATTAGGTTGGCCCACTTAAAACCTGCAGGCCAACCAAAATTACCCCCCATCCCCTGCCCTGCCACTGTGATGGGTTCAGTGATGTAACTTCAGCTTCTTTGCCCTCTCCTGGATGCACAGCTAAAATCCAGAAAGCAGGTACACCTGAAGAAAGAGCAGAGTGTGTGCCACAGAGGCTCTCCACTCAGCGCCAACTGCATCAAACCAGGGAGGATGGAGTGGGGATAATAAACAGGTGCCACGTTTATTCCCAGCACATCCAGACAGCAACATAATTAAAATGCAGGTTGGAGTCAGGGCACCTATCGATAAATCTTTGCCTTTGGTTCCAAGGCTTGACAGGAAGCCTATAGCTGGTGAGGGGAGTTCGGTCAGAGGAGGAGGCAGAGAGAAAGGACTTAGCTCATGGGCAGCCAGTTTAATGTTTCCTTTGAGTAATGGGTCTTGCAAATTAGCACCATGGCGGCCTGGAATACATATTTTATTTAGTTCTGGTTACAGGTAGGTAGCCGTGTTGGTCTGGATCGAAGTAAAATAAAAAAATTCCTTCAGTAGCACCTTAAAGACCAACTAAGTTTTTATTTTGGTATGAGCTTTCGTGTGCATGCACACTTCTTCAGATACCTGAAGAATACCTGAAGATTCTTCAGGTATCTGAAGAAGTGTGCATGCACACGAAAGCTCATACCAAAATAAAAACTTAGTTGGTCTTTAAGGTGCTACTGAAGGAATTTTTTTATATTTTATTTATTTATTTTGCAAAGGATGGGAGGACTCTCAAGCAGAAAGGTGATTTGGGGGAAGAGTCCCCAAGGGGAGTGTTGATTTCTGTGCCTCACTGCTATGGCCATATTTTTATTCTAGCTGGGATGGGAGCAGAGATACCAGGGAACTCTTGGATATTATGAAGGCTTTGGGTGGGGGGAACAGAGCAGGAAACAACCTGATGAGTGTGTGGGAGAGGAAGGGAGGGAAAGCAATAAATTATGGTGATGAGAAAGGAAGAAGCAGCTCTGTGCAAGACAGCAGAAAACCCAGGAGGAGGACTAGAGTTTGCAGAAGATTTAAGGAGTGCTTAAAGGGGGGGGGAGTGCCAATACTCACCATGAAGTTTTTACAGTAAGTGACACACTTTTAACTTGGGGGGGGGGGCGGGGAAGCTGCTGGTACCGCGTACCCTTTGTGTACCCCCAGAAAATAACCCACTAGATTTAAGTATGATCTGCATCAGTAGATGGGAACATCTGCATTCTTTCTTTCAGTTGCTGCCAGAGGTTGGTATTTCATGAACATCAATTCCGGAGGCAGTTATAACCCTGAACGTCACCTTTCCACCTTGTCTGCCTCCCTAACCAGCCAGCTCAATTTGCAATGGAGCAGGTGTCCCAGAGCTCATCGCCTACCCTACACAAGTTTCACAGCATGAAACTTGATTAATTGTCATGGCTCTCCACCAACAGGGCTTGGCAAATGATACTTATGTTATGGAGATGGGGGATCTCTGGCAGAGCATTCCCAATTAACTCACTTCCAGGGTTTCAGTTACTGGGGAACAACAATGGTGAGAACATATTATTGGCTTCCTGTCCTGGTTGTGGGTTTACCAGAAGTATCTGGTTGGCAACAGTGGGCTAGACTTGAAGGGTCTGTGATCTGATCCAGCAAGCCACTTCATACCTTCTTCGTTTGTCCAGTGTGGTGCACCAGTTAGAGTGTCAAACTAAGACCTGGGAGACCAGAGTTCAAACCTCAGCTCACCCATTAATCTCACTGGGTGACCTTGAGCCAGTCACTGCCTCTCAACCAGTGCTTTTTTTCACCAGAGCACAGTTCCAGCACCTCTCAGGTGGGCACAATTGCAGGCGGGTGCTTCTCCCTTCCCACTTCTTGCCTTTACCTACTTTTGAGAAGCCCAAAACGAATATTTCAAGTCAAAACAGAAGCTGGCCAGCATGTGTGAGTCTACCCTTGTTTTAGATCTATGACTCGACCTAGCTTCTAGCCACTCCTATCCCCGACTGGTCAAGCTAGAGGGCAGGGCCAATTCTTATTTCCTTTTCCTCAATCCACCTCACATGTAGTGGCAGTGGGGTTTAAGCTTTCCAGCTAGGCCTCTACCATTGCTCACATGTGCATTTGTGTGTGAGCCCTCCTGAGCTGCCCTAGTTAGCTGCCTGAATGTATGAGATTGAGGGAGGCGATGGTGCATTCATTTGACCTGAACCAGAACCAGGGGTGACCCCCAAACCAGTTAGGGAGACAGCTTGCCATAGTTTTTGGTACCTCTGCAGGCGGTGAATGCAGCTGTTGTCAAACCAGCATCTGTTCAGGGCTGCCCCAAGTCACTCGGCGACTTAATGTAGTGACTTCCTGGTAAGTTCCAGCACCTTTGGGGGGGGGGAGAAACCCACTGCTCTCAGTCTAGCCTACTTTACAGGGCTGATGCAAGGATAAAATGGAGTGGAGGGGTGCCATCTTGAGCTCATTGGAGGAAAGGTGGGGTACAAAGGTAATACATAAAAAAATAAGTAGAATTCTGGACAGAATCTGTTCAACTAGAAATGCAGGAATATGTCTTTTACCAAATAAGACCATTGGTCAATCTAGCTGTGGCTTGCAGGAGCCACTCCAGGATTTCAGATGAGAGCCAGTGATTGAACCAGGAACCCTTGGCATGCAAAGCATATGCTCTGCTACTGAGCTGCAGACCTTCCGCGTGCAGTGAGGTGAAGCAGATTGTTTTAGGCAGGCACTGATATCTGAGCAGCAGCGCAGCAAGGCTTTTTAAAGCACTGGTCCTAGCAGAGGCAGCATCAGCATCTAATGCATCACTTCAGGAAGCAAAATGAACCAGAGATTTATGATGCACAAAATGGTAATGCCACACACTCCCTTCTCAACTTCTGCATCTTCTCCAGAGCCCACCGGTGGCAGCTCACGAGGCAGTTTGCTGGAGGCATATGCAAGCAGCCAGCCCTGAATGACTATCGAAAATAAAGGAGTCTGGAGAGCCCAGGCCAGGCCACAACATCTACTTTTTGAAATATGCCAACTCTAGTGCAACAGTTCCTTTGATAAGTTCCACTGGCCTTTTCAAAACTCTTTGGTGCCCTCCAGTTTTTGTTCCCATCACCCCCGGATCATGTGGTCAGTAGGCAGGAATTTTGGGACGCAAACTTCAGCTGGAGGGTACCTTGCTGGCTACCTCTGCTTTAGTGGAGGATCATTTACAGAATGACTGTCATGGCAGGCAGCTGTCCCAGTACAGTGAAATGTGCAAAACCTAGCCAGACTCCTACCAAAGATAATGGATCAGGTGGGGGGATGGGGGGGGACAGCACATCTCAATCAAAACCACCGGGGAGATATTGCACGCCTTCTAAGACTAGATGCTGAAACAGGAAAACTCTGCTTTGGTACTTTGCTCAAAACCCTCATGGAGACTGTGCACACAACTGCTTCTAAAATCTATTCAACCGCAAGAGTGGTAGACACAGAATAATTTGTGCTCCAAACAAGTACATCAGTTTTAAACTAGCTTAACACAGTTCAGTTACTATTATTTCAGATGAAGCCCCTTCCTCTTGCCATAGTCAGGAGTCTATGTGCCCAACCTGTGCCCTCTTCTGGGCTAAAATGGAATTGTGCCATTATGGGTTTACCCTGAGTTGGTTAGGAGGCAAATCCATTTGCACTAAAACATTGACAAGTTCTTATGAAGTCTTAAAAAACAAATAAATCACAAATTCATACAGAAATGCTGAGAACTGAAATTAAGATTGTGGAGGGGGGTTATGAGAATATGAAGAGAAACTGAAATCAACAGATCCGTTCAGTCATAGATCCCACCCATACCATACATTTAAAGGACTCTGGTGCCATTTTAACAGCCATAGTTCCCTCCAAAGAATAATGGGAACTGTAGATTGCTAATGTTGTGTTAAGAGATTCCTCACAAAACTACAGATCCCAATGTTCTTAATAGACTTCAGGTCTCAGGATTGTTTGGGTAGGAGGAAGCCATGACTGTTAAAGTGGTATAAAAGTGCTTTCAAAGTATGGTGTGGACGTGACTTTAGTTTTTTTCAGTATCTCTGTTGCAGAGAGTGGGGAAGATCTTTCAAAGAACACATTTCTCCCACGCTAAGCTATTAAATGCTCCTCTTCCTCCTTCCGTCACGATGCAAGGCATGCCTGAAATTTAAGGAAGAAGCAGCACACCAGCCCCTAGACCTGCAATAACTTTGAACACTGTTCAATTATGTTAAGCTCTGGAAAGCAAAGCCACACATAGAGGGCAGTTAATTTCCAGCATCGTCTTTAAGTACTTTGCGGGGAAACGTTGGGGAGAAGCTTCCAGGAACTGCTGTCTAGCCGGATTCTGTCTACTAGTAAATTCAGCAACGAAGCTAGAGATGGAAAGCGAGGAGTGAAGGTCCCAATTAAAACCAAAATATAATTTTAAAAGGTGTGGGGGGGAGAGAGGGGGGGAAAGGAAGAAATTATTTTCTCCAGCAAAGCTGCCGACTCAAGGAAAAACATAAAATCCCTCAATGAAGGACTTGTCTAGTTTATTATAACATCAGCTTTAATTTATGCACCTGCCTTTTTATAATTCGACTCTATCCATGTACCTGCAGCTTATTTATAGAGGGTTTGTTAGAGCAAGTCACAACCTATGATAAGCAAAGCCTTTGCTAAAATGGGCTCTGGGATGTTATTTGTCAGAGCAGGAGAGGCAGCGGTGTCTCTGTGCAAGAGACCGTTTCTTTTTGCAGGAACTAGGCAGGACAATGGGGGATGCAATCTGCATCGTTCAAGAAATGGCTTCCTGTAATGCTTTATGGCCCTTTCTCACAGACCAAGGAAAGGAAGGGATCAATGGCTGCAATCTGGAGTCATCATAAGAGGGGGAAAGAGCAAAATGTCTCTTCCGGGCTGACCACTGAAATAACAAGGTCAGAAAAGGTTCTTGAGACCAGAGTGGAAGAGACACCAGAAAAAAAATAAACAACTACTGAAATGGAACTAAGAGGGATTACTGGGAATGACCACAGCAAGCTCTGGGAAGGAATTGCAATGGCAAAGGCCCATTTGCTCCAATGACCTTGACACTGGTGGGTGGGACCAGATGAAAAAGTGGATGGAACAACAGGTCTGCACACAGTCACTATTTTCTATCTTCCACCCATGCAGTTCAAAGTCATTATCGGAGTTGTAGAACAAATTCCACACAGGCAAAATCACTCAAGGAGGGTGTAGAACAGGCATCCCCAAACTTCGGCCCTCCAGATGTTTTGGACTGCAATTCCCATCAGACCTGACCACTGGTCCTGTTAGCTAGGGATCATGGGAGTTGTAGGCCAAAACATCTGGAGGGCCGCAGTTTGGGGATGCCTGGTATAGAGAATAAGGGAGTGTTGACCTTATAAGACCTTGAACTTCAGGGTTCATCCATCCAGTAGCTCTAAGACTTTTTAAAAAATAAATAAATGTTATTTTCCCTTAACAAATGCTCACTGCAGCAGGAATAGATGATGTTAAATTATTTTGGAATATGCTGAGAATGTCCTGCTTGAGCAACTGATGCCTCATAAATCATTCTTTTTCCTACGCCTGATTTCTCTTGTCAGCTCACTGGGGAGGTTGGTGCCCTGCACTTAGATGAACATACTTGAGGGTGTGCAGAATGGAGATGAGGGGAGAAAAGTGGAAAATGATGCAGAATGTGAGGGGAGGAAGGGGAAGAATCGTGGGAAAGGGGTTGGGCTAGGGAAAAGAGGACAGTTGCAGAGACAGGAATTACAAATTAACTTATTAAAGAGGCTCTGTAAGGAACTGACACGTAAATATACCTAAGTTTCCGTTGCCTTAGGGCATGCCTTTAAGGCATAAGCAGGCCACAAGAGTACTTTGGCACAGAACCTGGGGGCCACACACTGAATTAAATTTCCATATTGTAGTTTATATTATTGAATATACACAATTAATATGTGTAATAGGATCACGTTGTGTCTGTTCCCCCACTCAGAGAGCCAAGAAGTAAGCCCCACTGAGTTCAAATGAACATACTTGTCACAGAGGGGTGGGATACAGAAGATTTGTGGGAGGAAGCAGCTGGGAAACCCACCAAGGGAAGAAGGCTCAGAGCCAGAGGACTGGTGACAGGATGACAATGATTGGTCAGAGGGAGAAGACTGGGAGGCAGTGTCTAAAGGGGTAACAGGGCTTGGTGGTCAGGGGGAGTCTGTGATAGAAAGTAGAGCAGGAGAGAAGGAAGATCAAGAGGTAGATATGATTCTGGCTGGTAAAGAGCCACAGGTGTTTCCCCATCCTGCTGTGAAAAGCTCCCCTCCACCGCTGCTCTCCCAGAACCAGAAAAGGCATGAAGAGGGCAGGGGAGAAGTTAGCTTCACACAGACACAGTTTCAGATTGCTTGGGAAAACCCCCGAAGAGGAAAGGACTTAGGCAGCTGTGGGGAGGTGGGAACCTTCAGTCTTAGCAACTGCTTCATGGGGGCAGCAAGACCTGCTGGAGACAAGTTGCTGTGCTTATTAGGCCTGCCACTCCTGGGCCTATCGTTTTTTTCTGAATAAAGAGTTAACTCCAACTTGTTTGGTGTGATTTACTGTTGGCTCACTCCTGTCATTACTTCTGCTTGCCTAGGAGTAACCCCTGGGGCTTACTTGTGAGAAGACACACATTTGCTTGCACAGCTTACTGATAAACAAGGTGGTAGTCCTGATGGGAGATGTTGCAAGACTCCATCTTCCATCATCTTTGGCCATTGGCCACACTGGCTGGGATTGATGGGAATTGGAGTACAACAACATATGCAGAAATGGCAATGCTGCTCATTCCTTCCCCTTAAACAAAGCGAGCTGGAGGGCTAGGATGGCAGGCCCCTTCCTGCCAGAGTTAAGAACATAGAAAAAGCCCTGCTGGATCGAGACAGTAGTCCATCTAGGCCAGCATCCCTGTTCTCACAGTGGCCTCTAGGAAAATCACAAGCAGGACCCAAGCACAACAAGAATTCTTTCATTCTGTGATTTCCAGCAACTGACATTCAGATGCATTGGTGTCTTGGATGCTGGAGGCAGAACATAGCCATCATGGCTAGTAATTATCAATAGCCATGAATTTGTATGTTCACATGACTGGCATAAAATGCAGCAAGGTCACACATCACGTGTGCCAACTCTATGGGGGTGAGGATGGCTCACACACACACCCTGAAGTATGTGGGGATGGGATTGAGTCCCCCCCCCAATCTTGAGGGGCTAGGCCCCACCAAGTGACCCTGCAATGGTGGGGGAACCTCATCAGGACTCCCTGCAGCAGCAGCAGGCCTCCCTGGGCCTCGTGGCCTCCTCCCGACACACGTGACATCACATGCATGTGTCACATGTGTGACATCATGCCCTCACAACAAGACCCCCTTCAATGCCATGCAAAACTCAGCACCCCTGTCACACACCCACACCACACACTGTGTCCGAAGCCTCAAGTTGCATGCAGTTATTCATATCAGAGGAGGCAGATATGTGTCTATTGAAAGCCCTTGACCATCTCTCTCCACCTCTGTAACCCTCCTGGAACTTCTGTTCATTAAGTTGTCCTATGCGCTTGCACTCTCATCTGTGCCTGTGCGATCGCTGGCAGAGTATGTTCACACTACTGCTTATTCTGCATCCACTTTTCTAACCGGGTTGAAGCAGCTGGGTTGATGCGGGAGGAGCACATCAAAAAGCAGCATTTGTCATTAAACCACTACTGAAATTAATGGCGCTTACGTCTGAGAGGATCCACGTAGCGCTGCATCATGTTTGTGCTTATTAACATTCTTTCAGCTTCTGCTGGAATTCCTACAGATGTGAGTGAGGGTTCACCACATTCTGTTCTGCTGTAGGCAGAATATGGCAGCAACTTCAGAGATGTGCAAATAAAAAATAAATAAAAATTCCTGGGGACTTTTGTTGATCTTGTCAAGATTCTTCCAACTCTTCTTTGCAGCTCCTACACCATTCACACCTGCCTTGAATTTGGCCTCAGGCAAAATTCAGTGGGGGTCGGGCTCAATAGCACACACTGCAGCTTTCTAAAATGGACACCCACACTGACACCCAGCCCTGCCACCCCCAGGGAGCCAGCCATGTATGCTGACTGCCATCCCCAGGATTCAGTGGTTTCCATGTGTATTAGAAAATCAAATCCTCACTGAGTGACCTGTGCCTGTCACTTCCACCCACTCTAACTTGTCTCTCAGGGTTGTTGCTGGGATTAAATGAGGAGGGAGGGAATCATGTATACACCTTTATCTCCTAGCAGAAAAAAAAGGTGTGATATAAATGCAACAAATAAAAAGACAAACAAATAGAAAAAAAATCAAAGTATGTACAGTTTATAGGGACTAAACATCCCCACTGTAGTGCAAATGATTTTGGCAGGGTGTGTGTGGTGGGGATATTACATCAGAGACTTGGATTTACAGATTTGTGTACAAGGACCGATCTTCAAAGCTGGCCTTTTTCAACAGCACATGCACAGTCACACAAAGAAAATGATTTATATAGAGAATAAAAATATATATATAAAAAATCTGTGCAGCCCACATCCATCTGGGGGATAAAAGTAATTCAGTTTGATGCCCAGGAAGTCACCTTTTAATATTTTTTCATGCTGTTCCCTTCTTCCTGCGAGCCTGTCAGATCCTCAGCCTTGACACCTGAGATGTCATAACGGGGAGGGGGGTGCACAAGGAGTGAACATCTCAATGCCGTCCTGACACTTGGGTTGATGGGCAGACAGCAGGCTCAGGAAACAGGTTATAAAAGGAAAAGGACTTTCTTTCTTTCTTTTCCATCAGCAATTGCAAGCAGAGTGCTTTCCTCCCACTAGGGCGGAAAACAAAGCTAACTCTGCACAGTCAGAAATCACCAGAGGTACAACTCTGCAATTTTGCCCAGCTCCTCCTGCACCCAAATGAGCCTGTGGATAGGTACTGGAATGTGCAATTCCAAGGGGTGAGGGATGAAAGACTATTTATTCCCCTTACCCAGTGACCAGCTCATCTCTAGCTGGCAGAACAGGAATAAGGGCAGAGGAGCTCTCTAAGTGGGAAACTAAGAACCCACTGGATCAGACAAATGGCCCATCTAGTCCAGAATGTTGTTGGAAACCAGCACACAGTATTTGAGCACAGGCACTCTCCCATACACTCCAACTTTCCCCCGATGAAAATAGGGACATCTCATTCCATAATGATAATTTTGCTGTTTATACCTCCACTCATCTTACTGAGTTGCCCCAGCTACTCTGGGCAGCTTACACACACACACACGCGTGCGCACGCACACCCCATTAAACATTTTTTTAAAAACCTTCCCTATACAGGATTGCCTTCAGATGACTTGGGTGTGTGTGTGGATAACTCTATATCCTCCAACATTTCTCCAGGGGAAATAGGGATGTCCTAAGGAAAAGCGGAACAATCTGGGATCAAATCAGAAACCAGGACGACTTCTCTAAATCAGGGGTGTCCCTGGAAAATAGGGACACCTGGAGGGTCTGCTCTCCCCTCCTGTGGTTTCCAGCAAATGGTGGAGGCACAACATAGCCATTATGACTACTAGCCATTGATAGCCGTCTTCTCCACGAATCTGACTAGTCTTCTATTAAAGCCATCCAGGTTGGTGGCCATCATTATCTCCCATGGGAGTGAATTCCATAGTTGACCTATGTTTGCGAATAAGTCCTTTCTTTTCTTTCTGTCCTAAATATTTTGACATTTAGTTTCATGGAAGCCCATGAGTTCTAGAATCATTAGAGAAGGAGTAAAACTTTTGTCTACCCACTTTCTCCCTGCCGTGCATAATTTTATAAACTTCTGTCATAGTGCTGCTACCACAAAACAGCTTTATTTGTACAAAAATGTTGTTACAGGTCAGCTGTTTCTAAATATTGTTTACCTTGAAGTCAAGCAAGCATGAGGCTAGCTAGATAACTTTAATTTCAACTCACAGTTTGCAAACTCAAGGTAATCTATTCTCTCTCTCACACACATGCACACACCACAGTGTAGCAAAACATTAACAACCCCTTCATAAATGATACTGCATCTGTGGTTAGAGTAAGAATGCAGCTCATTAACACATAACCTATATGGCTGGTGGATAGATAGAGATTTTGGCATTTTATATCATTATACCATGCTGGACTAAATACATACGGTAGTTTGCTTTTTTGTGTACAACAATATGCTTTTCACCACTTTGGACCAAAAAAGAGGTATATAAGTAAAATGTAACATAAACACAAGATCATTTGCTTTTGTTTGGCACCATCAGACAACAACATTAGAATTCATTGTTTGTGTGATGCATTCAAAGGCCTGGAAAACACATTTTCTTGTGTTTGGGGTGCTCTCCCAGATGTCCAGATGATGCTCTTCCCTTTGTTTCCTGAATGGTATGTGTGCTTGGCAGGAGGAAGGCAGTACAGTCAAGCATGTTGACATTTTAAGGAGATCAATGCACGCAAGCCAGGCATAGCAACAGCAGCCCAGCAGGCAATGGTCAGAGACAGTTTCCAACCTCCCCATTGCTCGGTTTGCTATTAGTTTCTATTTTTGGGAGCAATCTTCATATCATAATAATAGACAGGGACAAGGAAATGAGAAGAAGTAGACTCTTCGCATCCCCCTAGACGCCATATATCTGTATTATGACACTACATGTATTTATTGTTCTTGGGCTGGAAACACTCAATGCAATGGACAGGAGGGGCTGGCTTCATACAGGCTTCCTGGTTATTCCACTGTTGGAGCTACCAAGTTTGAATTAAATAAGGAGTTTCTCCTTCTCTTTTTTTACACACTCAGTTGACTTCTACTTGTGTAGCTCATTTTAATTTGCTAACTAGTTCACTGGAGCTGGTGTTAATTTTTGACCACAATGAATTGTTGAGGTGACTTGGAAGATCCTCTACACAGCCAAAAATGTCCTTATACAAGAAGAATTGCCCTCACTCCAAACTAGTTTTGTTTTCCCTAGCGAAATCTGATTAACTAATATGATGACATCATTGTTGCTAGGAAGAAGGCTGTTATGAAAGAGAGAGGAAATGGAGGTGAATATACAACAGGATGGTATTATGACAAGGTTCACAATGGAAGTGCATGAACTGCTGACTGAATATCAAGTTCTGGGAAGTTTGGACTGTCTAATGCGTGTAGATGACTCAGAAACTATAACCAATCCAGAATGTGGCAGCTAGACTGTTGGCTAGGAGTGCTTGCTAGGACCATATAACACCGGTCCTATTAGATCTACAAGGTCTAATAGTTTGTGCTGACCTTTAAAGCCCTCAACGACCTTGGCCAGCCACTGAGGTCCAGCTGCGAGGGCCTTCTGGCAGTTCCCTCAGTGTGAGAAGTGAAGTTACAGGGAACCAGGCAGAGAGCCTCCTCAGTAGTGGCGCCCACCTTGTGGAACACCTTCCCAATAGATATCAAGAACAACTATAAGACTTTTAGAAGACATATGAAGGCAGCCCTGTATAGGCAAGTTTTTAATGTTTGATGTTTTGCCGTGTTTTTATTACATTGGAAGCTGCCCAGAGTGGTTGGGGCAACTAGTCAGGTGAGTGGGGAATAATAATAAATAATAATAATAATAATATATTATTATTATTTATACCATCTGGCTGAGTCTCCCCAGCCACTCTGGGCGGCTCCTAATTGAATATTAAAACAATACAGCATTAAATATGAAAAGCTTCCCTAAACAGGGCTGCCTTCAGATAATAATAACACACACACACACAAATAATAAAATAATAATAATAATAATAATAATAATAATAATAATAATAATAATAATAATATAGGTGCTGAAGCTGCATCCTTTGTTCCAAATCAAGCCCAACAAGCGAGTCTACATCTGTTGTCTTTCATTCTCTCCTCCCAATGCAGAACTGTGATGTGGAGAAGAATCACTCTTTGACCTTCAGAAATTATTCTCCCCTTCTCTCTACAGGTGGATGAATCTGTCAATTTCAGTTTATCACCATTTCCTATTTCTTTACAGCTGTACAGATTTCTGCATCAGACTGCATTTTTTTTTTTTTAAAAAAGAAAAAGCTCATGGAATTCCACCAACCTTTCTCAGTGCAGGTTTTCATTTTGCAAGCAAAAGTAGCATTGTTCAGTGTTATTTGCAACAGATAAATGCATTTCTATGCCCACTTCCCTAATATCCGTATTTCTATACACATTGCTTGGTTGAAAAGCTGCTTCCCAAAATTCAGAGAAGTATGGATTTCAAAGTATGGTTGAGTTTCAGTTCATGTATTGTTTTAGAAAGTGCAAATTAGGTAGTTTCACATTAAAAAGTGAATTGAACCAAACATCTGTCCCATCCATAATCTGGTCTCATGGGCCACAGTCACCAATATCTGATTTAGACTACCTTCATATCAATCCCTTAAAGCATGCAGATAAACAAATACTGCCCATGAGTCACACTTAAAAATATTTAGGGAATTTATCACTTCATTTTCCTGAGCGAAAGCTGTCAGAACACATTGGAGCTGGTAAATCTCACTCCCTGCTGTTCCTTTGGGCCCATTCCCCTGGTGTCGAGTCTGTTGACCTCCTTTCAGGTCATCCCTTCCATCCCTGTGGATAGCAATGAATTGGATATTTCCTTCTTAAACATCCCAAGAGGGTCAGGAATAAGAGGATGCATGTCATAAACTCAGGCACTTAAAATCCCCCTGGTGGAGATGAATTAATTGGCAAGGGATTAAGGGGGAATTAGCTGCCTTGGGTAGGCTCTTGGGAAGCCAGGAAGAAGCTGCATGAAATATAACTTGCCCGGACCTCCAGTGTCCTAAGCGCCTGTCAATTCTTGTTTGAAACAAGTGCCCTAGTCTCATCCAATATCCATCTAACCTTTCCACTCTCCGTTGCTCTGTTTCCTTGGTAACCATGTAAAAGTCCTAGAAAAAGGCACAGCTGCCTCTTAAAAAAGAAAAAGAAAAGCAAAAGCAGGAGGGACAGAGAAGGAGAGAGAGACTGGCAATGTCTTGTTTCAAGAGTCTCTCTCTTTATAGGTGTCTTTCCATCCCATGAGCTCCAGACCTTTAGAGCCTGTAAAATCTCACCTTGAGTGTGCAGCAAATTAAGAGGATAATTAGGTGGGAGTTGCCAGGAAGCAAGATGGCCAATCCACTGTTAAAGTTAAAGTTTGAAAGCCACTAAAGGGATGCCACTTGGCACAGAGTATGTAGCACAGCTTGTCAGAGCAAGGTCACAAGGGGGGGGGGTAAATTGGTGGTCCAGCCACACCATATGAGAACTCATTTCAATCTTGTGCCAGAGAAGGTCCTAGGGTCTTTCTCTCTGAGTATGTGTGCTTTCATTGACATACAGATCTTTAATTTGCTGGGAATATCATAAAACAACATAGGAAGTTGTTTTATATTGAGTCAGATTATTGGCCCACCTAATTCAGTACTATCTACATTGACTTGGGTGATGCAGATGACACCAAACTGGGTGGGGTAGCTAATGTTGCAAAAGACAGAATCGGGACTCAATGTGACCTTAACAGATTGGAGAACTGGGTCCAAACGAAATGAATTTCAATAGGGACAAATTTAAGGTTCTACACTTAAGTAGGAAGAAGCAGCTGCAACAAAATAAGATTGGACACAGTCATTTGGCTTGCCAGGAGTACACATGAAAAGGATCTAGGAGTCTTCGTGGAGCACGAGCTTCACATGAGTCAACAATGTGATGCAGCAGTAAAAATTCTATTCTAGGCTGCATCAACAAAAGTAGTGTCCCCCTCAAAATAAATAATAGTACTGCTCTATTCTGCCTCGGTCACACCTGGAATAGTGTGTCCAGTTCTTAAGATATTGACAAGCTGGAACATTTGCAGAGGATGGTGACCAAGATGAGTAACGGTCTGGAAACCCAGGCTTATGGGGAACAGTTGAAGGAGCTGGGTATGTTTAGTCTGGATAAGAGGAGACTGAGAGAATATATGATAGCCATCTTCAACAATTTAAAGGCCTGTCACATGAAGATGGAACAAACTTGTTTGAACCTGCTCTAAAGGGTAGGACCCAAACCAATGGATTCAATATGCAAGAAAAGAGATTCCGACTAAAACCAAGAACTTTCTGACAGTAAGAGATGTTTGACAATGGAGCTCACTCAAGGCAGTATGGGGGTCTGGTATAGAAAGAACAATAAACACCTATTAGATAGTATTTCCTTCTAACAGTGAGTAGTGGCTTTTGTTTCCACAAGTCGGGAGCTTCAGGCCCAGTGGTTCAATGTAGCCCTCCAGCCCTCTCTATATCACCCACGGAACTCTCCCCAAACCACACCCACTTTTCCTAGTTCACACCCCTCACCAGCCCTTCTTCACACCCTGAATGGTTCTGCCTGGCTGGAATGCACCTTTGAACTTTGATATGGTTGCTTGTCTGGATGGAGGATAGAGAGGGGTATTTAAAACTAGCCTACTGTGCAAAAGTAATATTAGCACTCATTGCTTGTTCACTTTTGCCTCAGGTCCCACCCACCACTGGGAAGGTAGCCCTCAGGCTGGAAGAGGTTCTCTATGCCTGAACTACAGGGGCAGCCACCAGGCTACATTTTCCCAACTTCCTCCCCCCTCCATTATAGAAAACTGCATTTCTGCTCTGTGAGGATTTGGGACTCTTTTGTTTTCCAGCAGGAAGGGTGGCCGGAAGATGGGAAGCAACAGACAGCTTCAGGTCAGGTGGGACAAGCTGAAAATGTTGGCCATTGCTGGATCCATCACTTCAAAGCCGGGGCAGAGGAAGGGGGGGCAGTTCACCCCGGGTGTCACCACGGAGGGGATGACAAAATGGTGGGCAGCACTCACTGCAGGGCCTGCAGAACGCCCGAGCCACGTGTCTCCTGGGAGTGACATGGTGGCTTGGGCGCCCGCAGGCTCCACACTGCCCCAAATGGTCCCCCCGCCGCCTCCCCCTCAGCTGTAGTGCGGCTGAGTAGGAGGAGGCAGGCAGACTCCTCAGAGGCCTCGCAAAGTGTCCGGCCCTGGCTTGCCCCACCCCTGGGTGCAGGGCACGCGCGTCACCCCAGGCACCCGATCAGCTTGCTCCGCCGCTGATCACTGAGTTTTTAATCACTGAACAGAGGTCAGTGTTTGTAACGCTGACTGTGCCATGCACCCACCCAAGATGTCAAATGCCAGGAGAGTTTTGTCAGCCTAGCTGTTGATGAGTTGTCACTTCCAACCTGCTGGCATTTCAGGTTTCAGTGTGTTAACAGACAAGAGGCCCCTTGTACAGCCTTGCTCGGAGTTGTGCCACTCTGTGAAACACAACATGCTAAGAATTTGGTATTTACAGTACTTCTTGTCACTCTACCAGTGGTTAACAAAGGTCAGAACTTGAGTCTGTCGTTAAACCGTCTTCACTGGCTCATAAAAAGGGAGCAATTCCCTTTCACTTTCTTCTGTTCTGTCCCGGCCATGTTGCTCATTCTACTTCTTGGTTACCTGCCAAACTTCTCCTGCCCATCTATAGGAGGTCTAATTCTAATTGGCCAAGTTGGTCATTTTTAGAAGTTGGGTTCCTAGATAGCATAGGAATGAAGGAGCTGCCTTATTTACTCGTCTGTCTAGCCAGGAGCACAGGAAGCTGCTTCATACTGAGTCAGGCCATTGTTTTATCTGGCTTAGTATCATCAACACTGACTGGCAGTGGCTCTCTGGGGATTTAGGCAGGGAATAATCCCATCCCTACCTGGAGAACCTGGGGTTGAACATTCTGGATGCAAAGCTCTACCAGTGAGCCACAAGCTTCCCCAATAAATTAAGTTCCCTCATGGTCTGAATAAAGGGATGATTTAATTAGGAACACAGTAAGCTGCCTTATATTGAGTCAGGTCATAGGTTCATCTAACTCAGGCATCCCCAAACTTCGGCCCTCCAGATGTTTTGGACTACAATTCCCATCTTCCCCGACCACTGGTCCTGTTAGCTAGGGATCATAGGAGTTGTAGGCCAAAACATCTGGAGGGCCGCAGTTTGGGGATGCCTGATCTAACTGCTAGCATTGACTGACAGTGCCTCTCCAGGTGTTCAGCTGAGTCTCTGCCATCCCTACCTTGAGATTGAAGCTGGGAATTTCAGCATTGCAAAGCTGATGTTCTGCCACTGAGCTGTGGCCCAAGGCCGGTCCTATCATGAGACAGAGCAAGACAGATACCCCAGTTGGCAAATGCAGAGGCCTGGGAGTGGACAGTGCCTGCCATGCACCCCTCTGACACCCTCAGATGCAAGTGTCTACCATAAAATTCAGCAGACAATCTGAATTGAGGGAAAGCACAAGATTGTCCATCCCTGGATAAGCAGGTAGGGAATGTATTGGTTCAGTCCTGACTATAGGAGCATAAGAAGCTGCCTTACTCTGAGTCAGACCATTGGTCCACCTAGCTCAGTGCTGTCTGCACTGACTGCCAATAGCTGTCCATGATTTCAGACACAGATCATCCTCATTTCTAACTAAAGATCCTGCGATTGAAGCTGGAAATTTCTGTATGCAAAGCAGATGGCCACGGAGCCATGGCCCCTTCCCCTTAGCTAGGTGTTATTTACACTTAACTCACCTGGGTCATCCTGCCAGGATTGAGCCTGGGACCTTCTGCATGTACATCCCTTTCCTTGATCAATATAGTTTCACTCCTCTTGGTCTGAATAAAGGGATGGTTTAATGAGGAATACAGAGTCATACCATCAGTCCATCTAGCTCAGGATTCTCAATGCTGATTGGAAGGAGCTCTCCAGAGATTCAGACAGGGGTCTTTCCCAGACCTAACTGGATATGCCAGGGATTAAACCTGGGACCTTCTCTGTGCAAAGCAAGTGCTTCACCACCGCTGAGCTATGGCCCTTCCAAAGGGGCCACACAAAGCAACAGGGCCAGCCCTACCATGAAGCAAAGTGAGACAGCTGCAGATACTGAAGGGTGGTGAATGGAAAGAGTTATGCATGCAAACACCATGCAGCATATCCTGCACTCTCTAAGCAAGCTCAGGTGCAGTGGAGGATATTGAAGTAAGACTCAGCTGCCAGTTTGGTCAGCTTTTTGTACATGGAATGGAGAGAGGCACCAACATGTCCCTGGTTTCAGGAAGCAAAATGTATTGGACCAGCCTTGGAAAGCAATCGAGAGCACTAGAGGTTTATCACACCTACTGTATACTGCTGCTTCATCCCATCTTGTTACTCCTCAGACAGTGGAAACAGAGCAGTGGGAGTCGCTCATTGTCTATAACAATTGAGCCATGGTTGGCAAAGTATTACTTTCAGTCTTTCCACTTGAGTCACAGATGAGAGAGTTTTTGTCAGAAACAACTCATTTCTCCCAAAGCAAAAAAGAAATAAATAAAAAATACCTTTCGGAACAAGAAGAATTAGAAAGGCTCAGGGACACTGGGTGAGGTAAGACACTCTAGTTGTGATGGTTTATTTGGGGAGGCAGATCAACAGACTGGAAAGGTCAGAGCTGAATGACTGGGTTTTGCCACAGGGATATCAAGTAACCCAGGTGCCCAACCATGCGAAAACTGCAAGATGGAAAACAAGGGGAAAATTCTGAGGAGGTATCTTGCTGCCTTTTCTGAAGCCCCAGGCCATGGTTAGTTGCAACTGCTGGAATCCCCTCCTCACTTTCTTCTGGTCACCCTGAAGGAACTGGGTATGTTTGGTTTGGAGAAGAGAAGTATGGAGGGGTGAGATGCCACAACCCTCTTCACATTTCAAAAAGGCTATCAAAACAACAACAACAACAACAACAACAACAACAACAACAACAACAACAACAACATAAAGATAGAAAGGCTTCTTCTCTGGTTCTGCAGCTGAAAAGACTGGGGACCCATTTGCACTATACAAATAAAGCAGTATCATCCCACTTTAAAGAGTCATGGCTTCCCCCAAAGAATCCCAGGAAATTGGTTTTTTTAAGGGTTCTGAGAGTTGTTTAAAAAATTGCTATTCCTTTCACAGGGCTGCAGTTCTCTGAGTAGTTTAACCATCAATCTCTCTTTCCAGGGAAATATGGGAATTCCAGCTCTGTGAGGGGCATGGGGTTATACTTCCCAATTTCTGTGGAGCTTCTAAGCACATAATGCAGGGTTCCTGCTTGCTTGGGGGGCTTCTAAGCAAATTCAGCTGAATGCGCTTAGAAGCCTTCTTCAGCTCCCTGCTTAATGGAGGAAGGAAGGAGGGTATGCCTGCCTAACGGGGGCAAGGTTGCCATACACCCTCCTCCCTAGTTTGAACCCTCATGCATTCCTTTTGAATATCTGAAGGGGGCTCCCAATTCTGTTAATGGTGTAATGGATTGTATCAATGCCGTTTTACTTGCAGCCACTTGTAAATAAAGTACTCAAAAGAAAAAGAAAAATCAAAGTGTAACACAAGCAGAACAAGACTGACATCCACATCTAATTGAATACACAGTGGATACACAGCACCTAGAAGAGACAATCTGGATCCTTGGCTCTGAGAGCCACTTACTGGCTTTCATCAACACATTATAATATTAATCAAGACTCATAATGTGCAGTGATTTGCATGCCAACAAATATATTTACACTGTAAATTGTTTGTTGAAAAGCCTCAGAGAAATATGCAATTCATTGCTATTGAGCTTGGATAGAAGAAGAAAAAATGTGTTTGTTTTATTAAGCAGCCTCCTTATAGAACTTTTTTATTTTGTTTTTGTCTTCTGGATTTGGCAAAGAAAATCATTAGCATTCATTTCCAATTATCCACACAGGCCTCAGCATTGAGGCACGTAACTAGATCACAATTGCTTTGGAATGCCAAATAACTTACAAAAGCATCATATTCATGGACCACCAAGGAGCTGGGCAGAAACTTGATCAGAAAAGGAGACAAGAAGAACATTTAATGTCAGTCAACAAGGAATCAGACAACCAGCTGTTTGCTTGCTTTTCCCCACCCAGTATTTTGCTTGACAGAGAGCCAACTTTTTGTGGGTTTTTTTTTTTTAAAGAAAGGGCCATGTTCCCTCTGTTTTTAAAATGCATATGTCTATGCTTAGTTATGGGTGCAAGTGTTGGTGTGGTCTAAACCACAGAGCCTAGGGCTTGCCGATCAGAAGGTTCACGGTTCGAATCCCCGCGATGGGATGAGCTCCTGTTGCTTGGTCCCTGCTCCTGACAACCTAGCAGTTCAAAAGCATGTCAAAGTGCAAGTAGATAAATAGGTACCGCTCTGGCAGGAAAGTAAAAGGCATTTCCGTGAGCTGCTCTGGTTCACCAAAAGCGGCTTAGTCATGCTGGCCACATGACCTGGAAGCTGTATGCCGGCTCCCTCAGCCAGTAAAGCGAGATGAGCGCTGCAAGCCCAGAGTCATCCACGACTGGACCTAATGGTCAGGGGTCCCTTTACCTTTTTATGCTCAGTTACAGCATACATGTGCCCTAATTGGGCAAACATGTTAATTTCAGTTTCTCTCAGTTTCTCATCTCATGTTTGGTTCTCCACTTTTCCATATCAGGTTGCAATTTTATTTTATTTTAAAGAAAAGTTTTCATGAAAATCTATCAGAAATTTACTACAAGTTTCTCCTAAAACACACATTTTTTCAAAACAATTTCCCCTGATATGATGTCCACACTACCCTAGTATATGTACTTTTGTGCATATTACTTGCCTTGAGAATGGCACTGCAAAAATCAGAAGTGTGTGAATTTTCAAGGAAGGCTTTATTTGGTTCAAGCTTCCCTGCTTGAGAACCCAGAAAGGTAGCTAGATGGGCAAATATTCTGATCTGGAATCAGGCTACCCCTCCCCCCTTCACTCCCAACGATTCAGATCTGCATAGTTCTACTGTGATATATTTGGTGGGGGTGGGGGTCAGTCTGTATCATATATATGAATATGTGAAGAAAATGATGTGCAATTAAGGAAGTTTGACTGGGAATTCAGAGAATTCTGCATGTAATGCATGTGGATGACTCACAGGCACATCAGACTACTGTCTGTGTTTTCAGAGAAGACAATAATGTAAGCATATTGCAGATACTATTATTCATGCAATTAGGAGTAGGAATGATGATCCAGACATACTTGTATATCTGTGTGTAGTTGTATCCTGAATGTATGATGTCAGTATATGGGAAGGCCAAAATTTCTGCAAAAAATAACGTAATTCGTATAAAACATAAGTTACCATAGTTCCACGGTCATTCAGAAATTTGGGGAAGCAAACATCTCTGAACAAAAGTAATAAGTCGATAGAGTTTTATCATACTGAACTGTTCTGTACACCCAAACCCAAACCCCATCCAAATAAGATCTCATCTGAGTTTAAAACACATTGAGAATCTTTTACCTATTGTGAACCTCTTACACATTCCTAGTTTCCTGCTCCCATGAGCCCTCTTCCCTTGCTACTCACATGTGTGTTTAGCCTGCCCCAAAGTCATTCTGCCCACACTGTTGACACCATTGCTTTCAGCAAAGTATCTGCAGTGAGGAGCCTTTGCTATGACTGGAGAATCCCAATATAATTTTGAAGCTCCATCTGCCCTATGCACTTTAAACAGTGATGGCTTCCCCCAAAGCGTCATGGGAACTGCAGTTCATTAAGGTATCTGGGAGTTGCTATGAGACCCTTATTCTCCTCATAGACCTGCAATTCTGAGAGTTCATTGGTGAGAGGCATTGACTCTTAAACTGCTCTGGAAATTGCCCACAGGAAAGGGTTATCCCCGCACAGTTGATGCAAGCAGCAGGAATGTGGTCGCAGTGCTGGTGCTCCATCAAGCCCTGCCTCTGCCACAGAATAGGTTTGCAGCCTAAGTTCTGAGCCCTGGCAATCATCCGGGAGTAAAGCATCCAGGCAATTCATAGTGGAATTTGCAGAAATTAACTCCTGCTCTCCATGCGGTTGGAAGCACCATTCAGTAAGTTTCTGTGCAGTTGCTGGCAATCTGAAGGCAGTGTTATCCATTTTTCTTACTTTCCTTTACACCAGGCACCCCCAAACTGCAGCCCTCCAGATGTTTTGGCCTACAACTCCCATGATCCCTAGCTAAGAGGACCAGTGGTCAGGGATGATGGGAATTGTAGTCCAAAACATCTGGAGGGCCGAAGTTTGGGGGTGCCTGCTTTACACCTTGGTCTTATCTGCCTCATAACTTGGAAGATTCTGAAGCCTTCAAGGCCATTTCTATCACCCTCTCAGTCACCAACCTGCCTCTGCATTCTCTTACAAGACCTCAGAAGGACAAAACATGGAATTTGAGCTCATACCATTTTCTCCCCAGCTTGCTCTGCTCCTCACTCGAGAGCAGGGAGTGTTGATTAGCAGAGGTGTTAGAAAAGAATTAAAATGCAAAGGCCCCCTCAAGTTCAGCCACAGTTGCTATTAGCAGGTGTATGGATCTCCTGGTCCGGACTCTAATTAACACTTTCAAGGGAACACTTTCTCCTCTAGAGCCAAAACTAGTAGATTAAGGGAAGCAGAAAGCAGGTTTCTCCAGTCTTTGTCTTTATACCATGGAGGCTCATCAAGTCCAGCATCCTGTTCTCAGAGCAGTCACACAGATGCCTGTGAGAAACCCTCAGCCAGGACCCAAGCAGAAGAGCACTCTCCCCACCATTCCTGCAGTTTCAAAAGCATTAATGCCTCCAGCTGTGGAGGCAGAAAATAACCATTGTGGCTAGTAACTATTGACAGCATTGTTCTCTACGAATTTGTCCAATCCTATTTTAAAGACCTTCAGGTTGGTGGCTACCATTGCCTCCTTTGGGAAAGAAACCTGGGAAAGACATTGCCTGACAGAATAGGCAATGCTGAGTGAGATGGACCAAGGTTTCGACGTGCAATAAATCAGCTTCCAAGCTCCCACTGCAATAAAGGTGCAGAATGGAGGATGGCTGGTCATCCTTTCCTCACACTCTAAGATCAGTTACAGTTGCAGAGATGATGCTGGGCTTCAACTCTCTTTTTTTTAAAAAAAATATATTTTTATTAATTTTCCAATTAAAACCAATTATATCACATTCATTATTTCAAATTATACACATATATATCAATCAAACCGAATGTTATGCCAAATCATCTAAAAAAATTTTTTTGGGGGGTTCCCATGCTTCAAGAAATTGGGGATTCCTCGCAACCGTCCACTGCCGTCTTTTTTCTAAAGTTCAAATCGTCTCTCCGAGTTCATAATAATCCAAATCTTTCCCTTACAGTCACATAGATGTTTTCCATTTTCAACCGATTGTTTCCCAGCTGCTGAGATAAATATCAAACAAGGTTTCACAAATGTTCTTTCTCCTGTGTGGGTTAATCAGTCCAGCCTCCCCATAAATCTTCTTGGTCTGGAGCTCCCTGTTGCGTCAACACGAAGCAGCGCCATCTTAAAAAGCTCAAATCACTTTCGTTTTCTCTCATAACCATGTAGATTAACGATCTTTGTTGTAAAATTTACAGCTTTTCCAGGCAGAAGACCCAAACATCAAACCATAGACTCTTGGTAAATTAATGGATCTCCTTGCCCTATAGCTGAACTTAGCTTCAGGTCGCTGCTCCAATTCAAAGTGCGTCACAGCTCATAAATCCTCCGAACGCGTCCAGGCACTCCTTCCGTCTAACTAGAGGGGGGCTTTTCTCATCGGCAACTCCACATCTTTAAAAAATATGCTCAGTAACAACAGTTTATAAAGTTCAACTCACACAGTCTTTTGCTTCTCTTTCACTCCAAACAAGCCAGGAGGTAACCCATATGAAGAAAAATAAAAAGAAACTCACTTCCCTTATCGCTCCGTCCCCATCAATCCTTCTTCCAGATGAAATACAGCCTTTGACTCCTCTCCCTCAGCAGCATAAATTTCTCAGCAGTAAACAGCGCTTCTTCCCCTCCTTCTGAAGTATGTCCATAGATTTAAGCCTAATTATCTTCTTTAACCATGGAAATCCCCGCCATGCAGATTAGCGTCCGGGAGTCCTGGCCCTCGTAAGTGCTTTTCAGCCCAAGCTCCCCCCACTCCATAAACAGTCGGAGCGGGTCTGGGGGCATCGCGGGCCAGCGGCCCCTCTCCGTAACCCCCGGAGAGGGTAGGGGGTTGCCATTTACTCCCCTAGCAACCGCCAAATTCCTTACGAAGGTCAGAGGGATGGAAAACAGGTCCGCCATTCCTGCCGGCGGAAACCGGAACCTGGGCTTCAACTCTCAAACAATATGTTGCCCGACACAATCTAGATGAGATGCTCTCAAGTATCTCCTGGAGCATCACAAGTGATTCTGAGGTGCAACACTCAGACTTGGCAGTGCAATAAGTCTTGGGGTGGCCTTATGAGATTCTGGCCTAAAGCCTCTCCCACTTACTCAGAACTTAGCCGTAAGGCAAGGGTGGGGCTTTGCATGCAGAAGGTTCAAGTTTCAATCCAAAGCACCTGGGAAAATACCCTTGCCTGAAACTCTGCCAGTCAATTTGGACAATGCAAAGCTAGACAGACCAGTATATGGTATCCCCTGTGTTCCTAAGACAGACTGGCTTGATAGCTCTGCAATTGAGTTGAATTAACTCAGAGATGTTAGGAGAGAAGTGTGAGGCAGGACAGTTAGTGAGGGAGCATTTCATTCCATCTGATGAAACAGTAAAGAGCTACACATCCTGCAGTGAAAGAGTCTGCCAGACATAAATGTCAGGTTTATGAACAATTGAGCCACTCTGTTCCTGCTTGAAATTGCTCTTTAAGGTCAGAACTGTAAGTGTTCCCTCTGGCGACTGGACTCCTCAGGAAAGTGCAGTGTGGCAAGCCTAGAGAGGGAGCTGTTAGGCTTCCCTAACCTTTGTTTAGTGAGAAACTCCACTGTGAAGGGCACAGAGATCTCTTATACTCTCTACTGTCTGTTGAACCTTGACTGTGGAATCCAGGCTCCACGCTGGTGTTGGTAATAAAATTTTTATTATCGGGGTTCTAAACTGCTTCCGGGCAGGGCTCTCAATGCACGCTTGCAGTATGTTCTCTCCTAGGCCAAGAGAAGAAAGGGAGGGGTGGTCCAGGGGCAGGGGAAGCTTATGAGGACAATGCATGGTTAATTTGTTGTGTTGGAATGCAACATAATATATAAGATTAGGGAACACAGTACAACTAATAGGCGACTCCACTAACATTTGCGATTAACTGTTTTCTGGAGGAAAACACAATTCCATCTTGCAGGTAAGTGTCCTAAGCAGGTCACAGGTTTGAAACTATGACCATTGGTTCTATGGAAAAGAAAGCAGGGATGGATGCATAATTAAACCAGCTAAAGCATAAAAACACAAGCAATACACAACTATGGCTAGGAACCCACTCCTGTTTACTCGGCATCCAGTTTACTCTAACTGCTGATTGAGCAAATGATATACACACAATGTTAGCTACCACCCACATCTATCATGAATCTATCCTGTTGTGGTGGTACCTTGGTCTACAAACAGCCCTGTTAACGAACGCTTCGGACAATGAACTCCGCAAAACCGGAACATTGGCTCTGCTGCCAGAGGGCTCTGGTCGTGGGAGGCCTCAGTAGGCCTCGCCGCAGCCCGGAGCTCGGCCCCACCACCTTTGTGGCGGTGATTCAGCCTCCGCTGCTGGGGGAAGGCTCTGGCCGCAAGAGGCTTTGGTAGGCCTCACTGCAACACAGAGCTCAGCCCCACCGCCTGTGCAGCAGCGATTCGGCCTCCAGTGCCTGGGGGAGGTCATTTGCCAATTGTAAAATGGGAAGAGGACCCCGACCCCAACCCCCCCCCCCCCCATTCAAACAATGACTATCATCAGTGCAGGTAAGAAAAATCACATTTTCTTTTCTTTTTTCTTTTTAAAAAAACATCAATACTGTTTTATTTATTTTATAGTACAGTACATTGATTATTACTTTCATTTTATGGATCAATGGTCTTGTTAGATAGTAAAATTCATGTTAAATTGCTGTTTTAGGGGTTGTTTTTCATCGTCTGGAATGGATTAATCCATTTTCCATTACTTTCTATAGGAAAGCACGCCTCGGTTGAAGAATGCTTTGGTTTAAGAATGGACTTCCGGAACGGATTAAGTTCGTAAACCGAGGTACTACTGTACTGAATTTTGATGTGGTTTTGTCCACCTGAATTGAGAAAAATATGACCTAGCTGCAATTCACGCCAATAAAGTGTACACAGCCTATAAATCAGATCTGCATGACCAAAGTTTCACATTTGCTTTTGCAAACAAGTGTCTTGCAGGTGTGAGTCCAGCAGAATTGACCCTGCCATTAGGCAGGGTGAGGCCAATGCCTCAGGTGGCAGAAGCACCCCCCAGATGGCAAGCTCATGGGCTTCCCTGCTGCCTCCACCAGTGGCAGAGAGGCATCACAGACACCAGCACTGGTTTCGGGCAAGATCGGGTCTATTTGGGGCAAAATCTCAGCCAAAATCATGTGAGAACTTGTGGATCATGCAAGATCTAACACGATTTGGTCAAGATCTCACCCCAAACCAGTGTGATCTTGCCTGAAATCAGTGCTGGTGGTGGTGGTGCTTCTCCCCCAGGTGTGTATGTGCACTGCAGTGTCAGAGCAGGTGGTGGTGGCAGGAACAGATAAGTAGTGGTGAGAGTGGCAGCAGCAGGGCAGGGCAGAACTTCTTGTTTCTCCTCAAGTGGTGAAATGGGATGTGTTGTCCCTGGATGCCAGTGTGCTAGAAAGCAGAAATACCCACTGGAATGAAGCATCAGGCTTGAGACGTCTCAAACAATTATTAAAGGGAACTGGAGTCCTATCCTCCCTCACATCTGAGAGCCTTGGCAGTCAACAAATCGCTTCCATAGATCCCCAAGGACCAGAGCCGAATTTCTCCATATGCTATTGAGATGAATAACTGTAAATCCAATATGTGAGCAAGATTTCAGAGCAATATCTGAACATGTCAGAGCTGAAACTTCCTCCAAACTATGTGAAATTGCGAGATGCACCAGTGAAATCTAGTGAGTCACTCATGCGAGACTTCCCAAGCTCAACGCTTCATTCTGCACCTGGTGTAAAATACAATGGGAGATAGGAGACTTGATAGCAAGTAGCATTTCTGGAGATTTCCTTCCATCGAATCTCAGATTAATCAAAGGTAAGGAAAGCTGCAGCCAGCCATGAAACCTCAAATGACCTAGAGGCCTAAGAGCTGGACATTCCGGCAGAAAATCAAATGGACATGACCTGTACAGATTGGGAAATACAATGGAAAAGGACAGATACATCAGAACGTTGAGTGAACAATACCAACCAGCAAGGATTTAAAATAAGAGGTCATGGTCAGGAGTTATAATTTTCCTTTGTCTCCTCCTGTTATTCCCACCATTCGTACCAGATCCTGATGATATAGTGTAATGCATTTGGGGTATGGGACTCAGTCTGAATGATGCCCCAAGCCCCTCTAAGTTATTGGGGTGGCATGCAACAATATGCTTTTCATTTAATTTTTGTAAGTGGGACAATTGGTATGGGGAAAGTGAGAGCCCATAGGAGCATTGTAGATATAAGTACAACCGGGCACAGAAGCTCTGTGTCCTTTCAATTCCAGGGAAGATAGCATGTAAGGAGGCATTTTCAATCCTCAAGGTATTGAGATGAGAAGATGTTTCTGTATGCTGATTCTCCATGTCCGAGATGTAGTTCCCCATAGAGCCCAACTTTCACTGGATTCGGTTTATTGAAGCTTGTAAGTAGGAAATTGATGTAGTGATGGCGGAAACATCAAACATCAGCACTAATATTTTTAGAATACATAATTGCCTCAGGTGAGTGCAGTGAGGGTACAGAGATCTGGTGTGGATCTCTGTGCTGTGAGTCTGGGACACTTTTCCTTTACCTCCTTCCTGGCATGGAGTCACACAGGTCCAAATAGGCTATCCCCAAGTCAGTCCATAAAAGGGGGGGCAATGCCTCAAGGGGAGAGGAAAGATTTGGAGGGGGGAGAGTAAAGAGCTATCTTCAGCAGGCTGTTTCTGGATGAAAATAATTTGGGCCCTGGAGCTGACATACCCACCACTGCTGAAGGCACAATCTGGTGGGGTGGAGGGGGGGGTGTCCCTCCAGTTCTATCTCCTGAAGTTTAAAAGAAATAGGTTACAGAACAATCTGGGAAGACCCACATTTTTTGCAAATTTATTTGGGCTATAGCTACATGGACTCAGTAAGCCATATGCCCCTACTTTTGCCCTTTCTACTTTCTTATCCCTCTCCACCAGCAGTGTTCTCCACCCTCATCTTGTTTTTTCTTGGCACTGGGAGATGCAGTACACAGGGAAGTTTGACCTCAATAATGAAAAGCATCAGAAGGAGAAGGGGACGACAGAGGACGAGATGGTTGGACAGTGTTCTCAAAGCTACAAACATGAGTTTGACCAAACTGCGGGAGGCAGTGGAAGACAGGAGTGTCTGGCGTGCTCTGGTCCATGGGGTCACAAAGAGTCAGACACGACTAAACAACAACAACAACACAACATATATATATATATATATATATATATATATATATATATGTGTGTGTGTGTGTGTGTGTGTGTGTGTGTGTGTGTGTGTGTGTGTGTGTGTAAGCTCACTTCCCAGGGAGATCCTATAAAAAGCAGGGAGGAGACAAATTCCCTGCTGAAAACACCAGGGTCTCCTTGTGAGCAATCAGCCTCTGAAGGGAAAGATGTTTAGGCACTGATGCTTGGCATTTACAGCAGGGAAGTTCCATCTGCTTCCTGTCAACCTACCTGGACTTTCAACAGTGGGGAAGACGTAATGCAGAGCCAGGCAATTGGCAACTCTCATCCTGGGAAGGAGAGAGGAAAGGAGGCCAAACCTGCCATAAGTCAGTCTTCAGAATACTGGATCCTTCAGTGCCCTAACTGTGATAATATCCTTCTAGGACTACAGAAAAATGAAGAGCCTAACTGATCAGCCAAAACACACATGGTTTCTGCATCATGCAAAGTTACAATGTGTTTTGGGTCAAAGTGGGCAGCTCCAAGTTGCTTCTCTTTTGCATATGCTGACAATTGCACATGTCCTGTCCCTTTTATGGGCAGGGATTCCACCCCACCCCCACTGCAGGGAAATCAATAATAATAATAATAATAATAATAATAATAATAATAATAATAATAATAATTTATTTATACCCCGCCCATCTGGCCGGCTTCCCCCAGCCACTCTGGGCGGCTTCCAACAAAATATTAAAATACAGAAATCCATCAAACATTAAAAGCTTCCCTAAACAGGGCTGAATAATAATAATAATAATAATAATAATAATAATAATAATTTTTTATTTATACCCCACCCTCCCCAGCCAACACCAGGCTCAGAGCGGCTAACACCAAATATAAAACAACTAGTTAAAATACAATTCAACAACAAGACTAAATACATTAAAATTAAAAATACAGCATCATAAAAAAGGGGGAAAGAAAGGGAAAATGGGGGAGGGGGTCAGGTTAGCTCCAGGCCAAATGCCAGGCAGAACAACTCTGTCTTACAGGCCCTGCAGAAAGAAATCAGGTCCCACAGGGTCCTGGTCTCAGGAGACAGAGCATTCCACCAGGTCGGGGCCAGTGTTGAGAAGGCCCTGGTTCTAGTTGAGGCTAATCTGATTTCCTTTGGGCCGGGACTTCTAAGGTGTTACTATTTATGCACCTTAAGGTCCTCCGTGGGACATACCGGGCGAGATGGTCCCGTAGGTACAAAGAGCCTAGACCGTAAAGGGCTTTAAAGGTCAGAACCAGCACCTTAAATCTGACCCTGTACTCCACCGGGAGCCAGTGCAGCTGGAAAAGCATTGGGCAAAAATGCTCCCATGGCAGGGGCCCCGTGAGGAGCCTCGCTGCAGCATTAGTACATGTATATCTCCATTCTTCTCCAAATAGGATGCCATGCTAGCTGTGGCTGACGGGAGTTGAAAACATTTGAAGGGGACCAGGTTGGGGAATAAATGGGATAGGCATAGAAGGAGGGATAGGAACACATAATCTCAGGGTTGTGGGTTCAAGCCCCATGTTGGGTGAAAGATTCCTGCATTGCAGGGGGTTGGACTAGATCAGGCATCCCCAAACTGCAGCCCTCCAGATGTTTTGGCCTACAACTCCCATGATCCCCAGCTAACAGAACCAGTGGTCGGGGAAGATGGGAATTGTAGTCCAAAACATCTGGAGGGGCGAAGTTTGGGGATGCCTGGACTAGATGAGCCTCATGGTCCCTTCCAACTCTACAGTTCTATGATTCTATTAATTCCCCCTGATAGAATACAGTCAGCTACTTTACACAGAGTCAGAGCATTGGCCCATCTATTGTCTACACTGACAGGCAGCTGCTCTCCAATGTTTCAGGCAGGTTTCTCTCCCAGCCCTCCCTGGGGATTGAACATGGGACCTTCTGCATGCAAAGCAGATGATCTGCCACTGAGTTATGGGCCCTTCTCCAAGTTAACACAAGGGTACGAGGGACAAGCTACTGGCAGAAGCTTATACATTTTCAGATTTCACAACTGATAGTTCTTCAGCAAAGTCCAGTTGAAAATGAGAGACATAGAAAGCACACTGAAGAAAACAGCAAACCAGGCACATGTTTCCAATACAGAAAGGAGAAAGTCGCAAAGAGAATGGGAGAAAGAGTTTGCCTCTTAAGCCTGTAAAACTATCACCTATGTTTTGATCTCATTTTCAGAAGTATCTATTGTGAAAAACACCCATACATCACTCTGGACTGACACGAGTTAAACTGACAGTGGAAGCTAGCCAGAAATAATAGTGTGACAGAGACTCTGATTTGCAAAGGTCGGCAGTCCATTCAGAACAGACAAGAGTTGCCAGATAAAATGTTCCTGCCCAGCAGCATTCTCCAAGAAAAGAAAGAAAATGTATAGAAGGAAAATGGGGATTAATCTATGCATCACAGGCCCTCTTTCAGCGTCCCTCTAAACTCCAGCCTTCCCACTGGAGGAGTCTGCCTCTGATAAATGAACTGGCAGCCCAATGATTTAGCTGTCTCGTCCCCTCCCCCTCCCCCCAAAATAAAAAATTCCTCTATTCATTTGATTTCTCTCAAGCCGAGATTCTGATTGCTTCTGACTACAGAGCTGGCAGCAGTGTGTTAACCTGCCTGCTCACAGCCAGGGATGTGGCCCTGCCAAGGTAGCTATCAAAAGGGCCAATTCCACACTCCCTCGATCTGGGTGGCTGTGACAAAAGAGCGGCTTGGGGGGGTAGGTGGGGGAGAATACAGGCTCAGCACCGTGGTGGCATTTGTGTGCCTTGCAATTAACCTTCACCTTGGTAAACAAGCTGCGAGCTTTGCATGGGAAATGATCGTCTGCAAAATTGGGAAGGGCTCCTTAAAGGGGAAAATAAATTAGTGGGAAATAGCTCCCTTCCCCCCTGCCTCCAGCTCTCTCTCTCTCTCTCTCTCTCTCTCTCTCTCTCTCTCTCACACACACACACACACACACACACACACACACACACCCCATACACATGCTCCTTTGTAGAACTGCGCAGGAAAAGCAGTTGAAACAGAAATTCACTGTCATGTGCACTGCACATTTGATTCACAAAAGGATTTATGAGGCTGGTGTCAGCAGGCAGCACTAGTAGGCACCTGCCAGGCCCCCCATTCCAGTTGGGGTCCCACTGCGTAGCACCTCCTCATTGCTCTTGTTGCTTGTTTGTGTGACTTCTCTGCTCTAGGGGGGAGTGAGAGGATTGAGCAGGAGAAGCAAAGACTTACTGCATGATGAATCCTCTCTCTTTCTTTTTCTCTTCAGGGGGTGGTGCAGACTGGGTCCAAAGGGAGAGTCAAATGAATGGGCACTGCCAAGAGTTGTGGTTAGGCAGGAGAAGAGGTAGGCACAACCAGGGAAGGAGCCCACTGAGAACATCTAGCCCAGTGCCTCCACCCGAAAAAGAAATCTGGAAAAGGTACTGCCATTTTATATTGTTTGCCCATTCCCGAGACTGAGCAGCAGAATACTTTTGTGTGTCGAGGCTTCCCAGAAAATTACCTTAAATAACTCACAACTGACAACAGAATTATGGTTTGGTTTTTGGCAAATAATTTAGGGCCACAACTTTATTAAATACACAATTTTAATCCGAGTGTTGGCTTAGGCTTTTGGTTATTCACTCGTCCTTCCTAAAGAAGGACTATCCCCATCTGTCCATCCAGGACAGGACTCAATCAGCTGTCCCCTTAGGACAGGACTCACCTCATCTGCCCCACGTGGCAGGACTCACATCAGCTGTCACCATTGGACAGGACTCACCTCATCTGCCCACGTGGCAGGACTCACATCAGCTGTCACCATTGGACAGGACTCACCTCATCTGCCCACGTGGCAGGACTCACATCAGCTGTCACCATAGGACAGGACTCACCACTGTCCGCTTGGACAGTTCCTGCTCCGACTTCCGCATGGAAGTCAAGTAAACATACCTGGGAGTGAGGAGGTGGCTGCGCCCAGTCATTCCCTCCTCACCTTCACCAAGAATGTTCCTCAAGGCTCTTGCTCTTAAAATTGGGCCCACCATTCCCGCCAATGGCGGGATGGTAAGGACAAGAGTGTAAGCCCCGAGATTCCTTTAACGGAATACTTCTATATGGAGCAAACGGAGGTGAGGGTAGGCATCCGTGTGCCACCCCCTCTACCAACCGATTAACCAACCAAAAGCCTAACCGCCAACCTAACAAGTTGTGACAATTTGCTAGCGCAGTAGGCGAAAACCAAGAGGCACAGCCAATCAGCCAATTGGAAAAATTCCTACTGACCCCTGAATACAGGCGGCCCCGAAGGCAATAGCAATGTCGTGCTAACCTGCAAGAAAGAAAGGGCGGGTGGGAGGGGTTCAAACGCCAGGCAAAAATGTGACCAGAAAATGGTGGACGCAGCTTTAAGAGGGGCCCCAACAACCAATCAGATCCAAGGAATTTGCATACACACGCCCCCCATTACTCAGCATGAGCTGTGGCCTTACACAAACCAAACCCTAAGCTAAATTTCTTAACAGCCCTACCACAATCCGCTTTATATTATATGATATAAAGCGCTTTATCATACTTTGGGTGCAAGCAGAGCCTCAACGGTTAATTTCAGACTGAAGCTAGAAGTGCTACTAGATTTCACCTAAAACATAATGTTTACACAAATGTGCTTGCTCAAAACAACCAATGATTTTGTTGTTGCTTGTTTTTTTAAAAAGAAGTTATGAGTTTTGATGAGAGTAACACTGTTTCTCTTAGGCGGCCTTTGTGCGTGAGGGGTGTATGTAGATCCCACACATCCCTGCTGGAGAGAGTAGGTGAAGAAGAGTCCATCTATCCACCAGATAGGGCAGCGTGACCAGGTCCACCACACTGGCTGCCAAGCCTAGTGGGCACTGCAGGGCATCACAACTATGATGTTGTGAATTGAGCAAAACAGAAGGCAAGAGGTGAGAGAGCACCAAATTTTGGCCTTGCAGAGGGCACCACTGAAACATGAAAGACCAAAGTCCACACTACAAACAGGAACTGGAATCTCCATCTTCAGGGTAAACCAAAGCCTTGGCCTTCAACTGGTGGGTTGAGGCCTTTATCTAAACTGGCTTCCCTGATTCACAGCCTTTGCTTCTCTAATGGACATGAAGGGGAAATAGCTGATCCATCTCATAGGACTGTAGATTTAGTCTATATTCAGAGGTCAATGTCATTCCCATTTTACAGAAAGGCTGCTGAGCAGCAGTTATTATTTGTGCAAAGTCTCTTTTTCACCACCTGCCACCTTGTCCCATAGTTTAGGTAAAGGTAAAGGGGCCCCTGACCATCAGGTCCAGTCGTGTCCGACTCTGGGGTTGCGGCGCTCATCTCGCTCTATAGGCCGCAGACAGCTTCCGGGTCATGTGGCCAGCATGATAAAGCTACTTCTGGCGAAGTAGTGGCGAAGTAGTGCACGGAAATGCCGTTTACCTTCGTGCCGGAGTGGTCCCTATTTATCTACTTGCACTTTGATGTGCTTTTGAACTGCTAGGTGGGCAGGAGCTGGGAGTGAGCAACGGGAGCTCACCCCGTTGCAGGGATTCGAACCACCGACCTTCTGATCAGCAAGCCCTAGACTCTGTGGTTTAACCCACAGCGCCACCTGGGTCCCTGTCCCATAGTTTAGGAACCTCTATTCTCATCAGCAGAAGCCATTACACATGGAGCTTCCATTGTAGACACAATTATAAGTATATCTTTCCAAGGCAGAAGCGTTTCAAGGGGGAAAGAAAGGGAGTTCAAGGTAGTGGAGGAGGGCCTTGGCCCAAAGAAACCTCAGAAAGGAGTTGGGATGAGACGCTTTCATCCTGCAAAACAGGACTGCAGAGCACAGCTTTAACCACACTGTTCTCCTGCTGATAAATGCCACAGTGCTCAGGTGGAAGGATTTATTCCAGGCCATGCAGACCCTTTCCTCTTTCATCCAGGCTCTTTCACAGAAATTGCATCCTTGCTAGATCTTAATGCAACCTTTTAACCACTGCCTTGTCCAGAGGCAAAGTGTAACTCTCTTTAAATCTTTCTAGAAATGTAGCTGACGGAGACAAATATATGTCTCAACTTCTCTCTTAGCCTCTCTACAAAATGATTCATTTCAGATACAAAACTGTTAAGGCAAAAAAAAGGGGGGTCCAATTTTCAAAATGTTCCTTCTACTGTAAAAAAAATTAGTTATGCATTATTACCGATGTAATGGAACCTGGTAATAATGGGGAAAATGAGCCATCGGATAAAGATAGCTCAGCAGCAAATAATATCCCCTGATCTCTCTCTCTCTCTCTCTCTCTCTCTCTCTCTCTCTCTCTCTCTCTCTCTCTCTCTCTCTCTCTCTCTGTGTGTGTGTGTGTGTGTGCAGTCTGTGCCCCATTCACATATTACAAAGATACAAAGAATGACCTGGCCAAAAGATAAAACAACCTAAAACCAGCTAGACTTAAGTACCATACCTAAATGCAGGAGAATTTTGAGAATCTCCCAATGCTGCTCTTTTTTGGAATCCATTATTCCCACTTGAAACATCCTATCCATCTCCCTTCCACAGAGGCATATGCTCAGTGCTATAGTTTAGGCATAGAGGGGGGTGGTGGTAGGGGGTGAAGGCTGTACCAAGGTCAACCAAAGCACTTCATGGATGGGTGAATATTTGAACCCAGTTTTCCCCTCCAGACCAGGGATTGGGAACTTTAGGCCCAGGAACCAGCATCCTGTTCTCGCAGTGGCCGACCAGATGCCCATCGGAAGCCCCCAGACATGACCTGAGTGCAACATAACTCTCTTGACTTGGGATTCCCAGGAAGTGGTATTCAAAGGCATGCTACATCTGGCGGCATTGTCAGGCACCTGAAAATCAACAGAAAGTGCATGCACACAGCAGCATATGCGTGAGAGCCAAATTTTGTAGTAGTTGCAGTTCAGGTCTTGGATCGGGGATGCCTGGATTCAAATCTCCACTTGGCCACACATGTTATTACTGAATGATCTCAGTAAAAAAAAGGCAATGGTAAAGGACCCCTGGACAGTTAAGTCCAGTATGGGGTTGCGGTGCTCATCTCGCTTTCAGGCCAAGGTAGCTGGTGTTTGTCCACAGACAGCTTTCCGGGTCATGTGGCCAGCATGACTAAATTGCTTCTGGAGCAATGGGACACTGTGACAGAAGTCAGAGCACACAGAAACATTGTTGACAGTGGTACCTATTTATCTACTTGCACTGGCATGCTTTTGAACTGCTAGGTTGGCAGGAGCTGGGACAGGGCGACGGGAGCTCACACCGTTGTGGGGATTCAAACCGCCGACCTTCTGCTTGGCAAACCGAAGAGGCTCAGTGGTTTAGACCCATCTCTCAACTTAACCCACTTCAGAGGGATGTTGCAAGATGCACATAACCCACTTCACAGGATTGTTTGTGAGGTGCACCCCACCACCATTTCCTTGGAGGAAGCACATAGTGTTGCGCATAGCGGTGGTCAAAACCCTCCCTGCTAACAACAGCAACAGAACTGTCCACCAGAGCATTCCCGAGAACCCCTAATCCTAAAAATGTGGATCTGCCTTGAGAACCTGGAAAGTCTTCCGAAGTTATGCATGAAGAATCAGAGCAAGTGCGCAATTGAGTGAAGAGGTTATACCCAGTGTGATATCTCCAACACCTTTGTAAAACTACATCAGCCTTCAGCCTAAAAGATCACAAGAACTTTGATTTGGAGGGGAGGGAGGCATCCTTTATGGAAATGAGGTCTCAGAACTGCCACTGCACTTATTCATCCTCAATACACTCCCAATGGACTAAGAAAACACCAATGCATAATTGGCCTGGAAAGGGATGGCACATCTGATCAGTCTCCTCTGAGAGAAGAAATGAGCTCATTTAAATCAGGTGAAGTGCCCAGTGCACAAGCCCTTCTAATTATCACCAGCCACATCAGGCAGGACAAGGCAGTGCCCCCCCCCTGAATTCTCTTGCTACATCCAGCAGGATCAGAACAGTGAAAGCAATGATTGGAGGCCACCATCAGAAGAGACTCTGTTTGAGAGAACCACTTGTTGACATTCTGCACTGACATTTGTTATTGGGCTTCATTATTTGCATTGCATGATTATAAGAGGTAGCATCTGCTGGATTGATTTGATATGTTGCAATCACAATGACACCTTTTTTGTTATCTGATGTGGTCCTTGTGAGCAATCATAGCAAGAGAAGGAGGTTGTGGAGGGGGGGGGAGCGGGCCAACAATGCTGCCCTCAGATAAATAATGTATCTCTGCATTTGCTGTTTGACAACAATCAACACCTCCACACCTATTCTGCAGCGAGAAATCAATGTTTCTTATTTGCCTCTTGAAAGTGTTGTGATACAAAGTTGTGTGCTATTGTTTTCCAGTGACATTATTCTCGATTTTCAGCGGTTGAGTGGAAAGGGGCATGCAAGGCGGACCAGTGTATTCTCTGCACTTTGATTTGGTATGGTTGTGGCAGTGTAAAAAGTTCTATTTATTTTGTTATCAGGCTGAGCTGGCATTCATTCCAGCCAAATGTTTAGCTGTAAAGAAACCTGAATGATATAACTTCACACTATATTAAAAAAAAAAAACCAAAGAAAACACACAGCCATGTTTTGTGATGATGAGATGTTTAGTGGGGGGGGCATGCAATGGCTAGGGGAAGAAATCTGGTCAAATAACAGTGGGTACTTTGGAGGGGGGGCAGTCTAGCCAATGCTTTCTGTCCACTAACTAAGAGGAATTCTGTTACTCTAGTGGAAACTTGGAGCACAACAGATTGTGCAACTCACAAACTCACCAGCAACCTGCTTATTCATTCTGCTGGTACAAAACATTTTGCCACTGGAACAAGTAAACCACTAAGTGACTTTTTCTTTGGGCAACATTGGATACATGTGGTGACTAATCTGTGATGTTTTGTTTTTCTCCAGTTCTCATTTTTTCCAATCTGAAGTTCACTTTGCCACATTTCAACATCAGTCTGTATTTTTTTTAAAAAAAGTCCTCATGAATATCCATCACCATTTTAGGGCACGTTTCTGCATATATACTCATTTGTACACAATGCTTCACTAATATGTGGATTTTTATGCATATTTCCCCTTAACAATATTCATTATTGTACACTTTTTTGGGTTGGATACCTATGTCACAAAATTCAGAGAAGTGCAAATTTCGAAGGATAGCTGCAGTGTGAATTAGGAAGGTCCGCATTAAAATGTAAACAAAACTGATTTTCTTCCTCATCCCTAAGGGGTACACACAGAACAGTTGCATCTGAGCCCAAGGTGTCCACGAGTCCAAGAAACAAATTTTCCCACTGTTGCTCATGCCACAGTTGCCTGAGCTTCAGGTCTTAACCACAAGGCAGGCAAATGAGCTCAACACACAAGTGACTTAGCAAGCAATAAGAGTAGCCAAACCAGCAGGAGGAGAACAAAGGGGAAGAGAAATACACCAAGGTGCGAGAAAATATCCTATTGGGATCGTTCATCACTCGACCTCTGCTACTCTAGTGGATGCAGTAGCACCCTCTGGTCATCTTCAGTGGTGGCACTGAAGAGCAGCCAATAGATTCCTGCAGCTTCCTCCTCTAGCAACCAATGCCGTGATAGAGTCTGGCCACCTGTATTCTGAGTCCTTAGACTCCCCCTTCTTTCAGTGTGAATTGGGCAGGGGTCACCACCACTATTGCCAAGTGACAGCAGGTGCTTGAAGGTTGGGAGGTGGAGGAATGGAGAGTGTGGAAACTTCTTAGCAGGCTATACTATCTTCGTTATTTATAAAGTTACGACTGAATTTTACTATAGCAAAAAGATAAAGGAAAGAAGGGAGGGAGGCATTTGGTAGGGTCATCATTGACCAATACATCTGTAGGAAATTTGAGACAAATTAAATAAGCAATGACAAGATTAGCTAATTTTGTTGGAGGAGTACACACACACACTTCTAACATTGAGTCTACATGTTAAACAAAAGAACTTAAGAGGAGTTTTACTGGGTCAGATCAAATGTCAGTTCTTGGGAAGATGACTCAAACTTGGCCAAGCATCTTCAAGTTAGCAGCTATTTTCCACTAGAAGTTTGGAGGATCAGGGAAGCCGCTAGACATAACAATGAAAGAAGTGCAAAACCCAGCCAACACCTCCTTCTCTCTATCGACATGCTGCTGAGCAGAAGGCAAGTCGATGCAGCCTCCCCCTCCCCAGAAAAAAGCCCTTTGGTGTTCTGTGCAAGTAGATCTGAGCTTCTTGCCATAAGAATAACAGAATGATGTGTCGCTTGGCTGGCTCTTAGTTGCCACTGAGTATTGCCAGAAGTGAAATCCAGGGTGAATTGGGAGGGACTGGTGCAGGACTTGTGACCCATTGTTAGGCTCTGGAGAAAATCTAAAAGAAAGTTGATTGTTTGCTTGTTGTTGTTTTTTGTGGGGGGGGTGGAGGAGGAGTGAAGGCTGCACATCTTTGGCTATTAAGAATGCATTGTTTATAGTATATCTCTGACTTCTTTTTAACTGGGAATCTCCCTTAAAAAAAATTAAAAAAAATGGACTGGGAGTTCTTAGAAATGAAAAAATGGGCTTCCATTCCTGCTTTCCTCCCTGCTTGGTATTCTAGGCTGTTTGGTGGGTTTGGTTGCTTGGGTGAAAGCTACCACAGAAGTATAGCAAAAGGCTGGATTGTCCATTCAGACATGTTTTTATATGATGCATACTCTATACTTGCCCCTAGCAACAGCACCTGGCATCTATGGGCAGATGCCAGAGACCATTGGTGATGCCTGCTTGCCCCTCCTCTCCCCCTGGGCTCCCCCAGGAGTGCTGGGTGGCTGGGTCTAGCCACCATTTAAATTTCCCACAATACCATAGATCAGGCATCCCCAAACTTTGGCCCTCCAGATGTTTTGGACTACAATTCCCATCTTCCCCGACCACTGATCCTGTTAGCTAGGGATCATTGGAGTTGTAGGCCAAAACATCTGGAGGGCCGCAGTTTGGGGATGCCTGCCATAGATGTATTGTTGCCCTGAGGCATTATGGTAAATGTAAATGGTGGCTAAACCCAGCTACCCACAAGATTTGGAGTGCTGCCTCTACTGCTAGCAGTCTCCATGTAAAACCCACCAAGAAGGTGACCCACCACATAATATTTTGCTCAGTGCCCCCTCAAACCTAGGAACACAGCAAGTTGCCTAATACCGAGTCCCACCACTGGCCCTTCTAGCCCAGTATGGTCTACACTGGAGTAGCTTTCCAGGGCTTCAGATAGGGATTATTTCCCATCCCTACCTGGAGATGCTGGGGATTGAAACCGGGACCTTCTGTTTGCAAGGCTGATGCTCTATGACTGAGCTACGGCCCTTCCCCACCTGGAGTGAGCCTTACTTATGCTCTACTTAAAGTCACTGTCTTAAAATTATCACCACCACCATCAGAGTCAAATAGCCCTGCCCGGCCAAGCCTCAACAAGACAGTCATGGGGGGGGGGATCTTTGGAGACTAATAAAAAAAAAACCACTAGGTTAATACGAGCTGAGAGTGTCATCATTTGGGGCAGGCAATCCTTGCCTTGCAATCTGATATAGACCAAGTTGTGTTATTATGAAGAGGAACCCACAGCATTAGCCCACATTAGCATTGTGTTCGGAGTGTAAGAATCTAGGTAAACAAGAAATCAGAGAGCCTATTCTAGTCTTCTCCCTCTCACGCAAGTCATTTTATCTGTCCTAATAATGAGGCAAGGAGCGAGACTGTAGCCAGGCTGAAGGCACCTCAGGTAAGCCAGGAAACACAGTATCTTATAGGACAGAGCCACCCCAGGAGCAGGCAAGCTGTCCCGCTGTGTTATTAATACATGAACTTTGCCACCGCCCTCCCACGCTGCCTGCTGATTTTCATACCATGTTGCATAATTAATCTGTCAACATTCTGTGACGAGGTATAAATATTAATAACATGATCACACAGTTGGCTGTTCCTTTTAAAATGCAAACTTTTGCAAAGATAAATTGCACACTTAATCTTAACCAGCTTTGAGGAGTGTATTTTTCTTTCCCTAAAAAACAAAAAAGGAGGACACGTTTGGCTTTTGAACAGAAAAAAAAAGTAAGAGAGTGAAGGTTGCCTACTTTTACCTGCATCAATTTCCCCTGCCCGCCTTCTCTCCTTTTTTTTAATTTTGGAGATATATATTCAATGAGTGTGTGTGTGTGTGTGTATTCAAGGAGTTGTAGTTCCATTACTGCAAAGAGAGCGGGGCGGGGGGGGGGAAGCTCTGGAATATTGAAATGCAGTACAAGGGGTACATGGAGAAGAGTCATAGCTTGCTGGTAAAGCAACTTTCTTGCATGCAGAAGGTCGCTAGTTCAATCCCTGGCACGTATAGGTAGGGCTGGAGAAACACTCCTGTCTGAAACCCTGGAGGACCCCTGATATTCTGTGAAAATACTAACAAATCAAGGTACAGCCTACAGTGTCGATCAGTTGCCCCCAAAGTAGGTGGTACGTGGATGTCCCCAGCCAAAGAAGAATGGCAACTTAAGTTGACAGTATATGCACAACTTGCAGACTTAATATATAAAATAAGAGAACAAGAAGAACATACATTTAAAGAAGACTGGAAAAAGTTTATTGAATATATGGGGAATAATTGTGTACAGCTGAAAATGCTGACAGCATTAAGATAAATTCAACTGTATAAAAAAGTTTTGATGGATGCAATAATGGAGTACTGAATGGCATAGTTTTTGCAAAATGTGCAGGGGTTTATGATAGGTAAAATGAACCATGGAAAGAGAAGAAGGGAAATCATTGATACCTTAAGGATGTAACAATGAGTACTTTAAATTGTAAAACAGAAACTTACACACACACACACACACACACACACACACACACAGAGAGAGAGAGAGAGAGAGGGGGGGTGGTACCACCCCATAGCTGCCAAGTTCTCCCTTTTTTTAAGGGAAATTCCCTTATGCTGAATAGGCTTCCTCGCGAGAAAAGGGAAAACTTGGCAGCTATGTACCACCCCCTGGGGGTTGCTTGGATTACTTATGGGGTGCTAAGATGCAAGGGTGTGGTAGGGGGTGCTAGAGGTATCAATGACTCTCAGACTTTGAACAGCTGATATCACTGGATCAAGTTAATCAATTTAATTGAATTAAACTTTTTTTTTCCAATAGGATTTTGAATGAATGTGCAATTAATTGTTACCGTCTCCCCTCTCTTCCCCACTTTATCCCCTCAACAACCTCCTGAGGTAGGGTTAAGCCAAGAGACATGGCGGGCCCAAGGTCACTTAGTGAGCTGCATGGTTGAGTTGAGTGGAGAGTTGAACCTGGGACTCCCCGGTCCTAGTCCAATGCTCTAACCACTGCACCACAGCAGCTCTTGGTTGTTGTTTTGCTTTTCAACACAACCAGGGCATTTCTCCACTCCAGTCTACGTCAGCTGTTTGTGCGTTTTAGGAATATTAGTGTGTTTTGGTAATATACAGGCCAGCCACTGTGTCAGGGAAAGGAAAAGAAGAAGAAGTAAACAATTTAACCTCAGAAGTGGAAGGATTAGATTTCTATTGGTAAATATTGATTCCTCCTCCCCTTCCTCTTTCCTGGACTGAAGCAGACCAAGAAATAAATACATTTCTATCAGAGATAATCGAAAGTCGCTTACGACAAAAGTAATGAATATGGCCATAACGTAGCCCCCTTTCTGTAAAGGAGAAGCAGCAAGAGCAGGAAAACTGAGAGGTGGTGGGTGTTTCCTCGCATGGCACTAAAATTGCATTGAGGTCACTCCTGTGACATTTGTGGATATAGGGAACCATTATTTCCAAAAGTAAATGAATATACATTCCAGCACGGATAGACTTTCTCATTGCAGATACAAGAAAAGCAAAAAAAGAAAGGGTGTGTTTATTGCAGTGTCTGAAGACTCCTAGGGATTTCACCAGCTGGGGTCAGTACGATTTGTGGAAAGTGATATTTGTGGCTACTCCCTATAGTAGCAACTTGGAACAGAGTAATCTCTGCATTGCGTTCATTATGTGTGAACATTCAGATAAGAGAACTACAGCCTCATGACCCTGTGGTTAATCCAGCTCCCAGGGACATTCCATCCCAGTTCATATGTTACGTGTTCCTCTTGTTCACGTTGTACTGAAACAATGGTACAAGTTGTCTCTACCCATGTGCAAGTGTTTGTGATGGGGAGAACCATATACGCCACCTTGAGCTCCTTGGGGGAAAGGTAAATGCAATAAACGACTGAAAAAAATGAATGAATGAATGCGAAACTACTAGTCAAAAGAATACACAGACTCCCTCATGGAGCTGCTGCAACTGGGTTCATATATCAGTATGAATCCCGTCCAACTGAATACGGACTCTTCTGTAAGTGGCGGTGACAGGGGCTCCATAGGAAACTCTGTATCCAACCTCAAACAATCAAAATCCAGTAGTTTAGGCCTTAGGAGACTGGTGCCAGGACTATTTCCCAAGCTGAAACGAGAGCTTGGCAGATAGCAAGATGCACATCCCTGTGTTTCTGCTGTGCTTTGAAGCCGAAAGCTTAGTTTGAGCCTCCTCGCTGATTGGTGCTTCCTGCTGTCCTCAGTGGGGATTTGCCCACTGCTGCTGTTCCTCCCTGAGCTGTAGGGCTCCCGCTGAGACAATAGCAGCTGCCCCCCCCCCCCAATTTTCTCTCGCACCAGATAAAAGGGTATGGGAAACTCTCTTTCGGAAAATGTTGCTGACGTTTCTACCAGATTTCACCTAGCGGGGGAAATGGGTGTGGATTTGGAGGTTACACCGCAGGCTAAACATCTGAGAAATGTCAAGGGAAGTAAAGAGAATGTTGCACATTCCCAGCAATACGCTCCCCAACACAGACATGCAATTTCTATCCAGGACCACTTCACCTAAATTCCAACTCTTTAGTGGTATTCCCTCTTGGGATACTTGGAGCTGTTGCCATTTCTTCAAGAAGTAACCTCATGCTACAGTGAGCCTACAGTGATAAACAAACCTTTTCAGTATCAGGCTAATTGGCAAACCAGTAGGAAACTGGAAGTGTGAACATGTTTGCCACACCAGAGATGGGGAACATGGGGCTCTCTGAATCTTCCATCTATGCCAGCCAGCATGCTCAATGGTCAGGGTTAATGAGACTCGCAGTCCAGAGACATCGGGGTAAGTGGGTGTCATAGGTTCCCCACACCTGTTCCTAGAGTAGCAGGGGGATTCTGTCTGAAATCTCAGCAATCCAGATCTCTGCAGTCCAACTCAAGCAAGGCAACAATAAAGTCTTCTATCAACACTCCAATTCCTTTGTTTCACAAAGTATTGAAATGAAAGGGATACTTTAGATTAAAAGATTTGCTTAATGGCCTGATTAATGCATTGCAAATAGATAAAGCCTGATCTAAGAATCTGTTTTAGCTCTTAACCTTTCCCGCCTGGTGTGTTTTTCTCTCTCCCCTGTCTGTGAGCAAGGATGTGTTTTGATTTAATATTCCATTCCTGCTGCTTTGTATCTGGGGCGAATTGCGTCTTTTGATTCTCTCTCTCTCCCTCTCTCCCCCTTCTCGGCTTTCTCCCCACTTTCCCCTTTATGCGCCAAGTGTCTGAATGCTTAAAATAAACAAGGGGGGAGAGAGTAAGCAAAGGGAAGCACGGAAAAAAAGAGGAACTCACCTGCATGGCATGGGCAATTACCCCATTCACCCGGTTGAGTTCACAAAATTAATTAGCACCATACACCATTGGGCCAAATTATTTATGAGCCAACAAGCAGGAGCTGCCATTGTTCTGAAGGCTGTGGCACAGACGCAGCTAAGCTAAGCTAAGTTCACTACAGCGTTGTCTGGTCTTGTCAGAAGCTTTCAATGCCATCAACTATGGTATCCTTCTGGAGCAGCTGTCTGAGTTAGGGGTGAGTGGAACTGCTTTGCAGTGATTCCAGTCCTACTTGGATGGTTGTTCCCAGAGGGTGTTGCTTGGGGAGTGTTTTTCAGCTTTGTGAAGCCTTCAATGTGGGGTTCTACAGGGTTCAGAAACATTAACAGCCAAGGTTTAGACTGGTGCTTAAGAGATAGTGGACGAGGTGATATGGAAGCACACAGAGGAGAGCTTCAGCATATTGCCTGGCTACAATCTCCTGGGTTCCCTGTGAACAGGGATTGGTTGTTAAACTGTTCTGGGAAGTGTAGCTCTGGGAGGGGGAATAGGGGTGTCCTAAAAACTATAAGCACCCTTAACAAATTACAGTTCTCCAAGTTCTTTTTGAGAAGGCATTACTGTTAAAATGATGCAACAGTGCTTTAAATGCATGGTGCAGACATGACTTCAGTTTTAATGTTCCTTGCAAGCCACCATGGAAGAATTTGCTTCCTGAAGGGCAGGATAGAGACAGTTATGATAAATAAATGGATACGCAGTTAACCATAAGAAAAGCACAAGAAAAAGCATTTCAAGAAGTGGCTGGAATCCTGAACAAAAACAATTCATGCTGCACCATTTTGTTGCAGGTCCCATTTGTCACCCAGGCTACCCAAAGGATTGTATTGTTGAAATGAAACTAAGATAGGGGGGACTTGGGGAAGTCCACACAACAATGGTTAGAGAAATAGATGGAAAGATAAGAGTTTATTTGTATTGGGTTTTTTGTTGTTTTTGTTGTATTCTATCATTTTTGGTTTTTGTAAGTGTTGATATAAAATGAATATTTTTAAAAAACAAAAACAAAAACAGAAGGGGAACCATGTTGCAAGCACTCAGACTGTGAAAGCAACATGGCACCACTGACCAATGGGAATCCCCTTTGCTAATGAGCAGAACACTCAGCATTCCAACATTCATATATCTTGATTCCCAGTTGCACAGCCCAAACCTTGAAAAATGAAAACTCAGCAGGACAGGACAGTGATCATCAGCAGCAATGAAACTCTCTAAGTTGTTATACCGGCAGGCTGATAAAGACTAAGAAGCATTTAATTTTCTCATGATGGTGTATCACTTACACAAGGCTGCGGCTTTGACTCTTGGTCTCTCTCTCTCTCTTCCCCCCCCCCCCCCGCCCCATCTCCATTACAGCAAGTGAAAAATATTGACAGCTGAGTTTAAAAGACTTGGTATGTTCATTCATGGCCTCCGCTTAAGAATAATCTTTCAGAGAGCCCCCCCCCCCTTTAACACAACAGTCCCCTGATGCTTTGCAAAGTATATATAAAGAGACAGCTCAGTGGCAAGATGCCATGACTAGATAACGATGATACATGCAATATTGCTATTTACATGAGGTCACTTGTATTGCAATTCATTTAGAGATCTAGTCCTCTTACAGAAAACTGGCAGGTAGGGGACAGCTCATGTTTCATCGTGAATGCTTCTGAATCCCCTGTTCAAATGTCTTCATGGATGTTGATGTGAGGCTGTGCAGAGTACAGAGGCTACTTCAGCTTATGTTCCATAGTCTCAAGAAGGCAGATGGAAGATGAAGACCTTGATGAAAACATTACATATTGTACATGAACTCCAGGTAGCAAAAAAAAAAAAAAACATTAATAGGTTTTTGGATTTCCTTTTGCCAATTTTTAACTGAATGTCATTTCTTCTTCAAGTCTTTGGAGCCATTGCTCAAAACTCAACTGCCAGCTTCCAGGTTTTTGCAATGTACAGTGGAAGCTCGGTTTATGAACACCTCGGTTTATGAACACCTCGGTTTATGAAAGCCGCGGACCCATCTGGAACGGATTAATTCACTTTCCATTACTTTCAATGGGAAAGTTCGCTTCAGTTTATGAACGCTTCAGTTTATGAACAGACTTCCAGAACCAATTACACCCATGCTTCGGGTTAAGTATGCTTCAGGTTGAGTACTCCGCGGACCCGTCTCGAACGGATTAATCCACTTTCCATTACTTTCAATGGGAAAGTTCGCTTCAGTTTATGAACGCTTCAGTTTAAGTACTCTGTGGACCATCTGGAACAGATTAATTCACTTTCCATTACTTACAATGGGAAAGTTTGCATCAGTTTATGAACGCTTCAGTTTATGAACAGACTTCCGGAACCAATTGTGTTCATAAACCGAGGTACCACTGTACCAATTTCTCATTGCACCCCCCTTCCGTACATTAAGTAACACTAATTGTAGAGTAAGGAGCACCATCTGACCTGATGTAGCATTTTTATTTTAAAATATCAAATTCCAATACAGTGGAACCTCGGTTTATGACTACCTCCCTTTACGAAAGCTTGGCAAGTGAACACCGTGGATCCGGAAGTGTTTACATCTGGGTTCTGTGGCGTCAGATGCGCAGAAGCGATCTGCACAGCACATGTGTGCACAGAAACGCTCTATCAGCGTTTTGTGCATGTGCAGAAGTGTGCCTTCGGCGAGCGAACACCTCCGCAGAACAGATTGCGGTCGCAAACCGAGGTACCACTGTATGCAGCTATATAATGATCTGCCATTCTTCCATATATATATATTTTGGGTTGATTTTGGTTGGGGGAGACTTCATTCAGACTGTTTCACATTCACGGTTTACAGAGATTTTCAGTTCATGTCCTCTACTTATCAAAATGCACAAACACATAAAAGTTTTAATTAAAATACCATGAAAAAGAAATGGTTGTGCAAGGTTCCGGAAGGGCAGAGAGTTGTTGATCTTTTAATAAAAATTAATAACTATAATGGGCTGTATCCAACATCCTCTATCCTCCAGCACAAAGGTTCTTCCACTAGTAGATGGGCGACTCTTAATGCTGCACCACTGCGGAATCTAATGCAGTGGTTACAACAACAGAAAATAGTTGCACAACAGATTGTACATTCTGCAAAGTTACCAGCAAGCTGTTTATGCATTCTCTTAAGCAGCAACATTCCACTGGTGCAGAACATTTTGGCAGCAGAACAAGTATACAGCTAAGGGGTTTTAACTTAATGCTACACTGGATGCAGCCCATGACACAAAACCAGTAAGATTTTGATTGGTCAAGGGACAGAATTTCAATGTGCTGCGTAGCTACCAACCCCTATGTATGACTCATATCTGGGGACTGATGTAAAGCAGTAGGCTAAGAGACAGAGCTGGAAAGAAGAAAGTCTTCAGTTCAACTCTCACCTCTGTCATATATGAGCAATGAAGCAATTCATTGCATGAACTAAGTCCTGCGGGATTTCAAATGCACCGAGAATTCCTCACCAGAGAAGCATGGACCATACAGGAAAGAAAAGGACAGGAGGGCACTAGAATTATTAAAAGAAGTGGGACCTGAATACAAAAGTTGAAGTGTGTGTTCTTGTTCAGGATTTCAGCCAGACAACCTTTTTCAGTATCCCTATTCCAATTCCCACCTATCCAGATTTCAACCCCCCTGAAAACAATCACACCAAGTCCATGTCCACAGAGCTTGCTCTTCTTACTTACTGTGTAAGGTGATCTCTCACTGGTAATTTCCTAAGCAATTTTTTTCTCATTTCCTTTAACGGTCGCTGATCTTTCCCCCTTGAACATGGATGGGGTCATTTTGGCTACGTAAGGATCAACACTTTTTCTTTCCCTCCATCACAGTTCCTCAGATGTTTTCCTCAATTGACAAAATTGCCTGAAAGTGTTGCTTTAGCACAATACGTTCTTCAAAGGCAGGGAAGTGCAAGGAGCCCCTCCCTTTCCACTGGATTTATATTTTATTTTTGAGTGGGATGGGGGTTGGGAGGAGCCAACCACATACAAATGAGAAGTGAATCCTAAACTGAAAATTAAAATATGGTTGCAATGCTTGCTTGCTTACTAGTTAGCTCGATTAATAGGACTTGCTTCAGAGAAAATACATTTGGAATAGGAAATATGTTTAGAATTTTAACTCATTTTAATTACGTTATATGTAAATCACCTTGAGGGGTTGCTTTAGAAGGTGATTAATAAATTAATGTTAATAATATTAGTTATAGAATAGGAGCATGAATATAAACTACGCCATTACTTCTTTTTAGCAAGTAGGATAAAAGTTTGTTCCCCCACAAATGCACTGTTCCCTTAATATTTTTTTTTTAAAAAAATTCCTTCAGTAGCACCTTAAAGACCAACTAAGTTTATATTTTGGTATGAGCTTTCGTGTGCATGCACACTTCTTCAGATACGCTAGATACTTCTGTTTCTAGCGTATCTGAAGAAGTGTGCATGCACACGAAAGCTCATACCAAAATATAAACTTAGTTGGTCTTTAAGGTGCTACTGAAGGAATTTTTTTATTTTGCTTCGACTCAGACCAACACGGCTACCTACCTGTAACTTTTTTTTTTAAGTTGACTATTTACTTCCCATGCCCACACACTTTCCAATTTTTTTTCCTGATTCCTTAAAAGAAATCTGGTTGCAATGTTGTCCTTCAACTAAAAGGATCTCTCTTTAAGTCTGCCTGGAATACCTAGTCTCCCTCTCCTTTGCTCCCTCTCTACCACTTTCCAACGTCTCCTTCTCATTTTTGGATTCCCAGCAAGCCTTGCAAACTCCCACAAGGTGGTTTCTTTCGGAGGAACGGAGGAAATTGTCATTAATGAAAGTAAATAACTTTCATTAACTGTACTAAAAGCTCCAAAGCCTGCATAATTAAAGTGATAACATAAAAGTTAGGCATGAAAAAACCCCAGCTGTGGAATTAAAAGAAAGCCAGCCTGGAGAAAAAGAGAGACAGGGAGAGAAAATAAAGGTAACAATACCTGGAAATTTAAAGTGTTTCAGGCAACATTAATTACCCTGCAACTGCTCACTTGATAAATCATGGAGCCCTGGGCACCTTGTTCTGTAGTATGGGTGGAAGAGAAATTCAATTCTGTTTGCATTTTAACAGGAAGCTACCTGGTTTGCCATGCCGGCTTTGTCATGCTGGCCACATGACCTGGAAGCTATACGCCGGCTCCCTCGGCCAATAACGCGAGATGAGCGCCGCAACCCCAGAGTCGGTCATGACTGTAGCTAATGGTCAGGGGTCCCTTTACCTATACCTTTACCTGGTTTGCACTTCTCAAACCATTGCATGGACTGAAACTCAACCATCTTCCAAAAATTGCACTTCTCCGAATTTTGCGGTCACAGTCCTCCAAGCAAATAATGTTTACAGAACTGCATATATGTTAGGGGAAAGTGTGCAAGAGAGTGAATGTCTTAGTGAAACTATCATATAAAAATGTATAATGTTGGGGGGGAGCACTTGCCCCCCCCAAAAAATATTACATTAGTCAAAACTTCATATCAAAATAAATTTATTATGAAATATTCATACTAAAATGTTGCAAATTTTAATGTTTTTTTTAAACAAAAAAACTAACTAACTAACTAACTAACTAACTAACTAACTAACTAACTAACATCTAATTGCTGCAGAGTGCCTTCATCTGGTGGAAAAGTGGGCTTTGAAACTTTAAAAATGGAGCAATATTATTTGTCTGTGTTGATGATTTTATGGCAATATTTACATTCTGCCTTTCAGTTTAACAAAACTTCTCAGGGTTTTTTGTTGTTGTTTTTGAGGAAAAATGCAGTATACAGACGAAAGTTGGCAGGTAGGCAGCACCCCCCCCCCTTTTAAAAAGCTGTTGAAGGGGTTGCACAATACTGCCTTTGCCAGGTGCCTAAAAATCAGCAGGGAATACAACAATGCCCAATGAACAGCGGCGGAGCTTCATGCTCCGCCACTAGGGGCGGAGAGCAAGCATACTGCCCCCAGGGAAGTGGCACACGTTCTGGGGGCGAGGCGCATTCTGGGGGCGGGGCATGCAGTTTGGGGGCAGGGCATGTCACGTGCAGGGGCAGGGCATGCATTTTGGGGGTGGGGCACGCCGTGCACATGGGTGGGACATGTGTTTTGGGGGCGGGGCGGGCCCCCACCGCCCCTATCTTCCTACGCCCCTGCCAATGAATACAATTACGTGGATCTATATAACCAATCAAATACCATGCAGCAAACTGGATAAGGTGACATTGTGGTGAACAGCATGATGCCAACTTCCGTAAACACAAATCTTACGTGACAACATACGGAATTGGATTAATGCACTTCTCTTCAACACAGCAACTTGCTTTGAGCATTAATGATGGAAAATCGAGACAGAAAATGCTTTAATAGAGAGAGGTTATAGCTATGACATGGAACTGATGAGGAAACTGCTGCCAGCGGTGAAAACTACCTTCAGGTGGTGTATCTCCTTTTCTCAATAGTGCATTTTGCTGCCATTAAAAAAAAGGTTCAGCCAAATGGTTGCGCAGCAGGAGTTGCCAATCTGGTGCCCTCCAGTTGTTGTTGGATTACAACTCCTATATGCGCTGATAACCATGTGCTGCCTGGGTGGATTGGAGTTGGCATACAGCAACATCTGGAGCAGGAGTAGGCAACCTAAGGCCCAGGGCCGGATACGGCCCAATCGCTTTCTAAATCCGGTCCACAGATGGTCCAGGAATCAGAGTGTTTTTACATGAGTAGAATGTGTGCTTTTATTTACATTGCTGGCCTTTCTTCACATTCCCTTGAATTTTTGTTTATTTACTTTTATAAGCTTACACATTTCAATGTTATTTTCTCTTTCTCAGGTTCTATTTTTGTGTTATCAATATTATTTAGTTGTTCTTTTTACGTTGTTTACCGAGCAGACGTTTTTAAAATATTAAGCTGTTTTATAAATGCTTTTAAATAAACAGGATGAATAAAGCAATGCTTTAGAATGATAGGTTTTCTAAAAAAAGTAAGACAGTATTTTTTTTTCTTTTTGCAAAAATTAAATTGCAATCTTAAAAAAAAAAACACCATTAAAACATTTAGAGTTGTGTTCCAACTACATTCCACTCAAGAGTTGACCCATTGAAATTAATGAATCTAAGGGAGTAATGTCCATTAACTTCAATAGAACTAGATTTAGTCCATTAACTTCAGTGGAGTAGAATTAGCATTGGATCCAACCCTTATACTGTAGGAAAATAAGTATTTTAGAAAATAAAAAATAAAAGCTTTGAGATGGAATGGCCACACAACTGAAACAGATGTCATTCCCCCCCCCCTTCATTTTAATGTGGGGGGACGGGGGACGGGGACAGACTGTTGCAATTAGAAGGCGAGTCGATTTTCCAATCAACCCTGCACAACCATCCATCACATGACCCCAAAGTGTCCTGACACTTTTCTGCGCATTTATCTGTGATTCTGTAAGCTCTCAATAAAGTCTATTAATATGGCTTCCATTTATAAGGCGATGAGAGCTGGCTCCAGATACTTGAGTGATGCCCTATCTCCAAGTGCTACTAAGTACATTTCTAAGACATAAAAAAAGCTCTTCAGAATCTTCGCTTCGAGAGGTGGTTATCTGAGGCACTGGCACCAATATCTCCCATGGAAGGAGATAATACGTATTATTTGCCAAAGTAAATTTGACATTAATTAGCAGGATTCACACTGGTAAAATCTCCCACTGTGAAGCAGATGCACCGTTGTCTCTCGGCTCCTTCTCTTCCTGCTGTGAAGGATCCAGGAAGAGCCGGATGTTCTGCAGCACAGCAGCATTGTCATTGTGGCTGTGTGAAAACTGACAATCGCTTTCATTGTCAGAAGTAGCTGGAAGCTTCTCATGCACACCATAAATGGGGCTTATTTCAAACAGTTCCTGCACCTTTGGGGGGAAACTTGGGGGCCATGTAATGGACAGTTGTGGGCATGCCTTGCAACTCACCATGACAAGAAAAGAAGAGCCCATCTACTGGGTCAGGCCAAAAGTCGATCTAGTCCAGCATCCTGTTCTAATTCGGCTCCGTCCCCTGCCGCCGCCTCTCGCCTGCCTCCCGTGACACGGAACGCAACTTCGGAGATCTCCGAAGTTGCGCTCTGTGTCAGGGGAGGCAGGCGAGAGGCGGCGGCAGGGGACGGAGCCGAATCGCAGCGGGCGCTGCTTGCCCCCGCCTGTCTTTCCCTAGCCAAGGGGAAGACAGGCAGGGGCAGCTGCTGCACCGCTGTGTATCGGCTCCGTCCCCCCTTGCAAAGGAAGATTAGCTGTCAGCTTCCCTCGCTGACAGCTGATCTTCCTTTGCCGCTTTCTATGGCCGTGCTTCGTAAGACGAAGCGGCGGTCATAGAAAATTTTGTCGTCTTACGAATGCCTTGCGCAATGCAAAACTCTTTCATCTAGCGAGTTTTTCATTGTGCGAGGCATTCGTAAACCGAGGCACCACTGTAGATGGACATCACTACCTCTTGCAGGAGTAAACAGACATAATTAGAATCCTATCAACAGATGGCTCTAAGCTTTGAAGCCTGAACCTGCAACCTTTTTTGGGTTGGAACAATATTTGGACGCCTCAAAGCCCTTGTGAGAAGCAGATGGATACAGGAATCTGCAACACTGATCCCTGATCTTGGCAGACTCGTCAGCAGGGTTTGGGAAACTTTTTCAGACCAGGGGCCACATTACTATATAAGCAAACTACTGGATGAAGGCAAAAATGAGTGGCAAAAGAATGCAAAAAAACAACAACAAATAAATACTTTTGTACAGAAGGCTAGTTTATACACACACTTCCCTTTCTATCCTCCATGCAGGCAAACAAGTAGCATCACCCCAGATCAAGGACACATTCCAGCCAGGCAAAAGCATGAACCCGGGTGAGCAAAGGGCAAAGCCCGAGGAGAGTCCCAAGGGTGTGATTGAGAGTCTGGGAGGGCCACCTATGGCTCCCAGACCTGAGGTCCTCCACAATGCGGTGTCTGGATTTGCTAAGCCTAGCATATAAATACCACAAACAAGTCCTTATGTTCCTGATTGGTTAAGAATCTCTTGCCTGCTGTGCTCCAGACTCTGACTTCTGCTCATACTCTCACTCAAGCCCAAGTGATTTGGGCCCAATCCACACAAACATCCAACTGTAGTTGCACCTCCTCTTCCTTCTCCTTCCTCCTGTCCCTGCTCATTCAGCTTGAGAGGGCAGCTGAGCAGCTGGTGAAATAAAAAAGGGCAGCAGGGCAAGGAAGTTTGGGGGTTCTCACTGGTTCTCCTGGGAGAGTACAGCAGGGCCGGCTCTACGGCCAGGCTGGCTGGTGCAGGGTGCCACGGCGCCGGCCCGCCGGCCGCTCCGCTGCGCAGCAGCACCCTCGGCAGCAGCGCTGTGCACTAAGCCCGCCCGCCCGTTGCGCAGCAGCACCCTTGGCAGCCGTGCTGCGCGCTGAGCCCGTCCGCCTGTCGCGCTGGAAAATGGGGCGGGGGGGGGGCGCCAGAGGGATCCGTCGCACCACGGCACCAGGGCGCCAGAGGTGCTTAAGACGGCACTGGAGTACAGGCCTCAGTGGGTGCCTAACAATGGCACACTCTTGACATCAGTCTTGACCTTTCTCTGCATTGGAGCTGGTACTGGCACTACCTTGGCTTTTGGTCCAGGCACCACACTTGTGCCTTAGTCTCAGCTGTAGCTCTGTGGTAGAACAACTTAATTGCATTAAGAAGGTCCGTGGTTCAATCCCTGGCATCTCCAGGTGGTGGTGAGAGAAAACCATGAAGAGCAGCTGCCAGCCAGTGGGGACAGTACTGAGCAAGAGGGACCTGCGTTGTGATCCAATAAAAATAAGCTTCCTACATCCCCATCTATTTTTGCTTTGCCATTATATATGCAGTCACGGCGGGCCTGGGCCTCACCTTTCCATTCAGAGGCAACAATTCCTGAACAGCAAAAAAGTCCCAAGGAGCCCAGAATCCAAGGAATTTATTTCATTTCCTAACTCTTTCAGTTTCTGCTGACAATGCTCCCAACTGTTGACCCTAAACATGCAGATAAATGCTATAGTGCACTGCAGGTGTACAACACCCACCAACTGTGGGTATTGGCCATGTTGGCTGGGACTGATGGGAGTTGGAGTCCACTGAGAGACACCATGTTGGTTACCTCGATGCAGACAAAGGAGGAGCAGGCACCTTCGCAGAGAGCTAATGTCTCAAATCATGCTTCATCTCTGCTCACAGTGAGCTGACTGCAAAGCAGAGGGCTGTTTAGGCTGTGTCAGGTGCCCCCTCTACCTAAGCGGGTCCTCTGTCTTTCATGTGCTGCTTGAGGGAGACTTTATGCCTGGAGCATAAAGAGATGAGGAGCCGGTGTCAGAGGAAGATGCAAAGACAGCGAGAGAAAAATACAGCTAATGCGACATACGGAATGAAGTACAAAGCTTTCTGAAGCATCCACGCTTGTCACTTTAATGACAGTGAATGAATGGCAGCCATGGGGTGCTTCCTTGCCTGTCAATTGCGCTTGTCTCTTGCTCCCTGGAATTTTCATTATTCATTATTCGTATGGTGTGGACAGCAGCACCGGCAGAGGGTAGAGTCTAATCCCCCACCCGATAATGTGTTTCTGATAAGCATGATGGAGCCAGCCCTGGTGACAGGAGGCACATTTCCGGAGGATAAAGCACCATTTACACAAGGCAGGTGCTGTGAATTTAGATTGTCGAGATACAGGGAGGCTTGTGCACAGCTGCTCTGCACAAAAGGATCAATCTGGGATCCAGGAGCAGAGCAAACTTCAGCCATTTGGCCCACACACAGGTAGGGCCAGAACACTAGGGAGGCTACCGCAAGGAAAGAAAGCCAGCCACGTATTTTCTGATCCGGTGAACGAATTGGCCTTTTGGCCTTTCATTATGATCACCAAACATTCCTGCAAATATCAACTGCAGCAATGAAGATTAATTGCTTGTAGCAATTAAGCAGCAAGGTGTATCAAGCAGGCATGTTTTATATTAACTACCCCCCCCCCGATAGCTCATTCAAGGAAGTAATAGAAGAATTTAGCTGAGCTGATCCGATGCCAATGAAGTGGCAAGATGGGCAATAAAATCAAAGGGAACATAGAACTCGATCCTGCCACAAACCACTCCCATTTTAGATATTGGAGTCAAGCTCAAAAAAGAGATGTGGTGTGCTATCAACACCTTGCTCTCATTGATCTCAGAATATCGGGTAATTCACACTGCCCCCTGGCATTTGGGGATTGCCTTTCCTGTGGGGCAGTGCTGCTCAAAGTAGTGGTCTGTGAACTGGTGCTGGTTAACAAGCCACAGGCTGCCAGGTCCCAGAGACGCCATCACAAGCCCAGCTTGGTTGGAATGCTTCAGGGACCAAATATGATCCCAGTCCCTGGTACACTGGGGATTGCTGGTCCACCACATCAGAAAGCTTGAGAAGCACTGCTTTGGAGCACTCCTGAAGTTAGTACCAACCTTTCTCCAAAAGAGAAATTAAGAGCAAACTTGGAGGTTCCTTGTCGGTCAAGGGAGACCAAAACAGTTATTATAAGACTAGTGGAACTTTTCAGAGGTGTCCAATTCACTCAAATGTAGTCCTATTAATCATCAGAACACAAACAGTAACTTGATGGCCAAGTGAGGATTTGAACCCTGGTCTCCCACATCTTAGTCCAATACTCTAACCACTATGACACACTGACTCCCCGGCAAGGTGCTTTCACTGCAGGGGAGAAAGGCAGAACTTAGGAATTCAACCTCCTCCTCAAAATAACTATAAGCCAACAGCAAAATCTGTTTAATGGTTTCACTCACAAACAAACTGTGCTTGTTTTCATGCTTTGCAATAGCTTAATCCTGCATGTGATAACATATCCGACATCTGAGTGCATTAAACTGTGACAGCTTTTCACTGACCTAAGCAATTGCATTACAAAAACACCATTAGTGTCTTTCTCCTCCACCCACCCCCTGTCTCTCTCTCTCTCTCTCCCACCTTCTTCTCTCCCCGGTTAGTAAAAAGGCTGGGCTCAATACCACTATTAAATTACTCTTAGAAATATGTCCCTCTAAGAAAATCAATGCACATGTGTTTCAGCACTTGTCACAAATAGATCAACTGGGCAATCTAACACAGATTGTTTTGCCCAGGGGTTTCGATAAATAAAAACGCACATCTTTGTGGTCATTATGGCACCTTGCATTCTCCCACATCCAAACAGCATTAGCTCACAGGTAGATTCATGTAGGTCGGGCACTGAGCAGTGCCCCAAACTATCTATTTAGTTTTGGTTTCGTTTTTCACACCAGCTTGGCTGTCAATGACTTGCAGGGGCAGAGGAGAAAAGGGAAAGGAAAGAGGAAATAAAATAAAAAAGACTCTGGTTGCCTGAGCAATTTGCATACTGGCCAGAGGGTGGCTTATTACGCATTGCCAAAAGAGAGGATCTGCAACACAGAAGAAAGGGCAAACAAATTTGCATATATTAATTTATATTTATAGACATACATTTGGAAATAATTGCTGTATGTTGTGATTTCAATAAAAAATACAATGCACACCAGGGAAGACACCGGGTGACTTGTGTTTCCACTCAGTCTGCTGACTGCTGACCAGCTCCTGCTAACTGTTGATGGGGAATTTCTCCTCTCTCCTTTTATCTTTAAACCAGACTTGGACTGGGCAGCCCTCCAATAGGGGTCACATTTCAACTGGGGACTGTCCACTGACAGCCCTTCAAAAAAGAGGGCTGTCCTCTGTAAAGTAGGACACAAAGCCACCCCACCCAGCCAACAAAAGATTTGGTGTCACTGGAAATTTCCATTTTTAAAGTGAAAAATACACCCCCACCCTCTCTCACACACAAATTTCAGCTCAGTTGTAAGAAGATGCAGAAAGCTTCCTGGGGCATTGGGATTCCCCCCCCCCTTGGTCACCAGAAATATAAAAGTTTGGCTGATCTCTAGTGAGGTGCACAAAAAGCTTTCAGGACTCAACCACTTAGGATTACCACCAATGCTAGTCCTACTCAGAGCAGTCTCTTAGGTGAGCCCTAAGGGGTAGGTGGTTGAGTGAGGGAGCTGGATGGGCAGGGTGGGTGAGCAAAGTGACCTATGGCAGGGCATGTAAACACACACACACACACACACACACACACACACACACACACACACACACCTTCAAGTTTAACCAGTCAAATTTTGAATGTGAAAATGCAAATTTGAATTTTGATTCTTAAAAACTCAAAGGCATTAGACTTGTTGGCTTCTCTTACTGGAAAGGAATATGGTTTAAGTAACTCTTAATTGTTTTGATTTGGACAGGCATCCATGGGCAGTGTCAGAGGAGGGGCAGGGTGGGGGCAAGAACGCCACCCTACAAGAAGCTCGCTCCCGCTTGCCTTTCCCCAATTGCTGGACTCCTGTCAAAATATATAACATTATTTTAATTCCAGAGATCTTAACAACTCACCCACCTAGAATACAACTCACCCACCTAGAAATATACTTTGCACCTTCTGTACTCTCCTTCAGATCCCCCTCCCCGGTTCAGGGCATAAGTTGTCATATGCTACCCTCTATCAATCTTTGTCAAATACATTGCATTTTAGCTATGAAATACTGGATTCATGGACTGGATTCATGGACTGCAAGTTGTCATATGCTATCCTCTATCAATCTTTGTCAAATACATTGCATTTTAGCTATCAAATACTGGATTCATGGACTACAAGAAGATCAAACCTATCCATTCTGAAGGAAATCAGCCCTGAGCGCTCACTGGAAGGACAGATCGTGAAGCTGAGGCTCCAATACTTTGGCCACCTCATGAGAAGAGAAGACTCCCTGGAAAAGACCCTGATGTTGGGAAAGATTGAGGGCACTAGGAGAAGGGGACGACAGAGGACGAGATGGTTGGACAGTGTTCTCGAAGCTACCAACATGAGTTTGACCAAACTGCGGGAGGCAGTGCAAGACAGGAGTGCCTGGCGTGCTATGGTCCATGGGGTCACGAAGAGTCGGACACGACTAAACGACTAAACAACAACAACAGGCTATTGGATATCAAATACAAATACTCCCCAAATATTCAGGAAATATTGGAATATTTGAGGCAGATACAGTGGGTGTTTGTCATCAAGTGTCACGGGAGATAATTTTTGGAAGCAAATTCATTTTTGCACCTGATGCAGCTAGGGCATCAGGAGTATTATTGGAGTGCCTCATGTCATGAGAAAGTCCAAAAACACTTCTGAACACACTACAGGAAAGTTATATTCCCTAATAACGATGCAAAATACTTTGTACAATGTCAATTTTCTACCATTTGCTTCTGTTCCAACATCATTCTTCCTTCCACCTGCCTGTTTTAGGTAAAATCAGGACAGAGATGGATTTCTTGCTGGCTAATTAAATCCTCACATGTTAATGAACCCCCTGCACTTTGCTGCTCTGCAATGTCTACGGCCTCCTAGAAATTAATAAGAGCTTTAATCATTGAGAGACTTGAAAGGTCAGCACTGTCTATAGCTTCCCAAACAGAAGGCAATGGAATCATATCATATCAGTTTTTAAGCTATCAAGCTAAGAAGCTACAGGGGATGTTTAATGAACAGGAAAACAAATTGAGAGACTTGGCTCCTGTTGTGCTAGGGGTGGGAATGGGGGGCAGAGTTGACTGTCATCAAATGTTCTGCCTTCATTGGTCTGTCTAATCTTCTACAAGTTTGTTGTTCTGACATTCCCCTCTGACCCTCCATCATAAGAACGCATACATGACATTATAACTGAATCAGGGCACATTCAAACATTTGAGACACTGTTACAATACCACTGTCTTCCTCCATAGAATTCTGGGAGCTATAGTTTGCTGGGAGCCTCTCCTAGAGTTACAATTCCCAGAATTCCCTGGGAAGAAGGGTTGATTGTTAACTCTAGGAATTGCAGCCCTGGGAGGGGAATAGGGGTTGCCCAATAACTCTGAGAACCCTTAATGAACTACAGCTCCCATGATTCCTTGGGCGAAGGGATGCCTGTTTAAAGAGGCTTCATAGTGCTTTAAATGTATGGTGTGAATGTGGCCTCAGTGGTGTTCTGGTGAAATAATGCCATATTTGTGCTGGGTTTGCAGGATAAGCTCCTTATGCACTGGCAGAGGAAGAGGCATGGGGGGGGAGCGCACCGCCCCTGGCGGTGCAATCCCTGTGGGGTGCCATCACAGCTGCCCCCCCGCCACGCTGGGTGCCCGCAGGCGGCATGCCACACCCCCAGGACACGCACCATGCCCCTGTGGGCGACGCGCCACACCCCCGGGACGTGCACCATCCCTGCCCCCGCCTGCTCTCCACCTCCACTTATGTGAGTGTCAACAGGATTGTGGCCCAAGAGTTACCTTCACACTGTGAAGGGATTGCAATCTGGAATCCGAAATCAGTAAGAAGCACAGAATCATAGAGTTAGAAGGGGTCCTAGTGGTCATCCAGTACAACCTCAAACTTGACACCAGAATCTGGAGCTAGAATGTCCCCAACAGCTGGCTGTCAAGGCTCTGCCTCATAAGAGTAGGACCAAGCCCTGAGTCAGGCTCCATCTGGGGACAATGAGCCAGGACCCCACAATGAGGTTGAGTTCAGCCTCCGACATTGAGGTTGAACAGGAAAAGGAGGCACCTGAAACCCAGCTAATCTGGAGAAATGGCCAACTACAGACAAGGACTTGTTGGGAGAAAAGTTATCATTGGGATTAAGACCCTCTTATTCCTTGTAGAAGGTAACATTTTAAAAAAGTCACGATCCTTAAATTTTAGTTTGCTTTACCAGTAAACACTTGAGATAGAATTTGGTCTCGCTATCAATGAACATTAGCATCGGCGGCAGCAGCTAAGAACAATCCTGCTCACCAAATTGTACTCTTTGAAGGAATCAGCCATCTGTTGTGTTTCAGAAACCCTCTCCCCACCCCTCAGCTCCCCCAATATCTCCAGAGGCTCCTTGGAATTACAGGCAAGATGAACACCAAGGGCAATTGAGGGAAGAAATGCAGAACTTCTTCTCCAAGCTTAATGCTTAAACTCCCTTAATATTCAGAGTAAGGTTTTTGCTGAGAGCTCTTTTGGGGGACGTGTATCATAATCATCACTATAATAAATACAATTAAGGCCTCTCGGCAGCAGTAAAAGGGAAATCTAATAATTACACCTGCTGCAAATTCCACGGGCCCCTCAAGCTGCAGTTTCTGCCCTCACCCTTTGCCACTGCCAAATCCCTCTTCAGCAATCCTAGCAAAGGGGAGGCAGACGCACCCCGTTGACCTCCTGACTGACAAGGCATTTCGTTGCTTTGCCTTGAACCACTGGGCTGCTTGACAGTAATGGGTGCATGAAGAGGTGAGCCTGCCTCATTGCACTTCACCTCAGCCGAGAGCACAGGCTAGTTCCAGAACAGATGAAGCACACAGCTTGCTTCGGGGACAGGGGTGGCAGGTGGGGAAGGGAGAAGGACAAGCACGGAAGAAGTCAGGCTTCTTTCCAAATTGCTATTAGAGGTTTCATGGAGGTGAGCATTGCTTCTGCCTGCAAATACATTAATGCCCAGGTGAAGGAGAAGGGACTGTAAGCATGAACCGTATGTGCAGGACTGAGAGGGCATGAACTGCTTCATTTCTGTCCCATTTGCATATTTTGAATTTATTACATTTATATACCACCTATTTTCCTCCAAGGAGATCAAAGTTGTGTTCGGAGTTCTTCCCATCCTCATTTAATCCCCATATAAACCCTGTGAGGTAGGTTAGGCTGAGAGGCAGTGACTGGCTTCCAAGAGCAACCACCGAGCTTCATGGCTGAATGGGGATTTGAACCCCAGTCTCCCAGGCCATAGTCTGATACTCTAAGTAAAGGTAAAGGTGCCCCTGACCATCAGGTCCAGTCGTGTCCGACTCTGAGGTTGCGGCGCTCATCTCGTTCTATAAGCCTAGGGAGTTGGCATTTGTCTGCAGACAGCTTCCAGGTCATGTGGCCAGCATGACAAAGCTGCTTCTGGAAAACCAGAGCAGCACATGGAAACGCCGTTTACCTTCCCGCCGGAGTGGTACCTATTTATCTACTTGCACTTTGATGTGCTTTCAAACTGCTAGGTGGGTAGGAGCTGGGACCGAGCAACGGGAGCTCACCCTGTTGCAGGGATTCGAACCGCCGACCTTCTGATCAGCAAGCCCAAGGCTCAGTGGTTTAAGCCACAGCGCCACCTGGGTCCCTAAGTAAAGGTAAAAGCGCCCCTGACCATCAGGTTCAGTCGTGTCCGACTCTGGGGTTGTAGAGTACTTAGAGTCTGATACTCTAAGTACTCTACAACATTGTCTCTCTTCTGCACTTCTCTGCCACTTCTGCACATCAACACTCATAAATACTAATTGTTTCCATTTCAATCTCTTTCTCTCTCCCTAATACAGATTTTTGAGTTCATTTTTCCCCTCAAAACTTGGATTTCTAAATGTATGTAGTGGTCATTACAGGAAGGACAACTCTTAGATATTTAAGGTCAGTCACAATTAGGATTAGGGACACAATTAGGGACGCAGGTGGCGTTGTGGGTTAAACCACAGAGCCTAGGGCTTGCTGATCAGAGGGTCAGCAGTTCGAATCCCTGCAACGGGGTGAGCTCCCGTTGCTCGGTCCCAGCTCCAGCCAACCTAGCAGTTCGAAAGCACGTCAAAGTGCAAGTAGATAAATAGGGACCGCTCCAAGTGGGAAGGTAAACGGTGTTTCCGTGCACTGCTCTGGTTCGCCAGAAGCAGCTTTGTCATGCTGGCCACCTGACCTGGAAGCTGTACGCTGGCTCCTTCGGCCAATAACGTGAGATGAGCGCCGCAACCCCAGAGTCGGTCACGACTGGACCTAATGGTGAGGGGTCCCTTTACCTTTACAATTAGGATTGCTGGATTTATAGGTGTGGAAAGTCTTTTTGCATCTCACACACCAACCATTTGCCAGGGCTAGATGGGAGCAGAGCAAAGTGAGTAGAGTAATGAGTGTAAATTTTACATTTGTACAGTATGCCATTACAAAAAAATACACATTTTAAAGATATTTTGATACTTGTTTTGGGTACCAAAGTCTGCACGGCAATTTTTAAGAAAGCTTGGAATTCAGTAGAAACCACAGTAGCCCAGTAGTGGGCCGGGAGTATAGATAGGGTTGATTTTATCAGAATTGATAATGACATCTTTAGGGATGAACATGCAGCCTAGCTCAATTATTAGAGCCATTCTATATAGTTAGATGTGTGGTTGAGGGGGTGGAAGTACATGATAGTCCTCTGAAACCTATATTGTTTCAGAATACATGTTTGAGTGGGCTGCAAGTTTGAATGTTTTCCAACTCATGAAAGAAAGAAAGAAAGAAAGAAAGAAAGAAAGAAAGAAAGAAAGAAAGAAAGAAAGAAAGAAAGAAAGAAAGAAAGAAGGCATGTTGGGGAGAAGGCAGGCTGAAACACCTTCCAATAACAGAATAACAAGCAAGGTGGGTTTTCCTTTTCATTTACATGAGGTAGGCTTCAATCTTCAGTTTCCACATCTGCATCTACATCTGTTATGCTATCCTGGGACAGCTGAACCCAATGCTGTTTCTGAATGGGCATGCTAGTCCATAGAATTTCTCCCACACCCTATCTCCGGGACAAAGTTTAATTACATTCAGCGCTCAGTCCCAGAATGATAACAAAGAGAAAGTCATTGAGCATGTGTAGAGTTCCCCCCAATAAAAAATTACCACCATGAATCCAAACACATATGAGTTTCAAGGGGACATCACTTACATATTTAGAGTTAGTCGCATTTAGAGGTGATCATGGTGTAGATATTATTATTATTATTATTATTATTATTATTATTATTATTATTATTATTATTTCTCACAAGGAGAGGAAAACAAGCGTTAGAAGTCAAGAGATTTTTTGAACTAATGGCATCATCATCTAGCCCAGCATCCTGTTCTCACAGTGGTCCACTAGATGCCTGTGGGAAGCCCACAAGCAAAACAAGACTCAGGCATAAGAGCAACTCTCCCCTCCTGTGGCTTCCAGAAACTGGTACCGAGAAGCATTACTGCCTCCAACAGTGCTGAGTGAACACAGCCATGTGAGCAGTAGCCACTGATAGCCTTAATCTCCTTCATGAACTTGTCTAATCCTCTTCTAAAGCCATTCAAGTTGGTGGCCATCACTGCCTCCAGTGGGAGCAAGTTTCCTAATTTAACTATGTGCTGTACAAAGAAGAAGTCTTTCCTTTTATCTGTCCTGAATAATAGTTGCTCATAAACTTTTGGGGGGAGGCTCCATCCTTCAGTAGGAGACTGCTATGGTTTGTATGTACCCAGCTCTGCTCTCTGCCATCTCCACTTAAGAGGATTGAAGCAGGACTGGTGGGAGGTGGTGGTGGGGATTCTCTGCCTTCATATCTTGGAGGAAAACTGCCAATCAGAGGAGACAGTGCTGAACTAGATGGGCCAATGGTCTGAGACAGCTTCATATCATATATCCTGATGAGTTGTGAGTGTCTATAATCTTACAGGGTAGCCGTCTGCCATCGGAGCAGTCTGGCTTTGCAGACATAATGTGTTGCTCTGCAGAGGTAATGACCAAGCATGCAATCGTGGGGGGTGCAGGTGGCTGAAAAACTCCTGCAATCTGATGATTTTTTTTTTAAAAAAAATGCAAATTCTGGGATAGCTGTCTCTGGATCCCAGCTGAGGAAATCCACTTTGTAATTAAGCCCCCCAAATTACTAGTCAGCAGGGTGCTGGATGGAGAGCTGCATATCTATGCTGAATGCAGCTGAATTTTCTACTCTCATAGATCACAGTCTCTATGCTGGGTGGCAGCTTGCATGCTCAGCTGGAAGCAATTCTTGGTTGCAATGCAGCCCTACCACTAGGCAGGAGGAGACAACTGCTTCAGGTGGCAGTTGGTGGGGGACTGCGACAGCAGCATTCTGGCTCTTCATCCTGATTTCCCTAGTGGCAACCCTTCTGTTGGATGGCAGAGCTGTGCATCTCATGTGACCACCCCAAAAAAAAACCCTAGTGTGTTGCCCTCAGATGCAGTGGAGGACACTAGCTCATTGCCAGTACTGAAATAAGCTTCAGCCACCAGGAATTGAATGAAAGGCATGGTGGTGATGCAGGCATTGGGAAGCAAAATGGCTGAGGTCCAGAGAACTCTGCAGGGTGTGTAGAAAGCAGGTGGGAACTATCCGATGAGTCTGAAAGTTGGAGGAATTGGGGCAGGCAAAAGAACTTCTTCATACATCACTAAACTATGGAATTCACTGCTACCACAGGGGGTGATGGCCATCAACAAGGATGGCATTAAAAGAAGATTATGCAAATTCAGGGAGGGCAAGGCTATCATTAACTACTAATCATGATGACTATGTTCTTCTTCCACTATTAGAGTCAGTATACCTCTGAATAGGGATGCGGGTGGCACTGTGGGTTAAACCACAGAGCCTAGGGCTTACCGACCAGAAGGTTGGTGGTTCGAATCCCCGTGACAGGGTGAGCTCCCGTTGCTCGGTCCCAGCTCCTGCCCACCTAGCAGTTCAAAGGCATGTCAAAGTGCAGTAGATAAATAGGTACCGCTATAGTGGGAAGGTAAACGGCGTTTCCGTGAGCTGCTCTGGTTCGCCAGAAGCAGCTTTGTCATGCTGGCCACATGACCTGGAAGTTGTAAGCTGGCTCCCTTGGCCAATAACGTGAGATGAATGCCGCAACCCCAGGGTTGGTCACGACTGGACCTAATGGTCAGGGGTCCCTTTACCTTTACCTTTATACCTCTGAATACCAGTTAATGGGAACCACAAGTAGGGAGATTGCTATTGCACTTGTGTGATGTTGGCAGGCTTCCAATGGGCATCTGCTTGGGCACTGTGAGGTTAGGCTACTGGATGAAATGGGCCTTTGACCTGATCCAGCAGGACTTTTCTCATGGCTCTGCAATGCCATGGGATTGCTATGCCATGAGACAAAAGCAATTCCTAAAAGAAGAGGGCCTAAAGTAAAGTAGACACGAAGACATAGCAACTAACTCCGAGGGGCCAAGGTCCCTTCATCTCCCCAATATAATATTTGAGGGGGCTGTGCCCCCAAAGTTAATGGGTATTTTTATTCAAATGGTGTGTGTGCACCACATCATGTGATCAATTATGTGGGGTGGGGTTTAACTGCCCTCCATATTTATTCAAGTTGGCACCCCTGCATGAAGAAGTGGGATGGGGCTTGGGGTGGGGCAGGTTCTGTCGCCTGTGGCAGGGACTCTGGAGGGTGTGTGTGTGTCACGTTCCCCCCCCCCCCCGAGCTGCCTGCCTGACTTCACTTTCAAGCCCTCTCTCCCAGGGCCCAGAACATCTGCTGGTTTATAGGCGTCTGAGTTACGGAGGAACGACCCAGTTCACAAGAGCTCCAATGCCCTCCCCGTTTAAAAAGAGGGAAATTATCTGCAAGTCGGGGAATATCTTCATTAAAAATGCATTTAGCTCTGGAGCCCAACGAAAGAGAGACCTGTAATACATGAAAGATTAGCCCCAGATTGCTGATTGGACTATTTCACATCATTATGGTAATTAGGCTCGCAAGGCTGTTGTGCTGACACCGACACTTTCCGCGATACTTGCCTTTGTATCGGATTTAAGGTGGTCCCCCCACCACAATTCCCTAGCTGCCGGCTCTCCACTGAAAGCCTAAACCGCCCCCGTCCTCAGCTCCCCCCTCCAACTCTCCACCTCTGTGCCAGCTTTTTGCTTCATGAATATGGATTGTGATCCATTCTGAATTCCTACATGCTCTCATCCCCCACAGTCACCTTCCCTCCATCCTCCCCGTTCCCTGGCTTCCTATGCCAACCTCAGCCCGGCTGGTGCAAAAGGAGAAGGGAAGAAATTAATGGTAATTACAAGGTGCAAGTGGATATTGCAGCTCTCAATCTGATTGCCAGTAAAAACCAAATAAAAATGGAACTTAATCAGCCAATTATAAAAGCAGAGAATAAACAAGGTGAGATACTTTGCTTGCCCTTGACACTTGTTTCTGGTGGGTTTTCTGCCTGTGCCATCCTGCTGATATCAGGAGCCAGCAGGGTGGCACAGACAGAGTGACAGGAGATTGTGTGGCATAGGCAGATGTCAACTGAGAGGTCCTGTCTATGCTTTTAAAGCAGGCCTGCACAATTTGTGATACATCCAGTCAAATGCAGCCATTTATACCTCTGGCAGACCACTAATGCTCTCAATAGCAGTGGAAGTCGATGCATTTACTCGGGCATAAGAATGGGCTACACCTGCCAGTTATGGTTTCTCTCTGTTTCCCACTTTTCCCTTCGTAAGTTCAGTTCTCCACATTTCTAGGGTTGCCATACATCCTCTTTTCCTAGGACATGTCCTCTTTTTCAGGGGTAAAATTTCTGTCTGGGTGGATTTTTCTAAAATTTGCCAAAACGTCCGGAGTTGTGGGAACGGGATACATTTTATGTTGCATACGCAGTACTAGACAATCAAGTGCAAAGCATATACATACTGTGCGAGTTTTTCATGATGCAGGAAAAGACCAGGTCCTTTTTTATATATTTTGAAGGGAATAATAATAATAATAATAATAATAATAATAATAATAATAATAATATATTATTTATACCCCACCCATCTGGCTGGGTTTCCCCAATCACTCTGGGCGGCTACCAACCGAATATAAAAAACACAATACAGCATTAAACATTAAAAATTTCCCTAAACAGGGCTTCCTTCAGATGTCTTTTAAAAGTAAGATAGTTGCTTATTCCCTTGACATCTGATGGGAGGGTGTTCCACAGGGCAGGCACCACTATCGAGAAGGCCCTCTGTCTGGTTCCTTGTAACCTCACTTCTCGCAGTGAGGGAACTGCCAGAAGGCCCTCGGCACTGGACCTCAGTGTCTGGGCAGAATGATGGGGGTGGAGGCCATTCAAGTATACTTGGCCAAGACCGTTTAGGGTTTTTAAAGGTCAGCACCAACACTTTGAATTGTGCTCAGAAATATACTGACAGCCAATGCAGGTCTCTCAGGGGACCAGTGTTATATGGTCTTGGCGGCCACTCCAAGTCACCAGTCTAGCTGTCGCATTCTGGATTAATTGCACCCACTCCTGCACCCCCTCCCCTCACCCCCACCCCAGGCAAATGTGTCCTCATTTTAGCTCTTCAAAATATGGCAACCCTACACATTTCCACATCAGTTGGTGATTTTAAAACAAAAGTCCTCTGAAGATTCTTCAGCATTTTAGCGTGAATTTCCCCTAATATATATAACCATGTATGCAGCCTAATGGCTGAATGTTAAAGTAAAAGAACAGCGCCATACAAGGAGGGTTCTGATATCATACAGTAAATTGGATCTGGTTGGATGTGGTGAGGTGCTTGGGTGGTTTGGTAGAAGGAGGTTGGGTAAAGGGTGAACTGCTAAGGTGTTGTATATTTTGCCTATATAGCGAGAAAAGCTCTTTCAGACTCTTTGAACTCTGATTTCTAACACATTGCTGAATGAAGTCTGACCAATTGGGTATTTTGTGTAAGCCTTTGTACTTGAACCCCCAGGGGGGATTTTCCCCTCAGGGACCACTGTGAGAACAGCATGCAGGATTAAATGTGCCACTGGCAAAGCTCTTCTTCTGTCCTTACATTCTCTTCTTATGCTCTTGTGAGAATGTTAGCAAATGTATTCCTATTGTTGCTGCTAAATATTAATCAAATGCTGAAATTGACCTTTTGGTTGCATTTGGGCTTGGTGTGTGTGTGTGTGTGTGTGTGTGTGTGTGTGTGTGTGTGTGTGTGTCACATTTGCAAGCCAGTATGAACCAGTTACCAGCAATCAGCCTTTTACAACCCCAGTCCCTGACCTCTTCCCTCTTTTCTCACTAGGTCTTTACAAATGTCTCTCTCCCCCTTCCATTTCAGAAGGTGGCACTGAAAGTCTGGAGGGTCTCCAGACATGCTCAGAGATTCCATTTTAAAATAACATTTACAATTCTATTTTCCATGCCACGCTCCTCTCCAGATATGTATCAGTGTAATTCTTTCCCCTCCCCTCTATTCATCCATCTATCTATGTATCCACCTGACACGTTCCTTAATTACCTGCCCATTAGGCTCTCTCTCTCTCCCCAGCTGCACATTTTATCCTTTATCTGATTACTGTGGAGAATTAGCTCCCCCCCCTTTTTTTAACTCAGCAAAAGACCACAGAGAAAAAGCATACATGTAACTCTCCAAGCATCACTGAGGAAGATGAGCTGTTTCCTGGCACACTTAAGGGATCTTCTGCTAGTTCCCACTTGTGGGAGGAGAGACTTGATTAATGGGAAATGGGACAACAAAATCTAGGAACAGGGATGTAACCAGGTCAGCACCCTTCAGGGATCCAGCTGCGACGGAATGCTGCCTTATGTCTCTAGATCCACAAGAAAGAAAATGAGATTCAGTGTCAGCCTTAGGCATTTTATTTATGTCACACAGAGAACTAAGTTGTAGGCACTGGAAATGTAACTGTCCTCTAGAACAGGTGTGGGGAACCCCTGTGGCCTTCCTGATGCTGTAGGACTCAAAATCCCATCAGTCCCTGTCACCAGGACCAGAAAGGGAGTTGTAGTCTAAGAGCTGAACTAGATATAGATATAGATATAGATATAGATATAGATATAGATGATATAGATATAGATATAGATGATATAGATATCTGCATTTAATATCACACACTCACACGCAATGTAAATAGCATCAGCTAGGGGCGGAAAAGTGATGATGGTTATTAATTGTGATTGCAACAGGAATGGGAGGGGATTTAAAAGGTTTCCTACTCTGCAGGGGCCCTAAGAAAAACAGATCTTCTGAAACTTTGAGGAGGGAAATGCTCAGGACTCTCCAAACCCAACTCTTAATGCCGATGCAAAGATGCATTTAATGTCATGTCTAGTTTGGCCCTGAGATTGATCCTATGAAAGAACTGGACGTGCACACATAAAACCTGTGAAAGCCACCTGGGCATTGTCCTTATCTATGCATCAGTTATGCATTCCAGATGCCAGGTCTATCTCCCACACCAAAGAACAGGTGATTCGGATGAAGGCTGTAGATCCGTGACAGAGCATCTGCTTTGCATACAGAAGGTCCCAGGTTCATTCCCTAGTATCTCCAGGTTGGGTTGAGAAAGACTCCATGTGAAACCCTGGAGAGTCACCGCCGGTTAGTGCTGACTTTGCAGAGCTACATGGATCAGTAGTCTGACTCGGCAAAGTCAGCTTCCCGTGTTCTGATGATTCATTCAGCCATCCCACCCAAACTTCCGCTTCTGTATCCTCGGGGTTCACAGCTACAAAGGCGTACAGCCACGATGTCAAAGCAAGACCCAACAACACAGTTGGGTGCTGCTATTTATACACAGCTATGCTGGCGAGATCCAAATAAGCCCGGCCGAGACTGCTGAGAAACCCACAATATAATTCAGAACAGTGGGAGCCTGGCCTTGCCTGGGTTATTATTACACTTTTGCCTGATTGTGGTGGGGGCATCTGAAGTTCACAGAGCCCACCTGTGGTTGTTTCCCCCCATTTCCTTACTAAAGCTGCAGACGTCGTCTCGGATAATGAAACCTTAATTTTGCGCAGCGTTTCATGCATGTCTCCGGAGCCATAAAGCTGTCTGGGTACATGTATATGAGAGCAATTGGGCAAATAACTGCAATTATGCTTGGCATTGCTGGCTCCCCCACCCCCACCCCCACTTCTTTTTATCTTTTTCCCCCATTTCCATTCTTCATCCTTGCAGGGGGGGGGGATGTGAGTGGGAAATTTTAAAAGCCAGAGGTTAATGGGCTTGGCTATCAACTGCAGCCAAAGAAACAGGCCAGAGCAAAAAGCTCTTTCTCCCCCGCCCCCTTTTTTTCTTTAAAAAAGGAAAAACAACCAGCAAGAGGAATTAAGCGTCTAAAGCACGTATGGGAATCCAGGTAGAAATGATCTGTAGTCAAAAGGAGAAGCATCTGCATTTTAAAACCCACAGGTGACGAGCTGCCCCTCTGCCGTGGTTTCAATCACTGACAGACAAGCTCGGCTATTTTCAGTCGTGTTAACACAGCTGTGTCAGTCTTTCCCTGAATCTGCTCTGCTCCATCAGACTCATCAACAGACACCGCAGTGCCATCCTCACTGGTGCTCAGATTTATTTTAATTGCATGCCATAAATATCCATTACATCCCACCTCAGCTTTCCCTGTCCTGAAAAAAAATAAATCAGGGAGGTTAAGGAAGTGCTTTTCTGGAGCCATTTTGCCTGTCATTTATTTATAAGTCAGAGATGTTACTGTTCTGCTGCAGTTCACGTTCTTATTTTCTATAGGGAAAATATAGGAATTGGCCATAAGCTGAGTCCATCCATCTCATAATTGTCTACCTGATTTCCAGAAGCACTTCAGAGTTTAATACAAGGTGCTTTCCCTGCCCTCCACTCCAGCCCACTCCAGAAGATGCCAATGATTAGACCCAGGAACTTTTTCACACAAGGCATATCCTTCCCAAAGCAGAGCCGGCTCTAGGGGAGTGCAAGCAGTGCAGCTGCACCAGGTATGGATCTTCTGGGTTGCTGCATCAGGCTCTGCCACTATTACTCCAGTGTAAGGTGAGAGATAGGGGTTCAGATTTTGGCACCATTAACATTTGAGTCACCAAGGTTCTGCCTAAAGTACTTCTTCTTTTTTTGGGGGGGGTACCTGCCCTTCCTTCCAAGCCTAGGGGTTTCATAGGTGAAAGTGAACCTGACATATTATTTGCAAGATACTTTAAAAAGCAAAAAATATGATGTGAGGCACAGAATGATACCTTTCCTCTAATATGTCATCGATTGGCTGCTTCAGTGTTTTAGTGGCAGAATTCAAAGCAACAAACGGTTTATCACCTTGCTGGCTTTGCAAAAACGAATGTCACAGTTAGAGATCACTTTCCCAATTTTATTTGGCTCATAACTTGCTTTTCTCATCAAACTGAATGACAAATGGTAGTGAAGGTGGAGTGTCGGTTCCTGGTAGGACAAGCACCCAGGACTGTTTGGATGGGACCACTGTCCACAATTGCATACCCTCAAATCTTCCTCGATGAAAATAGGGACATTTCTTACTCCCCCCCCCCACAACTGACCCTCATCAACCCCCTTTTTTGGTGTCCCCCCAAAATCAAGACTCCTTGCACTCCACTCCCCCTTTCTTCCCACCCAGGGCAGCCCTGCCCTCTGCCTGCCCCTCAGAGCCAATGCATAACACGGGGCTGGGCCTCAGCGGCAGCACCCTCTCCCCCCCCTCACCCACTCTCCAGCAGCTTCTATGAGCTGCCTAAAGGAGGAGGCCAGCAGTAGTGGCCATGGAGAGGCAGCAGGGAGCTCCCTCGCAACAGCAGCTGCTGCAGCCACCATCACTCAAGACAAGCGCAAGCTCATCTTCCTCCCTGAACTTGGCAGCAGCCAGGGAAAATAGGAACATTTGGGGATCAAATCAGAAGCCAGGATGTCTTTCATAATTCTGGGACTGTCTCTGGAAAATCACGACACTTGGAGGCTATGCAATTAAGAGTTGTCATTCTTTTGCAATTAGACCTTCTAGGCCTAATTTTAATCCGCCCCCTCTTTTTGCAAGAGCCAGTGTGGTATTGTGGTTGGCGAATCAGATTAGGACCTGGAAAACCAGGGTCCAAATCCCCACTTGGCCATGAAACTCATTGGGTGTGACCTTGTGCTACAGATTATATAATGCAAGCAAGTTACCAACAACCTGTTTATGCATTCTTTTGTGCAACAATATTCCATTGGAAGGACAGATCGTGAAGCTGAGGCTCCAATACTTTGGCCACATCATGAGAAGAGAAGACTCCCTGGAAAAGACCCTGATGGGAAAGATTGAGGGCACTAGGAGAAGGGGACGACAGAGGATGAGATGGTTGGACAGTGTTCTCGAAGCTACCAACATGAGTCTGACCAAACTGCGGGAGGCAGTGCTCTGGTCCATGGGGTCATGAAGTCGGACACGACTAAACGACTAAACAACAACAATTCCATTGGTGCAAAAGATCTCTCCGGCAGAACAATTCTACTGCTAAATGACTAAGTACTACAGTTGATACAACCCCTAGTGTGCTGAGATATATGGAACATAGTGCAGTTATTCAGATTTTACACACACACACACACACACACTTACATATCTACACTGTATTCCATACATGTGAATTATTGTTGTTGATGATGTTACACTGAGGATACCACCTTTGAAGGAAGCTCAGCTATCTACAAACCTCAGTGAAACTTTACAGCCCTCCAGCAAAGTTAAAATATCTATTAGTATATGCATGGTGGCTGTATCACATAGCAATGCCTGCAGCCACCTACATTTTCCTTGGGATATCTATTTACCCAGAGAGATGTGAGCAACTAGGATGCAAAAAAAAAAAAAAACCAACCCAAAACCTGGCTATTTTCCCAGCCAAAGAAAGTGCCGTTCAAGGGTAGAGCAGGCCATGTTTCACAGATCATATAATTTATAGACAGAGAGGCTCCATTAAGACCACAGAATGAATCCCCTTGCAAATGGAGGAGAGAGAATGCAGATATTAAAACTCATCCTCTTCTTGGCCTTAGCCAAAGTCTTAAATGGCTGCACATTAAGAACGGTTTTTACAGGAGTACAATAAAGAGACGGCACACAGTCAGGTGCCATCTTACAGTGGCACAGCTCTGTTGCAAGTGAATAGATTACCATATCTTTACTCCATATCTGGATCTGGCCCCACAGCAGAGGGCTTTTGTAGCAAAAACAAAACCGGGGGCAGAGGGAGCCTGTTCCCTGTAGACTAATAGAAGCAGCCTGCCACGTTTGCTTTAATAACTTTGCAATCAGGTTTAAATTGCCATTGCAAAGGGTTTATAAAAGTTTGTGTTGCCTGCTAATTAAATCCATGCAAACGCCGGCTTGGCATTAATTTACTGTAAAATTAGTGCAAGGCAATGGTGAGTTAGTTGCGAGGAACATGCCCCAGTCGATCTGCCAATGAGGAACATAAAAAAGACCTTTGGAATCCTCTTTTCCCCACCCTAAAGAATGGGAGGCATAGTATCTTAGCCACTTCACGGCACATAATGTTGCATTTCAATTATTCGGCAACTGATCCAATAGATGGGAGATGGCAGATCATTAAAAACTAATTGAAATAAAATCATTCCCAATCCCATCTCCTTTCATCACTTCTTAGTGTCAAGGAGCTCTTTGCATCCTTGCCATGCTAACTGCCACACTTCAATCACATTTGTTCTTCTGTTTTGTAAACAGACTATGCAATAGCTTTCTCCTTCACTTGCTCCCATTGAGGTTGAGATGGATTCTGGACAAGGGAAATTTTGGGAGGTGGTGGGCAGAATTGGAGAATGAGAGACAGAAAGAACCGCTGATAACCCAAAGGGGAAGAATGGAAAAGAGAGAGAGAGAGAGAGAGAGAGAGAGAGAGAGAGAGAGAGAGGAAAAAGAAAGCAATGTTGCTTAGTCTATTACAGTTTAATCACATATGTCTTCCAAGGAGCGCTCTCTCTCTCTCTCTCTCTCTCTCTCTCTCTCTCTCTCTCTCTCTCTCTCTCTCTCTCTCTCTCTCTCTCCTTTCTCTCTTACACACACACACACACCTCTTTAATCTATAAAAAAGAGAATAGTAATTGACTCAAGGTCATCCAGTAAGCTCTGTGGCTGAGTGGGGCACAGGAACCTCAGCCTAACTCCAGCAATCAATGCACACTATAAAGGGGCAAAGTAATAGAATCATAGAACTGTAGAGTTGGGAGAAAACTATTTGCCCAACATGGGGCTCAAACCCATGACCCTGAGATCTCATGTTCTACTGATTGAGCTATAGAATGGTTCATTGGTGCAAAATCACCACTACCAATGGTAGTTGTGTGGCTCAGCAAAGCCACAACAGATACTGAAGTATTAAAGGAACTTCAACAAATGGGACAGAAGTGCTAGAGGAAAGTAATATTGCATCAGGAAAATGATATCATATTCCCAATGTCTCAGTGCACCCAAAAGCCGACTGCAAAGTTACTGAGTGGAAAGAAACACATTCTTTGATTTTTATTTTATTTTTTTGCTACAGAAGTCCTCTGCAATGGGGCAAAGTTGGGTGTGGAATGAGCAGGTAGATATTCCATGCTTTGCAGGGGACAAGGGCCATCTTAATACAATAACCACCTCGTATTACGGACGGGATCCATTCCGGACGCCTGTCCGTAACGTGAAATGCCCACAACTTGAAGTGCCTGCATCTACGCAGGCGCGCAATGCAATTTGGCGCTTCTGTGCAAGCGCGCAGCACAATTTAGTGCTTTTGCGCTTGTGCAAGTGGCAGTAACCCGTTCCGGTACTTCCGGGTTGCCGCGGGACGTAACGTGAAAAGACGCAACATGAAGCAGACGCAACACGAGGTATGACTGTAGTGGAATGCTTTGAACACTAAGCAATAGCACTATTCTTACTGCAAATTATACTTATAAGGGATGCATATGGAAGGGAATTGGGAGTAGGGCTGGGTGACACCTGATTTTGGACATCACAATATATCACCAGCTAAATATCACAGTATCTCGATCTATCACAATATATATCTGCGCCAGTGGAGGGTCTTGCGAGGCCTCCCTGTGGTGGCATTGAATTTGGTAGGGCTTGCTTGTGAGTAGACACACATTTGCTTGCATTGCTTACCGAAAAATACCCTCCCCATCATTCTTGCATAGTATACCTAATCTCCTAATTCAGTACTGTATAAGGCAGCCAGCTAAATCTTCTCCCCTCCATCCCCACCCACAGACACCCTCTCCACTCCAAAAAGCCCTTATCTCACCAATCTCTCCGTGTTTACCAAAGGGAGGGAGGGCAAGCAAACAAAAAGATAGTCTTCTTTAAATAATAAAAAAGCCTTCCCTTTTTATATGGAGGAAAGCTATTTAGGAGGAAACAACATCATAAACACCACTGGAAAATAAAAATAATAAACTATTCCCCCTCTTTTTCTAAAAAGAAAGAAAGAAAGAAGTGTTTTCCAGTTCTTTGTTTACTTATTTCCTGTCCAGTCATGGGGAGTGGGGTTCCTCCTAGATCAGTGATGGGCAACCTTTTGAGCTTGGTGTGTCAAAATTTGCCAAAAACCGACATAACTCGGGTGGTGTGTCACTCCGAGAAAAAATGAATAATACCTTTGCTGGAACTAACACGCAGCACCGACATAGTCTGCCAAAGCGACAAAAAACCCAGCACAGAACGGGTTAAAAAACAAACACTGTTACACCCAATCATAGTCTGTCAAAGCGCCAGAAAAAACAGCACAGAAAGGGTTAAAAAAACCAATCTCTGGCTACCAGCAACAACAACAACAACAACAAAGGATCTGGGTTTTAACAGCGGAGACAAGCTGTAGCAGAGACAAGCTGTGGGAGGAGTGGGAGAACAAATGGGGGGGGGGACAACAACAACAGCACGAATGGGCTGATGGGGCATGTGCCAGCAGTGAGGGCTCTGCATGTCACATCTGACACGTGTGTCATAGGTTCACTATCACTGTCCTAGATTGTTAGAAGGCTTTCTCTGCATAATTAGCTGAGCTAATTAATTAATTAATTAATTAATTAATTAATTAAACCACTTAATTAATTAATTAATTAATTAAACCACTGAGCCTAGGGCTTGCTGATCAGAAGGTCGGCGGTTCGAATCCCTGTGACGGGGTGAGCTCCTGTTGCTTGGTCCCAGCTCCTGCCAACCTAGCAGTTCGAAAGCACGTCAAAATGCAAGTAGATAAATAGGAACCGCTACAGCGGGAAGGTAAACGGCGTTTCCATGTGCTGCTCTGGTTTGCCAGAAGCGGCTTTGTCATGCTGGCCACATGACCTGGAAGCTATACGCCGGCTCCCTCGGCCAATAATGCGAGATGAGTGCGCAACCCCAGAGTCGGTCACGACTGGACCTAATGGTCAGGGGTCCCTTTACCTTTACCTTTTTACATGGAAAGATACCAATGAGGCTGAAAGAGTTTGCTGGTTTGTGTGAAGGCTTATCTTCATTTCTTATTGGTTAGGAGGGAGGAGGGAGGGAGCAAACAAAGCTGGAGACACCAGTAAGTAAAGTATGGGTTCAGCTGAGCTACCCCCTGGGAAGCTGTTAAGTGTCCACCTTTTGTTCACCAGTATATTGCCTTGCTGAAACACTTATCACAATGTTATTTCAATACTGGTATTCAAAGGTTAATGGTGATTTATTGTGCAGCCCTAATTGGGAGGTGGGCATAGAAGAAACAGAAGGAAGAGGTCACAGGGAGCAGAAATGTGTACCATAAATGGGGAAGAAGGTGAATGAATTAAAGAGGGGTGAAGGGAGGGGACTGCAAATGACATGATTAATGTCTCTCAGCTCTGAAGTGAAATAAATAACATGCAGATAGGTTATGTATGCCAAGCAAGGAGGGGAGTAATAGTACCACTGTATTCTGCTCTGGTCGGACCTCACCTGGAGTACTGTGTCCAGTTCTGGGCACCACAGTTCAAGAAGGATACTGACAAGCTGGAACGTGTCCAGAGGAGGGCAGCCAAAATGGTCAAAGGCCTGGAAACAATGCCTTATGAGGAGCGGCTTAGGGAGCTGGGTGTGTTTAGCCTGGAGAAGAGAAGGTTAAGGGGTGATATGATAGCCATGTTCAAATATATAAAAGGATGTCATATAGAGGAGGGTGAAAGGTTGTTTTCTGCTGCTCCAGAGAAGCGGACACGGAGCAATGGATTCAAATTACAAGAAAGAAGCTTCCGCCTAAACATTAGGAAGAACTTCCTGACAATAAGAGCTGTTCTACAGTGGAATTCGCTACCAAGGAGTCTCCTTCTTTGGAGGTCTTTAAGCAGAGGCTTGACAGCCATATGTCAAGAATGCTTTGATGGTGTTTCCTGCTTGGCAGGGGGTTGGACTGGATGGCCCTTGTGGTCTCTTCCAACTCTATGATTCTATGAGTGAAAGAGCTGCAGTCACTAAGATGCTCAAATAAAGGGACGCAGGTGGCGCTGTGATCTAAACCACAGAGCCTGGGACTTGCCGATCAGAAGGTCAGTGGTTTGAATCCCCGCGACGGGGTGAGCACCCGTTGTTCGGTCCTTGCTCCTGCCCACCTAGCAGTTCAAAAGCACATCAAAGTGCAAGTAGATAAATAGGTACCGCTCAGGCAGGAAGGTAAATGGCGTTTCCGTGTGCTGTTCTGGTTCACCAGAAGTGGCTTAGTCATGCTAGTCACATGACTCGGAAGCTGTCTGTGGACAAACGCCGGCTCCCTCGGCCTATAGAGAAAGATGAGTGTGCAGAGTCATCTGCGACTGTACCTAACTCTCAAGGCTACCTTTACTTTACCTTAAGATGCTCAAATACAAGCCCTTAAACCTCCCGCTTTTGGCTTTCCACAAAATTCATCAGCTATTTCCCCCGAAGAGGACCATGTGCCTTATACCAAATCATTCCATTACTCCAGTGTTGTACCGAGTCATGCCACTGGTCCATCTAGTTCAGAGTTGTCATCTTATCTACTTATAAGAAAGTATCTTCCCTCCAACATCATTGGCATTGTTTCGCTCATTATTGTGGTTAGATCCAGGAAAACACCTCAGGAATGAGCACAAGTGCACCTCTGAGCTGGATTCAGTTTTCTGAGGCATGGGCCCCCATTCACAGTGACTCTACCACCTCATTATAGCAGGTAAAGGGGCTTTTGTCAGTGTGCCCATTTCTTGGAAGTGGTCCCAAAGCAGCTGCCCACTCACAGCAACACTTGGCATGGATCCTGTGAATATACATCTGGTGTTGTCACATGTTTTGGGGAAGGCTTCCCTTGTGACTCCTCAGAGGAGGAATTTCGACATTTTCTGGAGAAACCACCAACCAAATGACCAAGAAAGGTCTTTGGCTGACACAGCAGGCCTTGCCATGCAACACACACCTTATGCGATTTGGCAGCTGGAGCTGCAAGGTCCATGATGCATGTCTGGACCAGTCTGGAGAGCCAAATGAATGCTCAAGGAGGAAGCGTCATATAATCAATAAACAAGCGGGTTGACAGGCTGAGAGAGGAGCGTTTTTTCTCCCTGTGCTTCCAAATAGTGAAAGGGGGAGGGAGGCAGACGAACCCACGTCACCCGGGGGGGGGGTGGATTAAAGAATAAGAAGCAGAAGAACTGGGGCAAAGAGATAACAGAAATGACATCCATCTGCACAAACCAAATCAAGGAATGGACACACTATATAAAAGCCAATTACTGCTATGAAAGTATCCCAGACACTTGTACTTGAGACTTCATTAACTCCCACAGTTCTTGTAGATCTTGTCATGCCAATAGAGTTCTTGACATTAAATTTGGGAGGGGCCTAGAGAGAGAGTGTGTAAATATAACATAAAGAAGGACAGAAGGGAAATAAGCAAAGCGAATAATAAGAAGAGGAAGACACTTCTCAATGTTAGGGCACCAGGAAGCCCAAGACACAAAAAAGCTCTGCAAGTTCCTGCTGCCTCAGTTTGTGCAATGGACACACATGGGGTGGCACCCAAAGTTGTGGTAAGTTAAAGTCACTTAGCAGTAGGAATGGGGGAGATATTCAATTCAGTTCACATTTAAAGTCAAAATGACACAACCAGCACTTTCTGAAACAATGCACAAATTAAAACACAGCCACATTTCTCTGAATTATGCAAAGCAGTTGTCCAGAAAATTTAAGTGTACAGAAATGCATACACTGGATGTGCATAAAAATACATATTTTGGTGAAAATAACATATACAAATGCATTACATGATAGGAAATCACAGGGCTAGAGAGTGTGGCTCAGAGGGCCACATTTGGCCCCTGGGCCCGAGGTTCCCCACCCTTGTTGCAACAGACTAGGGGGTTCTAAACTTTTTGGCTAGATAAACACTAGAGGTCAGATAAACGGGATTGAACTCTCTCCCATCTGGCCTCAAAAGTGTCCCCATGACAATGGTACCGCAGCACAGGGCTTCATTGTTCCTAGTTGGGCTTGTCATCTCTTATTCAGAAAGCTTGGCTGCTCACTGGTCATTGGCACAAATCCATCTTTTAGCTGCCAGTCACATCAAATTGTGTTGCCAAAACGGAGCGGTCAGCTTTGGTTAGAAATTGGCAGTGATAGTTTTAAGGACTGCTTGTTTGGACAGAGACTTAGAAATCAGAAGGAATACAGTTGTATTTATTTATTTTATTTTCAAAAGATTTACAAGAAGGCTGTCCGAAGTACATGTGAAAAAGATCTAGGGGTCTTAGTAAACTACAAGCTTAACATGAGTCAACAGTGTGATGCAGCAACAAAAAAGCGAAAGCTATTCTAGGCTGCATCAACAGAAGTATAGAGTCTAGAACAAGGGAAGTAGTAGTACCGTTTTATTCTGCCTTGGTCAAACTACACCTGAAGTACTGTGTCCAGTTCTGGGCACCACAATTTAAGAAGGATATTGACAAGCTGGAACATGCGCAGAGGAGGATGACCAACATGATCAAGGGTCTGGAAACCAAGCCTTATGAGGAATGGTTGAAGGAGTTGGGTATGTTTAGCTTGGATAAGAGGAGAGTGAGAGGAGATATAAGAGCAATCTTCAACAATTTAAAGGCTTGTCACATGAAGATGGAGCAAGCTTGTTTTCATCTGCTCCAGAGAGTAGGACCTGAACCAATGGTTTAAAGTTTAAAGAAAGGAGATTCTGAATAAATATCAGGATACAGCAGGAGCTGTTTGACGATGGAATGGACTTCATTGGAAGGTGAATTCTCCTTCTTTGGAGGTTAAACAGAGTTTGGATGGCCACCTGTCACGAATATTTTAGTTGAGATTCCTGCATTGCAGGGGGTTGGACTAGATGGCCCTTGGTATTGCTTCCAACTCCACAATGATATGATTCTGTAAACTTTTTGCATGACTAAAATATCAGGGCAGTGTACAGAAAAGCAAAAGTAAGCTACATTAGAACACACTGTTGCCCTAAGGTTAATGACCAATGATATCAGTCATGATGTAATGAAGGGAGAGGCAGCAGTCTATGAACCTCCAGATGTTGATGGGCACCTATCAGCACCAGCAATGATGGGAGTTGTAGTTCGGCAACATCTGCAGGATCATAAGTTTGTCACTTCAATTGTTAACACCTAGACACATAAGGAGTTATGCCTTTGTGCTTGGCGTTGATCATCAAGAGACCACCACCCATGGGGATGGGACAGGTGACAGAGGAAGGAAGGGAAGAGTGGTGAAGGTTGGATGGATGGATGGATGGATGGATGGATGGATGGATGGATGGAAGGGGAAAAGAAATCATTTCCAAACCTACAGAGAAGTTGCTGGTAACCATCTGACCTCATTCCTATTATATTTACAACTCACTGGTCTCATTTCTGCTGCCTAATCAACCCCTGCCAGGGTTACACTTAAACTCATGATCTAACTGAGAAAGGGAAATTGATCTCGTTCACACATTAAATGCCATATCAGTGCTCACAATGTTGAATTAGTGCTGGTAGATTTCTCCGACTGGGACGCATTCGAAATTGCAGTTGGGTTTCAAAGAATCAATTAGGGCCCAGTGTGTGAGAGAGTTAAACAACAATTTGCCATATCGTAGGGACTCCATGCTAAGGCAAAGAAGGCCTTTTCTATATTTTCATTTAGATTCAAAACCATTCAAGTGAGTGCAGCTCTTGTATAATTCCACCCAGAGAACAAAGGAGCAAAGTGTCTACAAGGCACAATTTACATTGTGCTCTCCTTTTTGAGAGCATAAGTAGCTAATGACCAGTTTCTCATCTGGTGTGAATCAACATAGTTACACACATGTTTAGGTACATACATTTGGATTCAGTTCATTGCAAGTATTTGACTGGGTCCATTACCATAGCAATGATGTACCTGACAAGGCTAACTAGCCACCCTTCTTAGATAGCTCAGTTGGCTAGAGCGTGGCACTGATAACACCAAGGTTGAAGGCTCAATCCTCATAATGGATAGCTGATTATTCCTGCATTGCAAGGGGTTGGACTAGATGACCCTCAGGGTCCCCTCCAACTATACAATTCTATGATTCTATGAGTCTTTAAACTCCCCTCACTCTTCTCTTTGATGCCAAAGACTCTACAGATTTGACTTAATGGTCTGAATCTGTGGTCTAACCATTACATTAGTAAGAATCAGGGCCTCTTGTTATTGGCCCCTCTGAGGCCAGGAGGAAGGTCTGAGATTCCAAGGAGGAAGAAGGCTGGATGCAAGAATCATCCTCAGAGTGAACCCTGAAAAAATACTGCTCTGCCAGATACCTCTATGAGGGGACCCCCAGTAACTAGTCCCTCAAATCAGAATCTGGGATGGTTTTGGTAAATCTGGGACTGTCGCTGGAAAACAGGGACACTAGGAGGATCTGTAAAGGTCAAATATGGAGCTCCTGATAAGATAGTATCTGCAGAAGGACCCTACTAGAACCAGCTCCTTGAACTTAGTCCTGTAACTAATGGACAGCCTGCACAATCCTTTCATCAGCAGCAGTACTAATATTGTGATGATATTCTCAGCTTCTGCTACAGCAGCAGAACTTAAGGGTGTGGGCAGGCTGTTACAAGGGATGTTGGGCCTGTTAAAAGTATCCTGGGTCTGAGCCATTCAGAGCACTGGAAGACAACTCTTTTAATAGTGACCCCAAAATTGGCTGCCTGCTGCAGACATTGCAAAATGGTTGAAATATGCTGCTGTGGGTGAGCACCCTTTGTTGCCGCATACCAGAGGGCCATGCAAAGTTTCCAAAGCCTCTTCAGAGGAAATGAGGATGCTCAGTTTAGTGCAGCATCACAGCATTCATAACTTAATTTTATAGCCTTTTCATTCTCCATCCAGGCTAGGGAGCTGGTCACCTTCAAGAACCAGTAGAACAAAACCTTTCAGAAAGTCGTTCTCGATAGACCCAGGATCTGGGAATGGGACTTGTGAAAGGTTAGTCGAGGGGTGGGAAGGCAAGGGAAAGCGCTCACTAATACGCTTTGCACCTCTATTGCTGCAATAAAAACAAGATTGAATTGCAGAAAGTTGCTGCAGGTCTTGTTTCTATATGTTCCGACGTTGTGCTCCACCAGGTCGGAATATTGTTAGCAATTCTGCCTGCAAAGGAGAACGTGGCTGAGCAGGGTAAAACATGTGGTAAATTTCTTCCTCACACTCATCTTTTAGATCAGGTGAAGGCGTTTGATTATAAAAGCATGAGAGTTATTTGCATTATGGGATTTCCAAATCCTCTCCCCCCCCCAACCTCACCCCTACACTAAAGAGCATTATGCAAATCATCTCGCAGGGAGGCTTTGTGCAAAACGTTTCAGCTGAAGGAACAACTTTAATCTCAAACCTGGCTACTTTTCCAATTACCGCCTTGTGCCGTCTCTTGCCACCCAGTGCTTTGTAAGGGAAATCGAGCCCAGCACAGGCTCTTTAAGGGGTTCCTGAGTCATCATGTTAGATAGAACGGATAGAAATGACCCTATTCAATTTTCCACCTGCATGCGTAGGCTAATGCAGCCCTTTGAGAGTAGAGAAAAGGTTAAATAAAAACCTTTAATACACTGCATGCATTTCCGAAAAGCAAGGTCTAGCAGCAGTCATGCTTTGGAAGGATGTGTGGGAAATTTTCCAAGTAAGTCCTATTCATTGCTTCTTCTTCTTTTGTTACTATTATTCCTGTCATCATCATCATGATCAGCGTCATCATATAACATAGCCAATACTCGTAGTCCTTTGGACACAGCTGTATATAGACAGCTCTGTCTTGACATAGAGTGAAGCGATCTGCATCAGGAACATGGGACAAATGAAGGCATCTGCTAATGGGGTCATCATGATGTGGTGAGGCTTGTCAAATTCTTGGACCTATCAGGCATGGGTGAGACACCATTTGGGCACTGCTACAGGCAGCAAACATGCTTTGCACCAGCAATGTGCACATCCATGGACTGAATTATAGAACAAATAAGTGCAGGCATATGGCCCATTTAGCAAGTGACGTGAATGCACAGCCACAGGCTCTGTGCATCTGTACTGCAAGACACATTTGGACCCAATGTATCCAATAGATCCCTCAGTCCCACTGTATGCATGCTGATCACAGTGTACATTGTCACCTGTGTTTCAATGCAGATGGTGGTGCAGTCATTGTTTCAAGCTGGATATTACACTGCATCATCATGATAGACGGCAAAGTGCATGTGTGGAATTCGCTGCCACAGGATGCAGCAATTGCCAGTACTAGCAGTTAAAAAGTAGTAGACAGATTCATGGCTGACAGGTCTATTACTTACAGCAGCAGTGGGAAAGTCTCAGACCTCTCCATTGGGCCCTTGGAAGTCTCCCCAAGTCACACCAGTCATTGGCCTTTCATTGTATCACATCATGAGTGTTTCTGACAGGCTCAAATTGTATTCTGGAATACTGATAATGCCTTTTGCTTGTCTGGATGGAGGATATAGAAAAGTAAGTGTTTGTTTTGTTTGCTGTGTGTGTTCCTCCGAATACAAGTTGCTGGGCAGTAACAAGAGGAAAGGGCTATTGGTTTCATGCTGTACTTCTGGGTTACCCAAAGGTATCTAGGAGGCTGCTGCAGTTAGCAGGATGCTGGACTATGACTGCTGCTGTGCCTGGGCCATAGCTCAGTGGCAGAGCAGCATCTGCTTTGTGTGATGAAGGTCGGGGGTTCAATCCATGGCATCTCCAGGCAGGGAGATCCTCCTTTCTGAAACCCCAGAGAGCTGCTTCCAGTCAGTGCAGACAATACTGAACAAGATAGATCAGTGGTCTGACTCAGTATAAGGCAGCTTCCTATGTTCCAATTTTCCAGTGTGCTATCTGCTTTGCTAGGACTCTTGTCTGAAAGGGTTCCTCCTATGTTTCTATGCCCAATGATTTATCATGATAAAGCAGCCTTCCTTCACCTGGTGCCCTCTGGCTCCAGGTATGCAGTATGACTCCCATCAGTCCCATCCAGCACAGTCTTGTTCTGGGAGTCATAGTTCCAAAACAGCTGGAAGGCACCGGACTGGGGAGAGCTCCAACAGAGCATACAGTGGCAAGTACAAAAAATGCAACCGTGTTAGGGGGAAGCTAAGAGGGACACAGATCCCCCATAACTTCAGCAGAGATGGGGCTGAAGAGAATGCGGGGCAAACTGTGTGTTGGCAAGGCAGTTACTTCTTCCGTGTGCATCCAACTCCTGAATTTGTTCTGCTGCAGACATGCCATTAGATAGTATCACCGTGTCTGAGCTTTGGGTTGTTTCTGACAATTCTTAAATCAATACTTCCTGGCTGCTTACTGGAGATGTTGTATACTGGGAGCTAAAGAAGAAACAGCAACTGCCCTGATTCAGTTAGTGCAAGGGGTAAGGTTGATGGCAAAGAAGGCAAAATTGCATTTCATAGACTGTGATCTTAGTTTGTGATTCCACTGTTCACATCCAAGTTTAATAAGAGAAAGTGTGTGTGTGTGCACGCGCAATGGCTGAGAGCACTACATACAGAAATCAAAATCCAGTTTCAAATTCTTACCAAGCTACTAAACCAAGGATTGCTCAACACTTCACACATAAATTATGTTTAGGACAGATTAAGGAAAACAGCCCCTCACATTACTCTGTGACCAGTTGCAAAACAGTCGCCATGGATACAGAGGCAGAGCTAGCTGCTCTGGTACCCAGAGCGGCACACATGCTCTGCACCCGGGGTGGGGCTAGCCACCCGCGGTGAGTGTTCCAGGGGGCCTGGGCGGCAATGTCACCCCACCCCCATGGATGACACCCGATGCATCTACTGCATCCCCCGGCAAGCAGTGCATGGATAGAAGAGCAGGAAGTTTCCATAGCACTTCTGTTGGATAGCCCTGCTCTAGAATATGTAGAATATACCATACCTAAGATGGCCAAGGTAACTATCTATAACAGCTCCTCTGACTATCATAAATATCAAGTAGTTTCATGTGGGAGGAGATTGTCCTTCAGATGTTTGCCATAAGCAAAGACTGCACTGGTTACCAATTAGTTTCTGGGCTCAATTCAAAGTGCTGGTCTTGAGGTCCCCACGGAGGCTCTCCTGGCACCATGTTTATATATCTTTAGGCACCAGGTTAAATTCTATCCTCTATAACCAGGCCTTTGGCCTCCAACCATCTGTGACCTTTTAGGACTGGGTGGGATGTTTTTTAATGTATCCCCACCCTGGTTTTAATGTACTGTATTTATGTTGAGGAGGTCGGTTGTCGTTTGTCAGTTGCTTTGGGTTGCCTTGCACAACACAAAGTGACAAACTTAATAAATAATAAATTTAATAAATAATAAAAGGTGGCCCCATCACAACCTCTCAAGCTGACCTACTTCATAGGTTTATGGTTGAGGTTAAAGGGCCACACAAGGAAACAGCAAGATACAAACTGGCATGTGCGTACATATCTGCATACACGTGCGCGCGCACACACAGTTTCCTTTGAGCGCTAAGCTCACTGTTTTCCCTTGGATTTAGCTGAGCATCTCCTGGGGAGGCAAATCTCTCAGTGATAGGAGAGCTGCATTAAATGTGACTTCATACAAAATCCGATAAGGAGTAAATCACACATTCGTAAATATCAAACACAGTTTGTTTTGGGGAATGGTTCAGTATCTTGTTTCTGGTGGTTATTCCTTTTTTCCATTTTTTAAAGCTTTGTCAACACCAAGTACAGGCTTTTTTGTTGTCCCGCCCCACCCTTCTTGAAACAGTATAAGAGAAATTGTTTGTTTTTCTTCTTTAAGAGGGATCAAACACTCCCCCCCCAATAAAACGTTGCATGTCCATGAGAATGATTTTAAAGGGTTGGGTAGACTCTGAGGGTGAATTGTTTTGGGGCTCAGGAAAGAAAAGGGTCTCTCTCTTGCTTTCTCTCTCTTTCTGTCTCTCAGTCTTAGTTATTTATGCAAGCTTTTTTTCAGTGTGATATTTTTAATTGTTTGCTGCTATTTCATTATTGTTGTTGATGGTGGTGGTGTTTTACACTCTTCATTCTATGGGCAGGCTACAGCAATTGAAATACAATGTTAAAAACAGTTTAAAACTTCTTCACTTAATTTATTTTAACTACATTTTTCTTGATATAAATAGTATATTTATCCTTGGAGTGAGTTCAAAAACCAAGGAACTTAAGTAGAGACCAAATCTTATCTAGCCACCCCTCTCTCCCTCTTTCCCTTCCTTCTTCCTCCTCGAACCTGGAACTGCTTCCCAGCAAAACTGTATCACATAATACCACCTGTCTTCCTTCCTTGACAGTCCTATTCAAAGCCCTCCCTTTCCATGAAGCTTATTGCATGAAACCTTGGTCGTCGTTCCCCACTATGGGTGTGAGTGTGTGTAGAAACTAGCCTACTATGAAAAGGTAAAATTTGCATCCATTGCTCCACCCACTTTTTCCTCTAGTCCCACCCAAAGCTGGCATGTGTGTCCCAGAACGAGGTATGGAAGGGGATGCGGCTAAAAATATTCACCACCCCATCTAAAAAAATAACTCTACCTTGTTGCATTTGGCTACTTTGGCCATGCAATGGTGTCTTTGGTAGCTGTTGAATCAACTTATCCCATATCATCTTTGTCCAATAAGGCTGTGGTTGCTGCTGTTAAATCATTTGCAACCTTAGCATCTGGGAATTCACTGGGTTCCTGGCTGATCACAAGAATGCTACTACCTACCTACATAATTGTTTGTGTTCAGAGTTCAAATTCATCGGCAGAAGCTTGACCTCAACACTGAATCACTGCTGGAGGTGTACACATCAAAACTCTGAGTTTGGGGGAAATAAGGAAGTGATATTTATTAAAGGAAATATATGCTTGATAGGGAAGATCCTGGTTCCTATCTAGCTCAGATGCAGATACAAAGAGCCATGCCTGCTTTTTGTTCTCAGCAGCAGCCACACAAAGATGTATCCACTCCCAAGTTTAGGATGAAGAAGAAGGGAGGAGATGAGTTCAGCAACCCTGCAAGTATCAGTCTAGCTCTGAAGGGAAGGTCAACGCAGGTTAACAGTCTAGGAAACTTGGTTGCTCCTCTCTCTGTGTGTCTCTTTTTCTCATACAGATTCATCAGCCTGCAGTGCAAGCTGAGTCACATCCCAGCCCTTCCAATGGTATGCAGAGGTTGTTGAGAAAATAACAATATGGCTTGGTGGACAAATTATTGGACTGACTAGAGGCATGATCTAAGTCATTTCTTGCCCATGAAGCTCACTTCTGTGGGCTTGAGCAAGTAATCATCTCTTGGTGTAAACTACTTCATAGGTGTGTTGTAAAATGGGATGAACTTTGGAATGTTGTCCTGATCAGAAGGGTAAGGCAGAAAATATGACAGGGATATAAATAAAGCATTCTCCAATGTTTGAAGGTTTATTAGAAGAATGTGAATGTTCACAGTACCTGCTACCTCTTTATTCATTGTTGCATAATTAAAGTCACCCCCAGCTTTTCTTCTCCCTAAAGATGGAACTGTTATTTTTCACAGACCATTTTAAGAACCTGGCTAACAGACTGTCTAACTTGTTGACATTAAAAAAAGGCTGTTAGATTTCTTTTGAAGCTTCCTTTGCTTTAGAGGTTTCAAGCACAGCAGTCCTAGGCATTTGTTACTGCAAGACCACATACACACACACACACAGTTGCAATGCTGGTGAAGCAGGTCTCGTAGTCAACGCATACTCTGCTTGGGACAGACACACCCAAAGCAATTCACGAAGGAGGAGAGGGCTATCCATGGTGCCTAGCTACGATGACTATGCTTTGCCTCCACAGCCAGAGGCAGTAATGCTTCTGAGAAACAGTTGCTGGAAAGCACAGAAGGGGAGAGAGCGCTCTTGTGCTGAAATCCTGCATGGAGGTTTCCCGGAAGAGGCATCTGCTTGGCACCATGAGAACAGGAGGCTGAGCTAGATGGCCCAATAACCAGCAGGCTCTTCTTACATTCTGATCCCTGGAAACACTCCAATGCCTATTAATCAGGGAGAGTGCTGGCCGTGGTGCCCACAGGCCACCCACAAATGTAGGGAGCCAATGGACTCTCAGTGATGGGGAATTGACCCAAGCACGCACCAGTATATCACCACACATGCAACATACACCTAGCCACTAGCCATGAGCTGGCTGAGGCCCTTGGGTGACAAGCTCAAACCATGCCTGGAGAGCCACATGGCCCCTGTTGCCGAGGTAGAGGATGTGGTGCAGATAGAATCCGCTCCCCTTGTCACCAACTTTGCCCCCACAAAACCACCCAGTTTCAGCCATTTCACCAACATATTTTCACTGGTGCAACAGCTCTGCCAGTTGAGTGCCCTGACAGTAAAATATATTAGGTTTTACCCTGGCATATGCTTCTTTCTGCCCATGTAGTGGGGCTTCTTCCGAATTCTGTAAACGCCCCCCTCCCGCCGCCGCCAACAGATCTTCCGCCTAGTATTGCACCCTAAAAGGTTTAATCTTTCCTCTTGCATTTTCTAAATCTTTATAGATTTTGCAAGAGCTGGTTTGTTTAGGTCTCAGTAATTTCTAAGCCTTTTATTTCTTCCAAGGGAGTCAATCTCTCTTTATTCCAAAGCTGCTTTGTTAATGAATAAACGAAAAGCCCTAATAAAAGGTTTTGCAGAATTGGAAGCGCTGAGATTTGTCAGCACGGCTTGTTAAGTTCCCATTTTTGATAAATCCATTCCTCATATAGAAGTTAGGTGTGCTTGTGTCCCCCACCCCCACCCCGGTTTTCTTTCTTTTAAACCCACCAGCTACTAAAATATATCACACATTCATATTCCACACTTAATGGCTGACTTGCGTGTGTGAATGAGTCATGGCAAAAGAAACCCTAGATACAGAAGTTTCATGTAATCTCCCTTTGCCTTGGACATGCTTTTGAGAAGGGGCAGTTCGCACCTTCCACTGCACTCACTTGCTGCTGGAGAGGGGAGAGAAAATTTCTTCAGTATTGAATTTTAATGTGAATCTACCTCATCTACACTTCCCAAAACAATATATGAACCGAAACACAGCTTTCCTTTGAAACGTGCACTTCTCCAAATTTTGTGATGCACTTCTCCGAGTAAGACATGAAAAAAAATGTGTATACTAGGGGTAAGTGTGCATAAAATTGCATGTATTGGTGGAAATGGCATAAAGATGCATTCTATTGGGGGAAATTGTTTTTGCAAAATTGCGTATATCAGAAATTTGCTGTAAAAGGTTGAAGAAATTTTCATGGGGGCCTTTTTCGTTTGTTTGATTATTTGTTTGTTTTGCAAACTGATTCAGAAATGTGGAGAACTGAACTTAAGACGGGGGGTGGGGATGTGAAACTGAAAGAAACAGAAGCCAATAGCTTCATCCATCCTTGCCTCATGCATTTATGCTCATGCCTGAATGACTGCAGTATGAACAAAAGTCTGTCATGGTTTTGTAGTGTGATTGGTTCATACATTACAGGGGTTTGGACTATATGACCTTTAGGGCTGTCTTCCACCCAACAATTCTATTCATGCAATCAAATGAGAGCCATCAAGTGATGATGAGCAAACAAGCGGTGCACTTGTTTGAATGGCAACTTCACCTTTGGAAAGGGGAGCGGGCAGAGAAAGCTCCTAGGAAATTGTTTGTGCTGGAGATGCCATATGTCACCTGGCCAATCTGATGGTCTTTGTTGCCTCTTCCTGTATACCTGTCACCTTTGTGGGCTCCAAGTGGCAGGGCACGATAGCAGGTGATGAAACAATAGCACTGTCCTAGATGGAAACATGATAGCAGGGGTGCAATGGCAAGGAATGATGCAAACGGATGAGCCCACCTGGCTTGAAGAGGACAGAGAGAGAGATTTTCCCCGGCAAGCACTGACCTGCAAAGAGACTATAGGTGCTCTCCATCTTCCAGAGAAATTGCCTGTGTAATAGGGATATGCAGAAGCCCTGCTGAGAAATGGTATTGCTGAAAACCTCTTTTGGCTTCTTGCAGAATTACGGTATTCTAGAGACAGAGAAGGGCCATAGCTCAGTGGCAGAGCACAGGCTTCACTTGCAGAAGCTCCCAAATTCAATTTATTCAGTCTCTAGGAAGGGCTGTGATCAATCCTTGTCCAAAACTCTGGAAAGGATGCATTGAGCCAGATGGGCCAATGGTCTGATATAAAGAAACTTTCTATGTTTGCCTGAAGAGGCAACTCCAAATTTACCTTGAATTTCACTGCAGGCAAAATCAAGGGGCAACCTATCCATGCATAGCACCCTCCATGACAATTTCTAGTAGTTTTATCCAAACTCTCTTGGCTACCCTTAAAATTCCTCAGATGCTTTATCTAATGGGAGGGGAGGGATCCTCAAATTTCCAAAACGTTTTGCTGCAGGAAAAGCAAGGAAGACCTGAATGGAAATGTGGAGTGCACTTTCGAAAAGCCAACCAACTGCGCCCTCTTCCAGGATACTTCACTCCACCCCCTTTCCATGTTATTCTCCTCAAGCCCTGTTTCTCCATTTTCTTCACTCCAACAGTCAGCTAGCATTTAGTGGCCACTGGGCACTGTCAGCTTACATTGGGCTGTTTGGATTCCCCTTCCTCCCTTCATTTTTTTTATTAACCTGGAATCTTTTCTTTTTATTTTTTTACTTCTGAAAATGTCTCCCAATTCTGCTAGCATTTCCTTTCTGTACATGGATGATGCTGGCTGATTGGCTGCATGGGAATGCACACCCAGAGAATAAGGGCGGCATACAAGTCTGATTAAACAGAACTGGGAAGTTCCTGGCTATGGTGTTAACAGCATCCATGGAAGAGACTCCAAGTAGGGATGGAAGATGTATGTGCCGAGATGCAGTTTCTGTTTGGGCAGGGAAGAGCCGAACAGTGATGGGAAGGGTAGGCAGTGCTAATACCAAAAACCAGGAATGGGTAACCTCAGACCCAGGGCCTAAAGGTGGCCCACCAGTCCTCTCTATCTGGCCCTTGGGACTCTCCATAGACCATACCCCCTGTTCCTAGAGCACACCTCTCAGCAACCTGGTTTTCCATCAACCTTGGCTATCTTTGCCTGGATGGAATGTGCCTTTGAACTCCGATAACACTTTCTGTTAGCCTGGATGCAGGATAGAGAAGGGTGTGCGAGTGTATGTAGGAACCACTCTACAATACAAAGGCAGAATTCACACTTGTTGCCTCACCTACTTTTGCCTTGGCCCCTCCCACCACTGGCCTGGGTTCCTCCTTTACTCTGATAAGCAGATGTGGTACCTCCAGAATCTTCTGTTCCTAATAACTCTCCAGTCAGTAGCGATTAGGAGAACTTTTATTGTTAGCACAAAAGCTAAATATAATACTCTGCCTTTCCCGCTTCACTGCCTTGGGACACAGCTGTTCATTTTTCAGACCGTCTGCCTCAGCTGGCTGAAAGCAGATTGCATTTTTCTGGGGCCGTCAGCTTCTGACCCAGAGAGGACTCCTGTATGTCTGGTAGCAGAGTATCCAAAAGAAGTCTAGAAAGTGCCACTTTTGTTGCTCCAATGTTTCAGCAACGAGAGAAGGTGTACCTGCTGAATTTCTGACCACAGGTGAAGAATAGCTTTGGTGTTCTTGCACACTGATGGGCATGCATACACACAGTACTTTGGAGTGATGCAAGCAACAGCGGTGTGTTGCTTCAACACAAGGGTTGCTGTAGACAATAGCAATATGATAAACCTTTGCAAGAAAGAAGGAAAGAGTGAAAGCTATGAGCTGCCAGTTCCATATCTCACAGTGCCCTGGAGAAGCCAATGAAGACTTGGTTCTGGGACATTCTGAGAAATCTAGAATGGTTGTTCATATTTGGCCCAGCTTTCCAATGCAGGGAGAGAGAAAGGCAGGCTGTATCAGCAGCAGCTTGCCAGGGCAATGAAGCCCTGATAGCTGCCTTCTGGTTTCAGCCCTGATGTAAGAATGTAAAAAAGCACCATTTCCCACTCCATCACATACAGCACTGTTTCCATTCCGCTGCACGGCAGGTTCAGCAAAACAACAACAAAAGTGTTCGGCTTGCTCTTTGCTATAGCCAAATTTAAACATGTCATTCTTGCATTTTACTGTTTATTTCTGGACTTCACCAAGAACTCCAATTTCTACAGTAACAAACAAATTTCTGCAAAACATTTTTCCTTACGTGGTGCATTTTTGTATGCAATATTCACCAGTGTATGCATGTTTATGTACTCTTTCCCCTAGTAGTATATGCATTTTGAAGACATTGTGTGGCTGGACAAGTGCATTGCAATGTTTGGTGAAGTGTGTATTTCGAAAGATGGCTGTGTTTTGGTTCTCGCACATTTTGGGAGGCGCAAATTAGCTAGGGTCTCCTCTTGATGCTAACTGAATCTCCCCCCACACACACCCATCCCTACATGGGACACTTCCTGGGTGTTTTGCCACTCTCTGAAATCTCTAAGGGAAGCAACCTCCCCTGCCCCATCCATTCTTCCCCCGCCACCATTCTAACACCTATTGAGAAAACAAAGGAGGAAAATGTTGCTCGCAGGGAGCAAACAACCCTGGTTGATTTTTTGGGGGAAGCGTGGAAAGAGATGTGGCAATAAGAGCTCAATGCTCTAAACGTCTAATCCTAGGTCTCATGATTCACAGCACATTTAATTTAAGTTAAAGAGAGAGAAAAAACATGAGCAAGATCTGCAGAGAAAAAGAAAACTGTGCACGTTGCTTGTTTAGGTGTCAGGAAGCCCTTTGATACATGCCCCCCTCAAGGGAGGCTGCTTAGCCGAAGCAACAGCAAGCCACTGGGGCACATTAACAAATATAACATTTCGTGGATCATTGCAATTAAAAATCAAGGGAGATAAATAGCCCCACAGCTAGAATATTCCCCCGGTCAAGCCTCCTGAGGACAACCATGAGTTCACCCGGTTTAAAGGGAGGCCAAGCATTGCTGGGAATGAATCCATGGGAAGCTGATGTGATATGCTGATGCAGAGGCGAGGCTCACTGCAAGTGGGGAAGAGGGGGAAAAGGGAAATCCAGTTGCTTATATTCAGCCACATTTTGCAAGTCACTGGAACACACAATCTCTATGAGACAGTGAGACAGACAGGCCGATATAGAAACAACCTTAGAGTTTTGTGGCACCCTAAAGAATTATGCACTGTATCATGGCACAAGCTTACAAGATTCTTTCCTGGGATTTTTGCGGCGGGAGAGTAACGTAGCCACCCTCTGGTGACGGATAAATAGAGACAGACATTTGCTTGCACACAATGATCTGCCCTGCCCATCTAGCCCAGCAGTCACCAACGTTTTCAGATCCAGGACCCACTGAGTTGCAAACTGGGACCCACTCTTAATTGTGTTGTTACCGTACATCTATCCATCTCTCTATCAATATATACCGGTATATCAGATACAGAGGTGCCAGCTTGCAAGGGTGATGTTGTGCACGTGAAGGAGGAGCCAGGGGTGGAGCCAAACATGGTGGCAGTGCAGCTTCAATGGCCAACAGCTCCTCCTCTGCCTCCTCCTGGTGCCACCACTGGCGGAAGACTGCTTTGACCCTCCTTCCCCTCCTGGGCAGCAGGAGGAGAACGAACTGGCCAGTAAAGCTGCACTGAGCTCAGCTCTGCCCTTTGCCTCTGTGACTTTTGGATATTGGGGAGCCCAGCACCCATCTCACAAATATTGAGGGGGCCCAAAAGGCTTCAGTCCCCAAGAGCTGGCACCCCTGATCAGATCTGGCCTTCCAGGTGATTCATAAAGAACAGAGGGAGTTTGAGTAGGTGTAGTTGCTATGCTATGGCGTTCCTGTTGAAACCCCAGTTAAAGGTAATGGGACTCCATCTTCCTCTCATGTCTTTGTCTCACTCTCATATTTGCTTTCTATATCTATTTCATACTTCTTTTAATACAAACAACATCAAAAATGGTGCTCATAATTCAGGAAGGCTGGTGTGGCCCAGTTTAGCTTTTCAGCTTATGAGACCCTTCTGAGTCATCACCCACCCACTGAAGGCCAGTTGTCCTGACCTAGTGTCCTGCATACCTTTGCTACCAAGGGAAATAGCAGCTTTGGAAAATGACCTGGAAGCGGACATAGAATGTTATATCTCCTGCCGCAGATCTGATGTTGATCGTTTCATGCATCTCCCTCATAATGTGTAGTCCGCAGGCTTCTGGGAGTGGAGAACTGTTCTACAAAGCAAGATTAAAGGATAAAGGAAAAATATGTGTGTACCCACGTGGGCCTGAGACAAGCAAGAAACTGCAGTGCAGTGCACGCTTAATTTTAAGTATGCTTTTAAGCTCCTTGAATTAAATAGGAATTCAATGTAGTAATGCAAAAAGTTATAGGCTGTGCTAAATCAAGGTCTACCACGGCAAAGAGGTATGGTAAAACTGTAAGAGCTGATGACTGCATGGGGGTGGCGCTTGCATAAGCTCCACCGTTCACAGCTAGGAGAAGGGAAATGTTAAGAGATGGCACTGACAGGGGTGCTTGATGGATTTGAGAATTCCAGGTTGGGAACTGCACCCATCAGACCAATGTGCTGATCAGAACATAGTCATCCATTCAGATTTTGCACTTCTTCAAGTGTTGTGACACATCAGTTTAAACCAATTAAAATATACATTTTAATTAACTCATGATTGGAGAGAAAATATACTGGTATATCTAAACAAATATTTGTAGAATAAAATATGCAGTGAAATATATGTGTTTTTGGATTATATTTAACGAGTTGGGGATTAATGCGGAAACAGAACAGGATGGTGGGTTAAAAATGAAAGGCACGAGCAACACAGGACAGAGAAAGACAGATTCATCCATCCCTAAGCACTGAGAGCCAGGTGAGAATCCTCCTGCACCAGAGTGTCAGGTGATCTAGGAGAGCCAACCTCATCAAATTTCCTGTTTTGCAGCACCTAGTCTTAGTGCACTTCCTGGGCAATTGGCCATGAAGGCAAATTACTAGGTTGCTGCTCTTTCTTACCAAACTGTCCTCTCCTTGTTTGCCTCTTGCCTGTATCCCACTTTCTCTTACCATCATATAGACCCGGATGGGAAACTTTAATTGTCAAGGGCCATATTCCTCTGGCCATAATCATTTGGGTGTTCTATGCTGTTGGTATGTGAGGTGGGTGGCCAGAACCAAAAGTGGGCAGGTCATCTCTCTTTCTCTGTGTTTCTCTCCCTTCCTCCTCCTTTCTCCCCATCTAGCAAGGTACCACAGAAGGGACAGATCACTCTTATCCAGGAGTGCCAACTTGAATAAAATATTTGGGGGGCAGGTAAGCCCCACCCTACATAATCAATCACAAGACATGTCTCACACACACACACACACCATTTGAATGACAATGCCCATCAACTTTGGGGAGGGGCACGTCCCCCACAAATATTCCATTGGTGGGGGGAGATGAAGGGACCTTGGCCCCTATCGAGTGTGAATGACTTGATAATGACTGTCCTCCTTACCATAGAAAAAAAAAACTACAGGTGAGAGATGCTGCTGCTGATAGATTCTCCACCCCATGTGGACCAACTGTGGTAGTCAGAGGAGAAGAGGGGAAGTGGAAGGCATGTGTACATGTATAACAGGGGCTGCCAGTGCCTGAAGGAATGGGTGAGAAGAAATCCTTGTGTACATATACTGCTGTAGAGACGGATGAGAAATTTGGGATGGTTCACATCTCAATACGATTTGCACTTCCAGAAATAGTACCTGAAAGGGCGCACAGCTATCCTTCAGATTTTTTTTCATTTCTCCTAATTTAGTGATGCACTTCACCAACCAAATAATGTGTACAAAAATTAGGGTAACATGTGCATTAAAATGCATACGTTAGTTAAAAGAACATGAAAATGCTTTATAGTGAGGGAAAATGCAGAAGTGTACGGTACAATGTGTAAATTAGGATAAATTTGCACTTAAAGCTGGTGAATTTTTATGATGACTCTTTATTTAAAAAGGAAGTGCAGACTAATGCACAAATGTGAAGAACTGAAATCAAGGAAAATGAGAAATGGACAGAATAAGGAAATGGCAGATCCAGGCATCTCTACGGTGCCATCTCTTCTTGGAGTCACCTTCCTGCCTCCTTAGTCCTTTCTGTATAAACAACCAGCACCTAATTTGGCTGATCATGTTTTAGATCTTTTGCCATCACCAAAAGCCCATTAGAGTGGGTGTCTTCCTGCAGATTTCAGTCACTGCATGCCAGAAGATGCACAGTGAAAAAGAAAAGAGATCTGATGCTATCTGGGTACCCTGACGCTGTAGCTTTTGCTTGATCTCCCTGCTGCCCTGCTCTTCTCTCCATTCCTCCTCTCTCAATCCATCATCTCTATTTCCCTTTCACCATCTTGAAAGAATACCAATGAAACCCTCTTTCCTCTTTAGGCTGCATTGATCTATTGGGCGGCTCAAGACCTCTCTGAAGTTCACAGATGGGGCCATTTTTATTTTTCTCCCCAACATTCTTTAGGCTTGATTTATGACGGAGTGTTAGAAACCCAACGCTCCTGTTCCTGGAAGAGCTGTGTTGGCTGGGAAGCCCTACAGCTGGCAGATGCACAAGGCAATTAACCCCTGCATGCACAAAGTGAAGCATAAAAAATTGATTGCATTCAAATCCAGCTTGCAGTTTCTCTTGGGAAGGGAAATGAGGCTGAGTTGGTACCTCATAGTCTCCTTTCTGCTGCTATCCAGGATGCCTCAGGCTGATGCAATATAGCCCACACCTTCAGCAATCACAGAAGACAATGGTTGAGTGGAGTTGCTTATATATATATATATATATATATATATATATATATATATATATATAATGTCTATGTTGCCATGGGAAATAGCTTTGTGCATATGTGCAACTCTCATTGAGTATATGCCTATGGTAAGGGTGCATGATTGTGTGTTGATCCCAAACCTGCTGGTACTAGAATATGGTCCCCAACCAGTTTCCACTAGGATAATGTATTTCTTGGCCCCAAAGCATCATTGATGCCATTAGAATACGAATTAGAGATATTGCCAAAGTATCTGCTTCCGTGGCTTGGAATGTGGACTTTGGTGGCTCCAAAGCTTGCCAAGATATGAGGCAAGCATTATGACTTGCGGAGGTGTCCTCTAGCTTGCTTAAAAAATAAATAAATACTGAGGCAGAGGTCATCTCCTTCCTACCCCATCATAAGCCACTGAAGTCTTCTTCTACTGATGTGTACAGGAACACTGGAAAATTATAATTATAATCAATCACTGCTAGGGATGCACACTGGATTTGGTCAAATCCCAAACCGAAATGGGCTAATTCAGTGTGGATCCAGGCTTTGAGTGAGTCAGGCCGAGATAGCACCAGATTGCCCGAGGTCGGGCTTCCAGGAACAAACTGGGGCTATCAGTGGGTAGGGCATCAGGTGTGAAGGAGCAGCTTTGGCTGCACAGCCCTGTTTCCAGCAAGGGAACACACACATGCACAGTCAAACTGAGCAGGACTGAATCTTCTGCTCACCACCTGGAAAGGGACAGAGGCAATCTGTTGGCTTCAGGGGTCTCCTTCACCAGCGTATCAACCAGTGCATTCTACATAATGGTGAATGGAGGATTTAGTCCTGCAGGCTGCATGGTGGGTGTGGACCCATGATTGTTTAAAGTGGTATCATAGTGATTTGAATGTATGGTGTGAATGTGGCCTAAAACACAAACACACCAATTATTATTATTTTCTCCTTGACACTGAGGGTCCATGGGAAAGGGTTTCCATCCTCTGCTCTGCCACTATCAGCTCAGAGAAGCCAAAGACATCAATGAATTTCCTCAAGCGAGCCAGGAGGAGCAATAAATCAGCCCCAGCAAAGGCTAACGAGACAGATTTGCTCCGTTGCAATGCATGTGTTCTCCTGCATGTGTTTGCTAGCAGAGGTGGAAGTGGGGCGGCGTGTGTGTGTGTGTGTGTGTGTGTGTGTGTGTGTGTGCTGATTAAAATTCAGGCTGGGGAGGTGGCAGGAGGTGGCATGACAGCGTGAGCGAGAAGGAGTACCAAAGAGAGTGGCATGAAAGGAAAGAAGGAAAAGGCAAAACGGGAGACAAAAGAGAAAGGAAGAGATGGGGGAAAGAATATTGTGGACCTCCGTTCAGATATATTGGCATACATCACACATGGGTCTTAGCAATGTGTGGGGTTATTGCATAGAGGGAGGCACTGTATGTGTGAATGGGCACTTGCTTGTGGTTTGCCTATATCTAGAATGGAAGGTCTTAGGTCCATGGCTGAATGCAGTCCCCCCTCCCCCCCCAGGACTCAGTTGAATACAAATACAAATACAATAAATAAATAAATAAATAAATAAATAAATAAATGTATCTTCATCATCATCTTGTAGCCTGCTGTGCTTCAAAACACAGCCCACCATGACAAATAATAATAACAACAAAAAACAGTGTCAGCAATACAGCATAAAACAACAACAACCCAAATTGATCAGCATAAAATACAATTATCACAATCCAAAGCAGTCAGCAGCACAATAAAATACAGTTTATTTAATAAAGCCTAATGGTGAGATGAATTGCATTGCTATTTAAATTATAGTAATCATTTCCCACATTTGCTTCTATACATCTACATTATCATGTGCAAATTCTATGCAAATCTGTGCCCTCTTTTTATGATGATGTATTCTCTCTCTCTCTCTCTCTCTCTCTCTCTCTCTCTCTCTCTTGGTGGTGGCAGGGAAAAGGCAATGTGTAAGTGACCACAAATACTTTAAAAATTCTTCATATGAAGGGCCCACAGAAGAAACAGAAAAGTTTTACCTGGTGCTTAAAAGTAGATAAAGATGGCACCAGGCAAGTCTCTATAGGCACTACATTCCACAAGTGAGGAGCCACTACTGAAAAAGTCCATTCTTGTATTGCTACCCTCCAAAAATTCAGTGGAGCTGGCAAATGGAGAAAGATATCTCATGACAATCACAAGATCTAGGTCAGTTCATGTGGGGAGAGGCAGTTCAACACTTTTAGCTGAGACCAAGAACTTGGGACTCAGCTACATTCATAAAGATTAAGCGCTTTATATGTGTTATAACATTGTGACACCAGATGGCGCTGTGGAGTCCCGTCTTTCTCCAATTGGATTTCCCTGTATGACGTTTACAACCCATTTAACTGAATCACTTATTTGATGCATCTAGATCCAGCGTTATTGTTAGCCACTGCAGTCATGCCAGATTTGGTGTCTGCTAGAGGACTGTCGGATTGCCGGAAGAAGTATCAACAACCTCAGATATGCTGATGACACAACCTTGATGGCAGAAAGTGAGGAGAAATTAAAGAACCTTTTAATGAGGGTGAAAGAGGAGAGCACAAAATGTGGTCTGAAGCTCAACATCAAAAAAACTAAGATCATGGCCACTGGTCCCATCACCTCCTGGCAAATAGAAGGGGAAGAAATGGAGGCAGTGAGAGATTTTACTTTCTTGGGTTCCATGATCACTGCAGATGGTGACAGCACTCACGAAATTAAAAGACACCTGCTTCTTGGGAGAAAAGCAATGACAAACCTAGACAGCATCTTAAAAAGCAGAGACATCACCTTGCCGACAAAGGTCCGTATAGTTAAAGCTATGGTTTTCCCAGTAGTGATGTATGGATGTGAGAGCTGAACCATAAAGAAGGCTGATTGCCGAAGAATTGATGCTTTTGAATTATGGTGCTGGAGGAGACTCTTGAGAGTCCCATGGACTGTTAGAAGATCAAACCTATCCATTCTGAAGGAAATCAGCCCTGAGTGCTCACTGGAAGGACAGATCGTGAAGCTGAGGCTCCAATACTTTGGCCACCTCATGAGAAGAGAAGACTCCCTTGAAAAGACCCTGGAAAGATGGAGGGCACAAGGAGAAGGGGACGACAGAGGAAGAGATGGTTGGAAAGTGTTCTCGAAGCCACCAACATGAGTCTGACCAAACTGCAGGAGGCAGTGGAAGACAGGAGTGCCTGGCGTACTCTGGTCCATGGGGTCACGAAGAGTTGGACACAACTAAACAACTAAACAACAACAACAACAACAACAACAACAGAGGACTGTCCTTTGCAAAGTCCTCTGTAAGGTAAGGCATATGGTCACCCTATTAGTCAGACTTCAGTAGAAAAAAAAAGTTCAAGGGTGGTTTTGGTGGTTGTTTAGAGACTTCTGAATAATTTTATGGTCTGATGAAACTAATGAAATTTTTCAGGCAGGGTTATATGTAGGGATGCAAGAAAAGGCACACATTTCTGTCCTGACCCACTGTTTCCATTTCACTGCAGGTTGGCTTCTGATAAAAAACCACATTATTCATCTGGTTGTCTGCTGTGATGGAATTTTATGTAATTGATCACATCATTAATGATGTAATTAATTATGTTATTGTCATGTTATTCCACTTCATTCATTTCAATCCGAAGGAAGCACAATGCAAATGGGGGAATACACAAATCATCAATTTTGCATCACTTCCAGATGGCAAACAACAATAACAGTGAATATCAATCATATTCACTGGGTTGATTTCCATTCTGGACATGGGACAAATAAATAAGCGGATGTTGGCAATTTCCTCTCCTGTTTGCATCAAAATTCTCTGACATCCCATTCTCTGTACACCCAACACTCTTCCCCCCACCCCCACCCCCCACCCCTCTCTCTCTCTCTCTCTCACGATTTAATTGTTTATGAATTTTCATTTGATGACTTTGGATAGGGCCAGTGGGGCATAATGACATGAGGGGCAAGGCCAATGTTGATATTTCAGTTTTCAGACTCCTCCCCACCCTGCTCAGCCTCCTCTGGGTGAGCTCCGGTTTGTCAATGCTCTTCTCAAAATGTGGCATCCAAAACAAGATATAGTCAAGATACATCTTAGTGCAGTCACACACAACAAATTCCATGTGAATCACTGAGAGTCCTTTTGACAGCAACATTCTATCTTCCCACTTCTCATCCATTTGGGAGGATGTCCTTGGGATACTTTTTCTCCTGGGAACATCACTCCAAGTGCCACGGTACCCTGCCATGTCCCTTTCCCAAATTGAGAAACTGGGACATAAGGACTTTGAATGGGAGCCAGTTAACCCTGGGGTTCTGTACTATATAGCCTTAGAATAAAAGTTATTCAAAGTTATTTTCTGCCCGCGTATGTTCACACAAACACATGTGTGTGTGTGTGTGTGTGTGTGTGTGTGTGTGTGTTTCTGTGTGTGTGAGGAAAGTAGATCTTACGGAGGATGCCCATTAAATTCACACAGTAAAGTACAGTGCACTCTTCAATTGACGATATTAACAGAAGGCAGGGTGTTATTTATGTCTGGAGCTCTGCTGCCTTTACCAGTGGCATGTCTAGTGTTTTCCTCCTCCCTCCCCCCATTTATTTATTTTTAAGCACAGTTGACATGAAGATTATAACCCTTAGTGCTAGTGCAGCTGGTATGAAGGAATGTCTTTAGACCAAAAGAAGTGAGCAGGACTTGGCCCACTGGCCTAAAGAATGCTGCATTGCTCAGAAGCAAGTGGATAGAGAAAGAGAAAGACTGGGGGCGGGGGGGGGGAGAGAGAGAAAGAAAGACCTCTCAACTGGCTGAGCTAGGGAGCTGACATTAATATAGGCTCTTACTTTAAAATTGTGCTATGGAATCTGGCCCATCAAAAATAGCACCTCCTTTTTGTTATGCATTTAAATAGATTTGAAGCAGGCTTGGCTGCCACAGTGATCCACAAATGCTGGACATTACCAGAGGCCTTTCTGAGGCAGATGCTGGGCCAGCCAGCCCTACCAGCAGGGAGAGGGAGGCATCAACCTCATGGAGTAAATACTGTTGGCTGAAGTGTGGTGGACAGAGATCTATGTGTCTGCAGTGCACAACTACCACTACAACTCCTTACCTACTTTGTAATATCAAAGGAAAGGAAAAGACGGGGTAACACACTAAAGAGTGCTCATTAACCCATTGCACTTAACACAGGTGCAACCTGTCTCTACACAAACACAAGCGTTTGTCTGAACGAAAGTACACTTTTTGTTTTATACACTTCAGCCATTGTGCACACAGGTATACAGAATGTGGACTTGTTGAACATTATGTGTACAACTCAACTATTTGTGTGTGTGCAGAGAAGTGTGCATGCACACGAAAGCTCATACCAAAATATAAACTTAGTTGGTCTTTAAGATGCTACTGAAGGAATTTTTTTATTTTGCTTCAACTCAGACCAACACGGCTACCTACCTGTACACACATTGAATGCAATGTGTGAACATCCCTAGATTCTCCATGTTGATCTGTTCAAATAGCTCACTCTATTTGGGTTTCCAGACTCTCACAAGCTCATACCCAACTCCCTAGACTTGGGCAGCCCAACTTTTCATACCAAGTAGGCCACAAATTGCCTTGACATGTGGAGAACAGGAGCAAAGGCAAAATTTGATACATCCCAATCCTTGTAAGTGTGGTGCCAGGCCTTGGCAGGGTCCTAGAGTCCTCTCATCTCCTTCCCAAAGCTGGGAAAGCACTTACTGGGCTTTGGGAAAGAGGCTGGAGGACCTGTCAGAGCCCTCACACCTCCTTTCCCAAAGCCCAGTGGCTTGTTTACTCAACTTTGGGAAGGCAGTGCAAGGGCTGGAGAGGGGGCATCAAATGCTGCCAAGGGCCATCAAAAAGACCTTGAGGGCTGTACATTGGAAGACCCTGCCCTCAACCCTATGCCTCACCTTCTCTTCTATTCAGACGCTTTCAGAGTTTTCACCTGGAATGTCCTTGAACTGTGATAATACATCTTGCTTTCCCAAACAGAGGAAGAAGAATTGTGTGCATGTAAACCTGTGACTCTGGCCTAATCCTCTCTTTTCCCCTCATACCCACCTACCATTGGCATATGGCCCCTGGGAGGCTGCTCAAGAAGAACATGGCCCTCAGACTGAAAAGATTTCCCTGTCCCTGCAGTTCATAGATCCTTTCTGTCTTTTGCTTTAACCCACATACAACTGCACTGAAGCAGAGTGTAACACTCTTGTGGGGCACAACAACAACAACAACTTAGAATACACTAAAAAAAATCCATTTAGAATTTGGAATTCAAGATGGCACTACTGGAAGGCATCTCTGATCACTACTGTCCAACATGTCACTGCTTTGGAGACAGAGGAAAGATATAGCACTTCCCTAGCAGAACAAATCAATAATTCCTGACAGGGACCTTCCTTCCACTACATCTGAAACTCTGACTTCCCCTTTGGGGGGAAACGTCTTACCAAACAGACAAATAAGGGCACGCGTCTTGTCTTTCATGGCTTGACCTCAGAAGTATCTCTGCAACTTCATGAAGTTTTTATTACTATTATTCTTTTAAAGCCATTCAGAGTTCTAACTTCAGGGGCATCCAATCTGACTTAAAGAAAAAAAAACAGTGGCAGTCCAGTCCTGCAGCATTGTTACTCAGCATTTCACCTTGTAAATAAATAGGTTTGAACTGCAGCCAGGAGCAATGGGATCTTTCAAAGGCATTATCTGGAAACAGTCAGTAGAAAGAACCTTAAGTCCCCATTAATCATTTCACCACTTACAGTATTTCTTAATGGCTTTTTATGGCTTATCCTTTCAATGCCAACCAAGACTGTGATCTCTCCCAGCTTATTCTATTAAACAGAAATCAATATCTAATATCAACGTGCCAACATTGGGATTATTTGGAAAGAATTGAGAAAGATCCCTGCCTTTTTTTACACCTTTCATCTGGCATGAAGTGGTGGATCACTCAGACTTTTCATGGGGCATAGGATTTGCTAACATTAATGAGACGTAAACAATCACCAGAGTGCTAATGAGGGGAGGATCTGAACATAGAAGGGCTTTGTTCAGCTAATGACAGCAAACAGATTTGTCCTTCATGAGCTTGTATAATCCTTTTTCAAAGCCATCCATGCAAGGGGCAATCACCAGCTTCCTTTGACAATGCATTCCACAAGCTCTGAGTGGTGTGAAGAACCTCCTCCATCTGTCCATCATCAACAGTGTTTTTCATTCATATAACTGATATCCTGCCTTTCTGTTCGGACATCCATGGTGTCAGAGATTAAACAGAGGTTAAAACAATAACAATTAACTAGAAATGGCATAAAAGGGTAAGGAACTCAAACCCACAAAATAATAAATAGCCTATGACAACTCTTTCCTTTGTCAACAAACAGTCAAGTGAAAACCAGCCCCAAGCTCTTCTAAAGTGCTTGGTTTTAGCCACATTCCCAAATGTGGTCCAAGACTGAGTCAGACCTCCTGAGGTAGAATATTTCATAGTTTAAGTAAGATGCCTGCAACAGTGGGAACCTGGAGGCCAAACCTCAGATGGTAGAAGGACCAGAGCTGGCCCTACTACTGTATTAGGCAACCATCACAGCTAGAAAATGTTAAGGGCAACGGGGACAATTCATTGGTTGTTTCTTCTGAGCCATTCCCCTCTCTTAGATAACAGAGCTGTGCATGCACACAACCTGCTCTTGGCACCCCCACCCCCAATTTGCCAGCTGCCTCAGGTGCAGTGGAGGATACTAGATGTCAGGTTTCTCTATGTGGAATCTGGAGGGGCACCATCTTGTCCATTGTCTCAGGCAGTAAGTCTTGTCAGGGATCAATGACATACACATGCCAGTAAATAGTATCTGGCTTATCAAAACTCTTTTGGGTTGCCTCAAACATTTCTTGGATGTTCACATGGGATGGAACTCCCTATATTTACTCTCTTGCTTTCAGAAAAATGCTGATGACTGTCTGCTACATTTTTAGGGCACCACTGGCAGAGACGAGTTCTCCATGAGTCATTTCATGAGTCTCCTTTGATTCATTCAAATGAGCATTCCCCCCCCCCATTCCTCCAACCAATGGTTCCTCTTCATCAATGGCAAAGTACATATGGCACAAGCGCTTGAGCGAGAGGAGGAAATGAAGTTTGTTGCTATACCAAGGTGCTTGTTAGCTGTCACGTATTGAGAAATTGCAGTATTCAATAAAAAGAACCACACAATCAATGTCAATGATTGTTGGGCAAATATGGATTAGATGACCTTAAAGTGGGTATGTGTCTAGTTGTAAAACAGCACCAAAGGAGTGACAGTTAATGAACAAACTGTAGGAGACTAGGAAACACTGTTGCATAAAATGTAGTCCTGGCTATATTGTTGTAATGTTTGTTTGTTTTCCCCAGGAGTGGACAGAGTATATCTCTTAACAGTCTCTGGAGGAGACAGAGCTTTACAAAAAAAAAAAAAAACTTGCCACTACCCTGCCCATATAAGTTTTGGGAAAGGGAAAACTATGATAGGGCAGAGTTTAGGACTTCTCAGAGGGAATAGGAGGTCACTGGAAGGCTTGGGAAGCCTAAGGTTCATCCCCGATCGTAGTCCAATATTATTGCTGAGAGCTCAATGAGATTTCAGAATTCACAGCTGGGCTCAGAATAAACCAAACTATTTTGGAACTAAAATAGTTAAGTTTTTCAAAGTTGAGAGTCCATCCATCGCTACTCTTTCACACAGAGTACAGACCACCTCTGTGACATCAGCAGCCAAGAGGATAGTCCCCCCCCCTCTACTTCTTCTTTCCATAACCTGTTGTCTTCCACATGCTTGGACTATGGCTCCCAACATAACCTCAGCTACCATTTATATAGTACCTGAAGCTTTTAGACAACATTAAACTAGTCTGGCACTTTGAAAATCACCAAGCTTCCATGCCTGCCTAGGACCCATGCCCACCTCCCTCTCATTGTTTAGATGCTGAACTCATAAATGTCTGTCATTAACATCATTTGTTTTTGTTTTTTTTAAAGTGGGGAAATCTCACTCCAGGTGCAACTTACCAGTTAAGTGCTATCCTGAGCTCTTGCCACTTCCGCACTGAAAAGATATCAGTGACGGGAAAGCAATTCAGGAGAGAGAAATGAAACCAGTTATGAGATTAGGAGCGGAAACCATCAAACCAGAGATGGTCCTCCAGGATGGTTGCAAGCCAATGGGCATATTCAATAAATGAAGACGGCATCAGCCCCACATGCTGGCATATGCATGGTACCCCTGTGTGCCACATCAGAGCATAATTACACATAGTTGATTGCAATTGCTTCCGGTGCTTCTTGTATGAAAGCATCTCTTTGGGAAATAAGTCAACTAAACAGCTATAGAGAGGCTCCAGGCACTTAGCTATACTTAGCAACCTGCAGCCTACCAGGGAAAATTCACACACTCACATGCCCCTAGAATTTTTTCCTGAGATTTTAACTTCCCTTGCTTAGCCATTCACAAATAAATGGGAAGCTTCCTGACACAGGGAGCACATTAGCAGCAGTTGCTCACTGTTGTCCGTCCAAAGGTCGCAATCTTACACCCACAAATAACATTGCAAGTGAAAAGGTTAATGCAAAATCGCAAGTTATAACATAACCTCATATCAGCAGATGATGCTCCTGTCTAAAAGCGTTCAATGCATCTTGGTTGTGCCAATGAGCTTGTTGTGCCTACAGTGAAATTTCAAGGCACATTTAGGGTCCCCATTCTGCTGGAACAGCAGGGTTTTCCCCCTCCACGGGGAGCCAAAAAAAAAGCTTATATAAGATGACTGAAACCTGTCTTGAAATTTCTGAAAGATGTGCAGGGTTGAGCTTTTGATTTGGGGCTGTTGTTCTTGACTGAAGCATAAGATAGAAAATGTCATTTCTTTGGAAAGGCCACAAAAGGTCATTTGGGTTTCTTCTCCTCTGGGAAGAGCAACTCCAGTTTCAATAATGAAAGCTGTTGGTATTGTCCTTTTGCTTCCTTGCCTTTATTTATGCAATTGATTTCTTTTAACTCCCAGCATGCCAGCTGATAGATTAACCGGGCGCCATATGGCAGCATTTAGGAGCCGTTTCCCGAGCTGGCACTGCCCTTCTCCCTGACGTTGCCACCACTGCCCTTCTCTGGCAGCCGAACAGGCCAAGCCAAACATCTCAAATGCCTCCTTTTCAAAAACCAAAGTGTATTTTAATAATTCAGTGCTGCCTGCTCCTTTCAGGCTCTCGATAAATAATTCATCAATTGTGCTGCATCGTGCAAATGTGCTTACACACAGAGAAAGAGGGGGGAGCATGGCCGTTAACAAGTTTTGTGATGTTGAATTATGTCTGAACAGATTTTTTAAAAGATGGCAGGGAAGAGGGAGGGATGAGGGGGCGAGGTGGGGAGGGAGAGAGCTCCCATGTTTAAGATCCTTACAAATCGCTGCCTCCTTCATTTCCAGGGATGAAAGCTTGGCAAGAGTTTCATGGAGCATGCGACATCAGGAAACTGTTGGTTGATAAATGCCTTCATCACTCAAGCATGAAAGAGGGTGAGAGACACAGAGAGAAGATAGCTCTACTAATGCCTGAATATAGAGAGCAAAGGCAGGTGGCACACCCCGTGGAGTGTGCTGGGAGTGTAGAGATAGGGGATGCGTTTGATTCAAGTTTGCATTTAATGGTGAATCTACAAAATTGCACTTTCCAAAACAATGCACAAAGCAAAACACAACTTCCCTTTGGAATTCACAGTTATCTGAATTTTGTGATGCAGTTCTCCAACCAGTCTTAACAAAAATGCATACATTAGGGGAAAATGTGCCTTAAAAATTAACACATTTTGGAAAATAGCATGCAAAAAATGCATTGCATTAGGGAGAAATGTTTGCAAAGATCACACTAAAACACTGGTGAATTTTCATAGGATATTTATATTTATTTGTTTTTTTTTAGAAAAAATTGCAAATTGATGCAACTACATTTAAGATTAAGGAAAAACAGAAATTGAGAGAACTGAAATTGAAATATATATCCCCTATTGTTTAATTGCTTTGAAAGAACTTAAATCCAATTTTGTTTGTTTGTTGCAATAATACCCCACCTTTTCCTCCAAGGAGCTCAAGGTGGCACACATGGTTCTCTCCCTCCTCATTTAATCCCCAGGACAACCCTTTGAGGTAGGTTAGGCTGAGAGGTAGTACCTGGTCCTGGTCACACCCAGTGACCTTCATGACCAAGGAAAGTTTTTATCCCCCTGTCCAACACCCTATCCACTAAACCACACTGGTTCCAAATCCAAATATTCTACAACTTTGTTGAATTGTTGAATGAGAATCCTGCCTTATTTCTGATTCAAGGAGTCAGGTGTTGTTGTTGTTGTTGTTGGCGTTACCAACTAAGATCTATGCAGAGTACACTCATTGAAATCAATGGATCTAAGTTAGGAATGGCTGTTAATTTAAATATGACTAGCTTTGGAAAGAATCATTTGCTGTTATTGATTTAATGGGGGGATAAACTATTCAAACCTGTGTTTGCAGAAGGCTTTAATTGTGCTTTACGTTCACCATTCAAGAGTGCAGACTGGCGTATAATGCAGATTGGAGATCCCTGAAAAGCATCTTGTTATAGGGGCTACATAAATAACAACAAATTGCTGCTCATTGGATGCACAGTTGGTTGAGCTGTATAACAGCTTGTGCATCCAGCCACTGCTCCCTCTCCTCTCCCTACATGGATCCGATGATCATATTCTCAAAGTCGCTGGGCATTTGGGAGACATGTCTTTGACAATAAATACACAATTCCTGCTTGGGAAGAAAAGATTGTGGCTGTTTGTAATGCCGCAGAAACAAAAGAGGTGTGAGGGAAGTCAATCAGTATCATGAGGCTTTCCACATGTGACTTGACAAAATGTGTGAGGCCAGACACACTTGCTTGGATGCTGTGCTGCCGCTTGAGCACACAAGGGAACTGACCTTTCTAAGTGCTTGGGATGTTTGTTTCTTATAATCCTTTTGTGGGGATGAACTTTGCGGTCTCAACCGCAATGGGAGGACATGGGAGTTAACGAGAAAGGGAGAAAGGAGCCAAGGGAAATGGGTCTGTCCTTTGTGCCAGTGAATGTGCGTTAGAAAAATGGGAAGGAATGGAGACAATGAACACGAGGAGCAGCTAATCAATAGCACGCTCATCCTTTTCACCTTTAGCCCTTATCTTCTCTTTCCTGATCTCTCTCCTTTGTGCCCTCACTGTCGCAAGTCTTTTAGGAAAGGCAAATTATTAAATTCTTTCCAAAGCACGGCCGCTTCAGGGTGAAAATGCTGATCTGCCCATTGAAGAAATTCAGTCACATCCAGAAAACCCAATCAGGGACTACCACTGGAGATTTACTGCTTTCCAGAACAATTCAAATCAATTCACATCTGAGGGAAGGGTTGCTGGGCTGCACCTCCCATCAGCCCCAGTCCAACAACATCTGGAGGAATAAAGTCCTTCCAACCCAACCATAGCTATAAAAGTCAGCAGCATGGGGGGGGGACTACTTTTTTGTTGTTGCTTCTAGAGTGAAAAGTCATGGATAAGTGCTGAGTGTGTGAGTTTACATTTTTAAATGTGTGTGTAGGCTATTTTGTGAGGATAATATTCAGTTACAGCTCTTGGAATCCACATAGTTCTATGATCTTCCTTTCCCCCCTATTGGTATAAGTTGCAACAAAGCATTCCAACAAATGGATCAGTATCATCAGCCTGCCAGCAAACTCTCAGTGACCTGGAGGGAACAGGCTTGGTGCCACCCCAGCTGAGTCCATGTGTGCATGTTCATTATGTGATGACAGCAGCCATGAAGAGCTGCTTTCACTGTGTAGAAAAATTGTGATGCAGAGCTTCTACATCACCCAACATTACCTCACACGAAATCCTTTCCTGTAGATACCATTCCCACATTCTGTTGCAAGCAATCAAATGCAATCAGTTGTATGCAATCAAATGGCATACAGATTAGCTTGCTGTATCATACCAATACCCGATTGGTTCAGATTTCTGCTCCCAACAATGATATTGATGAAGTCTGAGTAGGGAAGGGGGGCTGGAAAGCTTTGTATCTGTAGCTTCCCCAGCTCACAAAGAGACACCCTATTTTGAGTTGGATTAAGACCATTTTGAGGGTTGATCTAGTTCACAACAGAATCTGATCCCCTCCTCTGGCTACTAGTCCACCATGCAGCTTTCAGGACAAGATCGTGGAATTCACAGCTTACTCTGTATAGCAGGTCATATAGAGCCAACATTTCTAATGGCAGGGGCAAAACCAGCCTGGTGAGTCCTCGGAGCTGCTGATTCCTCTCTTTCCCCCAAATGTTTAGCTGTTATTATTTTGCTTGTGAATTGGGAAGGAGCTTACAGGGGCACAAGCTTTCACCTTAGTTTTTGCAAGCATCCTTACTGAATGTTGGAGGGGGGGGGGACCCTTGAGATTTCTCAGGTATTCAGCAGAAATGCTTCCAAACTCCAGATGGTTTTGAGCAGAAGTTCACACATCACTGGATTCTAACTGTGACCAGTCAGATGCCTCTGAAAACTCACCAGGCAAGAAGGTGATGGCAGCAGCTCCTTACCACCACACACAGTATTTTGTCTCTTGGATGGGTATATATTCCAAGTCCCTCTAGATTTATTTTGGATTTCAACTCCCAACAACCTCAACCATGGTAGCCAGCAGTCAGGGATGAGGGGAGCTGCAGTCCAGCAACAACTGGAAGGCCGTGCTCCAGAATCTGATCCTTGGGGTTCTAGGGGAGTTGCAAGATTCAAGCAGGATCAAGCTACTACACAATCAGATTTCTGCTTGCCTATACCCTGTGAGTTGCCATTGACTGGACTGCAACTCCCATCATGCCTGCTGTTGACCATGTTGGATAAGTCTGATGGGAGCCAGCACGGTATTCATCTAAGATTTACTCAGATTAGATACCTTGAAACCAATGGGCAAAATTTAGTCATGTTCATTAATTTCAGTAGGTCTGTTCTGAATAAAACGTAATTGAACAGCACCCTAGAACATCTGGAGAGCCACAGATTCTCCCAACCCTGGTGTAGACAGTACTGAGCTGAATGGAACTTGGTTTGAGAAAGCTTCATATGGACACCAAGGCAAATGTTTTCTCCTTGGTGGAAATGACACCTGTAGCACCAGTTTCTCAGTGGAAACTGGGACTTGTGAGCCTAGTCCCCAGTGGGAAAGGGCACATCAGTTATACCGTGTAGCATGCATCTTCCCTGAGGGGGATGCAACAGTGTGAACTTTGCATTCAAGCATTCACAAGCATTCACATGGAATGCTTACAAAGCCCTTGAGATTGTGCATGTGTTTCGCAGCTAGAACACTTGCAGAAACTCATCAACTTTTGAGGTAAGGCACACAACATTAGTGCCTCCCTTCCAAACATGGAGGTTCTGTCATGGCTTACAGACCCACTTTCCACTGCTCCACCAGCACCATACATTTAAGGCACTATGATGGCACTCTAAACAATCATGGCTTCCCCCAAAGAATTATGGGAAATGTAGTTTAAGGGGTGTTGAGAATTGTTAGGAGGCCCCTATTTATTTCACTGAGTTACAAATCCCAGCATTTCCTGGGAAGGATAATTAATTGTTAAACCTCTCTAGGAGTTGCAGCTCTGTAAGGGGTTTCCTATAACTTTCAGTATCCTTAAGAAATTAGAGTTCTCAGGATTCTTTGGGGAAAGTCTTGGCTGTTAAAAGTGGTATCATACTGCTTAAAATGTATAGAGCAGATGGGACCCACTTCCAATTCTCCCCCCACTTCCCCCCCCCCCAAAGTTCATCTAAGAGAATGCAATGTTGTCCTGTCTCTTGGAGTTATTTGCCCCCCAGCCTCCCTCCCAAACCAACCAACTTCTTTCGGCCAGACACAGATCCACAAAATGCCTATTTGCCTTGGCAAGATGTGAAGAAGGAGAGCGAGACATGATGAAGTGATACAGCTGCAAGCAGCAACAGCAGAGGGAACAGTATGTGAGAGAGAGAAAGAAAGAAAGGAGGGGGGATGCTCTAAAGAGTCAGAGGATAATTCAAGCACATCAGAGTGAAGACAACTGGCCAGGAGATTACTGTGATGCTGCAGTATCTCCTTAGCTGTGTGTGTGTATTAAAAGATGCCTAGTGCAAACACACAGAGAGACACACAACCGCCCATGCATACGTCACACCGAGGCAGGCAGTGGGAAGATCAATGAGGCTGCTCCTATCATCTCTCGGAGCAGAGGCAGCTCGCATTTCTGCAGTGCTTCCCAGTACCTGAACCCTGTGGAAACTTAAATATTTCATATACCTGCAAAATAAAATAAAAATAAAAATTGAAAGATTTGGGATTCAGTGATAAAGAGAATGTGCGTGCTTGCTGCCCAAACACATCCAAATGATGTCAGTAGCTCAGCAAAACATTTTGCACCAATGGCTACTCAGAAAATATAGCAAGGATAAAACCCAGCCTGGAATCAACTTATGAAAGTGTGGAGTTGTGGGTTAGAGTGTCAAGTTGGCAGAGGGAACCCTGGGTTCAAAGTATACTGGGTGACCATAGGTCACTCATCATCTCTCGGCTTTGTAAGGTAGGGGTGTGTGTGTGTGTGTGTGTGAGAGAGAGAGAGAGAGAGGCAGGGGGGCAGTGCTTTACCTTACCCAGAGCTCCTTGGAGGAAGGTCTGGGTTCAAAAATGTAAGAAATTAGTTGATTTATGTAATATATTTAAAAGCAGCTTAACCTGCAGAAATCATTGCATGACGTTTTTCACTCTATGTAGATAAGGTATGTAGATCATACCACTGTTGAAATGTGCAGTTTAGGTGGCCTGGAAAGTTGGCAACCGTATGGCATGTGACCTGATCAGAAGTCTTTCAATATGTTTTTGAATGAGGCACAACATCCAGGGCTAAGGAAAACACATTAATATCGAAAAGCTCAATTTTGATGCATACAGCATGGGAATTTCTGTTAGCAACTTTCACAACACAACACAACACCACAACACAACACAACTCATTCCTAGCTTTAGAAACAGAAAAGAAGAAAGAAAAGAAATGCAAGTTAATAAAGAAACAATCATGTTGAACGCCACTGGCTCTCATATTCTTGCTCCACTTGATTCTTTCATAGGAATGTTACCCTGATAGGTCTCTTTTACTCCCATTTCCTCTCCCTTTCTTTCCATCTTCAATAAATAATAATAATAATAATAATAATACAGTAATGCAATCTGAGGAATTTTTCTTTAGCAGGAAATGACAGTCTCTTCTGAGGAATAGATTGTCTTTGTCTGATCACTAATCAGCTGCAGCCTGTTAGCATCCAGACACCCAAGTCTGACTGATGTTCCTCATGGGTCAATACAATAGCCAGAGTTAAAATTTAATTAATTAAAAGAGAAGATATCAGGAGCTGTTTGTCAAGAGCTAGAAGGTAACAGCAACATCAGTTAACAAAGAGGAAAGTAAGAACAGGTTGGCTTCTGGGAATGACTGACCAGCAGTAGGGCTGGGTTGGAGCTGGAGAAGCCACAAAGTGTCCATCAAAGATTGTCTACTAGATCATTTAGGGTAACATGTCATATGTGGGGTTGCCTTTGAAGATTGTTCACGAACTGCACCTAGTCCAAAATACAATTATGTAAAGCTTCTATAGAATCATAGGTAAAAAAGGTAAAAGGTAAAGGACCCCTAGATGGTTAGGTCCAGTCAAAGGCAACTGTAGGGTTGCTGTGCTCATCTCACTTTCAGCCAAGGGAGCCGGCATTTGTCCACAGACAGCTTTCTGGGTCATGTGGCCAGCATGACTAAACCACTTCTGGCACAACGGAAACCAGAGTGCATGGAAAGGCCTTTTACCTTTACCTTTTAACCTATTTATCTACTTGCACTGGCATGCTTTCGAATTGTTAGGTAGGCAGGAGCTGGGACAGAGCAACAGGAGCTCACCCCGTTGTGCAGATTAGAACTGTAGTGTTGGAAGGGGCTCCAAGTCTCATCTAGTCCAACCCCTGCAATGGAGGAATCTCAGTTAAAGCTTATTTGACAGGTGGCCATCCAACATCTACTTAAAAAACTCCCAGGAAGAAGAATCCACCACTTCTCTAGGGAGTCTGTTCCATTGTTGAACAGCGCTTAACTTCCAGAAAGTTATTCCTAGTGTTAAAGTAGATATAGGAGTTGCCAAAGTTTTGAACTACAACTCCCATCATCCCTGACCACTGGCCATGCTTGCTGGGGCTGATGGGAATTGTAACCCAACAGCATCTGGAGGGGACCACACTGGCCATCCCTAGAATCAGGCTGGACTGAACAGAAAAATACTATGAACTGCTTTAGGAGGTTTCCTATCTTTGTTATAAATGCATTTCTGCATTATTTGTGGCTGAATGATCCAGTCAGAGATGCAGCAGAATTTCCCATCCCTCATCACTGTCATGTTGGCTTGCCAAATGAGAACCCAACTACCGATCTGATTTACTAGACATTTCCAAGTGTAAGAGTGAAGCATTCCTCCAATTGTAATTCAGGGGTAAAAAATCATTCCAAAAGTATAACAATTCCTTGCTCATCAAGACACACCCCAACTCTTTGTTCCCACTAGCTTCTGTGAGACAATTTAGTGTGTCAATCCAGACAGACAGAGTGACACACACACACACACACACACACACACAGAGAGAGAGAGAGAGAGAGAGAGAGATCTTCCCATAAATGTCACTAGAACAGTATTTAGAGATTATAAATAACTAAGTCATGTCCCTCATAGATGAGTGTGGCGTCTGCGGGCTGACAGAAAGACCTAGACGAGAACAGTCTGGGCTGAATCTTTTATAATAATATCAATCAATATTAAAAATGTATGGACAGCCCCAGTTTTTAACCCCCTCTTCAATTAATCTTTTAAATATAACTATTATGCTTTAACCTGGGGGCTTGGGGAAGCTTCAGCACAGCGGCTGCTCTCTTGTCTTGACCAGAGAATTCATGCAGACTCAAGTGACGCAACTGGAAAGAGAGTGGTAATAAATAAGTAAATGCCTATATGTTGGCAAGTTTCCTGGAAACTGGGAAAGATGAAACAGCAAAAAGGAGCCTTTCGTGAAAGGTCCTTTTTAAGTTAGCTTCATTTTCTGGTCCTGTTCATCTTTTCAGGGCTAGGGACCCCATGGAGTGTGGAAAGATTAGATTGCTGCCCCAGTTCAAACCAAAAACATTCTGCAAAGTCACAGATAAGGAGAGCAGAAACTATGCAAAACATGTAGGATTTTGAGCTCTAAACAGGGGATCCTTTGGCACAGGGATTTTGTCTTTAAGAAAAGCATAATTTTCTTTAGATTTGTAGTTTCCTTTTCTTTCACTTGTTCATTCCCACCATGGAAACATCTGGCCTCAGGTCTCCGCATTTTTTCTTGCCTTATTTCTAGTCCTGATGGTTCCAATTTAACAACTTTGATAGCATCAAAGATGTAGAATAATATGTGGCTTGCAGTCTGTATTTGTTTGGTTTTTGGTGTTTTGTTTGTAGGATCTTTGTATTGTGTAGTGCTCTGTATATATTTTTTCCTTTAAAAAACACAAACAATTTAAATAATGCCACTGGTTTGTCTCCAGTGATTATGCAGACGACAACAAAAGAGAATTGGGTTCAATTCTCAGTGTTTTTGGTACTAAGGCTTCAGCTGGTAAGAGAGATGAGGAAGGCACTTCCCAAATGGGGCACCAGAAGCAGTGGGGAAATCTAGTTCAAATCCCACTGCTTTAGTGAAGTACACAACTTTACTTTTGTCTATGTAAGTTAGTCATTTCTCTTCTTTCATACGATGGCACATAAAGTGGTCCACAAAGCAACACTACTGAGAAGAGGAGAAGACCTGTCCCTCAGTGTAGGACACAGGAGTAGAAAACCCTTGGCAACTTAGAATCAAATGCAGCCATCCAGGCCTCTCTGCTCAGCCCTGTTCAACCCTCTCATAGGTCATGCAACCTCCACAGTCCAGGCTCTCTTCAAGTACGTTTGCCTGGCTAAAAGGTATCTTTGGACTCAGATGATGTTACTGTACTTGCTTGCCTGGAGAGAGGGAGGTGGTGTTTGGATGGGAAAACATCTGGTACTTGCATGGCTGGGCCATGGGCCATGGGTGACTGTACACTCACATCCATTGCACCACTTATTTTACCTCTGGCCACACCCACCGCTGGCATGTAGCCTTCCAAGGAGAGAAGGTGGCCCTTGGGCCAAGAAAGGTTCCCTGCTTCTCGTATAACAGACTCAACTGAGATATGCAGCGTCTTTCGGGGTCCTTCCTACAGACCCCTCCTGATACATCCAACTGCCTTTCCCACAGTCAAGGTTCGTTCTAGAAGCTCAACGGAGTGGATAAAGAGGACATGTAGACAGTGAGGCAGGTGTTAATACTGACATGTGAGGGCTGATGCAGATACCGTTCCTACTTGGGTCAAGAGGGCTTTCACCAAGGTAAGGATGGAGAACACCACAATCAAAAAAGGTGCAAGCAGGCAGACCTGTTGGCATATCCTGCTGTTCACATCTTATGCTTCAGGGGCTGACATTGCATTGCTTTGTTTTGTTTTCCAAATGAGATTTTCTCACAAGTGATTATCTAGGGAAGAAATGACTTGCATTATAATGAGAGAGAGAGAGAGAGAGAGAGAGAGAGAGAGAGAGAGAGAGAGAGAGAGAGAGAGAGAGAGAGATGTTCCTCAAAGATGTTGGGTAGGATGAAACCTTACTATTAAATTAGCTTACCACATTTCGTTTCAAGTGCCTTTTTCAATAGCTTATTTGTTTCTTAACAAACTGCTCAGAAATCATCCATTTCAAAGGACTTGCCAGGCTTCTGTATCTTTGAAATATACCTCTCCTTTTTGTTCTCATCATTGGAGGCTTCCAGTTTTGTATGTGTTTCTTTTCCGGTCAGAATCAGCTTTCTGAATTCATTGCTGGGGAGGTGCCGGGGGGGGGAGGGGCATTTAACATGAGGCTGAATAATGTTTGGAGCAAACCTTCACACAGCTAATAATACTCCTGAAAACAACATCCTCTGCCCCTGCCCCACTTCCTCCTCAGAAAAATTGCCTGTTTTATGTTGGTCTGCAACCTGATGGCTGCACCTAACTAATAATCCTGCAAGATATACACACAATGTGCACCCATGGTAGATAATCAGGTCAGCCCTTAAGCAGACTCTTGGCATGTTAAGGAATACTAAATCCAGATAAATCCCAGGAGCATCCCTGGGTCTTCTTCAATGCACTTCTTAAAGAGTCAGGATTGCTCGTGGGTTCTAGGAGGTAAACAAATTACAGGCCCATGGCCTTCCTGTTGCCCGTGGCTCAGTAGCTGTGTCAAGAAACACTTTGGAAACCCAGCTGTTGTATAAAAAGCCTGTCTCCCCTTACATCAGGAGTTTAGAGATATAGGAGAATTCTGAACAAAAAAAGAAAGAAATGGGAGCAGAAATTGCTGGTGTTCACTTATTGGTCCCGCATTCAGAACGGAAATAAAACCAACAGATATGAACAATACCCTGTTTCTCCAAAGAGACGTAGCCATAAAATAAGCCGTGGCAGGATTTTTAAGTATTCAAGGAATATAAGCCATACCCTGAAAATAAGACATAGTGATAGGCGCAGCAGCAATGCCGGCCGCGGCAGGAGGAGGAAAAAATAAGACATCCCCTGAAAATAAGCCATAGTGGTGTTGTTTTTTGAGGAAAAATAAATATAAGACGGTGTCTTATTTTTGGAGAAACACAGTATTTGCTCTTCTTGTCCATAAATGATATATAACTGATTACCACCTGCCTTTGCATTGCATTTCCTTTGCAATGAAATGAATGGGGTAGAATAATGCAATGATGATGTAACTTCTGCAATTAATTAAGTAAATTGTGTTATTGTCAAGGACCGGGCACAGGAGAAATGGTGAAGACCACCTCCCCATCCTGACCCTCACAGGGAAGAGGAAGAGGAAGACAGTATAGATTTGCAACAGTGGTTTGTGGGAGGTCACAGCTCAGAGGCAGATAGGGTTGCCAGACTCAATAGAGGACAGGACTTCTGTGCCTTTAATTGCCCTGCTCTCTTTTGAGTCTGGAAACCTTAAAGAGAAACCAGCAGACCCTTTGTTTAATTTCCAAGCAAGTTTTCTGATGCATAACAAGGACACCATAATATCAGAGCTCCCCGCCCCCCAGTTGAAACTCACTGGAACTGAGTTCTGGCATCTCTCATATGGGCTCAATTGGCATTATAAGAGAACAAGGGAGGTGTTCATGGTGAGTTCCAGCACCTCTTTTTCTACAAAAATATCACTACTACTAGTACTACTACTACTACTAGGTAGGGCTGCTGTTCTGTCTTCATTTGCCTTCACAGATGAACACATATTAAAAAATGTAAAAGTCTCCATCTCCCAGCTGATCTTCAGGGAGTGCCCAGGCTGTGCCCAAGATGCCACTGCCCCTGTCAATGGTGACAGCTGTTCCCGCCTATGAGAACTCTGTGAGCATTAGAAAATGCCAGGCAAATGGCATTCGGCAGAACAAGGCGCTTCCTGTCGACACGCCGGTAATATATGCGGGGGAAATGGCATTTCGCTTCTGCCTCACTTGCCATTTCACGTTAAGAGGCTTGCTTCAGCGGCATGGCTTGCGGAATAAATGGCTCTCTGCACGGTAAACACACTCTGCTAAATTGTTCGGGATTATTGTGTTGTGCTATTGCCCCTATAAAATGACATTTCAAAAATAATAATAATTGTTTGGGAGCTAATTGATGTTTTCAAACCGCCAACACATGTGAAATGCTTATTTGGTAGCAGTAGAAGTTTCCCTCTGGAGGTTAGTGCAATCCAGCTGAGGTGCTGGGCGGTTGGAAAGATGGCACACTAAGTGGCATTCAGAATTAAACTGGGGCTTGTGGGTGGAATTAAAGGGGAGGGCAGAGCTGGTTACTGGAGCTTGGTTTCCGGAGAGAAAACAGCTGGTTTCTCTTTGGGTGCTAGACCCGAAAGCCAACAGATAACCATTTTTTCTTTTGCTTAGATGATTCGGTACAAACAAAGGTGGACAAATCTGGCAATTTTGGTTTCTCATTCATCCAATTTTCCGTTCACTACATTTTCACATCTCTGTGCATGGGAGACTTGGGGGCACTTGCTATGCACACAGCATGGCAAGGTTAAAGATCAGACGCTCAGTGTCTCTCATCCATACAGACCCTGCCCCAAATCAGTCATGACTTCATTGATTTCCCTCAAGTCAGTAGCCCCTTAATGGGCATGGGTTCAGGCAATTGCCCAGGCTCTCTGATCTATCTCTTGCATTTGCCATGAAGTCAACAATCCTGCTGCAGCTCTCTATAACCTGCCATGTAGGAGATATCCAACATCTAAGCAACCTTCCCCCACGCACACCCCGTCCTCTCTGTGCTACAACAATATCTTTGCTATTTAAAATTCATACCTACGTGAGGGAAATTATTTAGCAAGCTGTAATTACCTAACAAAAACAATGATGGCATTTTTAAATAAAGGAGCACTAATAAATACAATACCATAAATAAACTTCTCTCCACAGTTATGGGAATTAATTTGTATTTAATTACCAGAAATTGCTATCAGTTACTACACAACCCTTAGAAGAAATGCAAACTCTTGTAAGGCTGGTATAATAATTGCTTATTAGAAGCTCCTCCCCCCCCCAAAAAAAATCTATTTCCTTTCTTGGTTTCAATCGCTGCAGTACTAAGTTTTATCAGCTCTCTGATAAAAGAACATCTTCACATTAGACATTGGTGGGGGGAGATAAGAAAAAAAGCAAAGAATGGGAACTATTTGGCCAAAGTTACACATTATTGAGTGGTGTGTGTGTGAGAGAGAGAGGGAGGGAGAGAGAGAGAGGGAGGGAGAGAGAGAGGGAGGGAAAGAGAGGGAGAGAGAGAGAGAGAGAGAGAGAGAGAGAGAGAGAGAGAGCGCTCTAAGTGTGCTTTAACCACTGGGTATTCAGAAAGGGACTTTACCTCTCTCTAGTAATGCCCAGAAAGACAGCCCCATCTGTCCTCTCTCTCATTAGCTCTGTATTTTCATTATTCATGCAGCAACATTGGTGTACATTTCAAGCAAGAAGACAAGTCTCTGCACTGAGAATGTGAAAGAAGTCAACACGTCACTCTCTGTAATGCGACAAGGGTGTGGGGGAGACAACGGAAGGAGGGAGAGAGGCAAGACTGACAAGGGATGGATTTGCTAAAAAAAAACAGTTCATGTGCACTTCTGCTTCGTCTCAGCTGAGCTGAAGACTAAGATAGATAAGTTTAGATTAGTTTATTACATTTCTTAGAGGTGGCTTTTTCTAAATGGAGATGCAAAGCATCTTGCACCAGTTAAAAATGTACAGACGTTTAAAGAAAATGTAGACAATGTTCATAGTTCATAATGTAATAAAAACTAGCCCACCCCAGCAGAATTACAAAATATCACAGATAAGCAATCACCAAAAGGCTTATATATAACTCAGATAATCAGATCCTTTCCAATACCTGGGGGCAGAGGAATGTCTTAGCTTAGTGTCAAAAAGATGACAGCATCAGGCAGGCCCATCTGGGGCAAACAACTTCTCATGGTAAAGCTAAACAACAGATCCCAATGACTCAGTTTGGGTCAGGCGTAGGCAAAGCCGGCCCTCCAGATGTTTTAGGACTACAACTCCCATCATCCCTAGCTAACAGGACCAGTGATCAGGGTTGGTGGGAGTTGTAGTCCCAAAACATCTGGAGGGCCAGGTTTGCCTATGCCTGGTTTGGGTGAACAAATCTTAGCTTATCATTGAAGATTTCAGAGACTTGTGGCTCATAGTCACCCATTTCATGTGAACCAGGAAACCAGGGCCATTAGAAGCAGAACAAACAAGAATCTGATGCCAGTTATGAATCCCAGTCCATTCCAATCCCGGAAACCAGAGTTTCCCTGTCCAGATGCAATTGGAAACCATGAAGATGAATGGATAGGGCAGTCAGGGGCAGAAGCTATTGGGCACAATTCTGCTCCCATCTCCTCCACTCACTATTCTGTAATGAACAGTTGTAGGGAAAGGTTTATTTAAATTGTGATAGACACAGAAGAGGCAGTGGAGATGGCAGTGGGCATGATATTAGATGGCTGGGAAAGGGGGGGCAATTTTTTCACAGTGGAGTTTTAGATGAAAGGACAAGCACAGGTGAAAGAAAGTATGGCAAGCAGGTGAAAGAAAGGAGATGTTTACAGTAGCAGACAATGCTGGAGGAAGAATGCCTTTTTAGCAGGTTGACCCAATCCTATGCTCCCAAGTTTGGTTGTGGATTGGAACTCCCACAGAGATGGTGCACTTCTCCAGAACTTGCAAGGCTGTTTTAGTAGACAAAAAGTTTACACACACACACACACACACACACACACACACACACACACTTTATTAACTGTGTGCGATATATATAGGTACACTTTGGTGTGTTTATGTATATGTATATATTATTTAAAAGATGCATACAAATTGCATGTTTTATGGATGAATGCATTGAAAAAGGTGGGTGTTTTGCATTTTAAAAGTGCATCTGTTATTTAAAGCCTATGCAGAGAACGCATGCGAAATGTGTGCAACATAAATGCTGACTTTCCATGCACTCTTTCAAAACAAAAGTCCGCACAAAACGGGACAGGAGGAACACTAAGAAGACTGAAGCAGAACAGAATGAGCACCAGTTTCAAGACACTAATGGAAACGAGAGGAAGGGAGAGATGTTTTTACAGTATTTTAGGAAGGAAAGCAACTTGTTTTGCTGACAAATTGAATCTGGGGAGCAAGACAGAGGGAAGGAATCAAACATAAAACTTCTAGGGCTTACACATACAGTGTGCTTTTTCAGCTGAGAGCAGCTAGGAAAGGGACATGTCTGTGCTTCTCCCATCCCTCGGATGCTTACACTAGCCTTTGAAATTGTCACCAGCCTAGAAAATTGTGGTTCTGAATTGTCAAGGAACCTTTAGACAATTCTTGGGAACTGCTGCTTGGATATAGGGACTTAGGGCTGAGATGTGCTTGATGTTGATTGTGTGAATGTACTAACATGCATGGTTTGTTGTTACACAAATGGCAGCTGTGATGACACCTGAGCAGCCCTGGAATCATAGGGTAGGATGGGGAAGTTTAACCCTTCTCTCCCTGCTGCAGTTCTGACACAAATCTCCCCCCTTCAGGACTGCTAGTTAAAAAGGAACTTCCCTTGAAATGTAATTTCAGGGGGGGAGGGGTTATTTTGGGGACTGTGACAAGGATAGAAAAAGGGACATAGGAAGCTGCCTTATACTGAGCCAACCCACCTAGCAGTGGCCTTTCAGAGTTCCTGGCAAGACACTTCTAGCCCTAGCTGAATATGACTGAACCTGGGACCTTCTGCATGCATAGCACGTGTTCTAACCCCTGAGCTGCAGTCCTTCTTTCAAGACATAGGAATACAGAACTCTGATATCAGGCTATTGGTTCATGTAGGTCAACACTGTTTGCAGAGAAGCTGGTTGCAGTTTCATGGGTTTTTTGGCAGGGGTCCCTCCCAGCCCTCCCTGGAGATGCCAGGGATTGAACCTTGGGACCTTCTGCATGCAAAGCAGATGCTCTGCCACTGAGCTAAGACCCTGCCGGGGCCTTCCCTTGGCTGTTATATTTCCATAACAAAAATGTACATCTTAATTGCATTCACACAATTAGCTGTCATGTCTCGTTTGGTCTATTTTGAGTCTACTTCATTTTCAATCCAGGCTTCAACCAGCGGCAGCTCCCCTAAGAATTAAGCAGCTGCTTTGTAAGGGGGGAAATTGCTTTCCTCCTCTTAAGTCCTTTCCCTGTGGAAAGGAAGGACTGCCTCCACTGATCCTCTCGCTTCCTGCTTACCTTTCTCTTCCCTTTTTCGTAGGTTTTTGGTGAGACCTGATGCTCCTGGGTTATATAACAGGCAGCAGTTCTTTTGTTTTTTTTAAACACAATCAGGTCACAGAAACAGCAGCTGGCATAAACACATCCATCAGCAAAACCACCACATGTCCTGCTCAGCAGCAAATAAAACAAAGCCCAATTCCCATCCCCTTAATAACACGGTCCAGAAGAGGAGATTCTGAGCAGCAGCTAATGCATCTCTGTCTTTGCTGCAGACACAACATTTGCATTGTCAGACCTGAGCCATATCTGAGTGTGTGAGTGTGTGTATACTTTTCTTGAACAATGTCTCTCTAGCTCCGTGACCCTGACCCTCTCAACACTGTGTGTTTGTGTACTCGCTGACGTATTTGTGCAATGTGTGGCAAGCTGCTCTGTAGAGCCGACTGCCTTTCTCTGGCTCTCTCCCCTGCACTTTCTCCTTCAAAATCCCGCTGACTCATTTTCTGGCATTTTCTGCTTTAACATCCGTTAGGTGCAGTTATTAACATCCATTTGAAGTGTGAAGGACAAGCTGATTCTCACACAGAGCCAGGGGGCATTGCGTCCAAATCCATCACTCATACTATACAATTGACACATTTCGCCTTTGCAAGATGTCTCATCAGCCTCTCTCACTGGGCAGCTGACGTGGGGACTGGTTTCTCATGAACAGGTACTGTGTCAATCTGCCTACAAGAGTCTTATTATTACAATTACTATCATTATTCTGCTGGGGTTGGAGGTGGGTCTTTCTGTAAACTACAGTGCAGTACTATGCGTATTCTCTCAGAAGTCACCATATTCAATAGGGCTTACTCCCAGAAAAGTGTGCACAGGGTGGCAGCCTTCCAGTGCAAGCCTTTACATGTCTACTCAGTCCCACTGAGTTCAATGGGGCTTACTCCTAGGTAGGTGAGTACACAACTTCAGCCTTAATCAGGCTCCCCCCCCCCAGGAAATGAGTTAAATTATTTTCTAGTATTTGTACACTATGATCTGTGTAATGCTGTAGACCCTTCACATCCTGGTCATTACCTTTTTGATCTACTACCATCCGGACATCGGTACAAGACTCTATATACAAAAACGTCTAGGCACAGGAATAGCTTTTTTCCTTGTGCTGTCAAATAGTTGAATCTGTAGTTGTGGGCGGAAGGGAGGCCAGTTGGTGGTATGGGGTCTTTTCGCTGTGCTGTTGTATTGTGAGGGGAATAGTGTTTGTGTGAAGTACGTTTTTTCTTTACATTGCAATGTAGTCGAAGCAAAATTCCAAGTATGGTTGATACTTGGCTAATAAATTATTTTATTCTATTCTAATCTGGTGGGTCCTGCTTCCCAAACACCTAAATTCTGCAAGCTTTCCCTTGATAAGTGCTTCCCATAAAAAGCTGACTATGGTGATCCAGGTCTTAGTCACTACCCACCTTGATTGCTGTAACACGCTCCATTTGGGGCTGCCTTTGAATATTGTTTGGAAACCTCAATGGCTTCAAAAGGCTGCAAGGTGGCATATAAGACTTTCATGTCAACTGCATTAGCAGCCTATTCATTCCCAACTTGGGTGCAAATCAAAGTGCTGATTTTAAACTATAAAGACCTAAATGGTTTGGGGCGACGTTACCTGAAGGACTGTTCACCCACCTGTTACTCTTGCCCAGTCCATGCAAAGTCTGGAGCCAACACTAGTCCACTCACTTTTCAAAACACACCCTTGGTTAGGGAGGGAGGAGGAATTTATTCAGTGTCGGTTGTTGTTGTCGGTGGTGGTGGTAGTGGTGGCGGTTTTTGCAGCAGACCAACCTGGCCCAATGCTCCCAAACTTGCTTGCAGATCAGAAAACAAATCATCAGTTGGATGACTCACATAGTTCAAGGTGCTGATGCTAACATACAAGTCCCAAAACAACTCAGGACCAGGTTACTTGACAGACCAGTAGATTGTTGCAGTTTGTGGGAGAGCTTCTCCTCCTTACTGATCTCAGATGCCCATTGTGCGGTGACTCACAGGAGCAGGGCTTTTATTGCAGCTGCCCCTCCTTTTGGAACAGCATTCTTTTCAGGACACAACAGGTGTCCACTATCTGCCCTTTCCAGAAACAGCTGGTTAAATGGGTCTTTACCACAAGGGTCCACTTGTTAGGGTCTTGGTCCTGCTTTAAATGTATCTGTTGTATTTGTGTTTTTAACTGTTTTTAAGTGCCATATATGCAACCTGCCTTGAGATGGTGGTTTAGAAGATGACTAATAAATCAATGGCAGGGGCGTAGGAAGATAGGGGCAGTGGGGGCGGTGCGCCCCGAGCGACGTGATCCCAGGGGCACCATCGCCAATGCCTGTCCTGCCCCCGAAACATGCACCCCGCCCCTGCGTGCGGTGCGCCCTGCCCCCAAACACACGTCACATCACTGCACACAGCACGCCCCGCCCCAAAATGCATGCCACGTCACAACACATGGCGCACCCCGCCCCCAAACGTGCGCCCCCCCAAACACGCACCCCGTCCCCAGAACATGTGCCACGTCACCGGGGGCAGCGCACCTGCTCTCCGCCCCCAGTGGTGGAGCACAAAACTCCACCGCTGATCAATGGTGATTATGATGCTAATAATTTGAATTTTGTGACAGTTTCAGTATACCAAAGTGCACAAAGAAAAAAAATATTTTATGGGGAAGATAGGGGGAGAAAGAGCATCTTTTATGGGGGAAATGCACTGAAAATGTGCATTTTATGTAAAAGGCGAGTATTTCATGTAGAAACTACATACAACATGCATACAAATTAAATGTGGAAATTGTGTGTGTGTGTTTTTTTTAAAGTGCCCAAAATAGGATAGAACAGACTGAACGCCGGAGAAACTGAAACAATATGGGTAAGGCTACTTAGGCTGCTCCTATCACAGACCCCCACCTACTGACCTTCTGTCCTTAAAATTACTGGGGTGGTGGCAGGATAGATGCCCTTCACGTCAGGCACAGGGAAGTGGCACACACGAATCCTGCTTGCTAACTGAAAACAGGCCTTCTGTGTCTAATCCATCATACACAGTGCAGATCTCTTACCCCGAAATGTTGTCAATGAGAATATAATATAGAGTTAATTAGACAAATATTGTACATTAAGCAGCCATTGATTGCTAAGGCTCAGGGAAAAAGAGACATGCCTTTCTGCTCAGCAATATGCAATGGACATGCCATATTATATCAGGAATGAGGCTGGCAAATTTCTTTAGCTGTTTCTAATCATCAACTGGTAATTAGCATCCAATAACTTGCAACTTTGGTTTATCATTATAGATTTAGGAAGGCAGTAATTGTACTGTATGCTAATTAAATACCAATTGATTATTTAAGGCCTATAAAATGCTAACAACTGTGTAACAGATACACAGAGTTGTTAAACTATCATAATTGCCAAACAGTTTCTCTCCCCTCAACTCCCTGTATTACTCCTTCCATCAGTGTTTAACACAAAACGATACTGTCTTCTTCCAAAGATGTTTATTGGAAGGCAGTTGAACGACTGTCTATTAGGGCTGTGTATGCACGTGTCACACACTCACACACACACACACACACACACACACGGGCGTAGGAAGGGGTGTGTGGGCCGCCCCGGGTGCCACCGTGATGGGGTGTGTGTGACAAAATGGCAGGCAGCACTCTCTGCTGAGCCTGCAGCTTGCATGAGCCATGCGTCTTGGTACCCGCAAGTTCCGTGCTGTCTGCCTACTGCCTCCCCCCCCCCAGTTGTAGGGTGGCTGAGGCCCCACGGCATGCCTATAGGGAGGGACAGGGCATGCGGTGCCCATAGGGAATGCATAGGCCATCCCGTCCCTATGAGCGCTGCATCCTTATGGGCGGTTCGTCCCAGATGCCTGAGAGGCTTCCTCCGCCACTGCTCTCTCTCTCTCTCTCTCTCTCTCTCTCTCTCTCTCTCTCTCTCTCTCTCTCTCTCTCTCTCTCTCTCTCTCTCTCTCCAATCTGGTCCCAATTTAACACTTTAGGGCAGTCCTTACCCAGACTGATACAAGGCCAACCTGACCTATATTCTGGAGCCAACCCCAATGTTCACTGCTCTGCTCAGTTTTGCTTCTCTCCCCATTGACTATGGCATGTGGCCCCTAGAAGGTTTCCCAGCAAGGAATGTGGCCCTCAGACTGAGAAAGGTTCCCCCAACTGAAATAAGGTGAAGTGAAGCACTGGAGTGTGCACCTCAAACCAGTTCCTAGGAGTGAAGTCTGAGCTTTCTACACCTACATACACCCCTCCATCAAAGGAAGCAAGAGGCAATATCACATTTCAATGACCAATTTCAGGCAGGCAAAAGCATGTAAAGAGGGTGTGGAGCAGGATCAGTGAAGAGCATAGCCTAAGGAGAGATATTCACATGGAGAGAGTCCTGAGGGTCAGATAGAGAGGTGTTAATATAAAATAATAATAAATTAATAAATAATAATAGTAATAGTAATATATTTATACCCCTGGCTGGGTTTCCTCAGCCAGTCTGGGTGGCTTCCAATAAAATATTAAAATACAATAGTCTGTTAAACATTAAAAGCTTCCGAGACTGAGTTTCTTGAGCCTTGCTATCAAATCATAGACTCAGACCTTGCTTCTCATTGGCATCTCCTTCCTCCTCTGCTTATTTAGTGCTCTGGAATTCCACTTCCACCTGATATTGACTATGCAGCATTTTATCACTGGCTGAACTTCTGTCTTGAAGCTTGATTCCTACTTGCTTTGGACCATATATCGGCTTCTCATGCACTTGAAGGCTAACACCCAACTCTCACTAGTCCTGGAACCCAATTTCCAGGAACCAAAGCAGGATACACAGGATACTTGCTTGTTATTAACAGACAACAAATGCTAACCTTTTAGGACACATGTTCCTCTTCTGATCCCTCTTACAGTATCCAACAGACCTCTTTGGGCTATTCAAGGGAATCCATGTATGTGCTTCTAACTTAAAGTGCAATGTTTTTCCCCCCTTCTGTTTTCTTCTTCTCCAAGTCTGAATTCACTGGGCCAATACCAGCCAGGGCATTTGAACTTCTTCTTTTAAGACACGCAAGTTTTTAGTTACTGCTGAGAGCTCAGTCTTTCCTACAGCTGCCTAAGAGGCTTGTGGGGCAGCTGCAGGACATCTTAACAGCTGCAGCCAAGTTGATCAGAAAAGGCATAGATGAGCTCAAGTCTGAAGTGATTTACTGCTAAATAATAAACAAAAGGAATCAATAAATGCCAAATGATGTTAGGAGAGCCAACAGGACCTTGTCAGCTTCGCACCAGCAAATGTGTTATTGGGTTGAGTTTTCCACTGCTGGCTTCCCTTCCTTTCTATTTCTTTCAAGTACTCATTTATATTCAGTGGCATGTGGAATAAAATATCTCCTACCACAGGATATTTAGCAGATCGGCCAGGGGAAAGCCTTCATGTGTTTCAATTCAGAAAAGATGCACAGATTAGTACAGCTTGTACTGTAAGCGTATCCAAACTGCATGTCAATAGAACAGTCCCACAATGATACACTAAGCATTCTCAGACTCAGCCCCCATAAGGAGGGGGGAAATCCTCAATCAATATATGGTGCTTTTTTCTTTCTTTGAGGTCAATTGAACAGCTTAGGGAGTAAAAAGCTTTTTTTTTTTGGTCTAGGTTGAGAGACAGTGGTATGTTCTTTCACTTGTCTGGTAGTTTAAATCAAGCTGTCCTGTAATACTTTTAATCCAGCACTAGGTGACACTATTGTACTGTCTGCATAGCTAAACACATAATATTCATTTTTATTTCATTTATTTATCATATTTGCCTAAAGCCTTTCAAAATACAATTACTGGGACAGTTTAGGAAAGTTAGCATATACCACTAATATACTGGGAGAAGGGAAAGGTTGAAGAGCAGATGATTTGGCATTTATAGCTAATTTTTTTAGACATTATCTAGTAATCCTCACTATAACCCTTTATCCTACCTTGTATATGGGTAGACTGAGACTGAAATATAATGACTTGCCTAGGGACAACCAGTGAATCCATTATGTATTTCAACTGGGCTGTGAGCTTACATTGCATTACACCAGTTCTCGGGCAACAATTACCCGCAGGTGAGTGCTGCAAAAACATAATACGTGCACAAGCTTTTCAAAGCATTTACCTGCCTGCTGTAGCAGGAAACAAAGAGAAACATCAAGAGCACCAAGCCAAGGGAGGTGTCATAACAGATAAAGGATTCTCCAGGTAGAAGACGAAACTTGCTCTAGAAACCTAGCAGAACTGCATTTACGGCCTCCCGAGGATATCAATTGGGAGTCTGTCACTTGGTGTCAGGATAACTTTTCAGACAGCTCCTGGGGCTTGTTAAGACTTTGGCAGCACCACAGCCTGAAAAACAGGAACTGCTGAAATGAGAGATGAAAAAGAACCACCTGCATTCCCATCTCATTCCCTTCCCCCACTCCTTCTCTCCTTTTGGTCAATGCTCGATCATTGCCTCTGCTATCACCTTGACTCTAGTCAATGCTCAGTTTAGTGGGGGGATTTTTTTGTTTAACTGTGAGAAGAGGATAAAGGGTGTATGAAGAACTAAATATATGCATGGCCTAGATCAGGGGTCCCCAGACTACGGCCCGGGGGCCGGATGCGGCCCAATTAGCCTGCCAATCCGGCCCGCGACGACCCCCGCCGCCCGCCGCTGCCGCCTGCTCTTACGGTGCGCAGCGCGGCAGCGCTCTTCCGGGTTGGGAAAAAAGTGCCGAAAATCCTTTGTGCGCATGCGTATGGGCCTCTCCCGACCCGGAAGAAGTCATTTCTGGTGCACTTCCGGGTCAGGGGAGGCCCACGCGCATGCGCACAACGGATTTTCGGTGCTTTTCCCACCCTGGAAGCGCGCCGCCGCGCCAGCAAGCGCACGTGCGCATGCGCACGGGCGCACACTCCTCCGCCCGCCGGCCCGCACAGGCGCGCGCTCCCCCGCCCTCCGGCCCGCCGCGCGATTGGCGCGGTGGGAACCGGCCCAAACGCCGGTAAGTCTGGGGACCCCTGGCCTAGATAGTAGGACGTGTTCCGTAGGATGAGAGATGCAGCCTGCTCCTTAGTGATTTTGGACTCCCCCCCCCCCCGTAGTTACCAGATTGCTGGTGGCATCACGGATGCCAGGATTTTAAAAGGATGCATTGCTAGAGGCAGGTTGCTCTAGATTCTTCCATCACATCATTGTGGCTGCAGGCTTTGGGTCAAATTACAGTACATGGAGTTCTAGATTAACTTCTCCACAACTATAATCCCCACCACAACCTAACAAACAGTCATTGGAGTTGCATTCAGAAGTGGTGAGAGAGAAGGAGTGTTTAATCATTTTCCCCTATCTTTTTCCCCAATGGGTGGATGGGGGAGGCAGCTGGAGGGGGGCAACTTTGAAAGGGGGGGTGACTAGCAGGAAAGGTGTTATGAACTGTCAACATTCTTCCTGTGTTCCTAATTGTAGCCTCCTTACTTTTCATTTGAAACAAAGAATCACAGAAGAGTTACTAAAAATGTATGTAACCCATAGTTTGGCCCTAAGACCATGAATATGACCACCTAACCAACCTAGAAGTTTGAAAGCACACCAGTGCAAGTAGATAAATAGGTGGTGGTGGGATGGTAAACAACATTTCTGTGCGCTCTGGCACTTGTCACAATGTCCCATTGCATCAGAAAGTTTAGTCAATTTTGGTCTTGTGATCCAGAAAGCTGTGTTTAGACAAACACAGGCTGCCACAGCCTGAAAAGCAAGATGAGCACCATGACCCATATTCGCCTTTGACTGGACTTAACCGTCTAGGGGTCCTTTACCTTTACCTACCATCTAACCAAATAAAATCAATGAGAAGATCTTCATACAGGTAGGTAAGCTCTTTTTAGCCACACTGACAAAAGGATGACACAGACACGGCAGCTGGAAATGAAGTTGGAGTAGGTAGAATATATACTACTGGAATCAGTGAATCAATGGAACAACTTACAAAAGGATGCCATGATCCCTCCATCACTTGGAATCCCAAAATCAATACCCAATGTAAAAGATGACACTCTTTCCATCACCAGAAGGGAGAGTTTAATAGAGTGAAATTCTATTGATCATTAATACATATACAGGGGAGCATGCAAAGAGACTTTGCAAATCTCTCCTCATTCATCCACACAAAAACTCTGCAAGCTACGCCATTATCAGTGCAGTGTTACAGAGTAGAAACCAAGGCAAAAAGCCAGCAACTGAATAATGATTTCAAGTCTTGTCCACTTGATCAAGTCCAACAGTGTAGCTACTACTCTAAATCCCTACATTGGGATCCTGTGTGCTCCTGGACCCAGCTCCAGTTCCTTGTTTTTACCTCCAAAACCCTTCATTGCCTTGCCCCCAATACTGTACATCTGTCCATGAGCTCCTCCAGCTGCATCAAACTTTAATTCTTGAATGTAGGAGTGTGTGCCAATCACATGTTTTCACTTGCATACATCTTTGGTGTTTCTGAAAAGAACAAGATTCTGTGCAAAGCACTTTAGACGTCATCAAATCAGTCGTCCACATCTTAAATCTTAGTCTTGCTTTGCAAAACACACACCCCTAAAGCTTCATTCCACTCTCATTCAATATTTAAGGAAGAGTGAAAAAACAGACACAAAATCACAGAATCATAGATTTGTAGAGTTGGAAGGTATCCAAAGGGATATCTGGTCCAACCCCCTGCAATGCAAGACTTTCTTTTATTATTATTGATTGAAAACTGTATAACAGAATTGTACAATAGAGATTATAGACAAAATGAAAAATACAAAATAAACGTTTTTTCGTTCTTTAACTAATGCATGCCTCGTACATTCATTTGTGGGATATGTCAGTCAAATCCAACATTCTAAGAGAGGACTAATTGCCTCTATGTGACAGTCAGTTTTGTCAGTTGGTCGGTTGGTCTGCTACTGATAGGAGTGTTAAGTAGTAAATGCTCTGATAGAGTTTTTTTAGGACTCATTAATATATAGTATATAGTTTATATGTTATGTAACCTAAGTATGTACTCAATGAATCTGACAGTGAAGTCGTTTATGTTATTATCATTCAGATTCATGTGTATTTTTCTTCAAGAGGAACAAAAGGGATTATCAACCAGGAAGGCAAGAAGGCAGGAAGGTAGAAGGACTCAAACGAGTTAGCAATCTGCTTGCTGCTGTGTAAACTCAAACAAGGAATTGTTTAACTCTGCTATATTATATAAACGTTCCTACATCATTTGTCATTAGATTTTTCAAGACTTCCAATCTTCCCCTTGCATTCCTGAATTAAATTCCTAAAATACGCGCTTAAACTTTACTTTCTCCATACTATTTGACTTACTATAAATTTTATTTTACAATTATCCAATTTACACACCAAAGCTCAATCAAAACCTGCCAACAAATTGATCTTTTGACAGGAAAAAACAACCTGCAATGTCTCTTACCCTTGCTGATAATCTTTCCAGTTTGGCATACTCTCTTATTTTATTTTGCCAGTGTGATTTAGATGGGGTATCCTCTTCCTTCCAATCTTTTGCAATTAGAATTCTGTTAGTGACTGTAACATACATAAAGACTCTCCTGTATTTTTTTTATTTCATTTCCCATAATTCCTAGCAGGAAGGCTTCAGGTTTTTTAGGGAAGGAACATTTAAACATTTTCTTAAGCTCATTGTAAATCCCGGAGCAGGAGAAAACAAGCTTGCTCCATCTTCAATGTGACAGCCCTTTAGATATTTGAAGATGACTACCATATCTCCTCTCAGCTTCCAACATAACTTTCCTTTTCACAGAAATAGATGAAATTTACAGGCATAGTAGCCACTTCTGGATAATTTGTCTGCAAAATTACAAACAAATTGGTACCCCCCCCCAATGGGCACTTGGTAAATTTTGGTAGATCTATCTATTTCAAAACGGAACTGTCCATAGGTTTATTTTTTGCCTTTTGGCACAATCAGATGACATTTTCAGGTGTGGCAGTCCCATCTCAGGAGATTAAACCTATCAAATTTCTGGAAACTATCTACAGCAATTCACTTGCAAGAGCAACTTTTATAGCTGGAAGTAGCTAAAAAAGAATTTGCTTAATCTCAGTTTTTGTTCTGTATGTAATTTGTATGAAAATGCCATACATTAGAGAGATACCTGTAGGTTGGAAATGTGCCAAATTACAGACAAATGGACCCAAGTGTTTTCTGTCTTGCCATCTTTCAAGCTGATGGAAGCGGGTGGGGCACCAAAATGTATTGTAAGCTACTTTGGCCAAGAACATCCCTTCTAACACTCTGTTAAACACTAGGCTAGTACTGTATTAATAAAATTATCATAACTACCTGCAATTTAGAAACTCAGCTGTTCAGCTTAACTGGACTCCAGTTCCCACCAGCCACAGGCTGCATGGCCAATGGCCATGAATGATTGCAATCATAGTTCAACGGCATCTGGAGAGACAGATGTTCTTTCACATCTGGTTTAAATAATTGCCCAGAAAAACAGTCTGTCTTTTCAGCATGTAGTAGACACTTTAAAGAAACTTCTGGATCTTTAGCTTCAACATCATATCGGGAAACACTCAGGATCAATGAGTGTTATCATAGTTTAAGACCTTATGTTATAAGAACAGGTGATCAAAGTAGAAAATAAAGTCTTTATCGGTCTTAAAACACCCATGTATATGTCAACAGCGATGACGTGCAAACGATTTAGGAAGAAAGATTGCAGCATTTGGGACTTTTTAGTTTAAAGGAGAGTAAGAGGTGACATGACAGAAGTTCATAAAATTATACATGCCATGAAGAAAGTGGATGTATATTTTTCCCTCCCCCTCTCATAACACTAGAACTCACGGACATCCAATTAAGCTGAATGTTGGAAGTTTCAGGACAGATAAAGCCCTTCATCATGGAGTACATGGTTTTGCAACTCGCTCCTATAAGAAGCAAGGGACACGGGTGACGCTGTGGGTTAAACCACAGAGCCTAGGGCTTGCCAATCAGAAGGTTGGTGATTCGAATCCCCGCTACGGGGTGAGCTCCCATTGCTCGGTCCCAGCTCCTGCCAACTAGCAGTTCGAAAGCACGTCAAAGTGCAAGTAGATAAATAGGTACCACTACAGCGGGAGGGTAAACAACATTTCTGTGCGCTGCTCTGGTTTGCCAGAAGCGACTTGGTCATGCTGGCCACATGACCTGGAAGCTGTATGCCGGCTCCCTTGGCTAATAACACAAGATGAGCAACGCAACCCCAGAGTCGGTCACGACTGGACCTAATGGTCATGGGTCCCTTTACCTTTACCTATAAGAAGCAGTGATGACCACGAACCTAGATGCCTTTGAAAGAGGATTAGAACAATTCATGGAGGGAACGGCTATCAATGGCTACTAGCCACGATAGCTATGCTCTGCCTCCATAGTTGGAGGGACCAATGCTTCTAAATACTGGAAACCACAGGAGGGGAGACTGCTCTTGTGCTTGAATCCTGCTTGTGAGTTTTCTGCAGGCATCTGGTTGGCCACTGTGAGAACAAGATGCTGGAATGAACAGGCCGTTGTTCTGATCTGTTAGGGTTTTCTTAATCATGATGGCTGCACACTCATACCCAGCCTGCAAAGGCCAAGGGAAGAATTTTCTACCTTATGAATTCCCATCCCTTTTCGCTCCAATGAAGTCCTTCTGACAGGTGTGAGGAAAGCATAGATTTAATTTTTTTCAGGCAGTAGCTGAACTCAGACAGTTGCAGGTAATAATTGTGCAGTTGCATGTAATAATTAAACTACTAAAAAAAGAAATTTAGGTGGGAGAAACTTCTGAAAAAGGTGAACTAATCAATTTCATTTAATGAAATATATGTGAACAAGGGGGAGGTAGAAATCAAGGAGAACCATGACTGTTTTCAAATGCAGCTGTATCAAGCCTCAGGCCCAGCTGCTTTCAAGAAGAACTTTCAAGGCTCCTTCTGAAAGGCTCCCGTCTTTCTCCTTCACCTGCTGTGACAGACAGAAAAGCAAAGCAGTGATGGTGCAATGGCTTTAAAGCCTCGGATTTTACAGCTTCCCTGATTGAATTAAATGTGACTACAACATAAAGGAGCCTCTTCATTTAAGGTGTTAAAAAAAAGCTGGCTTCCCTGTTCCCTTGACTAACAGCCTGCTTCCTACTTACAATATGATGACTTGATTACAGCCTATGTTGCTATCTCTCTCTCTCCCCCCCACCAGCAAAATATCCTTTCCTCTCCACTCCCCTTTATGCCACCGATAAAGTGGATTATAAACGGAGGAATGGTAATGAAGGCAGAGTGATTTGTTTGGGGCAATGCGAGGGGAGAGGTGGAGGTTGTTAAGGGGGATGCATTAAGATTTTTCAGAATGCAGGTCAGTGTTCAAAACTCCCATTGTTCTAGGTGCATTTTGTGATAGGGAATTTCATTCATGTTAGCAGTTTCTGAGCTCTGGGCGCAGTACTGTGCCTAAGATTTCAGATTAGAACTGCAGAGTGGAAGGAAAGGAGGATCTTTTTCTGCCTCCCCACTTCCATCTACTTTCTGAAGACTGGAGAAGGCACCCTCTTAATAATATTAGGGGGTGGGCAGGAGAAGGACTAGAGCAGGGGTCAGCAAACCATTTCAGCAGGGGGCTGGTCCACTGTCCCCTCAAACCTTGTAGGGGGCCGGATTATATTTTTTGGGGAGAAAATATTAACGAACTCCTGTGCCCCACAAATAACCCAGAGATGCATTTTAGATAAAAGCACACATTCTACTCATGTAAAAAAACACTGATTCCCAGACCGTGCGCAGGCCAGACTGAGAAGGCAATTGGGCCAGATCCGGCCCCCAGGCTTTAGTTTGTCTACCCATGGACTAGACCATGTGAAAAAAGAACATAGTATTTTAGCTGCAGTTCATTCATTTTCAGAGTTGTATTCTTGTTATATAAAAAAGTGCACCTAGACATTCCTAGGTTTAAGGTGCCATTTAGCTCCTAGCTTTCCTATCTCAGTTTCTAACACTGCTGCAGGTTTCTGCACTCCTTGTGGTAAACTGCCTTGAAAGGCTAAATGACCACTAAAATCCATAGAATGTTGCCCTGTTGACAAGAGTTTGTGGAACTCCAAGAAGACTGTACAGCTTTAGGCATATTTTGAGAGTATATATTTTTAGAAATTGATCTTTTGAAGGGGGGAACACATTTGCAGTGCAATCCTATGCCTGTGTACTCAAATGCAAGCTCCACTGATTTTAATGGGACTTCTTCCCAGAAAAATGTGTGTAGGGTTACAGCATATTTTGACAGAAAATACATTCAGATAACAAAAAAAAATGTGAATGTCCATGCCAATTCATATCCTGTTTAGTCACAGGTTAGAGTGGGCTTATAGACATAGATCAGAAATAGACGGAGACTGTAATTCTATGCTCACTTACCTGGGAGGAAGCATCATTGAATTTAATAGTTACTTCTAAGTAGACATGAACATATTCTGGTGTGTGATTCACCCATCCTTACTACTAAATCTGTTAGCATCTGTTTCTCTAAGTTTCTCATTTTTTTCCAGTGTTAAATTCAGTTCTCCACATTTCCACATTGATTTTTCAGTTTATTTGTTTATTTTTTTAAAAGCCTTGCAGTGCGAATCTTAGTGTGAATTTCTTCTAATATTCACATTTTTATGTGAATTTTGCCAAATATATGAATTTTTGAAAAAGCAAGCTCCCCAGACAAAATGCACTTTTGTATGATTTTCACTGTACCCTGTTTCTCCGAAAATAAGACGTAGCCATAAAATAAGCCATAGCAGGATTTTTAAGCATTCAAGGAATATAAGCCATACCCCGAAAATAAGCCATAGTGATAGGCTTATCACTATGTATGGTACAGTTTAACTACAAGGTTAAACTGGTTATATATATATGACACCCCCTGAAAATAAGCCATAGTGGGGGTTTTGAGGAAAAATAAATATAAGACAGTGTCTTATTTATGGAGAAACATGGTATATGCATTAAAATGCACACGTTGCCTTCGTGTATGCATTTTTGTACATGTTATAAGTGTAGAAAACTGTTTTGCAGAATCTGGAGAAGTGTAAATTTCAAAGGAAGGCTATACGTTGTTTTGTATCCTGTTTCAGAATGTGAAAATCAACTTTAAATGTCAAACGAAATGAATTTCTCCCTTCTCCTCCATTGCTACCTATGATACCCATGGTTACCCTTTCTGAGTGAGCCTGTTCAGGGTGCCAGGAGGGCTTGAGTTCTGCTCTACTTTCCTTCATTCCTCCTCCTCCTCCTCCTCTTTTTTTTTTTAAACTCCTTGGCCAGAACTGGCAAGAAAGTGCCAGGAGAATTACAGCTTGGCTTCAAGGCACAAGCTCGGCGATCGGTTCCCCTTTATGAGCCTTTATTGTTATTACCACCTCTTTCCTTTTATATTCCTGCCAAAATACTCACATTAATCTCCCTCACTCCCTGAAGGCAAAACACAGGTAATTGGATTTATATGGGCTAGAAATTTGCTAGATTCTTCCCCCCCCCTTTGATAATATATACAAAAATAAATAATTAGATGCATGGGTTGAGAAAGGGAGGAAAGAGCGGGAGAGTACCCTGCCATAACCTAGAGTTTAGAAAATAACTTGGACTGAAACCCCATAAATCTGGCTTCCATGCAGCAACCACATTCCTCCAGGCTTGTTTTGGTAGTTGATTACTTGGGTCTGATTTAAGAACTCTTCCTGCTTGGAACACTGAACTTTCCCCAAGCTTCTCATTTTGGACTCATCAAGTCTCTGCTAAACCCTTTCCATTTCTCTCCACTCCTTCTCTCCTTCCACTGCTGCTTTCCATCTTTCATTTATTTCATCTTCTTCATATTTAACTTGATCTGCAAGACTTCCAGGAGTGAGGCTGGAGTGAGGTCTTGTCCTTCCAGAAAGGCCCAGATTCTTAGTTCAGGCCTTGTACATAGCAGGGAGACATTCGGCTAAACATACAGATGAAAACTCCCTCAGAGCTACACAGACTATCAGGGCCCCTTCATGCTTCACAAGGATCCTGCCACTCTGCCTGGTTGCTCAGCAACACCTCCACCCATCTTCCTCTTGGCTAGCTGATCTTAATATTAATGGAACCAGCCCTTAAGTTACAAACTGAATGATCGTAATGGTTCGTAAACCAAAAATTCGTAAACCGAGGTGTTCATAAACCAAGGTTCCACTGTATTCTGTAAACGACCCAGTGTGGCTGGGGAAACCCAGTGAGATGGATGGGGACCCAATAACAATAGCAACAACAGCAGCAAGAGCAGCAGCAACAACAACAACAACCACAACCTCTCTTGATTACATGTTCCCTTTCGCACTTATCAAGACTGCATAGAAAGCATATCTTTTTATACAGTAATACTACTACTACTGCAATACAGTGGTACCTCAGTTTGCGAACTGAATCCATTCTGGAAGTTCCGTTCTTAAACCGAAGTCATTCTTAAATTGAGGCACGCTTTCCCTAATGAGGGCTCCCACCGCCAGTACCCTTCCATTGTTCGGTTCCATTCGTAGACCAAGGTAAAGTTCGCAGACCAGGACACTTCTTCGTGTTTTACGGAGTTCGTAGACCAAATAGTTCTTAAACAGGGCTCACCCTTAAACAGGGTGTGCACACTGGTTTGTTTTTGTTTTTTTAATACTTCTGAAAGCTACTGGTATCCTGGCTGAAACCACTATGCTTAAAGATACATAAAATTATGGTTCCACCACGGTAACAAAGCTTGTATCTCACAATGATACAAACTGGATGAATATTTGGAGAGAAGGGAACTCCTGATCCATCCAACAACTCACATTCCACTGATGGAGGTTTCACCTCCAAACAGGATAGTCTTGCAGATTGTCAAACCTGCCCACTCTCGTAGGGACTTTCTGGTTTTGACTGGCAGCACTTGCGGTAAATGTGACATGGGGCTTTTATTTTCCACGTACTTTGCTTTTCTGCTATTTATCTCATGTTAAATATCACCTATAAGTCCCAATTCCTTCCTTTCCTTCCACTAGTGTGGGCTCAAAAACAAGGTTAACAATAGCTAGTTAGCTGCTCTTTCTACCTTTTTTGCAATATCTATGCTTCAGGAAGTAACTGAAACAGTCTTAGCTTATCACAACAAATGAGATTTGTGGGGGGCTATATTTCCTTCTCCCATAAAAAAAGCATATATTTTTTAATCTGTGGAACTCTCTGCCGCATGATCTTATGCATACTTAATGATTGGGGTTGCGGTGGAAATGACGAGCAGGTATATTGCCATGCCATGGCGAGCATAATCCAGATTTACAGCCTTTGGCCAGCAAACACTGCTTCTTTATTTTCAGCATTTTCCTCTGATATCTTGAAAATTAGACCTTTTAGAAGTTAAAATAAAATAAAGCCAAGAGCTGCAATATTCACAATTGTATGGCTGTATTCTGAGAAAGGCGGTATCAACACAGGAAGGTAGATTTCTAGATTCTCATGTGTTTCTTGGGTAATAGGGGGCCCCCTCAAGGGTTGTTGTGTCGGAGGTTAAGATATAGAGAACCCTGCTTGATAAAATTATCTTGAACTGGCTTGATGAAGAGAGGATTGCTCCTGAACTAGGCAATATCTCAACTATTGCAGCAAAATTAGCGGGCATGTAATTATAACTATCACGAGCAGGCAAGACAAGTTAAATACCATCTCCCTTGGGGAAAAAAATTATTATGCCAGCCAGGAAGATCCAAAATGCCAGTACCCGCGGCTGTAATTTCACTGACTGTCCAATTACACCTCCAACAGAGGGAAATAAAGATGTACCTTGGGAACGCCAGGTATATATTTAACTGCTTTGTGATTCCCCCCCCTCCCTCTTCTTCAGGGGGCTGAAGCAGGATGGTGTGAGGAGCAGGGCTCCCGTTAATGTGCCCTTTGCTAATCCCTACACTTTTAACATTCGCATACAATAGGTAGTAGATTTGCCCCCTCCCCCCCCACCCAAGTTATCAGCAAGGATTTAATGGCAGAAAAAAATTGCTGCAGTAATAATACGTTAGCTCTCTGCTATGCACTTTACAGTCAAAGAGCTCAGTGGGCAGGGTGATATTATTATCTTCCCTTTCCAGATTGGGACACTGAGGCCCTAAAGAGGAGGAATTGACTTGACTTGTACCTGCGCGCGCACACACACACACACACACACACAGAGAGAGAGAGAGAGAGAGAGAGAGAGAGAGAGAGAGAGCTTCCAACATTTAAGAAAACGGGATTTCGAACTACCAGCACAGTTCTCTGTTTTCTAGGTACTGGTATATGTTCAACCAGTGTGGTGTAGTGGTTAGAGTGTTGGACTAGGGCAGGGCCCCCCAAACTAAGACCTGGGGGCCGGATGCAGCCCAATCGCCTTCTAAATCTGGCCTGCAGATGGTCCGGGAATCAGCATGTTTTTACATGAGTAGAATGTGTCCTTTTATTTAAAATGCAACTCTGGGTTATTTGTGGGGCATAGGAATTTGTTCATATATTTTTTCCAAAATATAGTCCAGCCCCACACAAGGTCTGAGGGACAGTGGACTGGCCCCCTGCTGAAAAAGTTTGCTGACCCCTGGACTAGGGCTTGGGTGAACAGAGTTCAAATCTCCAATCAGCCAGGAAGCTCACTCGGTGATCTTTGGCAATAAATTGCTTCTCAGCTTAGCCTACTTCACAGGGTTGTTGTGAGGATAAAATCAGATGGAGGAGAACCATGTACACCACTTTGAGCTTATTTGAAGTACCCCAAACATGCCCATTTGTTTATTTATAACATTGGTATAGCACTTGTACATAATTGACTTCTCTGAGCTGTTTACACAAACCCAGTACTTTTTATTCTTCCGGGGGGGGGGGGGGTACGCAGGGGTACGCATAACCCTAAACATTTTGTGATTCTTTGTACTTTTGTCCATTTACTGCATTTATTTTCCCCGATTTGAACTATAAAATGGTGGTTTTCTTGAGTCAAAACGAGAGGACCCCTAAACCCTTTTTTAAAGAAAAAAAAGCACTGCAGAAACCTATTCCAAATGCAGTTGTAAATATACAAATATAATCCAAACCAAACACTGCAACCTATTAAAGCCAGTTAATAAAAACCACTGCCGCCAATACCATTGGAAACCTGAATCATCATTAAAAACCTGAATAAGCAATGTTAAATCAGTATAAAACCATTAAGGGGAGAGTTTTCACGAATTTCATGATATGAGGAACATTAAGAAAAAGCAAAACAACCCTGCATGGAACATGCTGAAAAATACAAAATAAAAACTGAGCTTCACTATAATTAGCCAATAACTGCAAAAGACTCTGTGAGGGAATGACATTTTAACCATGCTGCTTCTTTCCCTCCCTCCTTCCTTCCTTCTTTCTTTCTTTTAAGAAAGCCTCCTATTTGTTCATATATCCACTATCTGGCAAAATTCAGAGGTTGGAGAATTTGCTGTGTTAGTGCCATTTTGCTGCTTTGATTTTAGTTTTTTTTTAAAAGAATCCGTAATAATAATAATAATAATAATAATAATAATAATAATAATAATACCTTAGCAAACCAAGTAGTCTGGACAAGTAGTAGTAGTAGTAGTAGTTGTTAAAGTATGATAAAGAGTCAGTGTCACTTGGATGCACTCCAAATACATTTTGTGGGCTCAAGTTTAACTTTATTTGAAATCAAACTTGAGCCAACACATTGCATTTGCGGTGCATTCAAATGACACTGACTCTCTCCTCCCCCCCCCCCATCCTCTCTCACACACCCTTGCCTAGCTATAATTGTGAACACATTGGCATCACCTGTGTTCTGTCCTTGAAGTCTGGGCTCATTGTGCAAAAATGTGAACCCTATTTTAAAAATTTCAAACCTCCCCCTGGTTGGTTGGATAGCATGCTCGACCAGTTCTTCTTCCCAGCTTTTCTCCTGGCTCTCCTCTTCTATCAACACTCCCTTCTTGTGCAACACTAACGCTGCTCATTACACATTGCAACTTGTTGTTTCATTCTCCCCATACCACTCCGGTTGTCTCTTAACATAATTCATCCTGTTTATTTAAACATACACAACTTTTGTTACCATAGGTTCATTTGTTTGGCCATTAGCACCAATCTGATAGGGGACAGCAAATTTGTGCTTCTTAAATCTACAACCAGGAGTCCTGGGGAGTTAGTGCAGAATCTGGTTGGGAAACTGCAATTAGCCACAATGCAGGGATGCTGAAGATGCATCCTGCAATGCAGAGCCTGCTTGGAGCAGCAGGGATTGACTAGATGACTTCTAAGGTTCCTTTCAGCACCATGATTCTAAAAGCTTTAATTAATAGATTAAAGTCCGTGCAGTCCAAAGCAGTTTATGCAATAGTAAATTTGCTGCTGCAGATGAACATAGATACCTTTCTGGAAGCTGCTACCAAAAGCTCAACATTTCCCACTTCATGGACTGCCTGGCTCAAAGCTGCCAGCAGAAAGAAAACATAGAGCAAGCTAGTCTAGTCTAACCTCTCTTGCGAGAGAGTTCCACAATGTAGAAAAGCCACAGAAAAGGCTCTGTTGCATTTCACCACCTATTGTGGCTCTGATGTTGATGGGACCAGGAGAAGAAGAAGAAGAAGAAGAAGAAGAAGAAGAAGAAGAAGAAGAAGAAGAAGAAGAAGAAGAAGAAGAAGAAGAAACTTAAACAAACAAACAAACAAACAAACAAACCTAACAATTTCCTACTCTTTCATGACACCCAAGATCAGTTCCCTGAGGTAGCTGCCTCAGACTACCTAACAGTAGGCAAGGTACCAATTGTACATGCATCTAAAGTATGACTTGAGGAGAGCAGCACGGCCTGGAGTAAGCCCCAAGGGCTAGATATGGAGGACCTGTGGTTGTATTCAGCCCCCAGATCTGAGGTGCCCCATATCTGATCCATACACGCATGCCTAGCTATGTAGCACATAACTTGGCATTTCACATCCTGGTGCCACTGATTTTGAATTGCAGATCACAGGACAATTCTGCAACTCTGGCATATATTTTCCCCCAAGGGCCACACACTTCCTTGTTGTTGCTCCTATGAAACAATGGAGGACAGTCTATTGCATGCAATAGAAGAAGCAGATTCTTCACCAATGTGTAATGGGTGGGCTGAGGCAGTGACCCTTGGCACAAGAGTAGGCATTTTACAAGCGTGTCCCTGGTTCCCTGCGAAATGTTGCAGGGTATGTGATTATAATTAAACCAATAACTGCAAAACTAGAAGACAATGACATTATGACCTTTGGAAAAAGAAGGGTCCTAATTGGATTTTCTCACATTGGCAGCATTCACTTGCTTGAGAATTCTTTGTCCAAGGAGACAAGCAGACTTGTGTGTGATCTTGCAACTGGCATACTGGCAGAGGCAGCAAGAGGTCCTAAGCACTTTCCCGTCCTCACTTTGAAACCCACAGAAGTGATTATTTATTTCTTAAAGAAAGCCATAAATCTTTGACAGTCACAGCAACTGTTGTTTTATATTCTTTTATGTACATGGGTGATAATGAATGGTTGGACTACTAGCAGCATCACACATGGCCACATGGAACACAAGTCGCCCTCCACCCCTCTTTTTTTTTACTCTTTTTTTTTGCTACAGCTCCACATACTTTAGAGCATTCATTCATGTTTTGGGGTTCCCCTTCTTGGTTCTGCTCTGATTTTGGCAGGGTTTTTGCAACAGAGCAGAGTGAACATACACACACAAAGAAATTCAATTCAGTTTTGCATTTCAGGTGAATCAATCAAATGTGCACTTTCTGAAGCAACATGAGAATAAAAATCCAAGCACCTTTGAAATTTGTTCTTCTCCAAGTTTGGAACTGCAGTTTGCCCACCCACCCATATTTGCAAAGCCACATATACAGTAGTAGCAGAAAGTGTGCATAACAAAGCAATATATTAGTGAAAACAACATGCACAAATACATTCTATTGGTAGAAGCCGCTTGCAAAAATGTGTACATCAGTCAAAAGAGCACATGAAAAAATGGTTTATTAGGAGAAAACACTGGTGAGTTTTCATGTGAATTTTTTTTGAAAAAGTGAATTGTTGGAGTAATCTCAATAACTTAATATGAGAATCGGAAAATGAGAAACTGAGAAATTCAAAACTGGCAGAACTTCCCATCCCTACACACAGAGAGACACAATGTAATGAAATGCATTCTCGCAAGACTCAAAAAGTCTAAAAAAAGAAAAAAAACTTTCCAGGAGAGCTCCAAAAGTGAAGTGAGAGAGGTGGCAAAATAAAATCCCCCTCTCTCATAATTAGGACCTGGGGTTAGCCAATGAAGCAGAATGTTGGGAGGTTTAGGCAAGAGGATGTACATCTTTACACAGTGCATAGTTAAACTATGGAATTCACTGGTACAAGATGTGCGGATAGCCACCATCTTAGATGGCATTTATGGAAGATTAAACTGCTAATGGCTCTTAACCATGATGGCCAAATAGCCAAATAGCCTCAACTGTTGGAGGCAAAAGACCTCTGAATGCCTGGGGATCACTTTCCAGAGACATCTGGCTGATAACTTCTGCAGAAACTCTAGATCCCCCCCCTTTCAAGTGGGCATCTTCTGCATTGCAAGGACTTGGAAAACCTATTGCATGCTGCAAGGAGCTTTCCCTCATCAAGGAGTAAGTAATTCATAACAATATTAAAGTGTGATAAATTAAGAAGGAAGGATCCCAATGAAGGAAGGTTTCCAAAGGCAGAACCTTTTTATACATCCAAGAAGCCTGAGGCCAAGATGCGTTTTACTGCCTGAGCCAAAGCAGCAAATGTTGCCTCTTCTCAAGTCAAGTTGAAAGATTGGCTTTGAATGAACATTTTATTTCAGATCAGTAGGTAGGGACAACGTCATCCACACAACTATAATGCCAGTCTTCTCTTCCCACAAGCCTCCGAACTCAAACAACTGAGGTGGAGCCACTGCTGGAGACAAGGAACTCATGGATTATGCTTTTATCCATATGCACCCTGAGCCTATCCACTGGGGTAGAAGGGAAGGTTTCCTGGAGATAGGAGTCCCTGCTGCTTATCAGGAGGGAGGGTGGGAAAAGCAAGGCACGGTGGATATTGGTTTGGTGCAAACACACCAGCAGCAACACCAGATTGACTCTGCCACTGCATTTCCATCACTGCCTCTCTCCCTCCCCATCTCCCTTCCAGGAAGAAACAGCTATTCAGCTGTTAGGAGGTCAAGCAAGCTCCACCACCCTACCACATTGTCACCTACTGCATACAATGATCACTGGCCCATACTGGACACTGCTGTGTACAACATACTTAGAATCATAGAATGGTACAGTTGGAAGGGACCCTAATCATCATCTAGTCCAACCCCCTTGAAATGCAGGAATATGAAGCTGTCCTATACAGGGATCGAACTCAAAGGGATCTGTGCAGCAGCACGGCACAGTCTGTAAGTTTTCAGGAGGCCAAACCAGTTTCAGCCTACCTCCGTGTAAACACAATCACACCCTCCAGGAATGCCCTCCAGGCTCTTCCACTCTGCTGCATTATTTGCTGCAGCCTTGGTGTGCCTTATCCACACAGCCTACAACATGGGTGTTTGGGCTATTACAACAAGATGTCACAACATCCAAGGAAACTGCAAAAGGCAGATAGCATAGATGTATGCATCTGGCCTGAGCTGCAAACAGCTGGTTTCTACAATGAGGAGTTATGGGCATACCTTCAGAAGCGCTGTCCTCCCAGCTGGCATCACTCTGGCTGTACAATGCAGCTCAGTTCCAGGGAGAAAAGAGAGCAGGCTGGTGTGCTAGCTCTAGTACTTAACATCACCACTGATTACTCTGCAGTGTAATTACAATTCCTGCAGATGAAGGAGATGCATTTCACTGGCTGGGAAGAAGGGAAGCTAGATGTTAGGAGGACAGAGGCATGGAGAGGTAGACTACCCTCAGCACATAACTTCTCAGCACCTTGTGCTGGCCTTTTTTTATCTAAGAGGCAAGCAGGGGATGGACTGATTAATCAAAGTGCTGCAGGTTAGCACAACCTGCAGAGAGCTAAATAATCACTTTTGCAGTGAGAATTGGCACCCAGGCAGCACCAAACGGAAGATAATAGCCAGGAGGTGGATTTGTCAGCATTGTGGCAAGTAAGACTTTGTTCCCATCAAGAAACCAGACTTGTGGGTCTGAAAAACTGGTAAAGACTCCACATCCACCCAGACTCTGTCCATAATCTGTCATGTTGTGCTCTGGTTATAGCCCTGGTTCACAAGACTCTGTCCTGGTTCCTTCTTTTGCCATCTACAGGTGGAAAAGGGACCCAGGTGGCACTGTGGGTTAAACCACAGAGTCTAGGGCTTGCTGATGATAAGAAGGTTGGCGGTTCGAATCCCTGCAATGGGGTGAGCTCCCGTTGCTCGGTCCCAGCTCCTGCCCACCTAGCAGTTCGAAAGCACATCAAAGTGCAAGTAGATAAATAGGGACCGCTTCGGCGGGAAGGTAAACAGCGTTTCCGTGCGCTGCTCTGGTTCGCCAGAAGCTGCTTTGTCATGCTGGCCACATGACCCGGAAGCTGTCTTCGGACAAACACTGGCTCTCTTGGCCTATAGAGCGAGATGAGCGCCGCAACCCCAGAGTCGGACACGGCTGGACCTGATGGTCAGGGGCCCCTTTACCTTTTTAGTCTAAATCCCAGCTGCTCTCTTGACTTGCAATATCCTGTTCTGGCTTGGCCTATGCTATCACACCCCATCCCTGCCCAAGGAACCAGGCTTCCTGGAATCCAAAGATGCAAGCTCTACTGTGAAGGGTGCTTTACAGGCTGTCAGAATTTGGCAGCAAGTTATCATGGAAGGACATTAAGAGAAGTGGGCACAGAGATGGTGGCTGTGCACACAGTGATAGCAATACAGCGTCAGCGGCTAGGAGGACATGAAGAGGGGAGGGCAAAGAGAATGGCACAGAAGAGCTAGCTGGGAAAGATGAGACTAGAAAAGTAGTGTGTGCAGTGGAGGCTGGTCCATTTGGGCAAACAAGGCATTGCCCCACCAACCTCAGCCTGTCCTCAGTCAGCCCCCACTTGTCTGCCTTACTGCTTACAACCAGTCCAGGGAGTGGCACTGGCTGCTGGCTTGGGTTCATCATTGCCCTTGTGGAGCTCACAGCAGGGAGGAAGAAGGAGGCAAAGCTAGAATGCATTGGCTCTGCCTATCATTGACTCTGGCTCTACTTAGTGTTTCTCTCTCTGCCATCCCCTCTACCAGTCCCAATGGGCACCAGCCATTACTGGCCGCATGCTGGCTGATAAAAGGAGAGAGAAACTACCAAAGTGTTTGGGGGGGGGTGAGGGTGGGAGGCAAGAATGTAGGAGCATAATTGACTGAGCCAGACAGAGAGGGATGGTTCGGAGAGAGGAGCAGGCACCTCACTACTCAAGACATACTTAAAGACGATCAAAAAGTGGCAAGGTCACAGAGTAATTCTGCCTGAGTGTACAGATGCTTCTTATGGGAATACCGCAAAAGCTGTGGGAGGAGAGAAACACAGAAAAGCCCCTGTTTATGAGGAAAAGTACATCGTCAAGTCTGGCTGCTAAAGATCAGAGTTGAAGAATGTGGAAAATGACAGTCTGCAATATATATATATATATATATATATATATATATATATATATATAATCGGAGTTGGCCATCTGCTGGCATAAATCTGAGACTGCAACCCCAAGTGCATCCAGGAGAGAAGGTAAGAGTCACTGCTGCTTTCAAGCTTCTGAAAGTGCAGGATTAAATCTTTAGGCCCTTTCCAGGCTATCTTGATGGCCATAATGCATGACTTGTCTGGTGAAATCCTTCCCTTGAGGTTGTGCATCTGTTTGCAGTGCCTGCTGCAACCAGGTGGCTGTTGGGTGTTTGGGAAGCACTGTGCAAGAGGCATAGACAGGTGGGTGGGACAGTCTACTCACCAGTCATCTGGCGTAATAATGATTGACAGGTGAGTTGTCACCCCCATCCACCTGCCAAAATTGCCCCATGGGAGTGGGGACATTTAGCAAGTGACTGTTTGTAGTGTGGCTGGGAGAGTGCTAAGACCCCTTCTGTCCACATGTGCTTTATCATCTTTTAAAAAAGGAGCTTAGCCCCATTTTCCAATTTTATCAGCGGCTGCACGTTCCCCTGCTATACTCCTGCAGCAAACTAGTCTTTTAAAAAAAGAATATGAATGATAGCAATACTTCCCCCAAATACACATACTGAATAATTTCCCACCATTTCAGAAACTTTTTAAAATAGGATTTTTTATGTTTTATTTTGTGCTTAAATGGTTGTGCACTCTCCCCTCTTAGGTGCTGAAATACACTTCTGCCCTGATGTTTTTAAAGCAGCAAATGGGTAGCCCTAGAACAAGACTGCCCTGAACACAGGCAGAGAGGCACATTCTCATGTGGGGTACCCGTCTACTATGTACTGTGTGGAGGACAGATGCTCCCACACAAGTACTGTAGCACTATGTCCAAACACAGCCAGTGTAGGGAAGGGCCATCACTCATTGCTAGAGCACCTCTTCTGCATGCAGAAGGTGAAGATCCCAGGTCCAGTTCCCAGAAACTCTAGTTAAGACAGGCTGAAACCCTGCTGAGCCAGTGTAGCCAATACTAAGCTAGATATAATAATACAGTGGTACCTCGGTTTATGAACACAATTGGTTCCGGAAGTCTGTTCATAAACTGAAGCGTTCATAAACTGAAGCGAACTTTCCCATTGAAAGTAATGGAAAGTGGATTAATCCGTTCCAGACGGTCCGCGGAGTAACCGTTCATAAACTGAAGCGAACTTTCCCATTGAAAGTAATGGAAAGTGGATTAATCCGTTCCAGACGGGTCCGCGGAGTACTTAAACTGAAGCGTTCATAAACTGAAACATGGGTGTAATTGGTTCCGGAAGTCTGTTCATAAACTGAAGCGTTCATAAACTGAAGCGAACTTTCCCATTAAAAGTAATGGAAAGTGAATTAATCCGTTCCAGATGGGTCCGCGGCGTTCATAAACCGAAAATTCATAAACCGAGGTGTTCATAAACCGAGGTTCCACTGTATAAGGCAGCTTCCTCTGTTCTAGTGGCTGATCAGAAGCAGAACAAATACAATACAAAAAATATATATACAACATTGGGAGGTCTTTGCTGGTTGATGTTTTCTTTTTATCTCCTAGCTAGAATGGCCTTCAGATGTTATCAAATGAGCCTATACAAATGCAATAAATTGTTTAAGGTAACATTTCATTTGTATATGGCAGCTTGTGACTGCACTGGAGTTAGGAGAGGGTTGTTGTTGTTGTGCATGGAACCCCACTGACAGCGCACAAAATAAGCTGCAAAATCATTAATCTCCTCCCCATAGCTGCCAAGTTATCCCTTTTTTTAAGGGATTTTCCCTTATGCTGAATAGGCTTCCTCACGAGAAAAGGGAAAACTTGGCAGCTATGCTCCTCCCAGTGTGGAGAACCTGTGTGATGTAGTGGTTAAGAGTGGTAGACTCGTAATCTGGTGAACCAGGTTCAATTCCCAGCTCCTCCACGTGCAGCTGCTGGGTAACCTTGGGCTAGTCACACTTCTTTGAAGTCTCTCAGCCCCACTCACCTCACAGAGTGTTTGTTGTGGGGGAGGAAGGGAAAGGAGAATGTTAGCCGCTTTGAGACTCCTTCGGGTAGTGATAAAGCGGGATATCAAATCCAAACTCTAACCACTATACCACACTGGTTCTATATTTAATAAATAAATGAATAATAAAGTTTTGGGGGGGCGCACTGGAAGTGGGATAACATTTGCTTGACATGGCTTTATACAAACTCTCTGCAAACAAATCTGAATGAATGCTCAGTAAACAGTCAGCATTCTATAAACCTCCCTGCAAACTTTGTGCAAACAAATCAGGATAAATACTCAATAAAGAGATAATCTGGAAGCAGCCTTGGAAATCCCCCTCCCACCTCTTTCCAGAGAGGGAGACGTCATCCCTGCAAGGAAGAGACAAGTCTGGATGCTATGATTCTCTATCGTTAAAGAAAATGATTGGTGACTTAACGGTTTGTGTCTTCTTAAGATTGTATCTTCACAGTATGAGTCTAATGCATGTTCATTGCTTCATTCAAATTATATGGGAATAATTCATATTATGGTTATTCTTCACATTACATACCACATTAGCCCTTAAAAAAAAAAAAACCACACACACACACAGAAAGAGAGAGAGAATTCTTTTAAAAATTGCATCTGAAAGTGACCTTCAAGATTTTTTTCAGCAACCCAAGTCTGTAGCCAGCCTGTCCTTGGTACTTATTCAGAGCTGGGAAGAGCCTCTGGTCACTTGCAAACTCTCAAAGTGGCAGTTGGTCCCATTATCTACAGCTATGGGTAGCTACTCAAGGAGATGCACTATTCCCCATGACCCATGACTCTGTGCTCCTGACAGGAGCATCATTTCTGTTCTTTAATGCAAGAAAGCTTGAATCTCATTAAAATAATACAAACTTTGTTGCCATTGGTTGTGGTTGAAGCCTCCTATACCAGAGATGAGGAACCCAGAGTAGTTTCAGCAGTTCTTGGGCTCCAACTCCCATCATCTCCAGTCAGCATTGCCAATGACCATGGAGAATGGGAGATGAAGTCTAGTAACTCCAGAAGAGAAAAAAGGGTTTCTAGGGCAGACTGTGTGCTTCCCATGGACCTGTTGTGTCTGGATGAAAGTATAATAGGGGATTACCTTCAATTGAAAATACCCTGTTTCTCCAAAAAATAAGACATAGCCATAAAATAAGCCATAGCAAGATTTTTAAGCATTCGGGGAATATAAGACATCCCCTGAAAATAAGCCATAGTGTTTTGATTTTTTCCTCAGGATCATGATATCTGAGGACTATTGTATTTTAATATTTTGTTGGAAGCTGCCTAGAGTGGCAGTGGAAGCTGCCCAGATGGGCAGTGTATAAGTATTATTATTATTATTATTATTATTATTATTATTATTATTATTATTATTATTATTAGACTAAAGGGTTAAATGCTCTCTCCATGCCTACTCTGATGCTGTGAATTTGTAGTACCCACCACCCCCACTACCACCACCATCGAAAGATGATACAATTTGCATTCAAAACAAAACAAAACAACTGCATGTTAATGCCCATGACTTGTGGAAGCCAACTGGTAGTTCAACACACCTCAGCCTGTGTGACATAGAGCAGAGCAACAGAGTACAGTATGCAGAGCCTGGCTGAGGCTTGAGAGATTTTCTGCTCCCAGCAGCTAGCATCTTTCAGAGTCCTTAGTTAAGAGGAAACCTCCTCTCCCACACAGCTCAAAGTATCAAAGTGTTAATTGTTTGTAGACACAAGACAAAGCTAAACACTTCTATCGACTATATAAAGTTCTTATGATCTTTGAAGTAAAAATACATGTGTACAGAGAGATCTGTTGTTACTATTGCCATGCTAGCTAACGCTGCTGCGTAAAAACCACAGCCTCTTCCCCTGAGTCTCACGGGATCAGAGTCAGACCATGACAGCAAACAGGATGTTGCAATTAAAGCTTGCCCTGTCTCATAGATACACCAAAAATCACATGAGTCAGTGAGTGGAGAAGGAGTTCTGTAGTATTTTATTTCTGTACAGAAAGGACCAGGAGGGATTTCTCCCAAATTCTCTGGCCTCATGCTAACATCTGGTATGCAGGCTGAGACCCTACCTGCCCGCTGACTGTCTTGACCAGGGGTCCCCAAACTAAGGCCCGGGGCCAGATGTGGCCCAATCGCCTTCTAAATCTGGCCCGCGGAGGGTCCAGGAAGCTGCATGTTTTTACATGAGTAGAATGTGCCCTTTTATTTAAAATGCATCTCTGGGTTATTTGTGGGGCATAGGAATTCGTTCATATTTTTTTTTTCAAAATATAGCCCGGCCCCCCACAAGGTCTGAGGGACAGTGGACTGGCCCCCTGCTGAAAAAGTTTGCTGACCCCTGGTCTTGACAGAGTGGCACATGCTCTGGTTATCTACCGCTTGGACTACTGTAATGCACTCTACATGGGACTACCTTTGAAGGTGACTTGGAAACTAAAACTAATCCAGAATGTAGCAGCTAGACTGGTGACTGGGAGTGGCCGCCGGGACCATATAGCACCAGTCCTGAGAGAATTGCATTGGCTCCCAGTACATTTCTGAGCACAAATCAAAGTGTTGGTGCTGACCTTTTAAGCCCTAAACGGCCTCAGTCCTGTATACCTGAATGAGAGTCTCCACCCCCATCAGAACGCCCTCCCATCAGATGTCAAGGAAATAAGCAGCTATTCTATTTTTAAAATACATCTGAATTATTATTATTATTATTATTATTACACATTCCATACCATTTTATACATCAATAAAGCACATTCCACAAATCCCATTAAGTTTAGATTTCCTATCCAATCGAAGTACTCAGTTCTTCTTACCCCATTTCCTTATATGGCACTTAACCCTGTGATAGCAAAGTTACTACAGTGGGAAGCATGCATACTAGATACCAGTCTAGACAAAAGGAGCTTCCTCATGGTCTGCTAGAATTTTGTTGCAAGATTAGATTTCATCTCCAGTTACCGACCACATTCCTTCTGAGCATGCTCAGTAAATTGAAACCTTATATGGTACCATTATTTACAATTCTACTTCAAGGATAGCATCAGGACATGCAACAGGGCAAGATGTGGACTTAATGGATGCAATGCCCTAGAAACTATCATACATGTAGGCATATTCCCTGGACCAATAGGAGGGTGAATGATTCAGCAAATCTCAACCTTTCTGGTGTTGTTCTAACACCCTTATATCAGAACATGCAGACACTGGGGGTTGCTCCTCAAGACATGAGACCACGCCCTGTGTAATTTAACTCATTGTTCACAATACACCAACAACAGTTAAATGCAAAGATGTATTTACCATGACATCTAGTTTTGCCCTAATACAACACATTTGCATGCTAGGATCTGCAAATCAGCCTTTGTTCATGCCATGAGAACTGACTGTATGATATATATCTTTCCCAGCTGTTGAGCAGATAGTTGAGCGGTTTGGTACCCCAGGCAGTGCTGAGCATGGCAACTATCAGAGTCAGCATCTTCAGATACACAAAGAGTAAGCCAGCAGTTGCCATAGATATGCATTGAGAAGGAATCCCTTTAAACAGCTGCTGTGTGATCTGAGCTATGTGGCCAAGGGAGTCTTGCACATCCCAAAACATTGTTTCAGGAATGCAACTTGATTCTGTAGAAAATTGAAAGTAAGTTAAAAAAAAAAGCAAAAGCCCATGCAACATTGGGTAATATTGTGAGCTTTTGCCATCCTTGAGATCTAGAAAGAGGACCGAAGCCAGAAGAACTGAGTTAACTGCACACAGTATGATAAACATCTGAGTAAAGCTGGAGACTATTTATAGTTATCAAGAAAGTGGTTTGAGAGAGGCTTTTCTCCCTATGTGGAGAGGAGGAGGCTGATCACAAGAGCAATGTGTTGGGGGGGGGGGGAGAAAGCCCCACCGGAATTTTCTCTTCACCCCCAAATCCAAATTGGTGGCCCAGCAGGATTATCAACCCTTTCAGTTATATTAATAAATTTCCTACCATACAGAGACTTCCTAGAGCAGGCGTCCCCAAACTACAGCCCTCCAGATGTTTTGGACTACAATTCCCATCATCCCTGATCACTGGTCCTGTTAGCTAGGGATCATGGGAGTTGTAGGCCAAAACATCTGGAGGGTCACAATTTGGGGATGCCTGCCCCCTCTTTCCCCTCTGCTAGTCAATCACAGCTGTAGGCAGCACAGCCAATCACAAGCATCACTATGGCCAGAATGTCCACCCTTCATCTGTGTCTGGGGGGAGCTGGGACGGTAGGAGGAGGAGCCTTTTAGCCTAACCTACCTTACAGGGTTGAGTTCAGCGAGATGCTAAGCAGTTGTACTACTGCATTGTTTGAGCATCTACAATATGGGTTCATCCACACTTCCTCTTGCCCCGCCACTCCCCCTTTTGCAAAGGCAAAACCTCTCAGACCCGTGCCTAGAAAGCATGAGACAACAGAAAATGGCTCGGCCCCATGCTCTCTAGGCATGGGACAAGCAGAAGTGTGGACAAGTCCTACATTTGCAAGGGGGGAAGGATGGGGAGAAAACCAAAACAAATCAGAGCTGCCTCCAGTGGGTCCACTGACTGCCCCACCTGGTCCAATGGTCGCCACTAAAGCCCCTGGTATGCGGTTGTCTATATATTTATCCCATGATTTCCTTGGACCAAAATGAAAGCATTTTGCAATGTTTTGTTTTGCAAAACTGAAAGTGAGGGGAATTTGGGGGGGGAGGTTGTATGTAGTCATTACAGTGTTCCTTCTTATTTATTTATTAATTTATTCCAAAAACCCTTTAGCTTTCTCTCTGTCTTTCTGTGGGAGAGAGGAAGAAGAAAAAAACACACACACCATATAATCCGTCTCCAGCCTAAGTGGGAAGCTTGTTAATGGCTGCTCGCTACACAACTGCAAAATCAATGAACAAAACTGTTATTTCAGAACCAGGAATCTGTGTTCCAGTGGCAGCTCTAAAATCCACATATACCCTCTTTATCTGGAGCGTGATGCATCCTCTTTCTCTCTCTTTCTCCCTCTCTCTTCCAGATTCTCAGTTTAATTGCCTTCTTCCAAGCAGCAAAGAGCAGGGAATGCTTAGTACCGTACTTTTGGAAAGGTCAGAGGATATGATGGCTCCTACATGAATGGCTGTGTGTGATTTGTCTGCCTGCCCCAATGAGTCTCTCCTCTGTCCCAGCAAAATGGGGAGATAAATGACTACCAAGCAGCTGGGAGGGCCAACAAATGGCCCATTGAGAGTGCAGGAGGCCTCCAACGACACTCGTTCCTTCCCGAGGCAGAGCCCGGCTGTTCTTGGTTCTGCCCATTCACATCCATTCTCAGAACCTGAAATGGCCTTCTCCAAACTGCATGTCATCTGCAGCAGGAGAATTTCACTGGGAGCCTTCTGCACTGCCAACTTAGGGTGCCTTCAGGCTGTCCCTGTTTTGAAGAAGGGGTCCAAGCACATGCTGGAAATTCAGGTGCGTGCAATTAAAATGGGTTAAAGGGCTCTGTTGTCCCAGCACAACAAATCCGCTCTTTTAAATGACTTTTTCTGGTTAGGCAAATGATAAGGAAATGTACCGAAATGTATGAACTAATTGTGCTCTTTGCTGCACTGTGAACAAATGCTCAAGCAAAGACTGGGCATAGTCTAAACTCCCTCCATGTAAGCTTTGTGCAAGAAAAAAAGCAGGCTGAATGATAAATAAACAGGTTCTCTGGAGAAGCCCTTACATTGGCTTCATCCTACTTTTACCACCCTGGCTGCTCTTAGAATCCTGGGAGCTGTAGTTTTCTAAAAGTGCCAAAGAGACATAGGGCTCATGTATACTGTTGTTTAATGTGGGTCACAAGCTTCCTGAACCTCCAGTGGTAATTCTCCATTGTCCACATGATGTTCTTCTTCTCCAAATCACTGTCTTACCACACTTCTCCTTACCTCAATCTAGCTTTTTTTTCTCCATACCAGATATACTCTGGAAAAGGGAGGAGCATGAGAAAATATGGATTGAAGGAGGAGAAGCTCCTTCTGGAGGAGAATGACTATGGGAAATAAATGGAGGAAGCATGGATGAGCCCAGTGTCAGTCATTCTCAGCCCCTTTCTTTTAACGAATTACAGTTTGTAGGGTTCCTTACAGAAGAAAAAGAAATACTGCTGCTATTCCAGTTTAATTAAGCTATGCGGAGATGCCCCTATGGATACAATCTCATATGAATGTATGCACCTGGGAGCAAGGTCAATTGTACTCAATGGGTCTTAATCTTACTTCCAAGCAGACATGCATAGGATTGTGACTACTAGCAGATCTTCTCTGTGAGTGACCCTATTAGCTCATTTAGCTCTGTGATGGGGACCTGTAGCCCACTAGGTGCTGTTGTGCTCCATCTCCCATCAACCCCAGCCACCATAGCTGTTGGTCAGGGATGATGGGGTTTTTAGTCAAGCAATACTTTTGAGACCTCCCCTCCCCCCAGTGAGTTGATCATAGAATGATGCTTATATGCTCTTCACAAGTCCAGTCAGATGCCCCAGAGTGATATGGTCTGCACAAGTAAAATGCTGTTTCAACTCTATTTTTTGGCTTGCCTAGAACTTTCCTGACATGTCATAATTCCAGCTTCGAGTACTTAATACTCTGGCATATGGAGAGATTGATGGTGGAACTGCAAGTGAAACTGCAAATGACCCTGCTGTCAAAACCAGGCCTGGAGTTAATGGAGTAATGGTAGGGTGTCACAGAGCATACACAGAGTACAAATCCCGCAATGTGCATATACAGCAAACAGAAGCCATGTGTCCAGGATTAGCGTTGAGGGGCTTCCAGGTTCTCTTACACTCTGTAAAGCAGCCGACCCACTGATGATACCTGAGTGACTGGTTTGTAGCAAATAATAGGCTGGAGAGCTTGATATTTGTAAAGGTATGAATCACAGCAGCTATCATTTTAGAAATTAAGCACCATCCTTAAAATACCTCCCTTTCTGTTACTTTCACAATTATAAACACAGCTTATTGCAAAAAAAATAAAAGCCATATGTGTACAGGCATATGATTGTACAATTCAAATAATGGGCTAGTAAAAACGGTTTCAGGTGGCTGAAGCAAATTATTACTATTATTACAGACTAAACAGAGTATTTAAATCCTGGGGGAGACACACACATACACAGAATCTTCTGCTTGGCCCAGTTCTGCATTCCTGGGCGTGGTTTGCCTCACTGACCAATCAAGCTAGGTAGCATTTAAGCCATACAACCAAAATGGGTACTTCAAATGTCATGATGCTGATGGTGTATCTCTGAACACCCCCCTCCTTTTGTTCAAAATTAAGAGGTGAGTCAAGTATATCCACCACTTGAGGCTGCCTGCCTTTCTCCACTATGCTTCAGACATCCCAAATCTCACCACCCTGCTTCTAGAGGCAATGCTTGCGCCTGTAAAACTCAAGTCAGGAACTGAAAAGAGAGGGTTGGCAGAGAAGTGGGCCATCTGTATATAAACCACCTGCATTTCTCACAGGGCTAAGCAGTGCAAGGTAGAACAAAAACAAACAAAACAAAAGCAGTCCATGTGAATTCATAGGAGGTGCCCCAGGGGTAAAAGATTGATTTGATATTAACAGATTCGTGCAGAGACTATAAAACGGTGGGAGAGAGACATCAGGGCCCTGGAAACCAGCTAGATCTATAGGGAGGCAGAGTGCCATGAAATGCAAACCTCCAATGTGCTCCACTCCAGAACACATACACAGCACATCTCCTCTTGCCACACCTGCTCCTTCTTGCACTAAACCACTTTCAAAACAAAACCAATGTCCCCGGGGGCTGTGTAAAGCTCACTCTGTCTGATACTACAACCTTACCTACTGTCTGGCACCTGCATTCTCCAACGAGCCCACACCCTGGCACCAGGCACAAAACACAGCTAACTGAACTGCTTGGCATGCAAGTCCTTAAAAAAGAAGAAGTGGGCATCTATTTCTCATCTCCACCACCCTTCCCTGCCACATTCCACTGCTGGTAATGAGCAGTCAAACGTGTCCACAACATTCTGCTGCAGATCCTGCCACAGCCAGCCATCCTCCGAAAGGCTTTTTCACAACATCGCCAGCAGCCCTCCTCCACCTTTTCCCCAGCAGCCTGATATGCCCCCAAACTCTGGGAAGCAGCAGGATTTCAGGGTTCTCCTGCACAGCGCCATTCCCAGACACCACATCATCACACAACAACCTTGCTTCAAGAAAGGGCCGGTGCCAGCCTGAAGCTACCCTTTCCCTCCCCACCGTCCTTGGCATTATCACCCAAGCTCTCCTTCCAGACACCAGACACCTTCTCCAGCTCCATCATAAAAGAAGCAAAATGCCCTCGGGTAATAAATAAGAAGCCACGCCACACACGCAAAAAAAGCTACCCAGCATCTGCTCCTACCTGAGGGTGGCGCTCTCTCCTTGCTTGACGGTCACGTTGTCCATCGCCTTGGGGAAGGTGGCATCTCCGCTGCGCACTGGCACTCCTGCGGGCACAAGGAAGAGGAGCCTGAGAGACAGGACGACCAGGCACCGCCAGGGCAGGACTAAACACCCACCGACCCCCATCCTGGGCTTTCCTCAAGGCAAAGATAGGCAACGGTGGTAGTGGGAAAGAGATGAACTGAAGAGGCTCTTTGGGGGTGGAAGGCAGAGAAGAGAGACGGAAAAGGGGACGCCTGACGGACGGATTAGCAAAGTCCCCAGAGGCAATCCGAAACCGGAGATCCAAAGCTCCCAAACAGCATCTAGAAAGTGGTCCCCAGTGTTTCTTGGGTGCCGGGCGCAGGAGGTTGAGGGGAGCAGAAGAGGAGGAGGAGGAAGAGGAGGAGGAGGCTGGCACGGGGCTGAGCTCAGACACGAGAGAGAGAGAGAGAGAGAGAGAGAGAGAGAGAGAGAGAGAGAGAGAGAGAGAGAGAGAGAGAGAGAGAGAGAGAGAGAGAGAGGAAAGAAGGAAGGTCACGGCTCTTCTTCCCCGCCTGCTGTTTTTCCTTCTTCTTTTCCCTGATGCCACCTTAAGATTCCGTCGGGCAGGCGCTGCGCAGATCCGGCATCAAAAGTTTATAACCCAAAGAGGGAGGGCAATGCAACTCTCTCTCCCTCTCTCTTCCACCCGCTCTCTTGGGCAGGAAATAGGAAGGGAAGACCGAGAGAGGAGTGGGGACCCAAGGATAGGGAGAGGGGCAAGTTGGGCGCTGCAAGAAAGCCTTCTCCAATGATCCTATATAAATAACAATCCGCACACACAGAATGTCACTCCAAACTTCCTTTGCGTCAAGACAGAGCTCTCCAAAGTCCAAGCAAGGTTCGCAAGGCAAGGGTTTGGGGGGGACCCAGCCCGCTCCCACTGCCTGGCAGGCTCTGCAAAGGGGAAGCTTTCGCTCGCTTCTCCCCGTTTCCACCCGAGCGAGCTCCAGGTAGGGCGGCAGAGAGACAGATAGTGAGAGAGAAGCCCCTCGGACCAGGCTCGGCTGCCTCTCTCCAGCACTTTAAAGGACGCGGGCTGGCAGGAGTAGCGAGCGGGAACCGTTGGCAGCTGCTATTCCTCCTGCTCTCTCCGCAGCCGATTTTCTCTCCTCCTCCTCCTGCTTCGTTTTCTTCTTCTTCGCCTCCGCCGCCGCCAGTTTCAGCATCCCCGCTCCGCTCTCCCTCCTCGCCGGGAGCATCTCCTCTGAATCCCTCTCGCGCGCGCCCGCCGACATCCGAGGGTTGTCATGGCAGCGACTGACCAACACTCGGGGCTCCCCGGCACAGCCACACGCTGCACGGTGGGGCAGGAGCCGCGCATTAATCTCGGCGGCGGAGCGGAGGACAGCGGAGCGGCCGCGGGGCTGGCGGGGTTGGGCGGAGAGGAAGGGGGGAAGAGAAAGCGAGGAGCTCGCCCCACTTTTTTCTTAACCCTCCCGGAGCCAGAGCTCTGGGTCCGGCTGCGGAGGACGGGGAGGAAACATAAGCCAGGGGGGGGGGCAAAGACGGGGTCCCCCCACCCCCAAGGCTGTGTGCTGCTGCCATCGCGCTCAGTGCTGCAGCACCGGCAACATGCACCAAGCTGGGACATGCAGTAGCAGCAGCAACAACACACACACACACCGCTTCCAGGAGTCAGGAGGCAGAATGGGAAACCCAGAGACACTATTGGGATTGGCTAGCTTAAAACAAAAATGCAGTGAGGCAGTCAAGGGGTCACACAAGACTCTGCTTCAGACTAGGAGAGGTGTAGGAAGTTACTTCTACTCAGCCAGACCCGTGGTCCATCTAGCTCAACACTGCCTGCTCTGACTGGCAGGCGCCCCATTTGGATACAGAAGATCTATAGAAAGCCGCCTTATACTGAGCCAGGCTATTGGCCTCTCTTCCCTGGTATTGTCTACACTGACTGGCAGCAGTTCTCCAGGGCTGAAGCAGGGAACTTGCCCAGCGCTACTGGGAGGTGCCAGAGATTGATCCTGGGCCCTTCTGCATGCAAGGCTCTACCACTGAGATATAGCTTGGCTGGTACTGCTGGTGGGGTGGCAGCCAGGGTGCCCAAACAGAAGGTGGTGCAAGGGTGAAGGAAAGGCAGAGCCAATGGAGGCTGGTCTGTTAAGGCAAATGATGCACTGCTTCATCAACCTCAGCCAGCTGCCACTACTCCTGACTGCCTGTTTACTTACAATCAGGAGTGGCCCAAGATATTTTGGCACCAAAGGTAGACCCCAAAATACCACCCCCTTCTCCACCAGCAAAGAAGTGGTCTGGGAAGATACATCAAGAATGTGAGGCAGAGAAAGTTTGCCACTGGGATCTGCTGCCCTGGTAGACCCTGCCGTCTGAGCAGGTTGTCTCACCTTGCCTTTTTGGGGGGCTAGCTTATCCTTCCTTCCTCTCTTGCAAAACTTATCAGGGAGGAAGATGGGGACAAATGCAGAGCAAAATGGGCTCTGGTGCCACCTACCTTTGGTCTTCCTGTCTTCTACCCTACTAGTCCCAATAGGTACAAGCTACCACTGCATGAAGACAACAAATTCTAGTTTCACCGCTCTCTTCTTCTCTGCTAGGTTCTGCAAGGACAACACTGAGACTATGCAGGAGGATGAAGCTGACAAAGGCAGTGACACCCTTTGCACAAGTTGCATATAAGGAGGAGGCAGGCTGAGGGCGAACTGAAGTTGGTGCGGCAGTGTCCCATTTGCCCAAATGGAGCAGTGGCCACAGCCTAGGGTTTCAGATGCGGGACATTCCCAGCCCTACCTGGAGATTCCTGCATTGAACCAGGGTCTTTCTGCACGCAATGCAGATTCTCTACTGCTGAGAACAGAACAGGATGGGGTGTGTGTGTGTGGCTGGCATTGCACTAGAGGGTGGCTAACCTGTGGCCCTCCAGAATTTGCTCCCTTCATTCCCAATAATTGGCTATGCAGACTGGGACTGATGGGACTTGTAGTTCAGCAGTATCTGGAGCACCACAGGTGAGCCACCCCTGCCTCGCATCAGTTCAAAGAAGAAGGGCCAAATTGGCAGAACCAGAGCTGCCTGCTTAGGAGCAAATACGAAGCATTTTGGGGAAGACCGAACTGGAACCCAGCTTTATTGCAAGATGGCTGGCATCTTAATGCATGGAATCATGGAATTTGAAATCACAGAACCATGTTTTAGAACCTTGGTATGATGAATTTTAAAATTCCACTGAAGTAATAAAAATTTAGTTGGGCGCTAGTCAACTAAGTTCTATTCGGAGTATAGACCCACTGAAGTTAATGAACATGCCTAAGTTCAGTCCATTCATTTCAATAGGTCTGCTCCACATAGGACACACATTGGATACAACTTTACAGCTGAAAAGAACAACAGAAATCTCCTGCTCAATGCAGGAGAATAATAAAATCAGGGAATACAATTTTAAAAGCAGAACTTTTAAAATAGGGCTCTGTCTTTCCTTGTTCCTCCTCCCACCTATTTGTTTGATGCTCTCCAGTTTAATGCAACCTGTTTACATCTCATTCTGTGAACTGAGCTATAGGTATCCATGTAGTGTGGGAGTAAACCAGTGTAGGTACTTATTTATTTATTACATCTCTCTTTCCCTTTCAGGGAGTTCAGGGCAATGCACATGGTTCTTCTCAACCCTTTTATAATCACAACAGCCCTGCAAGGTTCTGTTGAGGAGTGTCATGGGGGGGGGGCGTTCTAAGGAAAGTTTAAAGAAGGCACATGAGTGGGTTATTCAACATTAAACTTCAAAACACACACACAGAGCAGGGCATTTTTAAAGTATGTTGTTGAAAGGCCACTTCGGAACTGGTGGATTAACTATGCATATCAATGGCTCCAAGAATAAGGTTCCTCTGCTCCCTATATCAGGCGGGGGGTACATTTCTCTGCTATGCATCTGTTTTGTATGGGAAACCCTGAAACCATTACAAAGGAGGGTTTGCCGTGGCAGCATGCAATAAACAAATAAAAATAAGTGCAGCTACCACAACTTCCTGACACAGCTAGAGGCTTTGGAGCATTAAAAATGGAAGGGTCCTTGGAGACCCAATTTGTGAGAATGTGTGAAAGACAAAAGAGGAGCATAGCAGAGGGAGAGGAGAGGTAGCTAGGCTCTCTTGGCTACTAGTTGTGACTTTGCAGCAAAGTCTCTTGATTCCAGAGAAACTTCTCTCAGCAATGGCTGGCTGTGTGTTTTTCTGCCATAGCTTAACATGAGAGCCCCTGCTCTTCATGCAGACAGTCCTAAATCCAATCCCTGGCATTTATTGGCTGAAAAACTCCAGGCTAAAATCCTGGAGAGATGTTGCCAGCAGGGGCAGATTTTGGTCTTTCAAAAGTCAGCGGCACCCTATGCAAGGCCAACAATTGGTGACCCCCCACCTCTCGCCTTCCACTCTGCTCAATTCACTATGACATAGTTGCAACGCCTTGCGGAGTCTCCTTCAGCTCAGCACCCAGTGCGGGGGGAATCGGTTGTGATGCCCTAAATCCACTTCTGCTGCTGGTCAGTGTAGACCAGTGTTTTCCAAACTTGGGTCTCCAGCTGTTTTTGGACTACAGTTCTCATAACCCCTGACAACTGATCCTGCCAGCTAGGGATGATGGGAATTGTGTAGTACAAAAGCAGCCAAAGACCCAAGTTTGGGAAACAATGATGTAAACAATACAGGTAGGTAGTCATGTTGATCTGCCATAGTTGAAACAAAATAAAAAAAAATCCTTCCAGTAGCACCTTAGAGACCAACTAAGTTTGTTATTGGTATGAGCTTTTAGGTGCATGCACACTATAAACAATACAGAGCAAGGTGGACCTGTGGTCTGACTCTGTATAAGGCAGCTTCTTACTAATTGAGCCTGGGAAGGGGAGCCACAAAACCCTTGTAACCTGATGGAAGAGTATCAGGTTTCCATGCAGACGCCCCCAAATTCAATTCCCAGCAACTCCAGGTAGAACTGGATAATGCCTCCTGTTTGAATAATTAGAGAGTCACTGCTGGTCTGACTAGGCAAGTTTGCTCTTCCTGCAAACACTTCCCACTTGTACCTGAGGAAGCAGGGATGGTCATGGCAACTAAACCCTCCTTCTTTATGCCAATGCAAGGGTGGCTAAGCTGTGGCCATCCAGATGTTAGTGAACTACAATTCCTATCAGCCCCATTCTGCATGGCCAATGGTGAGACTTGGCGAGAGTTGAAGCTCCCAGCTTAGCAACACCTAAGACAACATTGGTCACACACACTATTCCATTTTGAGTCTTGGCTTGGCGTTAGAACTTCTGCTTTGCTTGCAGAAGGTCCTAGGTTCAACATTGATGTCTCCAGGTAGGGTTAGTAAGGCTTCCTGCCTGAAACCTTCAGTTAGATGGGCCATTTGTCTGGCTTTCTGTGGGAAGTTCAGCAGTTACAGCTTTTCTCACCCCTTGCATGAAAAACAGCACCTGCCAGAATTTCCTCTTCTACCTAGCAATTAAAGGCACAGTTCTCATTTGCAGCTGATGACCCCAGACGTGGTGTAGCCTGGTGTTAAGCAAAAGTAAGTGTGATATTAGAATGATTTCATCTGTATACGGTCCTCATTATTATAAGGTCATATGGCATATGGGCACCTGGAAGGTTGCCCTCACAAGGGATTGCAACATTTGGGCTGAGAAAAGGGCCCTACACACTTGACATAATGGATGTGCTGGCTACAGCTAACAGGTGTACTTTAATATAGGTTTATATAATATTAAAACTATCTTAATCTGTTCAGATCCCACTCCAAAAAGGAAAAAAAGAGAGGCCGGGTTAATTAACCTTGAGCTCACTCTCAATCAACAGTGCAGATTAGAATCATATTTTACATGCTCTTTGGGAAAGTAAATGCAGAAGTAGTCCATGCTCTCACCAATCTGATGTGTACAGTAGGAGCTAAGGAGCAAATAATTCCAATCCAGCAATCTTAATACAAATGCTCCCTGATGGATAAGGTGAACTTTCTAGTAGTCAATTTGATCAGGGGGTGAGGAGGGGAATTATCTGACCAATAAGATGAAGACAGTCTGGTGCAGCAGACGTGGTTTTTGATGAAGACTGTGCTTGGCTTTTCGGAAGTTAGCCCTATTGAATTTTTTTTTGCCATTTATTTCTTTGAAACGCATACTTTCCTTTAAATGATGTTTCATCCTGGATGTTTTTTATTGCAATAATAATAAATATTAAAGTCTTAATGGGGCCTGAGTAAACATGCCTAGGATATTGAACTGCATGGCTATAAAATTTACACACACTGGGAGTAAGATCTTCCGGACACAGTGAGGCTTGCTTCTGAGTAAACATACAGGGTTGGACCTTAAGACTACAAAGAGCAAGATTCATATATTTGCTCATGCCCTGAATCTCAGTGTCCTTGTGTCAAATCACTTTCTTATCAGCCTGGGCTATCACATAAGGTGGTTGTGAGAACAAAACTGAATCGCATCCATGCATGCTACTTTGACCTGTTTGGAGGAAGCACTGGATACAAATAGGAAAGAGGAAAAAGCCTCACAATTCAGCTGACATGGCCAGACTCTGTCCATGAAGACACTCTGCTTCCCCACCTTCTTTCCCAGGAATAATCTTACTCAAGGCTACTAAAGGGGAGAGAGCAACAGACTGCACTGCATTCCCGGAGCTAAGGGTGGGACACACCAAGACATTGCAATTATGTATTGCAGCAGACCCTACAAGTGTCCCTATTTTCCAAGGACGTCCCTCATTTAGAGAAGATTTGACCTTGGAATGTCCTGCTTTTCCTTAGGATGTCCCTATTTTCATTGGAAAAATGTTGGAAGGTATGGAGTTATCCAACCCCCGAGCCGCCTGAAGGCAATCCTGTATAGGGAAGTGGTTTTTTAAGAAAAATGTTTAATGTTTTATTATTTTTTAATACATGTTGGAAGCCACCCAGAGTGGCTGGGACAACCCAGTAAGATGTGTGGGGTATAAATAGTAAAATGTTCATTATGGAATGGGACATCCCTACTTTCATTGGAGAAATGTTGGAGGGTATGTTGCAGTTCAGTAGATTTTAAGGGAGGAAAAAGAAAACACAGAGGCAGAGAAAGATTAACATCTGTGATGAATACTCCCCCCCCCCCCCCCAAAAAAACCAGTGCACAAGAAATAGGCAGGCTTTCTCAGCTGCTGCTGCTGCTGCTGCTGCAAGAGTTTTCTGGTCTGCTGGGTAAATTGGTGTTTACCCCTCGGGATAAGAAGCTGTTGACACATGGAGCCTGTTTCAGAAATACTGCTGAAATACCAGTGTGTAATGTATAAAAGTGAGATTTACACACAAGCAAACCCTGCCTGGGTGCATGTTTGATTTGGAAAGGAAGATGAACCAGCCTCCAGAGAGGAAAATAAACAAAGCTCTGCATACTCAATAGTTGAGGATCTACAGACACAGGAAGAGACAGATTGATTGACAGTCTGCAGAAGTCAAAATGGCAATGAGCAGTTGGGTATCTGGGTGGTCAGACCACCCCTGATCCACCAATCAGTTCTACTTGGGATTAAAATAAACTCTCCCTGCCCTCTCCATTAATTCTGTGTACCATCCAGACTAATCAGCCTCCCTTTGGCGTCAGCAAAGTAATCATCATTGCATTCCTTTTTAAGCCACTGGCCCTGGTATTGCTGATTTTGTCCGCTGAATCCATACCGCATTGGCACAATGTAAGGTTTTGCCATTAGATTCTGATGCACTAATAAGTCTCCTGCCCACAGTTTCCCCACATTCCTCATCGCCCCTTGCTTTCAAAATGTTGAGTTATATGTATCTGTGAAGATGTTTTGGCCTTGCTCGCTGACTGGCATCTCTGAATATCAATTCTCCATGATGTGCAAGACAATATTATGCCTGTTTGCTAAGAAGTGAATCCCATTATGCTCAATGAGGTAAATATGCATAGGATTGCAGCCCTAGAGACCTGAACTTTGCTTCATGCATAATCCAAGTCACCCTGATATCTAGAAAATGCCAGACACAGAGGTTTGTGCTTCTTTCCCTCAAAAGTATGGCTCTGCTAATAAAGTTGATTTGTAGGTATTGTGCAACAAACTTGCTTCCCCCTCCCCACAAAAATCCATGCTTTTTGCTGCAAGGAAGGTGATTGGAGAATGCACTGAAAAGTGTGTTTTTGCTTCATGCAACATCATTTTACCTTCCAGAAATGAATCTGATTGAATGATCCGTAAATGACTATTGTTGAGCTAACCCCCAAGCAAATTTTGTGCAAGCAAACCAGGATAGGTGCTCACTAAACAGGTCATCTGGAAACGATTTCAGTGTACTTAAGGATGTTCTAGATCAGGCATCCCCAAACTTCGGCCCTCCAGATGTTTTGGACTACAATTTCCATCTTCCCCGACTACTAGTCCTGTTAGCTAGGGATCATGGGAGTTGTAGGCCAAAACATCTGGAGGGCCGCAGTTTGGGGGTGCCTGTTCTAGATTTTCCAGAAAATCAAAATGTGACACACAGGTAATCCAAGTCACCTTGATTGTTAAAGAGAAAATATAACTTCATGCAACTCTGCCTCAAAGTACTGCACCCCAAAATAAATGAAACAGTTCCAGATGATGATGTGCAATTTTGAACCTGTTGAGATGTGATTTCTAGATAAGTCAGGATAGTAACAATACCGTATATTCTGTGGTGTTTCAATACTTCTTCTGGGTCCTGAATTTGCTTTGGACGAAGGCATGGCGCTCTCTCTCTCTCTCTCTCTCTCTCTCTCTCTCTCTCTCTCTCTCTCTCTCACACACACACACACACACACACACACTGCACACACAAGAGTCCTAGCATCTGCAAAGAAAGGAAACAGCTCTGAACATGTGCCAAGTACCTTTCATTCACCATTGAGTATCCACAGCCTTCTTCTGCTAGGGATCTTCATGTCCACAGCCACAACCACAACCACACTCAACTGTGCATGCAAACACACACATACACAAACAAACTGTGTATATACACACCTTCTATGATTACAAGGTAACAACTGTGTAAAGGGGAGCTTGGGACTTTTAGCCTGTTTTGTTCCTTTATGATTTCTTTATCTATCCCCCACTTCCCCCACCTCCTCTCCATCTGCAATCTGATTTTTCTCCATTCCCCCTTTTTCTTCTCTCACATTTTCCTAGCTGTTAATTTTGAGCTTGGTGTGTGTGTATGCATGTGCATGTGTGAATTAATTCCAACACTTCAGTCTTGCTGTTTGCTTGACTATTTATCCACTTGCCAATAACTATTCTTATTTCTCTCCCCCCCCCTGCCCCCCGGTCTTTCTGTCTCCCACCCCCACGAATGTGATGTTCCTCACTGCTATTAAAAAGGGCTTCAGTAGATACTGGGCACTGGCAGCTGGATACTCTGGTGTCCAATTAATAGCATGTTCCCAAATGCCAGCCAGGACTATAATTAGAGTAATGAAGTCTTACACTACAGGGAAAGATGTAGATTGCAAAGGGTCAAGAAAGCATTCCATGTTTTTATTGGATTTCAGTCAAGAATCACAGTCCCAAACCCAACCAAGCCTTAATTTGAGTCAGGAACAGAAATGGAATCTAGCTACCAGGGCTGAACCTTACAACCTGGGAGAAAGGAAACAAACTCTGCTGAGCATGCACAAAAGTGCCCAGGGTGTTTCCCAGTGTTCCTTTGCTTCTTTTTTCTCCTTCTACCTCACCAGAGAGTGCATGTGCTTTTCAACAAAACTGTGCTAAAAAGCAGCCCTGTCGTGATTTCATATGCTGTTCTATGAGGATTAATTTTGCAATCTGCTTTCCTGAGGGTGCTTTTCCTCTGCCATTCCAGGTTGGGCATCTGGAAAGCCAGTGAGCATACAGCCAGACAGAAACTGGCTGCCATTTTGCCACCCCAGGAGGCAGTGTTATAGCTGTCAAGTTCTCCCTTTTTTAAAGGGAAATTCCCTTATGCTGAATAGGCTTCCTCGCGAGAAAAGGGAAAACTTGACGGTTATGGGCAGTGTCTGCCTGGGGACCAAATAAGCTGAGCCAGCTGCTCTCTCCAGGGGTGAGGCCTTGGTGTGAACCAAGGGAAGAACCTCTGCCTTGTGGCCCACAAAAAGGCACAGTCCCAATCTGTGCATCAGTAAAAACACTGAATAAAAATAATATTGATGCAATTGCAATGATACATAAAGGGTATTGAGGGAGAGCATGAGAGAGAAAGGGGAACTGAGAAATGTCAGGCAGAGTGCAGAAAAGTGACTATGGTCACAAGCTTCACGGGTAAATAAAAATTAGGAAGATTTTGTTACTGAGTTGGAATGATCAGCCATACGGCAGTTTGTGGGCCTCCTGCATTTCTCAGTTGCAATTGCCATGGATATTTTTATATATATAGAAAGGCAAGATATACATCTTGATAATAAATCATTAAAACCAAACCACATAGTTCCATTACAGAAATCTGCACTCTTACAATTGCAAAAGTTAGGCTTTTGTCAGAATAACCTCCTGGTGTCCCTAAGCATTTGCCCTGTCATCTCCATTGGACAATCTCACTATCAGTCATGGCTGGTGCCCACTGGAACCAGTAGAGTTGAAGACAGGGAGCCTAACCGGAGGTAGCAGCACAGCCAATGATAGGCACAGCCAACTCATTCTAGTTTTGTCCCATTTTCGCTGAATCCTAAAAGGACAAAACTGAAGAAGTGGGGAGAAGCTGACAGGCACTGCCATGCCCTGGACTAGTTGTATGAAATCAGGCCAGCAGGTGGAGGATGGCTGACGGCAGTCTGAAGTGGGTGGGACAATGCCCCATCACCCGTCACACCACACACTATGGAGCCATAGGTCATTGAGTCCATGCAAACCTCAACTGACAGAAGTTACAAGGGAGTAAGAGATTTAGATTTTTATTACTGTAGTTGCAACAGAGACTTTTTAAAGAAATCCCATGCATCACCAACATCATCCCCCAAACACTTTGAGATCACTGGCTAGAATGGCCATGAATGTACCATGAATTTGCTAAATGACATCATAATAGCCTAAATATGTTGTGGAGGCGAACTCCCTGCAAGATGACTCAGATGAGCTTGGTGGGAGGGAGAAAGAGCTTTGATTACAATACCAAAAAACAAGCAAACAAACAGAACCCTTTAAGACCTGCAAAAGGAAAGGGGTGGGGGATGCTATCCAAGCACATTTTCTCCCCACCTGAACGTCCTTTTCAATAAAAGTGGCTCTCTAAAGCTGCTTGCATTTAGTTGGATTTATTGTTGCCCACCATATTCCACATTAACGGCTCGCTCTGTTTAGAAAGAAAAGAAATGCTCACCTCCAGTTTTTCCGCGGCCAGCTCTTCTGAAATCTAAGACCCTCATACAGATCCATCAAATGGACTTTTCCTTACTACTCCAATATTTTTCTAACACCTTCATCTTCTTTTATGTTCACAGTAAATCAAGAGCCAACAGCATCTAAAGCCTCTTTGTAGCTTCTCTATCTTGGCTTTTAATATATTTTACTATCTCACTACCTGGTATGTGTGTATGTATGTGTGTATATATATATATATATATATATATATATATATATATATATATATATATATATATATAATTGCAATGTACATTGGACATCAATGATGCTGGAGGAAGGGGGAGAAAAAGAGTACTCAGTATGCATGAGCATCAAACCCCTGTGGGCACTGGGGTGGGAAATTCAGAACAGACAAAAGGGAGGACTTCTTTACACAGCACGGAGTTAAACTATGGAACTCACTACTATAAGATGTAGGACTGGCCACCAATTTGGACAGCTGTAAAATTTGGACAAATGCATGGCTGTTGGCCATGATGATAATAATAATAATAATAATAATAATAATAATAATAATAATAATAATAATTTATTATGTGTACCCCGCCCATTCGGCTGGGTTTCTCCAGTGGCTTCCAACAAAGATTAAAATACAATAAAATGTCACACATTAAAAACTTCCCTAAACAGGGCTGCCTTCAGATGTTTTCTAAATGTCAGGTAGTTGTTTATCTCTTTGACATCCGATGGGAGGGCATTACACAGGGTGGGCGCCACTACCGAGAAGGCCCTCTGCCTGGTTCCCTGTAGCTTTGCTTCTCGCAGTGAGGGAACCGCCAGAAGGCCCTTGGTGCTGGACCTCAGTGTCCGGGCAAAACGATGGGGGTGGAGACGCTCCTTCAGGTATACTATTGTGCTCGGAAATGCACTTAACTTCAATGGGTGGCAATCATCACTAGTTCCATCAAAGCAGAGGAACCACTGAAGTCAATTGATCTGGCTAAATTCAGTGGATCTACTGTGAGTAGGACTTAGCTGAATACCACCCAATGGGTCTACTTTGAGTAGGATTCATGTTATGTACCACTTTGCCTCTAAGACTTGTCAGATACATGCCCTTGGGAGGAACACTTGCAGGATCACAAATAGCCAGGGCCACAATGCAAGGCCAGGCTAGATACCAGGCTCCCTAATAGGCAGGAAGCTCAGAGTTTTGCCCCGGTGCTGGTATGGAGCCCACTGAGGATTTAGTCCTGTTGTTCAAGGTGTGGGTGTGTGAATCCTTGCCTATTTTGAAGGAGCTTGTTTGGGAATGAAGAGCCACATACTGTTATGCAGGACATGTGCTCCAGTGGACCTGAAAGGAAATCACAGTTCCTGGGCTCGCAAGGCTAGTGAAGGAGGGCTGCAAAGGGCTGAAAATGGGCTTGGGGAGGAGACACAAGTAGGGACCTTGCAGGGACCAGAGGTAGGAGAAATTCACTAAGTTCACATTTTAATACAGACCTACCATAGCTGTCAAGTTCTCCCTTTTTAAAAGGGAAATTCCCTTATGCTGAATAGGCTTCCTCGTGAGAAAAGGGAAAACTTGACAGCTATGGGACCTACCGAACATGCATTTCCCGACTGACAGACAGCCGTTCTCCTGAATTCGTACTTCTCTGAATTATGCAATGCAGTTCTCCAATCAAAGAGTATACACAAACATGTGCATATTCGTGAAAATGATATGCAAAGTTACATTGCCTTAAGGGATATAAGCATATATATTGGGAGAAATATAACCCCTCCAAAACATAATTTTAAAAAGAAAAGTTTGCAAAGTGAAATTGAAGAAATGACAAGCAGCACAGTATTTGAAATGGTTGCCTTCCTTACATTAAGGCAACTAAATCACTGCTCCTGGTATCTTAGACAGTCACCTACCAAAGTGATGAGGGCAGTCATTAAAGGACAGAATTTCAGAAACCCTGTCTCTGAGGACTTCGCCCTCAACACCTCTCGTTGTTTATGCTCTTTAGATATTTGTTCTAGCCCCATATCCCCACCTTCCACTATTACTTTTGAGTTCCACTTCTCAATTTGCAGCCAGGCTTTGAAATAAATGCAGCAGCATTTCAATCAGGGATGCTGTTTTTATAGCCCACTGACAAATCCCCAAGAGATTTCAAACTTCATTTTTGCAAAACTGGGGAATGCACAGAATTTAATCCATATCTGTACCATCTGTGGGGCATGATTTGTCTACAGACCTTTTGGATCAGGCCATGCAGGAGGAGAGCCCTCTGCCTTTGTGATCTAGCTTGCAAATTCTTTCCGGTGAATGTTTCCTAAATGACCAGTAATTACAGATGGGAGCTAATTAAAAATAATAATGGAAGGGGAGTGAAGAGTAGAGGAAATCGTGCTCTAGGGAGTCGGAAGTGTTCTCGGTTGCTCATTTGGCCAGATAATATTTACTGCAAAGGGGGACGGGGGCAAGCTGGAGTTGTGTGTAGGAGGAGATGGAGGGGGATGTTGGACTGTGTGTAAATCTTAAAGCATTGGATTAAAGGAATGATGAGTATAAGAAATGCAGGGTGACAGAAGTCAAGATGGAGATGGAGAGAACTGAAAATAATAATCAAAGAAAGGAACTGAGGGAATAAAAAAAAAGACATATTTTAGCAGCCTATTATTTCTTATACACAAACATAGATGCAATTCCATCTTTTGCTTTCACATCACAACATGGAAGAAGGCAGCATTCACAATCTGCTCATGCTCTGTGGCAGATCTGGGGAGCCTTCCTCAGCCTGAGGGCTGCATTCCTTTCTACATTCAGCCATGGGATGGCCAAGTCAGGACAATGCAGAGGGAGGATTGGCCAAGGACCTAGGGAGGGCTCAAGTAGGATGTGGGGTCCTCTGCCAGGAGTGGGGGAATCTGCTGGTGAGAATCCCAAGGGGGCTTCCCTCAACCTGCTCTCTTCTCCCCTCTGTCCCTATGATGGGAGCTGCAAGTTCGATCTCTCTCTCTGAGCTTGTCAGAGCTATTCTCTTACATGCCTACCCTAGAGGAGCTCCGAGAGGAGCTCTGTCTGTCCAGAAGGGGTAGTTTCACCAGACCCAGCCACCTCTCGGGAGACAGAGACACCTTCTCCATTGCCTGTTTCTAGGAGGAGTCAAAAGAGAAGGGAGCAGAGAGTCCCACCAACTAGGCATAGCAAGAGGTTGCAGAAACACTTTCAGCCTTAAGATGACCCCCCCCATTCCTATGTAAGAGAGCAGAGGGGTGTGACAGCATCAGATCAACAAAGCTTTGGCATTTACAGCACCTGCCTTTCTTGTAGCTGTATTTGACCATGTGTGCTGACTGAAGTGCCTTAACCTGTCAATTTCCCTATATATTGTAGTAATCTAAGCTAAGCATCAAAACCTTTAGAAAGAAACTCTTCCATCAAGTATTTGTTCCTGAGTAACTGGGAGATAGGGGTGGATGGGAGGAAAGACATCTCAGTGGTGGGTGGGGTCAGATACAAAAGTGCAAAAAGCAATAACAAATGTTAATTGCAATTTTACAAACTAAGGCCAGGTAGGGAGGCCTGGCGGATTGCATTTGGTGCCAGAGCCTGGGCTTCTCCATCCCTGCTCAGTGGGTCTCCAAACCCACTATAGGTAAAGGCAAAGGTACCCCTGACCATTAGGTCCAGTCGTGGATGACCCTGGGGTTGTGTGCTCATCTTGCTCTATAGGCTGAGGAAGGCGGTGTTTGTCCGCAGACAGCATCCGGGTCATGTGGCCAGCATGACTAAGCCACGTCTGGAGAACCAGAGCAGCGCACGGAAACACCGCTTACCTTCCCGCCGGAGCGGTACCTATTTATCTACTTGCACTTGACATGCTTTCGAACCGCTAGATTGGCAGGAGCTGGGACCGAGCAACGGGAGCTCACCCCATCATGGGGATTCGAACCACCGACCTTCTGATCGGCAAGCCCTAGGCTCTGTAGCACTACCCACATATATATCCTCTCTCTCTCTCTCTCTCTCTCTCTCTCTCTCTCTCTCTATATATATATATATATATACACATATCCACTATAGCTGGATATAAATGTTCATAAGGGCATTTTTGAAAAAAATGCAAAATGGAAATGTGGAGAACTGAAGTTAAAGACATTGTTTTGTTTATTATTAGATTACGTATTTTGATTTTATACTGTAAAATGATGTGCAATCCTCAGATGAGTAACACACACACACACACACACACACACACACACACACACACACACACATTTTATGCACACTTTACCCTACTATAAATGCATTTTTTGTATGCATTACTTGGCTGGAGAACTGAATTGCAAAATTCAGAGAATTGTGAATTTCAAAGAATGGCTGTGTTTCAGTTTCAGTTTCAAAAAGTGCAAATTAGGTATGTTCACCTTTAATGCAAACAGAACAACAGTTCAACCCCATCACTTTCTTCAATACAACATAACCATTTTTTCCCTGTAGCTCCCCACTTCCCCTTGCAATGGATGGCTTTGTCTCCATTGCATATAGCTTTGCAAAGTATGAATTAGGTGGGTTTGCCTTTATACGCAAACTGAAACAAATTTCTCCCCCATCCTTATCCTTGGGCTATGTTGCTCACATGTGTTTTAAAGGTACTGAAAATAAAACAAAAGCTGGCATCTGAACCAGAGAGCCACCTGGAACACATCCTCAAGCTGAGGAAGTCTTTAAGCTTTGCCTTCAGCCTCTCTCCCCCCATAGGTTTCCATGTTTGGAGCAGAGAGGTTGCAAAGGATCTGGCAGAGCTGAGCAACAGCACATAGAGTCTTCCCATTAGAAGGGGTTTAGGAGAAAGTAGGTTATGGCACAGCCAGTTTGATGAGCGTTCTGAAATCCCACTGCTTTGTGACTCCCAGGGGAAGGCAAGTCAGTTACGAAGTGCCTCACTCTCCTATAGGATGATCCTGTTGCAAGTGAAAAGGCACCATTATCCCAACTGGGTGCAGAGGGAGAGGAATAACCAGTTATTGCTGGAAAACAAGAAAATATTACATTTGTGGGTGGGCCAACTAACCTTTAGCAGCTCTGAACCATGAGGATGGATCAGAACATCATTGCCACAGTGCTCTGAGCTGCTGTAGGGCCTTTTACACTATCTGTAATATCTCTCCTCCTCCTTCATTTTGGACTGGAATTCTAGTGTGTGCAGTTCTTACTAAGGAGGTGCACAGCAGAGGCCAGCTGCCTGAGGAATGTCTCTCAATTGATCAAAACTCCCTTTTGCTTCCTTGAAAATCCCTCTGATGGTTTTTGTTCAAGCCAGAAAATGTTAAAAAACACTTTAGGCAAAGCAAGGGGGAATCTGCAGCAAAAAGTTGCAGTGTGAAGTGATGGTCTTCTGGATTTCAGCCATGCCCATCCCAACCTGCTTTTCCATTCCTCCACCCACACCTCCCCAGAAACTAGCATGCTCTGGCTCCAAGCTTGTTACTATCTTACTCTTCTGGTGCCATTTTGCTTACATATGCAATGTCATTCACACTCTGAACACTGGGAAGAGAGGGAATTGTTTTGGCAGTTAACATATGTACCATAGTCAGAATCAAAGCCCACTGAATTCAGTAGGACTTACTTCCAGATAAATATGTGTAGGAATGCAACAAGGCTTACTTCTGAGTAAACCTATATAAGATTGTACAGTTGTTTCTTGCTTCTGGTGTTTCTGTAGTTTAATAAAAACAGGTGCACAAGAGGAGGAAAGAGACAAAGATTAGGTGGGGGGAGGCTTGCTTTCAGTATAACAAACCATAGTTTATTGGACCAATATTATTATGTCTGAACAGGCCCATAGTGCAACACATTGAGAATCATCAGTGCTTCTATCACTTTCTCCATTCCCCAACAATTCCCTTTCCAGGTTGCAATCATAATGGCTTTAAGAATGGCCTGGAGAAGACCATAATCAGAGCATGATAAAAATAACAACTACCAGTACTAGAATGAAATAGCAATCTGGAAAAATAAAACATTGTTGTTGTTTTTCCTGCAACAGAAGTATAACCTCAGGGAAAGACATCTGGATCTCCTGCTACAACTAAGTAAACAAAATAAATAAAATAAAATATTGCACAAAGATTGGGTGAAACATCAGCTAGGAAGGCTTTGAGCTTTCTGCTGTGATTGTCTCTTTGTCTGCATACTAACCTTTCCAGCTACCTCCCTTCTCTGTTTTCTACAGTGGTGACAACACTGGCAAACAATGGAAGGTGGGGCCAACCTATGTTGACATGGCCTGCTGCACCTGCATATTCATCAATACTCCACATGACAGGGATGAAATGCTCCAGTCTAGCAGTGAGCAGCTTGCAAATGATCAAATTTTTCACTTAAGCTCTTTTCCTAAGGGTTTGCCAGTATCCCCCAGGTAGCAGTGGCTACAGCATCTTTTGTTCCTATTTAGTTAAGTTTCAGTATTGGCATTCTCTGTTTCAGGCTTATCAGGAAACGTTTCAGAAATGAATGCTCCTCTGCTTGGGGGCAGGGTGGAGAGAGAAAAAAGAGCGAGTTGTACAGTGGAACCTCGGTTTATGAACACCTCGGTTTATGAATTTTTGGTTTATGAACGCCGCGGACCCATCTGGAACGGATTAATTCATTTTCCATTACTTTCTATGGGAAAGTTTGCTTCAGTTTATGAACGCTTCAGTTTATGAACAGACTTCCGGAACCAATTACACCCATGCTTCAGTTTATGAACGCTTCAGTTTAAGTACTCCGCGGACCCGTCTGGAACGGATTAATCCACTTTCCATTACTTTCAATGGGAAAGTTTGCTTCAGTTTATGAACGCTTACTCCGCGGACCGTCTGGAACGGATTAATTCACTTTCCATTACTTTCAATGGGAAAGTTTGCTTCAGTTTATGAACGCTTCAGTTTATGAACAGACTTCCGGAACCAATTGTGTTCATAAACCGAGGTACCACTGTACTCAGCTAAGTCCAGCTTTGGTACAATTATGCTATTGACTTGGAGAAGGGGAAGATCAAGGTGCAAAGTTATTGAATTTGACAATTTGTTGTTGCTTCACTGCAATTGAATTTAAGGGTGGGTGGGTGGGTATGTACACATGTGCACGCATGCACACAAACACAAAAGACTAATTTGAAAATTTTGAAAATTTGAACATTTGCCCCTTCAACTTTTGTTCTAAATTAAAATTTTGACTTCCTGAAACCAAAACGTGTTATGTGAACTGAGGCATGGTGCTGGAAGAAATAAGCATATTTCAAATTAAGAACTAATCTACTTAGCTAGAGCTGTAGCTCCTGCTTAAAGCTCAGCCTGAGGCAGATGGCTGCCTAAGCAAGATCTAAGTTTTTTTATGGAGTTCCCATTCTGTGCCCTACAGGGAGTTGCCCAGGACGCTGCTGAGTCCTGAAACCCTTATCTCATCCTGGATCTTGCGTGCTTCACCCCACTTTGCTTTGTTTGCCCAGCACAATTACCCTTCATCAGAAATCCCAATATGGCTGAGGCTGTCGAAAAAGAACACTACCAGTTCTTTTTAACTTGGGATGCCAAGCATTGAACCCAAGGACTTTCTGCATACAAAATGTATACTCTACCATTGAGTTCACCTGAGTAAGTTCTGCTGTGTCATAGAATTGTAGAGTTTGAAAAGACCCCAAGAGTAACATAGTCCAACCACCTATCCATTGGAGCTTAATCCTTAGTAAGTGTGACTAGGATTTTACCCTAATCAAATGTGACTAATGGATCTGACACTGAGAGCCACAGCTCTTGCATGGTTATCTAGCTATGGAAAGTCCATGGCAGATTCCAGAATGTTGTGGTGCCCAGTGTCACATATTACAGTCACAACCATTGAGGATGAGCCATAGCTCAGTGGTAGAGCATCTGCCTTTCAAGCAGAAGATCCCAGGTTCAATCCCCAGCATCCCCAGGTAGGGCTGGGAGAGACCCCTGCCTGATATCCTGGGAAGCTGCTTCCAGTCAGTGTAGACCAGGGGTGTCAAACTCAAATTCATCGGGGGCCGCATCAGCAGTTTGGTCACCCTCAAAGGGCCGGTTGTGTCTGTAGGACTATGTGTCCACTCTTTATTATCATACATTCCCACCCCCACGCGGATCACATTCCTGCGTCGTGGCGCGTGTGTGGGAGGGGATGTAAACGAGGGAAATTTGAACAAAAGGTGGGGATCGACGGCTTCCGGGGGGGGGGGCTCAACTAAACCTTCGGCAGGAAGGAGAAAGCCACTGCTGGGATTAAAAACCTGCAGATGGAAAGAGGGCTTCCCTCTCCCGCCCTGCGCACACCCAAACCCTGCTAGGCAGGATGCCACACGCTGCAACCCACCCCATGTTTTGGAGAGGGGCAGGAACATGCGGTGCAGCGCCAACTCCCTGCTTTGCTTTTGCATCCTCCTTCCTCAGCGCCAGAGTCCCTTCCCCTCGCGCTGAGGGAGGGCAGCGGATTTCCCGAGGAGGAAGGCGGCGGCAGCCCCAGCGGACGTGCATCTTCGCCTCAGAGCTGCTCTTCCCCCCACCGGGACTGCAGGCAGAGGAGGCTTGAAAACCTCCCCCCCCCAAAAAAAAATTCCCCTCCCACCTACTCAAACCGCGAGGCGACTCCATCTGGAGCCCTACATCACGAGGGGCTGAGAGGAGGCGGTGGCAGAGCGGGAAGAGCAGGAACCCGTGCCGTCGCTGCCGCCTCCCTCCTGGCCGCCCCCCGGGGAGCAGCTCCGCCGGAACTGAGAAGCCAAAGGGCGGCTCGGGGGTGGGGGGCAGAGCAAAAGCCAGGCACCCTCCCGAGTGTCTATGAGGAGAAAACGGGGGAAGAGGGAAGAGAAACCCGGCTCCATCAAGAGAGCGGCTGTTGCGCTTCACCTACTTCCCCCTCAGGCTCACTCCGCGTCCCTTTCGCCCGCTCGCTCGCCCACCTCCCGGATGCAGCCGAGGAGAGGAAGGGAAGCGGCGGGCGGCGGCTCCCCAGTGCCGCCTCACTCGCTCTTGGAGACAACAGCAAAGCCCGCCAAAAAAAAAATCCAGCGCTGCTCCGTCCCGGCACCAACTTTGCCGGTGGCGCCTGTAGGGCTTTCCTACCTCCTCGGTGGGCTTCCTCCTCCTCCTCCTGCATCTCACTTCCCCATCTGGCCGCTGTGCCACCGCCTCCCTCAGCCTCATTCGAAATTGAAATTCCCTGGCCAAGGCCGTCAGCGTGGCTCCAGCGCCCCGGCCTCCGCCTGCAGCCCCGCCCCTGGTTTTGACCCTCGGCCAATCGCAGGCTCCAGAACTACTGTCAGCGGCTAATGGCGGCGGCTACGCGGGCCACATGACGAGGTCTGGCGGGCCGGATTAGGCCCCCGGACCTTGTGTTTGACACCCATGGTGTAGACAATACTGAGCTATACTGGACCAATGGTCTGACTCATTATAAACCAGCTGGAGGAAATCATTCCACAAGGGCATTTCCTAGTCATAATGCAAACTCTTGATGTCAGACGATGCATCTGCCAAACATAAACACACATTTCTTTTGCAACTTTTAAAACTGTTTCCTGAACAGGTGCTTAAGGACATAAGTGAAGGAAAATAACAGTGAAAAGCTTCCTATTTTGCCCAAGGAAAACCTCAACCCCCCCACCTCTTCTATATTCCAGATGCAATGGAGGGTTGCATCCCATCAATTATTTAAGGACAGAAAGGATGAGTAAATAGAATTTCCCATCCTTGATTAGACCTCAGGTGGACTTGTATGCCACCCTCTGGCAGCTAAACCAAGAGGCAAGAACTTTGCAAGAGAGAGAAGCAAAGAAAACAGTCAACATTTTACGTGCTAGCTAATTGCACAATGGCATACAACAGCAGAGAACTCCTTTCTAGCCCCTGCAGGCAACTAGCTCATGTCCTCCAGCACTAGAATGGAAATGCGTTATTATGTGCTCAAATCAGTTAACATACACGTTTCATTCTGTTTTAAAACCTGGCATTGCCTTGGGGGAGAATGGACCCTTCAGCCTGTCATGGATTGGATGTCAGGTTGAATGTAAGTTTTTGCAACCGCCAGCATAAAGGCGAAAGGAGCTTCCAAATAGAAGAGATTCAGGTGCATGAACTGATTTGGGGCTTGCCAGAATGTGGAGAGTAAATTTAGCTGTTCTACTTCCATCCCTTTTTGCCAGGATGGGTCTTGGGTGGCCTTAGCTTAGAGCAGGGATGGGAAGGCTGCAGTCCCCATCAGCCAATCATCAGCCAACCCCATCAGCACAGCCAATGGTCAGGGTGATAGCAGTTAGAGTCCACCAATACCTAGAGGGCTGCACATTCACCATTCCTGACCCAGAAGAGCAAGTTTTCCATCTTAAGATGGAGAAGGTAGAAGCAGAAGGCTGTTTTCTATCGATCAGCCATTGACAAAAGACCAGGCTCCCAGTATTTACATCTGGACAATTTTAGAGGCCTCATGCTCCCTGCAAATCACAAAGACTGGTGTTGTACACGTGTACATACACCCTTGAGAGAATTTTCCACAAGGTGTAGCTCAGTGGCAGAGCATCTGCTTTGCATGCCGAAGGTCCCAAGTTCAATCCCCAACATCTCTGGCCAGGCTGAGATAGACCCCTGCCTAAAACCCTGGAGAACAACTTCCAGCTAGATGGACCCAAACTGTGCCTCAGTTTTAAGGCAGCTTCTATGTTCTCTCTATAGCTGAAGAAAGCCCTGAATGATTTTAGTGAGGAGACTTTGACTGGGAGCCCTCTCCCCCCTCACCTGGCATCAATTTCTAGAATTTTTTTTAAAAAAGAGAAATTTAAAAATGTCTCCCCCGGAGAGCTGCTGATAGTTCCTGGCTATGTTGGGCTTCTGGTCTGGCTGAGTGGAATAGGGCAGCTTTCTGTCTACCCAGCCTGAATTCATTCCCCAGTTTGCTATCTCTGAAGAGCAGGGAAAAGCTGGTTCACACAGTGTTCTCCCCAGAACACTTTGAGGGGTTTGTGAGAGACACAAGCAAATGCTTTCACAGAGTCTGCAGCTATTCACTACTCGGTAAACATGTCACAAAACATGTCAGGTTGGAGAGCTCCATTATTCCTTTTACAGGCTCGCTCCATCTCCTCACACGCTGTTTTATTAAAGTCACCATTTGTCATGTTAAGCAGTTTTTTGGCAACAAAGAGAAAACCATTGAGAAATATGACTTTCCAAAATGGAGACATTTGCCTTTGTCGTGCCTGTCTCTGCCTGCATGCACATGGACTCATACGCACGCACGTGCACACACATACACACTTAAAAAATAATCATCTCTCCCACATTTAAAATTAGTTCTGTTGCAAGGCTGGGCACAGACACAGCTTGTACAAAAGCATGGAAAAACCTGCCACTCAGCTACGGAATGAGAGCCCACCACATTCATTTTTTAGCACAGGTCCTTAAATTATTCTCTGCGTTTTTATCCAAGAGACAGCTTCAACTGAGAATCCAAATGCACAAATATTAGGGGTTTTGAGCTGCACAAGTTGCTGATTACTCAGAGCTTCTGTTCACCTATTGCTATCATTTGGTGGTGGTGGTGTGGAACCCACTATGCCCCAATATTTCTCAAGGAGCTGGAGCAAAAATGGCAAAATCAGTTGAATGCTTACAAGTAGGGATAAAACATAGTGAGCTGCATAATGTCATGTCAGACCATTGGTCCATCTAACTCAGCATTGCCCACCAAAAATGGGGAACCCATGACCCGCCATCAGCTCTAAGCAGCATGGCTAAGAGTCATGGAGTTGTATTGAATGCTGCTCACCCACGGAAACGAATAGGGATGGCCAACTTATGTCCATCAATTTCAATTGGTTACTCTGAGTATAAGTCAGTTGGATACAACCCATGGTCCTGGAAGATGGGGACTACAGTCCAACAACATCTGGAGCCTACAGGTTATCTATTCCCAGGTTGCCATTGGCTCACCAGGTTTTCAGGATTCTTCTCAGCCTTATGCAGAGATGCGGGGGATCAAACATGGGAGTTGTTGCATGCAATGCATGTGTTCCACCACAGAACTATAGGCTTTTTCTGTGGGGGCAAGGTCAACATAGCCAGCTGAAACATCACAGGCAGACATTTCATCCCACCCACCCACCCACCCATTCAAACAAACAAACACATGTTCCCTGGAAGCTAATTTCACAGTTTCAGACGTGAATTTATCAGATACATGCCAACAGTCTTGTGCATTGCACAAGACTGAGGAAAATATGGGATGGAGACACAGCAACAGTCATGCACTCTCTGTAGCATTTAATTTGGCTTTAAATCAAGTAGGGAAAAATCCTTAGATTGGGGAAAATGTCATGCATCCCCACTTGAGGTTTTCTTCCATTTACAGCTGTGCAGTAACAATGTTCACATGTGGCACATTGAAGAGTTAATGACATTCTTAATGCCACTTGTGGGGGAAAGTCCTGAGAGACTTGGAGAGCCCTTGATTGATTGATTTATTATGGTTCTTGACCAGCACACATAAATATGCAATACATAAAACAATAAAGGAAAAACAGAAATAATCTAAAAATAGGCAATAAATATAGGTTTTAACAACTGTTTAAAAGAAAACTGATTAAAAGGAGTGTTACTACTTAGGGAGGTAGACTACAGCAATTAATAACACTGGGTCCTCTTTAGCTAGTCCTGAAGATGTTCTGAAGATATTTGGACACTGCTAGTTAGATTAGACCGAATTTTTATGACTCTAGCACAGAATTTGGCTACCTTCGCTGACGCATTAGAGTTAGCGTTGGAAAGAAGCCACTCTATATAGAAATTATCCGAGCGTTGGAGAGCCCTTGATTATTCATATGAGTACAAAAAACATGGATTTGGGGGTTAGAAAATTTGAGGTTTTATTACATAAACTCAAGAAACGCTGAACTGAACATAATTGTAAAGTGTTAAGACAACCAAGAAATAAACTCAGAATAAGCCTTCTTGTCCCCTGCAGGCATTCACTTTATGGCCTAGAGCATTGGTTATTTTGAGTACTTGACTCATGTTAACATGCATATATCTTTCTCTTCTTCAATCCTAGAGTCACTTATAGGAGGAACAGGACCACAAACATATGTGTGAACAGAAGACCTTGAGATTTGCTAGCATGTACTCTCAGGGCAGGCTATCATTTCTTTATAAAGCCACAGAGTTGTTTTATTAATATTAATAAACCTGAAGCAGGCACTAATTTCCTCCGTCATTTGACTAATTAGTTATATTGAATTGCAAGGATCATCTGCATGAATAATGACTCCCAGTCTCCTCGCTTCACTGTTGGGGCTCTTGCTCTGGGGAAAAAAGTTGAGGAAGAATTGGAAAACTTACATGCCTCCCCCCACCTTGCTCCTGTAATAGCATAAGATTACTGAGGTCAGATGGGAGGAGTAGAGGCCAAGGCCACAGCTCAGCGCTAGAACACATACTTTGCTTCCACAAGGTTCCAGGTTCAATCCTCCAAATAAGATTGGAAGGGTCCTCTCTGAAGCTCTAGAATGTAGCTGCCACTCACTGTCAATCCTACAGAGCCAGATGGATCCATGGATCCACAGTATATTAAGGCAGAGTTGTTCCAGTTTACTGTTTTTGTTGTTGGACTAAAGCTCCCATCATCTTCATTGCCCATGTTGCCTGGGGATGCTGGGAGTTGTGATCCAACAATGTCTGGAAGGTGCCACAATGCCTATATATACTGTATCTTCTCCACTCCACTCACAACCTTTCTTTAACTTCCAAATTTTCTTTATTACAAGTAGGAGTCTTGTTCCCATTGTTCCAAGCCCACTGCTACCATACATTTATCATCAGCAGGAAATGCACTTTGTGACCTCCTGAGTTGCGCTGAAGGAACTGTCATTATGTTATGAGCTTTAGAGAATTCTTTTTTAAAAAAAAAAGCCTTGTGAATACAGCACAATGGATAGGTGTACTCACCACAATGAGAAAGTCCCAACCCCTCTACACTGTAGCTAGACTGCCTGAGCAAGGCCTCTCCATGGCCTTCTGAGTCCATTGGTTAAATCCAGCCCAGCATGCAGGCTCTAGGATAGAGATGAAAGGCTTTGGAGGTAATTGCTGTGCCCCTTGTCACTTGTAAAAGTGTCATAAGAATGTAAAAGACTTCTAACAAGTCTGGGAGCTAATCCACCCCCCACCCCCCCGGTAGAGGCAGCATTGCAAAGAGGGAACCTGACTTATAAGAAGAAACTGTCAAAACCTAGAGAAAAAAGGGTTATGTGGAAAAGCACGGTCCCAGAGCCAGAGGGCGGAGAAAAGGACAACTCTCTATTCGGCATTGTTCAGATCCCACCTACCATCTTGTTTTTAAGAAGAATATTGACAATCTGGAAGGTGTGCAGAGGAGGGTGACCAAGATGATCCTAGGGGTTTTGGAAACCAAGCCTGATGATGAATGGTTGAAGGAGCTGGGACATTTAGCCTGGAGAAAAGGAACTGAGGGGTGAAATGATAGCCATCTTCAAACATCTGAAGGGCTGTCATATGGAAGGTGCAGCAAGCTTTTTTCTCCTGCTCCAGGGGGGGGGGGCAGTTCATTTAAATGACAAGAAATGAGATTCCAACTAAACACTGTGAAAAACTCTCCTTCACTGCAAATTCTTAAACAGAGGTTGGATGGCCATCTGCCAGGGATTCTTTAGCTGTGATTCCTGCATTAGAGAAAGTTGGACTACATGACCCTTGGGTGTACCTTTTAACTCTACCATTTTATGATTCTGAAGGAAGAGGAAAGATAAGGAAGAGGGGTTGTTTCAGGGACTGATCAAAGAAACAAAGAGGAGTCCATTGAAAAGGGTGGTTATGTTTAATTCAGAAGAGGCTAGTGTCCATTTGGCCTGACAGGGTAGAAGGTGGTTTCCCCAACAGTAGGTGCAGCCAGAGCCAGTGCCAAAGATAGGCAGAGAACCAACTAATTTCAATTTTGGCCCCATCCTCCTGGTGACTTCTACAGGATCAAAGCTGAGATGTGTAGGAGGAAGAAGCTGGCAGCTGCTGTCACCCCATAGCTGGTTGTTAGTAAGAAGACAGGTAGGTGGGGGGCTGGCTGAGGGCAAGCTGGAGTCAGTGTAGCAGTGCCCAATTTGCCCCAATGAACCAGCCTTCACTGGGCTGAAGTGCTTAGAAAAGGGAATTTGGTCAGATGCATTGCTTATTTATCACAAAACTTTAATGGCTATAGACAAAAATTTCAGTGGCTTGAAGAGGAGGAGGAGGAGTTTGGATTTGATATCCTGCTTTATCACTATCCGAAGGAGTCTCAAAGCTGCTAACAATCTCATTTCCCTTCCTTCCCCACAACAAACACTCTGTGAGGTGAGTGGGGCTGAGAGACTTCAAAGAAGTGTGACTAGCCCAAGGTCACCCAGCAGCTGCATGTGGAGGAGCAGAGACGCGAACCGGGTTGCCTAGATTATGAGTCTAGCGCTCTTAACCACTATACCACGCTGGCTCTCATGAACAATACTATATTCTTCATCAGATGTAAAAGTGTTGTGGAAAGGAACTGAAAGGGATTAGTCCCCCCCTCTCTCTTTCTCTCTGTCTGAAGTTCATATTTGTATTCATTTTCCTGATCTCAATGTAGAAGTCACTAATAGAACACAATCTTCTAATTAAATTCTGCTCAATAAGGCATTTTTCACCTTAGATTAGCCGCATGTCCTTGCACATTTCTGGCAGTAAAGTGCTAATAACATCTTATTTATCTTATAAAATGAAACTCTGTTAAGGCTTATCATTAAATTCAAGATATTAACAAGCAGAAATGAGTAGAGAAGCGGCAAGGGGAGGGCACACAATTCCAAGGGGATGCAACCGGAGATCCATTTCCTTTCCTTTGTAGTGCTGTGCTGAGAGGCTTTGGATTGATGGCTCAAGGGACAGAAATCCTCCAAGCATTCACAGAAAGAGACGGAACGAGGGCAGCTTGTTTCCCTATGCATCAGTCATCATTTGGAGGGAACAACCTACAAGGTACAAGTTCAGCCAGTTTCATCTGCTTGTCCTTGATCTACATCTACCCAAGGAGCAGGAAGAAGGAGACTGTGGAGGTGAATCCAAATGCCCTTCTCTTCCAGATGAAATGGGCATGACAGCTATGGATGGTGGTGCAAGTGGGGGTTGTTCCGAATTGTAGAACCAAGCCTCCTGTATGTAGCATCATCCCTGACAGTGATAGAAGTGCTCCCTTCTCTCCCCTCAGTTACAAACCTCAGAATAAATACATCTTGGCTGTGGTCTAAAACCCTCCCCAAAAGACTTTCAAATAGCTATTTAAGCAAGAACACAAGCAAGAGAAGATCAGCCTGCTCATTTCTACCCATTAAAGTCCAGTCTACCCTGTTTCTCCTAGGGGATGTGGCTAAGTCCATCCTGTTCCATTTCCAGGTGGGCTTCGATTGTTTATTTCCCCCCTCCATCTCCAATTTGCCCTAGGAGTGATGGTACATCATCACATCTCATTGGTCCTGGAGGGACTTGCTCTGTATTCATAGAAATGTGTGAGTGCAAGAAACCCTACACACTGACTGCTCTGGCTGTGAGTGACTGGAAACACTCTTTTTGAAGTTGTGATGGATAAATGAATTTGTGTTGGGGTGGTGGTGGAATCAGAGCACAACCTTTGGACCATCTTTTAATGGAATCCAAATAGACAGTGGATTCAGAAGTGGAACAGTGATCCAAATCATGAACTGCCTAGATTGGATCAGGTGAATCCACTTTGGAATCCTAGTAGGTTGTAGATTTCTCCTCCACCCCTACTTATAGCTCATAATTTCATTATAGCCCCAAAGACCTCATCCCCCACATCTACCCTTTTCCTCCTTTTCCTTGAATGCCTTTACAGGACTGAAGACAGTTCTCTCTCTCTCTCTCTCTCTCTCTCTCTCTCTCTCTCTCTCTCTCTCTCTCTCTCACACACACACACACACACACACACAGAGAGAGAGAGAGAGAGAGAGAGAGAGAGAGAGAGAGAGAGAGAGATGTTGAACAACTATGGTAAACAAATAGCCCAGTCTCACTTCCTCAGTTGAGGGAGTTGAATCAGTCTTGACTTCCTTGTGGGTTAACAATGACAAAAATTGATTCACATGCACTCAGGCAGCAGTTTCTTACTCAGTCTCACATACACAGTGCAAGGAGTTCTTGAGTTGCCATCCAAACGTTGCCTGAAATAAAATCTGAAATGGGTTTGGAGTCGTCTCCCAAGGTGAAGCATCTCAGGAGTTTTGAGAGAAGCTAAAAGAGTTTTGATGAGACTGGCAAGATTTCTCGAGGGGGGCCCATCATATCCAGTAGGTCAATGTGACACCAAAAGAGAAGAAATTGAAGTGAATTCAGAGGTTCCTTCTCAGGCAAAATAATTAGAGCCATTTCTGAGGGAAAGTGAAAGGTCTGCAAAAATTGTCAAGGGGTTTCCACATGTCCTTAGGAATTACTCAGATGGTGGGACATGGCAACCATTATTATTAGGCCAAACCATGGCTGTGTGTTGTGAAGTTACAGGACTATGTGTGGGAAGGGAGGCAGGTGAAAAAGTGAAGCTTCGCAAATTTCTGTCCTCTCATTTTCTCATTTTCCCAGTCTTAAATGCACTTCTCCACATTTATGCAGTAATTTTCAGTGTTGTGGGTTGTTGTGTTTTTTAAAAAAGACTCATAAAAATTCTGTGGCATTTTACTGTGAATATTTCCTAACAAACACATTTTTGCATGCAGTTTTGATGAATGTACCCATTTTTGCAAGCGCTCTCTCTTTAATATGCATTTGTGTAAGTTATTTTCATAAATATATCCATTTCTATGCACACTTTTATCTAATATATGTATTTTTGTTTTAAAAAGGTTTGCTTGGAGAAATGCATTGCAAAAGTAAATCCGAGTTGCGGAAGAGGACTGTGTTTTGGTTCCCAGGTTGTTTGGGAACGTGCAAATTGTGAGATCGCCTTGGCTCAGAGGTAAAGCATCTGCTTTGCATGCAGAACGCCTAAGCTTCAATCCCCAGCAACATTAGGTAGGGGTTAAGAATGTCCCTTGCCTGAAGCACATGGTGAGCTCCTGCAGACAACACTGGGCTAAATGGGCCAATGATCTGTTTCGGTATGAGGCAGTTTCATAAGTTCCTGATCTGACTAAGAGATGCCTCTTCAGGGAACTGGTGCTCAAAGACTATATTTCCACATTTCCTCCTTGCCCCTAAGCCACTAACCCTTTGATCGCCTTGCTACCATAAATGTATCTCCTTACTGCCTGCCATCCTCACTACCTTTTCTTCTCAATAAATTGAAAATATTGAACTTTTTTACATCTGAAATTTTGCAGCTCAAGTAAATGTGGAGAATGCTATTTTTCTGCAAAAGGCAGTTAGATGTATGCATATCCCATTAGGATGATTTCTGCTGGGTATTATGGGTTGTATGTTTCTGGCCTTGGTATGGATTTCAGGGACTCTTCAGACATCACAATGGGATGATTTGGGGATGGGCAATAATTCAGTCTCTGGTATCACAAGGTGGGTCTTAGAAAGCCATCTATCTGGGACCCTGTAGATTTACTGTCAATTGGTGTGAAAAAAATACTGAGCTAGATGGGCCAATGATGAGTGAGGCAGCTTCCGAGGTTCCGGTTTCCGCCGGCAGGAATGGCGGACCTGTTTTCCATCTCTCTGACCTTCGTAAGGAATTTGGCGGTTGCTAGGGGAGTAAATGGCAACCCCCTACCCTCTCCGGGGGTTACGGAGAGGGGCCGCTGGCCCGCGATGCCCCCAGACCCACTCCGACTGTTTTTGGAGTGGGGGGAGCTTGGGCTGAGCACTTACGAGGGCCAGGACTCCCGGACGCTAATCTGCATGGCGGGGATTTCCATGGTTAAAGAAGATAATTAGGCTTAAATCTATGGACATACTTCAGAAGGAGGGGAAGAAGCGCTGTTTACTGCTGAGAAATTTATGCTGCTGAGGGAGAGGAGTCAAAGGCTGTATTACATCTGAAAGAAGGATTGATGGGGACGGAGCGATAAGGGAAGTGAGTCCTTTTTTATTTTTCTTCATATGAGTTACTCTGTACCTTCCCAGACGCGATGTCCTGGTTTGTTTGGAGTGAAAGAGAAGCAAAAGACTGTGTGAGTTGAACTTTATAAACTGTTGTTACTGAGCATATTTTTTAAAGATGTGGAGTTGCCGACGAGAAAAGCCCCCCTCTAGTTGGATGGAAGGAGTCCTGGACGCGTTCGGAGGATTTATGAGCTGTGACGCACTTTGAATTGGAGCAGCGACCTGAAGCTAAGTTCAGCTATAGGGCAAGGAGATCCATTAATTTACCAAGAGTCTATGGTTTGATGTTTGGGTCTTCTGCCTGGAAAAGCTGTAAATTTTATGGAGTTTTTTTAAGATGGCGCTGCTTCGTGTTGACGCAACAGGGAGCTCCAGACCAAGAAGATTTATGGGGAGGCTGGACTGATTAACCCACACAGGAGAAAGAACATTTGTGAAACCTTGTTTGATATTTATCTCAGCAGCTGGGAAACAATTGGTTGAAAGTGGAAAACATCTATGTGACTATAAGGGAAAGATTCGGATTATTATGAACTTGGAGAGACAATTTGAACTGTAGAAAAAAGACGGCAGTGGACGGTTGCGAGGAATCCCCAATTTCTTGAAGCATGGGAACCCAAAAAAAAATTTTAGATGATTTGGCATAATATTCGGTTTGATTGATATATATGTGTATAATTTGAAATAATGAATGTGATATAATTGGTTTTAATTGGAAATTAATAAAAATATATTTTAAAAAAAAAAGATGAGTGAGGCAGCTTCCTATGTCCCTATGGACATGCATGGAGGAGGGAGTCAAAATGTTTACTACCTTTTCAATAGGCCATTTGGTCTCAGGTGCCAGTTCTCTGCCTTGATCTCATACCCCCCAACATATTCACTCCTGCCTCCTACATGCATTCAGCGTAATTTCCAAAAGACCCTACACACGTACAAGCTGCAAAGACCCTACACACGTACACACGTGCACTCTGCTGCAGTTGATTGAGAAGACTGAAAAGGGCATAAGAACATATAAAGGGCCCTGCTGGATCAGATCCAAGTTTAATTTATTCTAGAAAACCAGTTCTGAGACTGCCCCCTGTGGCACATGAAGGGGTATGGAGGAACAGTGGTGCTGTCCCAGTGGCAGTGCTGCAGTCATTGGAGCATGAGAGGTGGGAGTGTGCTGAATTTTGGCATTGCACAGGGTACCCTTGAAATTTGAGACCCCAAGTTCTGCCACTGTGGGGAGGGATCATCTTGAAGGATTGATGGCTGGGATCAAAATTTGGTTTTGGAGATGTATGGTTTTTGCTGCTGGCTGGATTGTATTCTTGTATTTTTGTTGTTTGGGGATCTACCATGAATCTTCAGTGGGTTGATTGATTTTATTGTAATGCACTATATATTGTTTATATGCTTATTTAAAATCTGATATGCCTTGTAAATCAAAGTGAATTGCAATACCCAAAACATTTTGATGTTGTGAGCTACTCTGAGCATGGTTCACCATGGGAAAATGGCATACAAATACACAATGATGATGATGATTCTGTATACCACAGCTCAGATCCATGACATTAAGAAGAGGAGGAAGAGGAAGGAGAAGACACTATACTGGTTACAATGTGCTATTAACACAGAGAGAAGTTACAATCCTAACTATTAGTTGGCAACACAATTGTGTTGGGGTGTTTCCTCATCCACAAATGCTGTTTTCCAGTCTTTGAAAACCTAGGTGCAGCCTGTACTGTGTCAAATCACATTGCACTGAACTCAACAGATTTAAGATCTGCCTCTCCTCTTCCTGCAAAAGATAGAGCAGCTGCCATCTGGAAGCCTCTTTCCTCTTGTATCTTCCCCACATAACGGAGCCCAAACTAAGCTTCTGGATCACACAGGCTCTGCACCGGGCATGGCACTTCTTTCCACAGCTCATGGTATCTTAGTAACAAACTGTATGGATTTCTTTCTTTCTTTTTCCTCCCACCCATAGGCTACATGCACTTTTTAAAAACAAATACATTTGGCTGAAGCAACATTGACATCCAGTGGCCGACTAGATTAATCACAGGTGTTCACATACGGTAAATTTCCATCTCTCCCTCTGGGGGTTACAGCAGAATATGTATGCTGTCCTCCCCCTTTTAGAGCAGGGAACCACACCAAAGCAGTACTCTGAATCAGAAGCATGGTTATGTAGGAATGCCTTCTTCTGGTATGGCAAGATTCACCTCCCTGGTGTTATGCATGCAATCTTTCAATGCAATACCAGGTTGTTTTGCAAAAGACGGACAAGAGAGGGAGAGGGAGGAAATACAGGGTAACTACCTGTTTTGTTATGTCAAGTATATTAGCTGCAGAAATGTTATTCACTAGCTTTCTAGTAATAAGACCAGGCCTGGTTCTCTCATCTCAGGGGACATACGGCCATAAGATCCCAACCAGATTGGGCCAGAAGCCCAGCTAGTTCAGCATTCTGTTGGCCAACCGGATGCCACTGGGAAGCCCCCAAGCAGGACCTGAGCACAACAGCAGCTCTCCCCACCTGTGATCCCAAGCAACAGATATTCAGAGACATACTGCCTCTGACACTGAAGGGAGAATATAGTCACCATGGCTAGTAACCATTGGTTATTATGAGGCCTGGACTGAGACAGTGCTATTTCTTATCCTTTCAGAAAGGCTTCTTAGGTTTCCTGATCCCCATGAGGAAGCACTGAAAACAGTGGCTTCTCCCACCTTCTGCTGAAGGTAGTACATTCTGGGAAAAGCTTGATTTGACTAGCCTTGACATTCCAAATGTCGACTTTATTCTCCCATCATAGAAGTGAGTCCCATGTTAGACCTCTTGCTCATTATATACTATTGTCATGGAGAATGCAGCATTTCCCCATCCTTTATCACACTTTCATCAATTATATAGAAAAAAAAGGAAAAGACTGCTCACCCATTTTAGCCTCCAAGCCACATTCACTGATCATGTGAGATCCAAACAGCTCATGTTCACCCCTCAACCTCCATATGGTCAGCAGTGGGCATAATATGAATGTTGACTCTTCCGCATAATCGGTTTCCCTTCACAATTAAGGTTCCTACTTGCACAAACAGTTCTAGGCATGTAGAGCCAAATTTGCACATCCTGTGGCACACATGGAGATTTTGCAGTGGGGTCATTGGCTATGATCCTGTGCTCCTCTCCACATGTTCAATGGTGAGAGCTTTGGTGCAGACAGGATAAGTGCACAGCAGCAGATTTGCACCCCCTGGCCTCTTCCTCGCCCCTTATTCGCATTCAGTGTAAATCAGGAAATATACTATGTGGATACAAGCCACATGCACAGCAACTCTCTTTGCATGATTCATACATTTGTGGTGATGTTCCCAGCTCAAAAATTCAGGTGAATGCTCAGTCGGAAGGTTAACTGCATTGCAATCCACGTATTAATCTGGGAAGCATGGATGAGGGTGGTGCACTTAAAATGCAGCCCAGACTAAATTCTATGGCATCACTCATCATAACTTTGTCACTGGGCTAATTAGACTGGGAAGTAGATAAGTTAAGATCCCTGAATAGCACAGTCCCATCAGTGACTTAGGACACCTTCACACCGGGGTGATTTCTTTGATTGCAGTCATTTTTGTGCAGGAAGGTGGTGCAGACCTCACAAAATCTACATCCAGTGCTATTTTTCTATACAGGCTCATCTTAGCCATAGAGGCTAGTGGTGCAGGGAACCATGGTGCTGGGCCCTGGAGGGCGCTGGATGGCGCCAGGGAAGAGGTCCGGGGGACACGGCTTGGTAGGGGATGTGCGGAAGCGCTGGGGTGCCGGGCGCGGCCAGCGAATCTCCCACCGAGGCCTCTCGGGCGCCCCATCGCACTTGTCTCCTTCGCCGGCTGCTCGCCTGTAGAGCTGTATCAACTGCCGGCCAAAGGTCCTGCGCAGGAACCGCAGCATGATGCGCCTTTGCTCTGGGGGAGGCGAGCGGGACTCTAGCTCCTACCGGCCCTGCAACAATGCAACTGCACGGACAGAGCTCCCCCAGCCGCGCCACCAGCCGACGCCCACCTGGGGAGCCTGGCAGGCAAGCAGGCAGGCAGCAGTGGGCTCGCCACCTCTGGGCGGGGTCTCAGTCAGCCGCTGCGCCGCACCACCTCCCTTCCTGCCATAGGTGGCGGCAGCTGCAGAAAGGTAGCGGGCAGCGGCGACTTGTCGCAGTGGGCGCCATCACTCTGCTCAGCCGGGGCCAAAGGGGGCCGCACTCGCCCCACGGAGCTGCTTCCCTCGCCCAGCGTCGCGTGCCTCTCCTAAGCGACTTGCTGTGTTCCAGATGAAAAAAAAGGCCCTGTCTACACCATTGGCCCATATGCTACCAGATTCAGGTTCAAGGTTCTTGTGTTGATATAGAAAGCCCTGAACAACTTGGATCCAAGATACCATAATGATTTTCTGAGTCCTCCTATCCCCAGCCCAATCACTGAGACAATCTAGAGGAGAGCTGCTAGTTGTCCCACATATTACAGAAGCCCAATAGGACGCGAATGGAAATCAGGCATTCAGTGTCACTGGTCCCATGCCGTGAAACACTTTCCCAGCAGAGGTTTGGCAGAGGCATCTTCACTTCTGACTTTTAGGCTTATTTTGAAGACTTTTTTATTATGACAGTTGTTTGAAGCTTTTTTGGACTGGCCATTTTAAGGATTGACTTGTATTTTTTATATTTATATTTTATTGCTGCCAACATTGCAGCATATACATGTCAGTACAGTGTATAAATACTTTGTATGTTTTTAAAGCATGGTTCTCATTGCACGTACAGAGCTCACATGCCTACAAGGTTGTATCTCTGAGCTGAGGTTGTGCCAAGCACACATAGGTAGGAAGCAAGATCAATGCCAGTTCAATCCAACACATCCCTATGCGCATTTGGGCCTACCCACATGTGTGCAGTCATAGCATCTGCTCAGCCAACTTCTGTGGCTACTTATATCTCAATACTTCCCAGGGCCACCTAAATCCAGCACTCATCCAACCTCCGCTTCCCTCCCCACATCAAAGATTCTAATTTCTGGATGTTAAAGGGACACTAATGACTTTAATGTGCTGCACAATTAAATATTGATTGGAAATGCTCCCCAAGTAGATCCCCCCCTCCATATCTCTGCCTCTAAGGGGAAACTTCAAGTCCCGTTTCCTAAGCTGTCCCCATCCAGTGATTACCTTCATTAGGGCACCAGCCTTGCTTAAACAACTTTCCTTGCTGCTACATGTTTAATTAGACAACTCTTCCTGAGAAATTATTTATAGTTGAGCTTAGGAGCTATTGTTAGCTGAAATGTAAATAAGATTCAGGGGAGGAATTCCCAGGATGCCCCTGTGGCTTGTGAGCTACTGCTTAGATTTTATTAACATTCATCCTAAATACCTACCTTGTGTACGCATGTGCTATGGCAAGAAGAACGGCCGGGGGAGGAAGGATAATGTGGGGATTTTCTAAGCACATTTAAATGTAAGACCAACTGAAATAAATGGAAACTCTAGAAAAGTAGCTGCAATTGTAGATCTCCACGGCTTAGCCCTCTTCTTAAAAGGCATAAGTTTTTATCTTTGACACAACCACTGGGAGAAATATTTTCCTATGGCTCCTTCCAAGACTAAAGAAGAGAGAAGTAAAATAAAAAAATTCCTTCAGTAGCACCTTAAAGACCAACTAAATTTTTATTTTGGTATGAGCTTTCGTGTGCATGCACACTTCTTCAGATACCTTTTATTTTGGTATGAGCACACGAAAGCTCATACCAAAATAAAAATTTAGTTGGTCTTTAAGGTGCTACTGAAGGAATTTTTTTATTTTACTTCGATCCAGACCAACACGGCTACCTACCTGTAAAGAAGAGAGAGTTTTAATGGCAGGCTGATGGGTGATTGGTAACGGGGATTAATGGCCGGCTAGTATTGCATATCTGGATTAGAAGAAAGCTGTTATTCACTTTTCATTTAAAGATTGTAAGGCACACTACAGTGATTTCCGCAACCTGAAAGGATCAGTGTCCAGTTATCGGGCTGACAAGGTTGAGCCCTGCAAAGCTGGATGATGGAAATTCACAAGGAATAGACTCTGATCCCAGAATTCACAAAGATCAAGGGCAGAGAGGGACATAAATGGAATAGGCAGTGGCTGATCATTCCTTCCTTTGTGCAGACCACAAACCTGCCTGGAACACACACACACACACACACACACACACAAAACACAAGCTCTGAACCCCAGGTTTGTGTGTGGTGTGGTATGCTTGATGGCAATATTCAGAGATACTCTTTATGGATTGCTACAGGGTGAGCAAAACTTAGTAGCAACCCATAAAGACTTCTCAAATGTTTTCAAATGGCAGCCTATCAAATTCCCCATGCATTCTTTGTATATGGCACTGTAGCCTTTTATTGCATCGTGGACAGTAGCAGAGGATGTGGGCGGTGCTTACCTGACCTCCTACCAGTGGAGTTACTGCTGTTTACCAGTTCAGAAGGTGGAAGAGACAAAGTTGTAGGGAGGTCAGTGCTGTAGAAATACACCAGCAGAAGTGGCAGAACACAGCAGCAACCTCCTGCTGCTTCACCCCTTCCACTTCCACCTCAATAACTAGCAGTGACCGCACTGCTGGGAAGTGAAGTTAAGAGCCACTACTCCACTCCACAGTTTGATCATGGGGTCATTTCATTGTGATGGTGGGCATGTGGGGGGAAGATACACTGTCCCATCTTTTTTGGGAGTCAACCCTACTGAAGTGCCAGTGACACCTGCCCCAGTTTCCCTGTCCATACTCTGGTTTCTCTTCAGATGGTATAAATCTTAAGCTTCCCAGTCCAAGCTTCTGTTCCTTGCCCTGCCAAGTCATCCACCAATGAGCTAACCTCTGCAAGCAGATCATTGTTGGCCAGAATTTTACACAGAAGTAATCATCACCTCTACATACAGCATTTTAAAGAAAATAGTGAGGCCTCAGACCACCTCTTAAGCCAAGCATAGGCAAACTCGGCCCTCTAGATGTTTTGGGACTACAACTCCCATCATCCCTTAGCTAACAGGACCAGTGGTCAGGGATGATGGGAGTTGTAGTCCCAAAACATCTGGAGGGCTGAGTTTGCCCATGCCTGTCTTAAGCAGTTATTAAAAAATTCCATGTGGGTTATAACATAATTTTTCCACATTTTCTCCCAAAAAAGAAAAGAAAAGAAAACCTGCATGGAAATGTGATGGAATTGACCAATCTGGAAGCTGAGCAGAATGGGGTTTGACTTATGTGTATGTCCCTAGAGTATAATGCATGCACCTACATGGAGAGGCCATCTGTTGTAATTGCAAATACTGGTGCCTTCCCTTTCTGTTGCTCTGGATTCCTCTGCTCCCCAAAGCCCATGGAGATGGTTGTTTCAGTTGAGAAGGGTTCATTCAATGAGACTGCATGAGTATGTGCAAGCAGGGCTGCGCTGCCCAAGACATTTTGGCACCTAAGTTGACCATAAAATGACATCTCCTGCCCTCCACCAGGAAAGAAGAGGTGAGTGAAGATGCACACTAGGAACAAGACAGGTATAAAAATCTACACTGGAATCTGCTGTCCCTGTGGATCCTGCCACCAGAGGCATTCACCACATCTTGCCTCATGGGTGTAGGGGATGAATGGATCAGCTGATTTCTAGCCTGCCTCCATTTCTCATGTGTTAATTCATAAATTGAGTCCATTCCATTCCATTTACGTATTAACCACAACAAGCACATGCACAGTCATTTAAGTAAAATACTTTTTTGGGGGGACATGGGTGGTGCTGTGGGTTAAACCACAGAGCCTAGGGCTTGCCGATCAGAAGGTCGGCGGTTCGAATCCCCGCGACAGGGTGAGCTTCTATTGCTTGGTCCCAGCTCCTGCCAACCTGGCAGTTTGAAAGCACATTAAAGTGGAAGTAGATAAATAGGTACCGCTACAGCGGGAAGGTAAACCACGTTTCTGTGTGCTGCTCTGGTTCGCCAGAAGCAGCTTACTGGTAGTTATGCTGGCCACGTGACCTGGAAGCTGTACGCCGGCTCCCTCGGCCAATAACGCGAGATGAGCACCGCAACCCCAGAGTCAGACACGGCTGGACCTAATGACCAGGGGTCCCTTTTCCTTTACATGTTTTCCTGGAATGAACAAAGACATAGGATTCTTATCTCATTATACATGATCAAGCTTTCCTTAGCACCTCAGCCCTTGCTTTCCCCCCACAAGACCAATTGCAGTCATTAACAGTCGTTAACAGTCATCAACAGGTTTACTACTCCTATCAGCCCATCACCCATTCCCATCACCCCACCCTCTGAATAAGGGTCTGGTGGATTCTGTTTCAGTGTATCTGACGAAGTGTGCATGCACACGAAAGCTCATACCAAATTTATTTTATTATGTTTTATCACAGTGTATAGATTCCTAAACATATGGGGTGGTAGCCAGCTAACGCTTCCCACCAGCACAAGGATTTCTCTTTGTGCATCAGAATTTCCCCCTCTCCTCCACCCTGCCCCATGTGCCCTGGATCCTCTGAAAATCTGCTCCAGAAGTTTAGGAGAACCCCTACAGCAGATGGGTGGGGGACCATGGGGAAATAAAGGCAGAAGTAGCATTGTGCAAGCATAAATTATTCTGCTCACAGGACACATTAGCTCTACTTTGGATATGATTCATTTTATTCCAAAATCCACATTTTGGCCTGCTTCTGAGCTGAGAAGTGTTATCACACAATTCAGAAAATTGCAAAATCCAATGGCAATTATGGTCTAATCCATTTATTTGTCTGCAGGAGTGAATTAGGTTGGTCCACTCTACATTGAAAAAAATTCTGCTCCATCCCTGATGAGTTTTTTTAAATAATAATTTTTATTCAATTTTTCCAAATTAACAAATAAAACAAACAAAACAACCTTTTTGATACAATTAATCATAAATTCACCCATCTCAATTTGCTCTGCCGAGCTTTGACTTCCCTCCCTCCCTTCCCGCGGTTTTCTTGTTTGCTCCTGTCTCACAGCTTATTATTGTCCTCACTTTAGTCAATTTGTAGGATTTATTTCAGTCCTGCGAGTGATTTTAAACTTCTACAGTTCTTCTCCATATAATCCACAAATTTACTCCAGTCTTTTCGGAACTTTGTCTCTCCCTGGTTTCGGATCCTGCATGTCAGTTTTGCTGATTCAGCATAGTCTATCAGTTTCATCTGCCATCCCCGATGAGTTCAGGTAAGCCATCTGGCCCAAGTGTAGTTCAAACTTCCTAATCTGTCACTCCACCCTGAGCTACTTCTTAGACTGCGCCACAACCTAACGGGCCACTGTTGCTCTAGGCTGTTAGGGCAGTTTATTCAGAAGCCGCAGGCAGCAAAAGCACCAAGAAAGCTACAAAGTATTGTGGTGGTGGTGCTGCTGAGAGTGTGCTCCTTCCCCATGCACATCTGTTTCTCACACATTACCCTAATAGACCTAAGAGCTAGTGTGGTATAGTGGTTAAGAGCGGTAGACTCGTAATCTGGTGAACCGGGTTCGCTTCCCCACTCCTCCACATGCAGCTGTTGGGTGACCTTGGGCTAGTCACACTTCTTTGAAGTCTCTCAGCCCCACTCACCTCACAGAGTGTTTGTTGTGGGGGAGGAAGGGAAAGGAGAATGTAAGCGGCTTTGAGACTCCTTAGGGTAGTGATAAAGTGGGATATCAAATCCAAACTCCTCCTCTTCTTCTTAATGGTATTTTGTACTAGGATGCCCTCTTCAGAGGAGATCTATTATATTCTGCTAGAAACGTCTGCAATCCTTCCATCTATTCATTTACTTGGCTCTTTTCCCATAGAATCTAAGCATTTACAGGAAGAAGAAGAAGAAGAAGAAGAAGAAGAAGAAGAAGAAGAAGAAGAAGAAGAAGAAGAAGAAGAAGAAGAAGAAGAAGAAGAAGAAGAAGAAGGCCCAGGAAGTTGGAGGGAGGACTATTTTTAGTCTCCATTTCCAACCAGGAGGTGATGTGAAGAGCGACTAATGGCTGGACTTCAGATTTAGAAAGTGCTCAGCTCCCCACTGGTTTTATTATCAGCAATTGGCATGTGCTGCCTACTTGGAGGGCCCCAATGCAGAGCCAGAGGTGGTCATTTCTTTCTAAAGTGACTCAATAATCTAAATCCAATTTTCCAAAGTAATGCAGTCACTTGGGAACTTGATTTTTCAAGGGCTTTTGTTGTGTACTCTTCAGATGCAATCCGCATTTGCCCCCCCCCACACACACTTTGTTCAGTCAATTTAAGTTGGACTTTTTAAGGGTTGGAGTTATGTGGTAGATGGGGGATAGGCAAATATGTCAATTTCAATTTTTCCCAGTTTCTAATTCTTGCCATCTTAAGTTCAGTTTGCCAGCATTTCTCCATCAGTGTGTGTGTGTGTGTGTGTGTGTGTGTGTGTGTTTATATCTTCATGAAAAGTCATCAGCATTCCAGTGTGAATAGGCACATTTCTGTATGCAATTCTTCCTAAACTACACATTTTTGCAGCATCTCCCTTCTGACGTGATGCATTTTTTTTCATGCTGTTTTCACTAACAAATGCATTTTTATACACACCATTTCCTAATAAACAAATTTGGCATACATACTTTTTTAAAATAATAATACTAATTCAGCATTAGATCTCAAAATTCAGAAAAGTGTGAATTTCAAAGGAAAGGTTTGTTTGCACCTCATGGGGTTCTCTGTCATTTCCCTCCTCCTCTCCTTCCTTATAAGCAATACTGACCCACTTGCCAGGAACCTAGTGCAGCAGCTCAGCTCCACCCAACAAACCACTTCCAACTCTATCCCTATAATGAACTGACCCTCCTCTGGGTTTCAAGTGGGCTTCCTCCTCTTCACAGAGCAGTCCAGCTCCTTTCACTTGTAAACCTGATGGTCACACTCAGGGCTCTAAGCCCCATTTTGATGCAAGCGAGTTATTTTTTCTTCAAAGCAGCCAGTACTGATCGGAAGCCACCATGCTTCCGGATGGGTCCTGCCAGGGGAATGTCTATTATTTTAAAGGCATAATTGATTCTAATTCATCACTTATCACACTGTGACAGATTTTTATATAGTTTATTATCTCCACAGCAGCACCAGGACCCGCTGAGGTTAGCTCCTATTGTTCAGCATTTCCTGCTACTGCCTCAGCTATAGTATTTCCTGTTATCTCTTTGATTAAGTTGGGGATTCTGGTACCGCCAGGTCCCCAGGTAACTGCCAGAATTCATAGCCTCCCCCTGCAAGATGGAAGCAGCCTTTCTACACCTCCCCTCTTTGACCTACCTGTCACACATAGTCTCCTTGCTTAGCTGATTAATTGGAGACTTTAGACTCCCCGGGGTTCTGTTGAGATAGTTATCAGGCACAAAGAAGACAAATTCCTACACCAGGAAAAGGGGTTGCAGTGGTCAGCAAGGTTCACAAGCAGTACAGCCCTAAGTCAGAAACTGCACGGCCAGGAGAACAGAATTAAGAGTGAGATGCCTTCTCCCTTTGCTGCGGCAAGACTGGCTGACCTGCTAGCCCCAAAGAAAGGGCATCTCTGGCCTGCCTAACTTGCAAACCATCGATTCTACATTGCAAGGGGTTGGCCTATATGACCCTTTGGATCCCTTCCAACTCTACAATTCTATGATTCCAACACTAACCAAAGTCGTCAGCTGAATCTGGTTGGACTTCTCGGCTCTGCTGCCTGCTGGGGATGTCTTCTTCTTTGGCAATCACTCTTAGCTGAGTAAGATTGTCTTCCATAAATACGGTTTTAACAATGAGTCCATAAGTGACTGTGGAGGCCAATTCTGGATCCACACATCCTTCCATAGTGGGGACATTGGTTTCCGGGCAGGAGTTGATCATGGTGTGGATTTGCCAAGCGTGCCTTCCTTTTAGCACATTTCTCCCTTGCATCCTGAGTTTGAGTGCCTTCAAAGCCCATGACACCTTTGGTAAAGGCTGTTCTCCAATTGGAGCATTCACAGGAAAGTGTTTCCCAATTGTTGGTGTTTATACTACTTTTTTTTTTTAAGATTTGCCTTGAGACAGTCTTTAAACCTCTTTTGTATGACCACCAGCATTACACTTTCCATTTTTAAGTTCGGAATAGAGTAGTTGCTTTGGAAGATGATAATCAGGCATCAGCACAACATGACCAGTCCAATGAAGTTGATGTTGAAGAATCATTGCTTCAACACTGGTGATCTTTGCTTCTTCCAGTACACTGGTATTACTTTGCTTGTCTTCCCAAGTGATGTACAATTTTTCGGAGACACCATTGATGGAATCTTTCGAGGAATTGGAGATGGAGTTTATAAGTGGTCCATGTTTCAAAAGCATACAGTAAGGTTGGTAGTTCAGCTGGGGATGTAATACCAAATGGTCTGGTATAGAATAATAATGTGTGTAGAAAAAAAAACAGGAAAACCTGGTTATCTGGGAGGGATGGGTGAATTTGTCAATTTCTGGCTTCTCTCAGTTTCTCAATTTCCCAGTCTTTCTCCACATTTCTACCTGAGTTGGTGGGTTTTTTGTTTTTTTTTTAGGTCTTCAGCACAATTCATCAACATTTAAGTATGAATTACTTCTGATATACACATTATCTATACAGTACATGTTGCAGGTGCCATGTGATACATGCCCACCTTTGTAAGAAATCATATTTTTTTAATGTGTCAGCACCTATAATTTGGAACTCCCTGCCTCCTGATACCAGGCAATTTAAATCTGTTATTTGTTATGGTCCATTTCAATTTTTAAAATGTATTCATTCCTCTTCAGTTCCTGGGAGACCAGGGGGGAGGAAAGCTGGTCGCAGCAGGAGGGGAAGACTCCCTGGACTCTCCAGCAGCCTGCTTCATCTGTCTCTCCTGGTCTGCCTCCTCTCCTGATTCTGAGTCTGGACTGCTCTCTGCCACAGCCTCGTCCTGCTCACTAAACCCTGTTATCTCTTCAGCTTCCAGCACTTCCTCTTCCCAGTCTGCTCCCTCTTCTCCCTCTGACTGCTCAGCATCGTCCCACCACCAATCCCCTGGTTCTGAGCCTTCTTCCTCTGGGGGTTCCACAGCTAGTTCCTACCACCCCTCCCAGTCCATGACACCATATCCTTCTTAATGGGAGATGCTAGAGATTGAATCTGGGACCTTCTGTATGCTGGATCACTGAACAGTAGCACTCCATACTGCAACAGTTTGTGGCAGGCAATGCTCATGTACAAACTAATCCCTCTCATATAAGTGGGTGCAATGTGTGTCTTATGTGGATTCAGATTATAACAGACTGAGACAAAATAGATTAGATTAGACTAGAAAACACACTTTAGGTAAGATAAAGTGCTATCCAATTAATCAGAGAAGAAAGGTATAATACCTTGCAGACCCCCTTGGGGCTCTAGCATATTTAGCTTGGAGAGTGCTCTTTGGGGGGGGGGGGACAGAGAGAAGCAGTGATTTGATTCCAGAGTGCTGCACACAAACACATGCTGAAAATGTAGTTGTCTGTGGGAGCAAATGCACACCACTAACAACTTAATAACTCCCCTTTTATTCCACAACCACACTGAATGATTGGATGGGGTCATATCAAAGGAAACATAACTTGCTATTTTCCCATAAGCTTTGGAGATTCATATCTGATAAAATATAAAGGATTCTACTATGCCAGGAGGGGGAAACTAGAGAGTTGTTGTTGTTGTTCTGGGGCAGGCAAGAGGGGAAGGGGAAGCAGAATTCTAGTCATAAACCAGAACATAACTTTGTTGCTCAACTGCCCAGGCCAGGTTCAATGTTATTGTATCAGTTTACCAGGCCCTTAACAATTTGGGTCCAGAGGTACCACAAGGTCTGCCTAATCCTTTATATTCCTGCCAAAGCACTGAGGTCTTGGGAGGAGTCACTGTTGGTGGTTCCTTGTGGCTTGGATCCACCAAGAAATGTGTGTTTAATATTGTGGGCCCAAGTTTTTGGAATCCCCTTCCAGTTGAGGACAGACATGCCCCCTGTCCTATTAAACTTCCAGCAGTGACTGAAGACCTTTTTATATGAGAAGGCATTTTAACTGAAGTGTGGTTGTAACCCCCCCCCACACACACACACATTGTATCCCTGTAAACAGCTTAAAGACAAGAGAGTATGCAATTTATGTTCCTCACTTTCTTGGGTAGCCAAAGTGAAAGATGGTGTGTGTGTGTGTGCGTGTGTGCGTGTGTGTGTGTGAAATATCTAACAGGTCACTCACTACATGTGACCCGTAGGTTCTATTTGGCTTAGAGAATCCACAAAATGCTTAGGCCCAGTCTAGAGCCTTCCATAGACCACATATTTACTTTTTACAGCGGCATCTGTGCCAAAAATCAACAGGTGATAATAGGAAAAATCAGAGGAGCACCCTCAGGTTATGAAAGCACATGGGAAGGTATTGCATTGCCAGTTCTGTCCCCCATGTCAATGCACCCATCAACCTCCCCCACCTCTGCCACCCATGCATTTGGCAAATGGAAAAAGGGACCCTTTGTTCATACAATCATTTGCAAGTATGAAATGGGGAATGGAAGGAGGAGAAATTTGGTTCAGTTTACATTTTAATGTAAACCCATCCAATGCACCTTCCCTGAAACAATACACAAACTGAAGAACAACTATCCTTAGAAATTTGCACTGCTCTGAATTTTACAATGCAAATTTCCAGCTAACAAATTAGTACAAAAACATATACCGGTATATTCATGGAAAAAATACCATACAGTAATGTATATCATTGGAGGCATAGTTTGCAAAAGGAAATAAAGTGAATGTGGGGCAAAAATGTATCCAAAAATGTGCATAGTATGAGAAATGTGTACTTAAATGATGGTGTGTTTGTTTGTGTGTGTGTGTGTGTGTGTGTGTGTGTGTGTGTGTGTTAGAATCCCAAACTGATGGGGAAATGTGGTGAGTTTAACTTAAGAGTGGAAAAATGAGAAGCAGAGAAAAACCAAAATAGGAAGATTTGTCATTGCCTACTCCTGAATGGCTCAGAATCTGATCTCAGATAGAGAATCTCTATCCTCATACAGCATAGTGTATAAACTAATTAACTATATGAAAGCAATTTTTTCATTTGTTGCTTTGCCCACTTTTGCATGTGGACCTACCCACCACTGGCATGTGCCCCCCCCAAAAAAAAAACTGGCCAGAGATCATGGGGCCCTCAGCCAGAAAAAAAAGTTACCCACAGAAGGGTCACAGCTCAGTGGTAGTGCAGCTGTGCAAAGGTCCCAGGTTTAATCCCTGCCATCTCCAGGTAGGGCTGGCAATGTCCCCTGCCTGAAACCCTGGCTAGCCGCTGCCAGTCAGTGCAGAGAATACTGAACTAGGTAGATCAATGGCACAAGGCAGCTTCCTATGTCACCTTGATAATATGCAAAGGCAGACCTTTAAAATTTGCAGGGGATCTTGATTTTGGTTCCCTTCCACCCCAACCAATAATCTCCTTGGTACATGCCACCCGATAAGGCTATTGACAGCTACTGTCGATGATGGCTATGCTCTGCCTCCAGAGTCAAGAGGCAGTAATGCTTCTGAATACCATTTGCTAGAAACTATAGAAGGAGAGAGCGCTCTTGTGCTCTGGGCCTGTTTGTGGGTTTCCCCAATTGGGCGTCTGGTTGGCCACTGTGAGAAGAGGGTTCTGGGCAACACGGTCCCTTGGCCTGATCCAAACTTATGTGCTTGTGTTCTCATCTAAAACAGTTCCCCTTCAACAGACATGGAGGCCTCAAACTCCGGAAAACAAGCTAGTCTTTAACCTTGGGGGAAAGACCTTCTTCAGTTTTGGCCTGCCTCCATGTTATTTCACAAAAGGAGGGTGGAGGGGGAAGGGAGGAATGAAGGAAGGGAGGAACGAGCAAGCCTGGGATTTAGCTGTGAATTGTTAAGGAGGCTGAGGAGCATCAAATTGCCCACCAGCGATTGCCTTTTGCGCCTGACATTTCACTCAGTGCGCCTTGTCGCTCAACTTCCGCTGCCTCCCCTCCCATCTCCCCAAGGAATGACTCCGCTGCTATCTCTGCTGCATCTAAAGCACACACCGACTCAGTTTAGGGACAGTTAATTTCCAGTTCTTTCCAGATGGGTTGGAATAATATCCCCAGGTGGTAAATACATTATTAAGAAGGCAGTTTGGTGTGAAATTGGCTATTAAAATATAGATAAAGTTTAATATATTGAGCTCCTTGTCAGAAAAATCACTTTAGAGGGAGCTTATTATTTGTTTGATATTAAAGGAGTCACAGCTCGGCTCCAAGTGACAAATGGGGAGGAGGAGGGAAACGAGAAGGAATGCCACTGGTAATGAACAAAAGCTTTTTAACATTTAAATTTCGGCTGCTGTGTGATACCCCTCACTGATCTGAGCGGCTCCACACAATGCATCCCTCCACAGCTTCTAGGATAGGGGGGGAAATTATCCTGTTGATGCTGAGGTTGGCTGTCAAGCAAATCCTCCACCCAAAACCTGGAGACTTACAGTGAAAATGAGTCTGGCCTTTAAAACTCGCCTGCACTGTGGGAAGTGTCTTTCTCCACGTCTCAGAGGAAGCTTATGGGATCTATATTGTAATGTTCAAAAGCAGCAATAGGGAACTGCCAGGCTGCAGGCATAATTAATGTCCCACCCAGGTTTTCAGATCTGAACTGGGAGGCTGTTTTGGCCAAACCACATCTACCCACCTTACACCTGAAATCACAGAGGATAACACTGGTGCAGCTGTGTCAAAAGGGGTGCTGGATGCGGGTGGCAGTGGTCAGGTGATGGGTGACAGCAGCAAAGCTCTGGCCTTACACAGAGGCACGTGCAGGCATTCCCATCAGGTGATTGACAGGTGCACAACCCAACCCATCTGTCAAACTTGTATTGCCAGGATAGAGGATACGAGGATCCAGCCTGATGGCTGACCTGATTCCCCACCTCTGGTTAAATGGATTTTCTGATGGTGAAGCCCTGACTGCGATGGCTTGGCTGAGATGTCACAGAGAAGCCATGCAAAAATATGACCTCTAATTCCTATTGACAGAAAGGACGTGACCATAAGGGTACCTAAGGAGCAGAAAACTCAGCTGTTAGAGCAGGCATCCCCAAACTCTGGCCCTCCAGATGTTTTGGCCTACAACTCGCATGATTCCTAGCTAACAGGACCAGTGGTCAGGGATTTGTAGTCCAAAACAACTGGAGGGCCGAAGTTTGGGGATGCCTGTGGTAGAGCATGAGACTCTTAATCTCAGGGTCATAGGTTTGAGTCCCACAGCGGGCAAAAGATTCCTGCATTTCAGGATTTGGACTAAATTGCCCTCATGGTCCCTTCCAATTCTACGATTCTATGATTCTATGACCTGTGGTCCCCAAAGTTTTTGGATGACAATTCCCATCATCCCAAACCTTTGGCCATTCTGGCATGAATCAAGAGACCACAGAATCCTCATCCTTGCTGCATATATACGGCATGGTTTGGCTAGATGGACCAGCAGTCTGACTCAATGTAAGACCATTTCCTATGCTCCTATTTTCCACCTTGTTATTGTTGTTTAGTCGTTTAGTCGTGTCCGACTCTTCATGACCCCATGTACCGGGGCACGCCAGGCACTCCTGTCTTCCACTGCCTCCCACAGTTTGGTCAGACTCATGTTGGTAGCTTCGAGAACACTGTCCAACCATCTCGTCCTCTGTCGTCCCCTTCTCCTTCAATCTTTCCCAACATCAGGGTCTTTTCCAGGGACTCTTCTCTTCTCATGAGGTAGCCAAAGTATTAGAGCCTCAGCTTCAGGATCTGTCCTTCCAGTGAGCACTCGGGGCTGATTTCCTTAAGAATTGATAGGTTTGGTATTCTTGCAGTCCATATTTTCCACCTACTTGGCCCTAAATAACGGAAGGAAAACCTGCACAAAATAAGCATCCAGTCTGTTTCCAAAGAGCTTTGGAAACCTCTCTGGGAAAATCCTTGAAGACCTTTAGTGAACAAATAATAAAATATGTGGGGAGGGTGGGGAGAAAGAGAGGATAATCTCAAACTATATTGGATGACAAATCCATCTTTTTTTTCTTCTTTTTTTTGCATCTGAACAATATCCAGTGTGTACTAACAACTAATGATGGAAACCAGAATAACAGAGTACTCAAAGAGTTCATAGTACTGCACATCCATACAGCACACTCTTAAGTATCATTGGAACTGTCTTGCCAGATAGGTCAGTTTATTGTCTTCATAACAGGGCTAGAGATTAAAATATTTGGCCTGCCAAAGCAACTTTCCAGGCAATGCGGTCAAGGTAAGATTTGAACTGTTGGCTTTCTGGCTCACAGTTTCACATTCTTAGGCATTTCACTACAGCCTGATGTGAAAAACAGCACTTCTTACCCTGGGGCACTGGAAGAAATGAACAGGTGGTTCCGACCATGTTCCCATTGCATCTTGTCAAATAAGAAAATAAATTCCATCTCTTCCTGCGGCTCAGCAGAGGTCTTTATTTAGGTCTCATATTACTAAGACTTCATTAGTTTTACAAAATATACTACAGCACATTTACTAGCAGGCTATGAAGTGTCATAAATAATTAAAACTAAATTATACTTGTCAGGGAAATGAACGAAGTGCATTTTTTTCTTCAATACATTATCCTTGCTTTTGGGGGGGTTTCTTTATTTTCTTTGATCATTGCAAAGTCACAAAACGCTTCCCTCTCTCCCCCCCCCCACTTCCCCTGCAATATAACACTTTCAGGTTGTTTTAGATTAACTGAATAGACCCTTGGGACCCATTTCCATCTCTCATGCGCTGATAGAAGTCAGGAGTACAGTCTATGCGTAAGTGGTATGAAGTCAACAATGGAAGCCAAATGCACAGTGATTTGCTCAAAATAAGAGAGGCACACATTATATTTTCCACCTGGCGGCTATATATTGCCATAATGCTGGTGCTAACGGAGTGCAAAGTGGCCTAATAAACATTAATCAATTAAACCGGGGTGGGGGGGTGGGGGAGTAATCACCCCAAGAGGCTCTCATAGAAAACTACTCTTTATTACTCTTCATCATAGGTAGGCAACATGATGCCTACCACTCCACTGGCAATTTTACTGTACAGTTTTCATTGAAAACTAAAGATTCATCTCTTTACCTTTACTGCCTGAAATGTGTGTTTCAGGACCCACACTATTCCTGAAACTGTAATTTGGTTTTTAACTGTTTGTATTAGGGACGCGGGTGGCGCTGTGGGTTAAACAACAGAGCCTAGGGTCGGCGGTTCTAATCCCCGTGATGGGGTGAGCTCCCGTTGCTCGGTCCCTGCTCCTGCCAACCTAGCAGTTCGAAAGCACGCCAGTGCATGTAGATAAATAGGTACCGCGACAGCAGGAAGGTAAACGGCGTTTCCGTGTGCTGCTCTGGTTCGCCAGAAGCGGCTTAATCATGCTGGCCACATGACCTGGAAGCTGTATGCCGGCTCCTTCGGCCAATAACGCAAGATGAGCGCTGCAACCCCAGAGTCGGTCTCAACTGGACCCAATGGTCAGGGGCCCCTTTAACTTTACTTCTGAATTTTAAAGAGTTGTAACCCACCCTGGGACCTACTGATGAACAGCAGGTAATAACAGCAATGGCAGCATACAATATATTCCTGCACACTTCTGAAATCCGCTTACACAACTTCATGATCTAAACACACACACACACACACACACACACACACACACACACACACACACAGACACCAATCTCTCCTAGGATGCAAATGTCTTTTTTCCCCTCCTCATTTTCTTTCAGAACTGAAGGGAGCCAGAATATATAATCTCCTTTAATCTCCCAGTTCTATCTAATGCTTATGATGTTTTATTAATAGTCCTGTTCTCTTTTCAAGTTGGTCCCTGTCCTGCCTGTTACTTGGGATTGACAGCGTGGCAGCAGGGAAGGAATTGGGAAAGTGAAATGAAGAGGTTATTAACAGGTGGGCCAGAAAAAGTGATAATGGAGAGCTGAATAGAGCTGCCACACTATGCTTCCAACCCTGCTGCTGACCTTGGGCAAACATTCAAGGACAGGATATCTATGATGGCTTCCAGATTGGAAGTCTTTGTTCTTTTCCCCAAGAGTCAGGTGTGTTGATTCATTGCACCTGCCACCTGCAAGTCACATGGGTTCTATGCTGATCATGGCTGGCCCAAGTGGAGTCCAGGAAGATCAGCACCATTCAGAATAGCAGCTGGGGCACAAAGCCTCATGCTAATTAGCTAGTATTCCTTCCTGCAGTCAGCTGCAAGCTGGATACATGGAAAAGAGAAGCAGAGTGGAATGAAGCATGTTGTATTTGCCAACTGGGGTCCAGAGGTCCTGTGTGTGGGCATCTGATTCCCCAAATAAGTTGACTGTGGGTTATGTATCTGCAAATTACATCTGCTTCTTTCTAAATCATCCCTAGTTCCAAACTCCCCTAGTACCATTTGGATAGGACTAGCACCCTCTGGTGGCAATGCTCTCAAGGAAACTTCTTGGCTGTTGTTTGGCTGCAGTGTTGCCACCCTTATAGTATTCTTAAATCCAATCTTTCTGGAAGCAGCTTATTTGACTGTAGCCATTGCGATTTGGTCATATGACAATTAAGATTGTCCCAGGAGGAGAAGGTCAAGTTGAGAGGATGCAGGGGATGGAGCCACTATACTGTAGTTGTCAAGAGAAGCCTCCAAGTGACTGTATCAGGTATTGGTTCCAACAGCTGCCACAGCCACATGCACAGAGCATCCTCCCAACACTCTCCCGACACCACTTTGGCTGCTCTCCTTGTTGCTCATTTGCTCTCCCTTTAGTGGTACCTTCTTAGAACAGCTGGCTGTAACTTCCTCTACTTCTCCAAATCCACACAAAAAACCCACATATTCACAGAGAGGGGATGAGCAGGTGAACAGACTGGTGGTGCTGAAAGAGGACTGGGCTGGGGTATGGGCAGGTGTTTGAGCTGTGAGCTGCTACAGTCACTCTAAGACTTCACATCATATGGAGCCAATGGTTATACAGCTATCCAACCACCAGTGTCTTCCTGAGCGCTCATGACAGCCTCAAGGAAGCTAACACCAAGAAAAAAGGGGAAAATTGCAAGCTGAGAAGTGGGCTCAAGGTTGCTGGTTCTCCATCTAAAGAGAATCTGGAGAGCTCAAATTGAACCCAATGGCAGGCTTCCCTTGAACATCTCATTACTTTCACACACAAGTTGAAAAGCCTGTTGACAGTATTGTTCCTTTAACAAAGCAAGTGTTGTATCAATTAAACAAGGAAGTGGGGGTAACTACACATAACCCTTTCCTGTGCCAATTCTTGTTGCTGTTTCCTAGCTCCCCAACCCTGAAGTGATATAATGTAGGAAAAATAGCTTTCTGGCCTAGTCAATGCCTGCGGGGTAGGAGTGTGGCACACTTCAGAATTCCAGAGAACTCTTCGTGATACAGAATGGAAAGGTAGCATCTGATTCTCACGTAAGGAGGAAGCAAAGCTGCCTGAGAACACAGATACTTTAATAACTTATCCTGTTCAATTTTTTGAGTGCATTTGAATCACTGCATTGTTTGCCACTGCTAAACCATCTGGATCAAGCTGGAATGCGCAAGGAGGGTTGTCACCTTCCAACTAGGGATGTTTGTCTGCATTTTGATGCAGGCCAAACCAATTCGCACTCCCCATTCCACTGCATGGAATATGATACAACCATCAGTCAGATATCACACATCTACAAATTTTGTGAAGTGGCTATCAGCTTGAAATCAAACAACAGGGCATTAAAATATGTATAGGATGCAATTAAAATAGGGTTTTAAAATACATAATTTTAGTTCCTTTTTAATGCAAATTTTCTGTGCAGCTGTGTGTGTGTGTGTGTGTGTGTGTGTGTGTGTGTGTGTGTGTGTGTATATATATATATATATATATATATATATATATATATATATATATATGTATGTATGTATTTTACACATGTGGAATAGAACAGATCAGTGGTAGGGAAATGTGAGAAACAGAATGAAATAGGACTGGATCCATACCTTTAAATCTCCCTGTGTAGTAGCTTCTTCCATCCCTTCCCCTCCTTGGCTGTATCATCTGCCCCTCTCTTTCCCCCTGCTGTGCAGCACACCTGTTCACCACCTGAGCTGGCAGTCCTGATGTAGTTCAGAATATTCCTACCCACACATTGTACAGACCCAGCCTCTGCCCCCGGCATTTGCTGCCTCGAACAAATGTTTCGTGTTGCTTCACAGCAAGGCCAGCATTGTGGCAGAGCAGACCCCCCAGCTATGGATCCCTGTAACCATGGCAGCATTTCTCTCATACACATCCAACACCTGGATGGTGCAGCTTGAGATACCCTCTTAAGCTTTGCAGCTAGAGAGATATCTCCTGGTTCTTCCCTCACACACTTTCTCCCACCTGTTTGCCCTTTCTTGCTTTGATCATGTTTTTTTTAAAAAAAAGATGTGGCCCTCCCAGCTCCCCATCTGCCCTCCCAAAGTGGCTCCCTCTGTGAAGGGCCCAGCCTGAGCAGCAGGATTGATTCATCTTCCTTATCTCCGATTAGGCCAGGCACAGTGTAGATACTTGGCTCTTATCAGCCTATTAGAGAGTCAAAGAATGCTGTTACCAGTTTTTTATCTACAAAATGCACACAAAGCCCTGCTGATTATTCTATTAATTTGTTAATGAACCTGTCTGCCAGACAGATTTGCTGCTCTTTTTGGAAGGCTGGGAGACAGAATTGAATCCTTCCACTGGCCCAAAACTCCTGGCTCACTGGGATTTCTGGATTGGGATTTTTCTTGAGCCAGACAGAAGCAGGGGAGGAAGGAGAAAAGCCTAAAAGTAAGAATTGAGTGTTTTTGTTGTATTTGAAGCAGTAGAGGTGTTGTCAGCATGAGAGGTAGCAACCTGATGAAAAATTGGTTTCTCAACACTTTGATAACAGTTTCGGAGACATTCCAGAAGACGTATGTTTTCAGAAGGAGAAACATGCACTTGAAACAAATAATTTGCTTCTAATACAGTTTAAATTAATTTGTTGCAGGCATCCAAAAATTCCAAAGCGCTCAGCTCATCTTTAATTCTCTTTTTCCTACCTCTAATCGAGCACAGTTCATGACATTTTCATGTTTGTTAATACTTTTCAGATGCTGATAGTTTATTTTTAAACTTATTGCATTGTTTTCAGCCGCCGCTAAATTAGAATTAATGTATTCTATGGTTGGACAGTGTTCTCGAAGCTACGAACATGAGTTTGACCAAACTGCGGGAGGCAGTGGAAGACAGGAGTGCCTGGCGTGCTATGGTCCATGGGGTCACAAAGAGTCGGACACGACTAAACGACTAAACAACAACAACAACATGCCCCCAAAATTAATGGGGATTGGGGAACAGAAACAGCTGCTAGTATAAAGGATGCCAATATGGATGATTCATATTCTTCCATTGGTGGAAAATTGATTTTTGTTCAAATAAAGAAGTGTGGGGTGTGTGTGTGTGTGGTCTTTTTATTACAGTCAGAAATGCCAGCAATAGTTGCCCTCCTTCCATAGCCTTTTCCCACTATCTTCTAGTATCAAAAAGACTTACTAAAGCCAAAGTCACGAATTCTATAGGGTAAAAGAGATAACATGTCAACATTCTAATTATGTTTTGTTATAAAATCGTATTGGGGGGGGGGTTGCAGGACACCATTACTAATGAACAGAGAGGGGTGACTGAATCTGACAGCTGCAAGTTACCCAGAATCCCTCGCAATGCCACCTTCTCCACCTCTGCTCGACTCCAGAGACCCAAGGATCAGCATATGCAAACATCTCCCAACGATTCACATTTCAAGCCACCGATATCCTGCTAATCCTTTTACAGCAGTGTTTCTCAACATTTTTTGGGCCACGGCACACTTGTTCTATGAAAAAAAATCCCCCGGCACACCAACTCTGTGCCGCTCTATATTTAGTTTAGTTTGGAGGGGGAAAGCATGCCACTGAAGAACTGCTGCGCGGTAGCCAGGCGGACCCACCAGGCACTCTCACCTGGGTTGGGGGGTGGCAAGGGGCCCTCTCCTCCCTATCTTTCCCTTTTTCCCTCACCTGGGGGGGGGCTTCCTCCTTTTCCTCTTCGGCTGGGGTGGCGACGGCTGCGGCGACGAGGCAGGGCCGTGGCATGGTGGGAGGTCCCAGGCTTCGGAGCTCTTCCCGGCCGCAGGCAGGCTCGCTGGGGGGCTTTAGCGGCTCCCTGCTTGATCCGCCAGGCGATTCCGACGCCCACGCGGCTGCCGCGGAGCCCAGGGGTCCGTCGATCCTCCAGCCGGGCGCTTTCGGTGTCACTCCGGTGGGGTCATGGGGGGGGGCCTCCAGCGGCTCCCCGGTCGATCCGCCGGGCTCACTTGGCGCCCGCGTACCGGCGGCGGTTCCGGCGGTCCGGAGGCTAGGCTGGCAGCACGGGCATGCTGGTCGCTCTCAGGAGCTTTGCTCTGCCGTGCCGCGCGCCATCTTGCCTCGCCGGAAGTCCGTCAGCAATGCAAAGCGCCCTTTTCCTCGCCGCACGTCGCGGCACACAAGCCGGTGTCTCGCGGCACAGTACTGTGCCGCGGAACACCGGTTGAGAAACGCTGTTTTACAGGACTCAATGAGGTGTGGGTAAACATTGCAACACTTACAGCCAAAGGCAACACTGACAGCCAAAAGATAGTTTTGCCACAGCCACCGAAACAATGTCTCCAGGAGAAGGAGGGGGGAAAGCCGCCCAAATCCAAAGCGACAACTTTCTACTCACGTTAATAATGCAGCCTTATCACATGTTCTCTTACCATGAACCCTGCCTTTATTATATGCCCTCTTATTATGAAATCCTTATGTGTATCCCTTGATGTACCCTCTACACGTTTCCCTCATTATGTGCCTTTTAACGTTTCTAGGAAATCTATCCGCTGTCTCTGTATTTGAATTGCTGCTTTATATAGGCTAGGATCTCTCTGTATTAGAATTGCTGTTTTATATCTTAGAACCTTTATATATCAAGACTACAACCTTTTGCATAGAATTATCTGTATTAGATATGTCTCCTGTAAAAGGAAATGCTGCATAACCCGTGCATGACCCCAGCCCACCTGAACCTTGCCCCATCGCCACCCTGATTCAAAAGACACACATGGACGAAGATGGATTAACTGGGACAGTTTATTCAAACCTACAGAAGTGTCACCCTTTACATAATCCCAGGGATCATCCTTGCGTGACCTGGGGGAAAACACCTGCCGGCCACCTCAACTCCCATCTAGACTGATCAAACAAAGGGAAACACCATCAACAACGGGAGGAGAGCAATTGACATCTCACCATATGAAGAAATACTCATCTCTGCACCCAGTTAATCCCATCACCACCCATCCTCCTCATCCTTCCCCTCCCTCCCAGCAAAGGGATTTCCAAGTGGGGAAAGGAGGGTATAAGAGGGAGGTTCACCATTTCCCGGGGTCCTTCCTACATTCTTTGAGGCAGGGACCCTACAGCTGTAGTTCTTTCTTTCTGTAATAAAAGGATCAGTTTGTTTTTCCTGACAGCATCGTGTGGTCTCTGTCATTTTCCCGGCGGAGCTGAACTGCGTCTGTCCTTCTTAAAAGGCAACACATTTTGGGGTACATTTTTCATAACAGTTTCTTCTGCTGAAATGGCAGAAGAACTGCAATAGTTTTATGAAAGAAAGGGCTAGTGCAAAGGTCCTGGATTTTCTCCTTGTGGTGAGAACATTTGTTTCCTCATCTCTGTGGCTTCTTCAGTGCATCCAGTTTATGAAAAATGCTTCCTTTTCAATGCATTGGGGGGGATTAGTGGACTTTCCTAAGTATTTTAAAAGTTGTTGACTGCCCAACACATTAAATGCATAACCCCGGTGCACTCTTGGGGATGAATATATTATGAACAAAGGGAAGCTGTCATCACACCTATATGCGGCTTTGTTTACTGTGTGCTCCTACAAGCCCCTGCTGTCAGTGCCAGTGTGTGACAGTGGACGGTGAGAGACAAGAGGCACTGAATTTCCTGGCAGTCTCCATCAGATAAGTCTCATATGCTGTGCATACAAAAAAAAACTCTGAAATCACTTCAAAAGACCACACGCATACAGAGAGAGACACACAGGGAGATGAGGGATAAAGAGGCACGAAGGAAGGTGCCAAGCCAGAAGCAATGGATACAGATTCAAGCATATCCAGGAATTCTCTATGGAAAGGCTATAATTGCTGTGGAACATGGAACATCATGCCCGTATCCAGAGATATTCACATGTTACTGTAGCACCAGCTGCAGAAAATAGCCCAGCAGATCTGAACAAGCACTCAGGTGTGAGCTGCATATATTATGTTATCTTGGCCATCTCTGGAATCTTTAATTACTAGTTGGAGAAAAATATATATATAACTTCAATGGCTTTTTTTTAAGGACCACTGTTATTTCTACAGTACAAGACACTGTTGTTGTTGTTGTTGTTGTTGTTGTTAAATTTCACCAGTTGCCTTGTTCCAAAATCAGCAGTTTGGAGTGCACTCTCTCTCTTTTTCACTTGCCCCAAAATTTCAGGCTTGAAAGTTCCCCCCAGAGAACCTTCAGTTCAGATTTAGTTTATTCATACATGACAGCTTCTTGTGGCTCTCCCTCCTCAGTCATGGAAAATACATATAATTAATTGGAATGTGTTTCCAGTCTTTTACATCCATCAGCCAGCTTTGTTCAACCACTGTGTAATGTCTGTTGAAACTCAGCTAATGATTTACAGAGCAATCTGCATTGACTGAAAAGTAATTCCTATTGAATTCAATGGGGTTCACTTTGTAAGTCAGTGCAGAGCCATCTTTAGCATATGCGCCACCGGGGTGCAAAGATCCGGCCAGGACCCCCAAATTTAGTTTAGCTGCCCCCCAAATTAACTTTTATTGAGCTTTGGGGGGGAGGGGGGAAGCCAAAGTTGTTGACTTTGGGGGGGGGGACTCAAAGTTGGAAAGCTTTTGGGGGGGGTGAAATTGCTCACCTGTAACGACGACACAGTGGAAAAAAAATGCCTTTGTTTCCTGACTCACTGGGAATATTTGACGCTATGGAGTGACAGAGCGATTGGGGGCGGGGACTTAAGCTCCATTGATTTTCAGTGCCGCCGATTGAGAGGGACCGGTATGCAGTAGGTATACACATGGCGCCTTCCAGAATTTGGCGTCTGGGTGCCTTGCACCCCTGGGTAATGATGGCCCTGAGTAAGTGGGAGTAGGAGTCCACTCATAGGCTCTTTACAGGTGTTTGGGTCAATTTGGTTGATCTGGGATTCAGCCAGATTGGGTTGAGGCAGCCCCGGATTGCACTGCATTGGCTCTTGTTCACTTGGAATGATCCAAGCTCTCGGGGGGGTGGGGGTGTCTGGCATCAAGGAGATGGTCAAATATTAGATACTACCAAAACAACAACAGCAGCAGCAGCAGCAGCAGCAGCAACAACAACAACAACAACAACAACAACAACAACAACAACAACAAGCAAACCCTGAACAGAATCACTGCACACTGCTGATTTTTGTCGCAGGCTGCCTTTCATGGTGGACCAACCAAATTCAGCATTGCCAAACTTCCATGTTGGATGGAACACCAACTATCAATTGTATGATGCACTCTGGAATTCACAGTGCAATTTCATTGCTAAAAGGTGTGTACGATAGGATGCATTATATACTTTTAAAATGCACAGGAAATGCAAATTTTTAAGGGGAAATGCTCTGAAAAGCATTGGGAGGGGGTATACAAAATGTGTACAATTTGCATGGGGATTTTTCATTCATTCTTTCATAAAGTCCTCAAGAAAACAGACCTGTGACAGAGCCCCTGCGAACAGAACTCAGGCCATTCCATCCACCCCAGTTAGTATTACTTGTGATTCTAGTTAGTAAACAGGCAAAGAATAGCAAGGGAGTGAAGGTGAATAGGGAGCACAATGGGAACAAGGTTGGTCTGGTTATATTCCTACAGCTGGGAGGTCTCTGTGTGGAACATGCCAGCACTCACATGCTCCCCTCTGCTCTTTTGCTTTCTTATCCAGATGCAGTTTGATATTTGAGACTAAAGGTTAATTAATTGTGGCTGTGAGGAGAGGAAAAGGCTGCAGTTGCTAAGATGAATATTTATTGGCCAATTTAAGGACTAAACTGTATGTGACCCAAGATTGTGGTTTTCATCTGAGCTACAACCTGAAACTGGTCTCCACAACCCAATGAAGATCAAGAGCTCAGTGGCAGAGGGCATGGTTTGCACGCACACGGTCCCAGATTTGGTTCCTGGTAGGGGTGTCAGAGCATTCAAATGGAAATGGAAATGGGAACTGAAACTTCTGATGTTCGCTTGTTCGCTCCATGTCCAGAATGAAAATCAATCCAATGAGTACAATCAGTATTCAGAGCTGTTGTTGCTTTCATTCTGCAAATGAAAGACACACACACACCCTGTCCATTTGCACAGTGTTTCCTTTGCAATGAAACAAATGGGGTGGAATAATGTAACAACAATGTAATTACCTAATTTATTTTGATTGGTTAAGTTACATAATTTTGCCACAGTATGAAGAATTATGTGGTTTGTGGTGGAAAATAAACTGCAACAGAACTGCAGTGGCTACTCTGATGTCTTTAACCTAAGTTTAGGTGACTATCTGTCAGGGATTCTTTAGCTATGATTCCTGCATTACAGCGGGTTAGGCTAGATGATCCTTGGGGTCCCTTCCAACCCTACAATCCTGTGGTTTTATGAATGCAGGTGGGAATGGAAAATGATGCTATCATACATCCCTCAGTTCTGGCATCTCTAGTTAAAATAGTATTAGATTGTACAGCTGGAAAGGGACAATGCCTGAGACCTTGGAGGGCCACTACCCATCAGAGGAGACTCTTCATCTTGTGTCAGGAATGAGCCAGCTCCTAGTGAAGGTTTGAAGCCAACTGTAGAAAGCAGCAAAGAACAGAGAGGCTTAGATGTTAGTCACTCAGGGGAGAGCTGGCAGCTTCAGACTTCGGCTATTCCTGACCTTGAAGGGCAGGCTGATAAGGCAGTAGCTGAGAGCAGGCTAGAACACAGTCAAAGCTCTCAGGAAGTTCAAACAGGCACAAACAAACACAAAGATAGCATGTCATAACAGGAAGAGTTTGGAGCTAATCCAATAAGTCCGAAGAGTCGGCAAATGGGAGGGCTACTAGACAGAAAGCAAAACAAGAGCCGTAAGAGCTGTAAGTTCAATATCTTCTGTCGACACTGGAAGGAGTCTTCAGAAGGGTCATCTTGAGTGATGATGCTAGACACTTTGTTAGAGACGTCCGGAGCTATCTGTTTGTTTTTGCAATAAATCCTCCTATTTAATTACATATGCTTACTGTGTTATCATGCTGGGAACCTGGACTCCTGACATCTTGACAAAAATGGACACAGTCCTTGGGGACATTCTGCCGCACAGCCCCCATTGAATGAACTACAGTACTCATGTCAAATTCCATTCATTGCACTGGAGCTCCTGCAGGAGAAGGTCCCAGAAGACTGTGTTTTACTATATCAGCATTATTCTCACAGCGTATGAATAGTACATAAGCATCCCTATGAAATCCCTTAGGAAAAAATTAACCGTATTCATTCAAAATATATTTCTCGTTTCATGTAATTGTCTATGCAATAATAATAAATTTTAATTTCGTGTAATTAAATATAATAATTACGTCTATGAATGCATGAAATGAGAAATATATTGCTTCTGTGAATGAATACCAGTTAAATTTTACAAAGACGTTTTTGGGAGAAACATTCACATAATTACCGATATTTATCTTGCATGCATGTTATGTAGCTATATCCTTCCTAGATTGCAGCCCAATCAAGTGTGGAAATAAGAAGCATGAAGAGCTGTACAGTGTGGCTTTTGATAGCCAGCCGCTGAGTTCTCATTGGTAGCTCTGGCGGCTTGTGGCTACTCTAAGCCACTAGAACGTGTGGCATACCCAACCTCCATGAGCAGGGAGTAAGAGAAGCAATGTGTGTGCTTCTGAATGTGGGTAGAAGAGAAAACATTCGGAGCTTGTTGAAAAAGGTTGCTTGTAGGACACTGGGGAGTCGGCTGAATGTTGTTCAGGGACCAGGACTGCATGCATGCATGCTTAATTCCCATCTGCTCAACCTGTGAAAGGTGCCACAAGTCTCCAATACTCTCTCAGGGAATTAGAGCCTAGTCTGTACAGGATGTAGAATGCAATGGTGGAGTTCTGGGGCGATAGAACATGCTGCATCACTTCAAGTTCTAGAGACACTGTTAACAGATTTGATTGTTCCCTCTACATAAAACATAGAAAGGGATGGACAAACAGGTCAACACTGATTTCTCCCAGTTCCTCATTACTACAGTCTTCAGTTTTTCACATCAGCCTATGATCTTTTTTAAGTCCTCATGAAAATTCATCACTATTTTATCGTACATTTCCCTAAAATACCGATGTTTGGTACATGATTTTGCCCAATAGGCACATTTTTTCCTGTACTTTTGTAAACCTTGTGTACTTCTATTTATTTTTAAACTTCATATATAAATTTTCCAAAACTACAGGTGAAACTCGGAAAATTAGAATATCGTCAAAAAGTGCATTTATTTCAGTAACACAACTTAAAAAGTGAAACCAATATATGAGATAGATGCATGACATGCAAAACAAGATATGTCAAGCCTTTATTTGTTGTAATTATTTATCGTTAGGCGGGTCAATTATAAATGTAATTTAATTAATGAAATGTAATACTGCAGCAATGTTTATTTTTGTTTGTTTCTGTATTATTGTAACTATTTGTTTTATTACTATGGAATTTCCAAAAGAAAGCATTTGTAAAAATTAAAAGGAAAATAATAAGTTGCATTACTGAAATAAATGCACTTTTCGACAATATTCTAATTTTCCAAGTTTCACCTGTATAATCCAATACAATTAATCAAATAGTTTCCAATAAACATTCCCTTACTGATCGACTTCCCCTCCAGCCTTCCATGGTTTCCTCAAATTATCTATTGCTGCTGCATATTATGATTAATTCTTTCCTTCTTTTTCTCCACCTTATTGTCCATGTAGCTTTTACTGCTGACCTTACTGCAAACCACCTAGAATTTTAACATGTTAACAATAACTTTTAAAGTAATCTACGGTTTCCAGTCCTCCTTGTTTCATCTTGTTCTCTGATTTTACTACTTAAGCTTGCTAATTCAGCATAATCCATCTATTTCATCTGACACTGCTCTTTCATAGGTACTGCTTCCTCCCACCTTTTTTGGGGTATATAACACTCTCGCTGCATTCAGTTAGGTCCAGTCGCGGACGACTCTGGGGTTGCCCGCTCATCTCGCTCTATAGGCTGAGGGAGCCGGTGTTTGTCCGCAGACAGCTTCTGGGTCATGTGGCCAGCATGACTAAGCCGTTTCTGGTGAACCAGAGCAGCGCACGGAAACGTCGTTTACCTTCCTGCCAGAGTGGTATCTATTTATCTACTTGCACTTTGACGTGCTTTTGAACTGCTAGGCGGGCAGGAGCTGGGGGGAGGGGGAAGCCCACCATTGTGTACTTCTAATACCTCTCCATTGTGGTGGGAGATACCATTTTGGCACCCTAAGCAACAATGCTGAACACTGGAAATAGAGAGAATGGTTTGGTACTTAGGGAGGAGGAGTTTTTGATTTAAAGGAAATAGATGGTGAACAGCTCAGGTGGCATTATTTTGTTTACAGGAAATGAGTGAAGCTGCCCGGCTCTGTAATCATCACACTGCCTAGGGCACCTTCCCCGCCTCTGGCTCACTTACATGGCGACATACCAAGGCCAGCATAATGGTGATGGTAACAATGCAGCCAAGAACAACCAGCCAGCCAAAATATTCCTAATAGCAAGCTGACAAATACTCCCAAAGCAGCTTGGAGGGAGGGCTTCCTGCCAAAGGGAGTCATCTCTGCCTCAAAGCCTCCTTCTGCTTGCCAGATCCAAACAGACTTTTAGCACAACTCAGAGGAGATGCTACAAAAGCTTATGCTGTCCAACCTTCTGCTCCACAGGCAAAAATATCCTACAACAGAGCATTGCAGAGTTTCTTCTTCTTCTTCTTCTTAAATTAATAAAGTTGGGACAGGAACAAGTAGCATCATTAATGTAAGAAGAGTCTGCTGCATCAGTCCAAAGGCCCCCTTAAGTCAAGCATCCTTTTCTCACAGTGGCTAACCAGATGCCTCTTCTGGGAAGCCCACAAGCAAGATTTGAGAAGAGCACCGGCTACCCCTTAGTTTCTAGCAAGTGATATTCAGAAGCATTGATGTCTCCAACAGCAGAAGGAGGGTGTAGCCATTCTGCCTAGTAGCCATTGACTGCTTTGTCCTGTGTGTGATCCCAAGTGCTCCAGCCAGTCAGCCATGCCTTCTTTCAAGAAACGCCATACCCCATGCCCCTCCGTGCAATGGCATCCACCTGAGAGGCGCTGGAACCCACCTAAGAGGTGCAGAAACTGGGTTCTGGATAGTCCCCCCGGAAAAAACCCCTGCCTTTGTCTCTTACCGCTCTCATATTCCCCATTGTCTGTTTACTAGCTACAGTGGTACCTTCATGCTGCAAGTGCCCTTGTTTGGAGTTCCTCTCAACCTGTCAAAACCTCCCTTTAGGATATTCCAGTCACTCCCTCTCTCCTTGGGAAAGTCCATGCTCACTGAGCATGCTCAGTTCTCAATCAGCTGCTTTGGGTTCCCCCATTTAGGATTTTTCATCATCACCACCACCACCACCACCAATATTTCACATTTATGTCCCACCTTCCCTCCACCCACACGCAGGTGGCCCTGTGGGTTAAACCACTGAGCCTAGGGCTTGTCGATCAGAAGGTCAGCGGTTTGAATCCCTGCAATGGGGTGAGCTCCCGTTGTTCAGTCCCAGCTCCTGCCAACCTAGCAGTTCGAAAGCACCTCAAAGTGCAAGTAGATAAATAGGTACCACTACAAGCGGGAAGGTAAACGGCGTTTCCGTGTGCTGCTCTGGTTCGCCAGAAGTGGCTTAGTCATGCTGGCCAGATGACCTGGAAGCTATACACCGGCTCCCTCGGCAATAATGCTGCAACCCCAGAGTCGGTCACAACTGGACCTAATACCTTCCCTCCAAGGAGCTCAAGGTAGCATGCATGGTTCTCTTCCTCCCCATTTTATCCTCACAACAACCCTGAGAGGTTGGCCAGACTGAGAGATAGTGACCTGCCTAAGGTCACCCAGCAGGCTTAATGGCTGAGCTGGGATTTGAGCACAGGTCTCCCAGATCCTAGCCTGACACTCTGAACATTATACTGCTGTCAGCCATTCATGTTTTGTTCGGTGGGTCTATTCTGCAAAAAACAAAACAAAAACAAAAAAACCCTCTTCTACATAGACCCTTGTTTGTTAATGTGCCATGTTCACCCATTGGGTTTTATGGCTGAGCAGGGATTTGAACCCTGGTCTACTAGGTCCTACTCTAACACTCTAACCACTTCAGCATGCTACACCACCACCACCATTTTACTACTCCCTACATGTATATCCTTCTTTTCCTCCAAAAATCCTGCTGAAATCCCTTCCAGGTTCTTTGCTACTTGCAAAGTTCTGAAGCAGAAAGCATATAAACAAGGTCCGGCTGGTGGGCTCCCTAACATAGCCTACAACACTTGGTGCAAGCACACCTTCTCCTCTCTCTTTCTAATAATTAACTATTTAAAATTCCTGCAGCGCTAATCGCAGCAGCAGCAAGGCCTATGTTCTCATTACCCAGAATCAATTCCTGTTGAATATTCACCTCCAGGGGTGGATGCAGCCGGAATGAGCTGATGATTCTCCCCCTCACTCTGCCAAAGCTAATGAGTAGCTGAGGCTGCCACCGTGGCGAAGTCACTCTCCCATAATCAGTCAACATAACAAGAAGCAGCACCTTCCAGGGACATGGGGGTATTCTACATAAATATACATAGACAGTGAGTCAGGCCAATGGACACTCCATCTCAATGAGGCACACATGGCTGGAAGCAGATGGAAAAACCCAGGGCCCTGGAATTGTTTTAGGAGTCTGAGAGGTGCCTCCCGCTCACTCAAAGGAGTCTCGCTGGAGACTCCAAAAGAATACTATGTGGTGAAGAAATGTTTTTCAAACTCACTCACACAACCTACCAGAGAATACTAAGTGGGCTCCTGTAGCAGAACATGCATGCACTTTCTTGAATCCTGGTAAATACACAGAATCGTAGAGTTGGAGGGGCCTATTAAGTATTCACTGCAGAAAACCTGGAGCTAAAGTATCCCCATCAGATAACTGTCTCCAGGGGCAATGCTAGATATATGTGGAGGGATGTACTGTACATGTGTATATTTATTTTATCTATTTCTGCATATGTGTGTCCAGTTCTGGGCTTCACAGTTTAAGAAGGATATTGACAAGTTGGAATGTATGAAGAAGAGCAGAACAAGCAAGATGCTCAAGGGTCTGGAAAACCAAGCCTTAAGCAGAACAGTTGAGGCAGGTGGCTTTGTTTAGCCTGGGAAAGAGAAGACTGAAAGGTGATATGAGAGGCATCTTCCAATATTATGGGACTGATCTGGCTTGCAGGCTATGGGTTCACCAGCCCTGGTGTCTGGAATGATATCCTGATTCAGGAAGCCTTGATGTGAATGCTGCTTGCCTCGGTCATGAACTTTCCTGATAGTCTCAGAAAGACCCTATATCTCAAGCTCAGTTTCCACCACCATCTGCAGTATACTGTAGAAATGCCCTCCAGGGTCATGGCAAAGATTACAAAACAATGTATATGAGGCACTTCAAATATACCCCAAATAAATCAGGGGTAGCTAACCTGTGCCCCCCCCCAGACATTACTGGATTGTAGCTCCTGGTATCCCTGACCATTGCCATATTGGCTAAGGCTGATGGGAACTGGAATCTAACCACATGTGGAGGGCCTCAGGGTCCTGCTCCCTAGTATAAATGATGATCATTAGCTTTCAAGAGCTGGGTTCGAGTACACACTGACTTGAGAAAGAGCTCCCATTGAACTCAGTGGGACTGACTTCTAAGTAGACATATATAAGACTGTGATGTGGGAATTAAATCCTTGCATGGTGGATGTATGTGGTGGATTTGTCTTGTACTCATGTGCAACTGTGAAAAGCTGAGTGAGGAACCTATTTCCCCCTAAACTTGTTTCTGCTCCAGTTAGAAGAGTAAATGACAAATACTTTATAAAGCACACCAGTGTTTCAGGTTAATTGTGCCCTCAGAAAATGTCTGGAGCGATGTTCCCCTCTGCATGAGGAGATACTCTAACCTTTGAGACAAAGGCAAATTCTTCCACTTCAGACTCTTTCTCTGAGCAGGCTTATTAGATAATGCAAAGCATTATCTATAAATGTTAAGTTACTAGAAGCCCTCTGCAGTAGCAGTTGCTGGTCTTTTGGGATGGTTGGGCTGCTGTACTATCAGCAGCTGTCCAGCAGGCAGGTGGAAGTTTTCTCCATTACCTTACTGTTGTTTTTCTGCCAGATGTGCAGCTGTTTGAAGTATCCTGGCATCAACTAACTTTCAAACTTTGTGCCTGTAAAAAACATAATTTTAAGCATTTTGCTAAAATAAAAAATAGCATCTTGATACCAGGACATCCCTGCAATTTCTGTGTTTCACTGAGTCTTGTTTGAAATGCCACCATTGTGCAATAGTTGCAATAGTTGAGAGATTCAGGACAGCTGCCTTGTGCTTAACAAAAAGAGATGAAGAAATCTTACATCAAATTCATACAAAACCTAAGTAGATCTTAAGTATGGCAACCTACATTCTGTATGCAGAGGAATCAGCTGCTGGATCTTATGTGATTCCTTCATGCACTTTTGCAAAATGCAGCCTTAGGTTTACAGAGGACAGTCTCTTTTATTTGAATGTCTCCTTTATTTCAAGGGCTGTCCAGTCCACTTTAAAGTGAAAGAACCATAAGAAGGGCAAGCAAAGCAGTGTAGTGTAGTGTAGTGTATGTAGTGTAGTGTAGTGGTTAGAGTGTTGGACTAGGATGTGTGAGAACAGAGTTCTAATCCTCACCCAGCCACGAAGCTCACTGAATGAGCTTGGGCCAGTCACTGTGTCTCATCTTAACCTACCTCACAGGGTCGTTGTGAGGATAAAAAGGGTGAAGGGAAGAACAGTGAGTGCCTAGAGAAGGGACATCCAGCATGGTACCCAAGAGGTGGCCAGGTTGGCCCCTGTCAAGGATGCAGGCCAGGGTGGGGGGCACAAAAATCACACCTCTCCACTCTGGCTTGGAGTGGCTAGGAGCCTGTCTATCTGTGCACTCCCTGGGCATTCCTCTGCTGCTCTGAAAAGGGTGCAAGGGATATGCACACAGATACATCTCCTTCCCAAGGACACCAACTCCAGTTGGCATGGCCAATGGCCAGGGATGATGGGCACTGCAGTCCAGCAATGTTTGGAGGACACCTAGCAGAAAGGTGAGATATAAATACCACACACACATATACATATGTTCCAAAATACTGTACTGTATTTCTCCCTCCCTTCAGCAAAAGTGGCAAGAATGAAGCAAAAGTGCAACCGATGTAAGGGGAGGAGAAGCCCTTTTGATCTTGACAAAGCACTGAGCATAAGTCAGAGATCTTTAGAGTGAAGTGATCCATGTTAAATTACATTGTTCAGAAACCCATGGTATTGGCGATTGCTACGCCAGCAGCCATAAATACTCAAGCAGACAGTGATGGGCCTAACCAGGAGGTGGGAGGCAAAGAAATGGAGATAAATTAGCATGCAAGATGCAGGCCCTCCCATGGCAGGTGGCAATTAAAGCCCTCCTTGTTGCCTGCCATGGAAAGAGCGGAAGAGCTTACTTTAGGGAAGGTGCCTCGTACACCCCCTCCCCAATCTTTGCAGAAAATCAAGGACTTGGTAGCTCTGGGGCTGTGAGCATGTCACCTGGGTGACATTGTGAGATTAGTCAGTCCTGGCTAGACACAAGGGGTGCACTGTCCAGCAGTTGAGGGAGATAAGTGAATGTCATTTCCAATCAGGTCTCCCCTGGACAAGCCGCAGGACAGCAGGAAAATGAGAAGTGGCAACCACCTTCTCCTGAGGCTGAAACAAACCCATTTTTGCTCCTTACCAGCAATTAGGCAAAGGAATTAGGCTGACATCTTTCTAGCAGCCAGCTGCCGTCCAAGTTGTTGAAGGATGGGGTAGAAAGAGGAGATAAAATCCCCCCCCCCCGACATTTAATATGGCCTTACAAAAGAAGGCATGGAGACCTGGCAGCGATCATATAATTTTTCAGAACATGAAGACGTTACCTACAACTTCAAGAAATCCCAGGTCCAATTCCCCAGGAGTTTGACAAAGTGGAGCCTCAAATTTGCTGCCGATATTAGGTCCATTTCACCATTAGTAGGATTTTATTTATTTTTATTTATTTATTTATTTATTGTAGACAATGCAAATTTCCTAACGGTTATTTGGAACACTTGATTTGTCGATTTGCAAGATTTGGTTATGTTTAACAGCCTAGAAGCCAGACTATTTTAAGGTCCAGGGGAGGGGAACCTACAGCCTTGTAGTTGTGGCTGGACTCCAACTCCCATCAGTCTCAGCCAGCAGGTCCAACAGTCAGAGATGATGGGCGTTGTAGATCAACACCATCTGGAGAACCATAAGTTCCCCACTCTGGTTTATAGAACTATGGTACAGCAACTGGGCACTGCCTTCTAATGATATAAGATAGGGATAGCCAACATGGTGCCCTCCTGATATGATTGGACTCCAGTTCCCATCAGCCCCAGCCAGCATGACCAATGGTCTGAGTGGAAGAGAGCTGGAGTCCATCAACATCTGGAAGGTACCACAGTAGCTCCCCATGATCTATGTCTGGTTGGGCTTCCACATTATACATTTAACGCACATCCAACACATATTTAAAATGCACAAACATCATCAAAATAATCCAGTGCACAGTAGTCTGCTAAGGGGGCTGCTCTATGTGAAGGAAACTACAGTCTCATGATTCTTTTTTTTGGGGGGGGTCATGTATACCTGAAGGAGCGTCTCCCCCTCCATCATTCTGCCCGGACACTGAGGTCCAGCACCGAGGGCCTTCTGGCGGTTCTCTCATTTCGAGAAGCCAAGTTGCAGGGAACCAGGCAGAGGGCCTTCTCGGTGGTGGCGCTTGCCCTGTGGAACGCCCTCCTATCAGATGTCAAAGAGAAAAACAACTACCAGACCTTTAGAAGACATCTGAAGGCAGCCCTGTTTAGGGAGGCTTTTAATGTTTAATAGATCACTGTGTTTTATTTTTCTGTTGGAAGCTGCCCAGAGTGACTGGGGAAACCCAGCCAAATGGGCGGGGTATAAATAATAAAATATTATTATTATTATTATTATTTGCTTTAAATGTGCAATGGATGTGCTTTAAATGAGTAGTGTGAATCTGCCCTATGACACGGTTATGGATCTGTTAAAGCATCCATCTGACTTAGCACTCTGTCTCTAGCCATAGCCAACTAGCTGGCTCTGGGAACCCACAAGCCAAGCAAGAGAGGAACTCTCAACCTCTGTTTCTTGCCCCAGCATATGAAACTCAGAAGAATATTGCATCTGAATTTGGAACTTGTATATCATTGTCATGGCTAATAACTACTGACAAAACCAAGATGTTATCTAATCATCTAAGTTAGAGGTAGGGATCAATTAATCTGTCATTTCTGGTTCCTCTCTGTTTCTTGTTTTTCACATCTGAACTCCAGATCACCACACTTCTGCATCAGTTTTGATGTCTCAGTAAGAAAACGTGCTTGCATTTTAATGCAAATTTATCCTATGATACACATTTTTGTATGAAATTTCCCCTTACCCTCTGCATTTTTGTCCATTGTTTGGTGTAACATGTGCAATTCTGTGCACAATATCCCCCCCTCTCCCTGTGTGTTTTTGTGAACACTATATCACCAAATTTGGAGAAGTCATATTTTGAGGAAATGAGTTTAATTGATTGGACATGTAGCCATCTACCATGGATTCTTTAGCTGAGATTCTAGCATTGTAGGGGGGTTGGACTAGATGACCCCAGTGTACCTTCCAATTCTACAATTATATGAATCTCTCTCTCTCTCTCTCTCTGTGTGTGTGTTTTTTTTAAAAGGATAGCTACACTTTGCTTCACATCCTACGTTAGGAAAAGCAAACTGGGCAGGTTTGCATCAAAATGTAAGCCAAGCAAAAATATCCCCCATTCCTAGCTAGGAGACATCACCATCTCTCATATATTGCATAGGTGATATGTGGGTAAACCCCAAAAACATTTCTGAAAAATGGTTTGTTTGTTTTTAAAAAAGTATATTTTGTATGACCTTGTGCATTTTACCTTTCTTTTAAATACCTTCTTGGCTGAGGAGGGCAAGAATATATATATATATATATATATATATATATATATATATATATATATATATATACTTCATTCCACAACAACCACATTTAAATGCCACCCCAAAATACATTAAATGTTATTGCTGTATTATACTCTCAGCTGTTACAGTTAACGAAATACAGCTGTGTCCGTGGCATTCCGGTCCCCAGTGGCACTGCATGCATATCAATGCAAAAAAGTCTGAATAAAAATTCAAGGTGGGCAAACTCTCTTGGCCTTGCTCTAAATGCATTCCAAAATGAAAGGGTATTTGATTTCAATATGAAGGTTACTGGGTGTGCACTTCAATAAAAACAGAGAAAGAGCAAAGAAGAAGATGAAGAAGGAGACGAAGGTAAAGCGTGTTTCCAGAACACATGTGCATATCTCTCTCTCTCTCTCTCTCTCTCTCTGTGTGTGTGTGTTTGTGTGTGTGTGTGTGTGTGTGTGTAAGAGAGAACGCATATCCAATACAAGCAATAATGGGAAATTTAAAAAAAAAAAATCAATCCCACAGCTTGTATGTTCCCTGGAATTACTGTCCTTTTCAATATTTTTAAAACACACGGGGCAAATTGCAAGTATTTGTTCTATTAAGGACATCAACCAATATTTCAAGAAACAGAAAAGTATCTGCAGTGTATGTGCGCATAGATCTTGCAGAATAAAATTGAGGGTGGCCCTGGAAAGCTTCGTTTCCAGTTTGCAAAGAATGTCTCAAGAACAGATGAGTTAAAATGATTTGACATGTGGTGCAGCTTCAAAAACCAAAGAAACCCTGGGGCACAGTTTCTGCAGTTCACCAGGACTGGTTTCCTTGGGCTCCCACTCAAAGAATCAGTTAGTGTAGCTCACTTGTCCCATAAATGATTTAGCCACCCACCCAGTCAGGGCATGGACCTTTTCCTTGTTACTCAAACCAGGTGGAAGCTGCTTCTCTGTAAGCAACTCCTGCATGGCAGGGATGATGTTTAAATGGGACAGTCATAAGGGCACAATGCTAAGGCCCGTCTTTAGGGCAAGGCTGAGTGGCGCGGTGCACCATGGCGCTCGCCCAGCAGGGGCGCAGAAGGGACGCCAAATATTGTCAGCCGCGTCCCTCCTGCCCGCCTGCCTGCCTGGGCTGGGCTGCAGTGGGGAGAGAAGTGGCCCGCGGGACCCAGCGCGTCTGCACCCCCCGCCGCGCAAGCGCACTGCCAGCAAGGCCAGGCCTGAGGGAGGAGGTGGGCGCCTGGGCAGTGGCGGCAGCAAAGCTGGGCTGGGGCTGCGTGGAGCGGAGCGCCGCTGCCAAGGTGAGCGGGGCTCGGTCTCCCCCTGCTCGCCGCACCCGTGGAAGGACAGAGCGAGTGTTATGTACTGAGCTGAATCATAGAGCAATAGGATCCAGAATCAGCAGTCTGATTGGTCCGCAGGAGCCACCCAATCCAACTCCAGGTGGAAGTGAATCCGCAACCTGATTGGACTGCAGGAGCAGCCAATCAGGCTGCTGGCAGAAGTCAATCCACATACTGATTGGCCCACAGGTGTAGCCCTGAAGTAGCCAATCACGCAAAGCCCATTGTGTAAATAATGTATATAAGCAGGTGGTTTTGGGAAAAGGGCATTCTCCTCTTCTTCTCCTTGATGACTACGAGCTGAATAAAGAGCATGAAATTCACTCTCAACTCCGAGTATATTTCAGCGAGGGAGACAGGCAGACAGAGACGGGGGCAGGGGCAGGGAGGGAAGGTCACCGGCTGCCCCACCGACAGGCCTCCGGGGCAGAGGCAGTGGGGTGAACGGGAGGGTGCTGGGTGCGGGGCAGGGAACGCTGGGTGTGGGGTCCTTCCGTGGCCCCAGGGGTGAGGCAGTGGTGTCGTCGCAATGCGCCCTTCAGTCCACGGGAGGAAGCCGGTCAATGTGGTGGTGTCAACTCTTTGAGACTATCGATCTCATTGTGGCGGAGACACGCGGAGAAAAGTCGAAGTTTGTTTGCTGGGGAAGGCTTAGGAGTCAGAGAGTCTAAAGCTGCAGTACGAACCCCTTTTGCCTCGGAGGAAACTAGGTTGAATTCAATAGGACGTGAGGATTGCGGCGTAAGTTTCAAATTTCTAGGAAACTTCTTTAAGAACCCAATTTACAGAGAGTCACATAGAAATGTGGGGAGGGGAATGGTGAAACTCACTGTATATATAAGTGCGTTGTTAATAAAAATGAGCATTGTTAATTAAAAAAGTTTATGTTTCCTGTTTTTTCCTCCAAGCAGAGATAATGTGTAAGTGTGGTGTCAGCTCCCTAAAAAAAGGTTGACAACTCTGGGAAAAGGGGTGTGTGTGCCGGAGGGATCTTTGCACCACGGCGCCATGCTTAAGACGGCCCTGCACATGCTGCAAATGTGTGGCAGGTTCTGACTGCCAGCTGGTGAAATTTCCCCTTCCATCGGCTTAATGCATTATCTGATGGCCCCCTTTTTTAATCTAAGCATTCCAGCTCCCTTGGGAAGGTTGCTAGATCCCACCATGTCCACACCTGTACAACATGCAATTATTTCATGCAAGTGTCTTCCTCATTAACCAGGGAATTTTCTCTCAACTGTGCCCCACTTCCCCACCTAATGATTGCAAATATGTGCCATAATTCCACCCTTGCCCCAATTCTCCCACCCTCCCAACCCTCCAGAGCTGCTTCTGGTCCCATCGCCAGCCTGCTCCCACTCCTCTTCATTACCACAAAACCAAATTCTGCCTCCTTGTACATTTTCTGCCTTCCTTCTTTCAGATAATAGAAAATTTAGCTGCCAGCACATCTACACACATGTGATCAAAATGAGGTTACAAATGCCTCTGGGACATGCTGCCCTTCCAAGAAATAAAAAATGTATCCCTCTATGAGGCCATGAGACATAGGAGCCAACTCCTAGGGCTGAGGTCCCTTCAGGGGCTCCAAAAATATTTGAAGGGGGCAGCTCACCACCCAAAGTTGATGGGCATTGCCATTCAAATGGTGTGGGTGTGCTTTGTCTTGTGATCAATACTCTGCCCCCCCATATTTTTTTCAAGTTGATACCCCTGCCATGTATACAGCAATCTTATTTTCCCATGTAGTATCCTTGGGCCCATGGGGGTTATTTACAAACATGTTCCCCTGCCCCTGGGATGCGGGTGGCGCTGTGGTCTAAACCACTGAGCCTAGGGCTTGCCAATCGAAAGGTCAGCGGTTTGAATCCCTGCGACGGGGGAAGCTCCCGTTGCTTAGTCCCTGCTCCTGCCAACCTAGCAGTTCGAAAGCACATCAAAGTGCAAGTAGATAGATAGGTGGGAAGGTAAACGTCATTTCCGTGCGCTGCTCTGGTTTCACCAGAAGCGGCTTAGTCATGCTGGCCACATGACCCGGAAAAACTGTCTGTGGACAAATGCTGGCTCCCTCGGCCAATAAAGTGAGATGAACGCCGCCGCCCCCAAAGTTGTTCGAGACTGGACTTAACTGCCAGGGGTCCCTTTACCTCCCCCCTCCCTGCCCCTGGACACAAATAACATGGAAATGAGTGTTCAAATTGCAAATACAGTACATGCTGTCATATTTCTGGAAGAGGCTTTTATATCATGTGAAAGCTCAAGTACAATGCAAAAATTAACAATTAGGGAAATTGAACAAACTGTCATGTGAATGCAGTCCTAATCTTGTACTCGCAATGCTTTGAATTATGGATTAGCATTATGTCTGAGTCAGCTCACTACTGGTGAGTGAACTGGAAATCCAGCAGCCAACATTGTTCATCACCTTCCAACAGCTTGTCAGGATGGAGGGAGAAAAAGAAGAACCACTGACACCTGAAGGCAGTCTAGTTCCTGAAAATCAGAGTAGTGTTTGGGGTGTGTGTGGAATAAACGGATCTAGCACCCAATGGAACAGACTGCTCAAGCCCTTTCCATAATTCCAAGCAACCATCAATATTTACGTTAAGTGTCTCAAATAAAAATTGAACTTGGATTTAGTGGGGACCATTACTGTGTTTTAATAAAACAGCAATTGATTATTAAACATATTTACTGAAGTTATGGAAAACAGGCTCAAAGGAGCAAAGAGAATTGGGTCCAGAGGCTAAGGCATTAACTACATAGAGTTACATTAGCCCAATTATCTGCATGTCATTAGAAATCATTTTAGAAAAGGCATTAGTGTGATTCAGAAGGTGAGAAGAGACATGAATATTCATGTTACTTGGGTAAAAGGTCGCATTTCACTTATATACTTCAGAACAAGCACAACTGCATGATGGGAATGCCTGCCAAGTGCTGGCCAAGGATAGGAACCAAGAAATGCCATCTACATGTGAGGTTGGCAGTATGGTTCTCTTCCTCAGAAATCATGTGTGGTTGAATGCCAAGGACTAATTTCAACATTAAAATTTATGGCTTTCATTTTGTAAAGCGAGGAGGTGGGAAATTCAGTGGCCTGGGGGTAGATGTGGCCCCTGGGGCCTCCTCATCTGGCCCGCAGCAAGTGGTACCTCCTTTCTTGCCTTTCATAAGAACATGAGAAGAGGCTGCCCAATGGCACATCTAGTCTAACATCCTGTTCTCACAGTTGCCAACTAGATGCCCCAGTAGGAAGCCCTCAAGGAGGACCTGAGTGCAACAACTCTCTCCCCATAAGAACATAAGAAGCGCCTTCTAAATCAGCCCAAATGACTCACCCAACCCAGCCCACTATCCTGTTCTCACAGTACCCAACCAAATACCCATGACAAGCCAATAAGCAGGAACCAATCACAATGGCATTCTCCTCTCATGCAGTTTCTAGAAACTCTCATTCAGAAGCATTACTGTCTCTAACCATGGAACCAAAGCACAGTGATTGTGATTAGTAGTCAATGTTGTTGTTGTTGTTGTTGTTGTTGTTGTTGTTGTTGTTGTTGTTGTTGTTGTTGTTGATTTTATTATTTATACCCCTGACACTGGGCTGGGTTTCTCCAGACACTCTGGGCAGCTTACAGCACATAAAAATGGTAAACCACAGGGCGGGCGCCACTACCAAGAAGGCCCTCTGCCTGGTTCCCTGTAACCTTACTTCTCGCAGTGAGGGAACTGCCAGAAGGCCCTCGGTGCTAGACCTCAGTGTCCAGGCAGAACAATGGAGGTGGAGGCCGTTCAAGTATACTGGGCCAAGGCCGTTTAGGGCTTTAAGGGTCAGCACCAACACTTTGAATTATTATTATTATTATTTGAATTGTGCTCGGAAAGCCAATGTAGGTCTTTCAGGACTGGTGGCCACTCCCAGTCACCAGTATAGCTGCAGCATTCTGGATTAGTTGTAGTTTCTGGGTCACCTTCAAAGGTAGTCCCATGGAGAGCGCATTGCAGTAGTTCAAGTGGGAGATAACTAGAGCATGCACCACTCTGTCAAGAAAGTCAGCAGCAGGTAGGGTTTCAGCCTGCACACTAGATGGTGCTGGCAAACAGCTGCCCTAGACTCAGAATTGACCTGCACCTCCATGGACAGCTGTGAGTCCAAAATGACTCCCAGGCTGCGCACCTGGTTCTTCAGAGGCACAGTTACCCCATTCAGGACCAGGCAGTACCCCATACCTGCCCGCCCCCTATCCCCCCAAAACAGTACTTCTGTCTTGTCAGGATTCAACCTCAATCCATTAGCCACCATCCATCCTTGAGCTGCCTCCAGACACTCACACAGGACATTCACTGCCTTCACTGGTTCTGATTTAAAAGTAAGGTAGAGCTGGGTATCACCTGCATACTGATGAACACCCAGCCCAAACCCCCTGATGATCTATCCCAGCAGCTTCATATAGATGTTTAAGAGCATGGGGGAGAGGACGGAGCCCTGAGGCACCCCACGTGAGAGCCCAGGGGTCTGAACAGTCATCCCTCAACACCACTTTCTGGACATGGCCCAGAAGGAAGGAGTGGAACCACTGTATAAGAGTGCCCACAGCTTCCAGCTTCTCTAGACGGTTCTGAAGGATGTCATGGTTGATGATATAAAAGGCTGCTGAGAGATCCCGCAGAACTCGGAAAGAGCTTTCACCTTTGTCCCTAGCCTGCCGGAGATCATCAACCAGCGTGACCAATGAAGTTTCAGTTCCATGATGAGACCTGAATCCCAATTGGAAAGGATCCAAATGGTCCGCATCCTCCAGGAGTGCCTGGAGTTGTTCAGCAACCACCCGCTCAATCACCTATAATTGGCAGTATTGGCCAGGTCCAAAGATGGGTTTTTTTTAAAGAATTGGTTTAATAACTGCCTCTTTCAGTGGGTATAGGAAGGCTCCCCTCACAGAGAGAAGTATTCACCATCCCATGAAGTCCATCAGCCAGCCCTTCCCGGCTCGCTTTTATGAACCAGGGTGGGCAATGACCAAGGAGACAGGTGGTCAGTTTCACTTGTCCAAGCAGCCTGTCAATATCGATAGAGGTAACTCTTAAAAAATCCTCACTTGATAACTGATACCTACATTCATGCCATTCTGACAATATATTTTCTTTCCCAAGGCCTCAAAATACAGTTGAGTTGTGTGTGCATGTGTGTGTTTAATGCTGCTATGATTTAACATTTATTTATTTTTTTAGTGTTCTGCAGTTCTGTTCTTTATATGTGATTTTATTGTTTTATCTATGGTTTTATCTATTTTATCTGACATGTTAACCTCCTTGGAGGCAGCAATGCTGAAGGGCAGGCTGCAAATTTTTAAGATGAACAAAAGAGCAACAGATATATTGGCAGAAGCTTTGGCAGGACTCAAACCAGATGCCCTGCCCTGTGTGTCAGACACTGTCCCCTGCATGACTGACCAAAGGATGGAACTTCAGGTAATTGCAGCAGGGAGATTGCCACAGAAATCCATAACCCCCCCCCCCCAAAAAACCTGGGAAGTCATTCTGTTATATGCATTCATGCATTTAGCAGTGGTGTCCAAACCTTTTTCAAAGGGGGGCAGATTTGATGAAGCGGAGGGCCATGAGGCCTGACCAAAGGGCCAACCCAAGTTGACCTTTTTTAGAATTGAAGTTGTTGATTTTTTTTTTTTAGGATTTTACCCCAGGAAATAAACTGCCACAGTGGCCGGATTAAACTGACCAACGGGCCAGATTAGGCCCCCAAATTGGACTTTGGACATGCCTGATGTAGTGCATATCAGCAGAGGGAACTGATTCATTAGGTGGAATGGCCCTACTGGTCTTAGTTTGCCCCCAGCCAGCCCCCAGCTACAGTACTTGCCAGGCCCGGCTCTAGGGGTAGTCTCGGTGGCGCGGGGCACCAGGGCCGGCAGGAGGGCGCTGCACGACGAAGCCGCGCGGTGGGTGGAGCTACATGTCAGCTTCCTCCTCCTTGATCTTAGTGTTGCCCTTATAAAACTCAGCAGGGATGAAGCTGAACCTATCATTGGCTCCATCGCCATCTAGTATCAGTCACCCTGCCTTCTACCCCCCCACCTTTTTAGAACCCACCTTATCTTGTGATTGTAAGTTGTTTTAAATGATTCTTAATGTTGTGTTTTAATGTTGTAAACCACCCTGAGACCTTACTATTTATCATCATCATAATCATCAACATCATACAAGTCCAAATGACCAGCAGGAAGCACTGGCATTTTAGATTTCTGGGCTGAGTTCCTGAAGGCTTTGGTTTCAGTTAGATCAAGGAATGGAATTTATTTTTGCCCCTCTAGTTGTTGTTAGAAAGCAGCTTGATCACAAGCAGTGCTGGTTGCGACTGAGGGCCACACAGGTCCTCCCTCCCTGTCCAGCAGACAGAAGATACCACAGCCATCCACCAGGCAGGATCATAAGGCTAAGCTTTCATTAGATCATTCTTAGACAACCTACAGACTTTGTATGGGCTAACAATGCATCCAAATTTAATATAATTTCAACTCCATTGATTCCAGTGGTGGAGATCTCCCTTGGATCAATAAAGCTGGCATTCAACTAGGTTCTGCTCAATGCAGACTCATTAATGAGCATGACTAAGTTAGGTCCATTCATTTCAATAGGCTGTGAGGATTGTGCTTTTCCCATGTTTCTTTCCAGTCCACTCAAGTAATCTTTCCCTGGGGGCTGCGTAACTTGAGAGCTGACTCTAATCCAGAACAAGTGATTGGCTGTCAGCAACATGTGGGCTTGACCTTTACTCATTTCCTTCCACACCTACCAGAAAAGGTGCATTCCGGAGACTCATGCACTTGTTTGCAGAAGATGACTTTTGGTGCTGCATGATGGAGTGAGAAACTTTCCCTAGCAAGAGACTGTTTTGTGTTCTGCCAGAGCTGCCAGAGGGAAGGTGACAGATAGGGTACCAGAGAGCTCTCCATTTACCTCTGCTGCCTGGCTGACTACAGCTGGGATGAAGATAATCTATGAGCGGGTCTTGAGCATCACCACTGCACTCTGCTCTGTATAAATCAAGAGGGCGAAAAGCTTAGTGAAAACAATGCTCTGGATGCTTTCCTTCTTCACACCTGCCGTGCTATCCATCTGGCTCTGAAGGTCATTCAAAGTAAGGGGATAATTGCCAAGGTGGGGATGGCTCCATCATTTTCCGAGCAAAGAGAAGCAAAGCACAGCTACACAGGAAAAGGCAGCCAGCAGCAGCAGCAGAACAGCTAGACCTAGTGGGGGTTAGCCTATTTGAGTCGTTTTCGGCAAGCTATGCCTTCAGCCTTTCATTCTTGCCTTCCTAAGGGTGGCTCTCTGCAGTTACTCAGAGGTGAGAGGAAGGTACTTTGTACATGCTCAAAGAAAAATATTCCACTATGGTGGATTTCAAAAGCACTGTTGAGTTCATCACCTATGGACGACATAAGCTTTCGAGGTTTGGTCGTTGCAGACATGATGAAGCAAAGTTCAGCTTGGCAGAGCTTATAGCCTGGCTGCTGAAGTTGGCATGCCAGTCTTATCACTGAATCTTCCTGATACCCATGCATTGTATATAATATTTTCATTCACACAGTAGTATTTCAGTAGTATCTTGTGCACAAATACAGCTAAATTTAGCACAAACTATGCAGTTCATCTGGGAAATGACCATGGACTTGGGACTAACAGGCCTTCAATGCTCCGGCCCTGGGTAAATATTATGTTCAGCATTTAAATGCCTGGTGGAACTAGAAATAGTGAAACAACACACAGTAGGTAAAATCTTGCTCTACACACATTGCATGAAGTGGACCTATACACTTACACATCTTAGTTTCTTCCTCCAGTGAGGAATTACCCCCCCCCCCCCACAGAGCTGGGCTATATGATTATTATTAATTTATTTATACCCAGCCTTTTTCCCTGATGAGATTCATGGCCCCATTGCCTAACCCAGTTTACAATTCAGCCCTTCCCTTGACTTCAAAGGAGACCTGCCACGAAAGCAACCTCTGAGGCTGAGTCTCTTCTTAGAAATATCTCTTGCTTCTTTTTTCTGAAAGGGGCATCCTTTGTTTTGGAACATCAAAGCCTCACAAAATGCATTTGGTGTTCTTTATTTCAGGCAGCAGGGTTCCAAAATAGCCCTTTACTGTTGAAATGCTTATTTGGCAACCCCCAAAGAAATATCCTTCGCTAGATAACAGGATAAAAGAGAACCAGACTTGTGGAACAGGTGAGAGTTGGAATGTGATGAGAACCCCTTTTGAGAAACATCATTATCCTTTTTTAATTTATTTTTGTTTCTTCTCTTGCAATTTCTTGGAGGTTTTGCCTTGGCAAGGACCTCCAATTCAGCTGGAAATTTTTTGCTTTGGGCAAAAATTTTCAGCAGCACTAGGTGGCGATTCCCAGGCCCCAAAGCAGTAGAGACATTAACACAGACACCCTAAAGATGAAAAGTCAGAATAAGAAGAGCCCACCCAAAATAGGATTTACAATTGTTATTTAAGAGCCGACACAACTTTCTTGACTAACCTGTGGCCTTTGGGATGCTGTTGGATTGCTGCTCCCATCAGCCCCAGCCACCATAGACCATAGTCAAGGGTGATGGGAGTTGGAGTCCAGCAATATCTGGAGTGTCAAATGTAACTACCTCTGCTTCTAAGTTCACTGTAAAGTGGAGTGCTCAGATGCAGAAGAGGATAGGCTCCTGTACATTTACTAATTGTGTGGACATGCACATTGAAATTCTCTCTTCTGCACAACAATTCCAAGGTGCACAAGCCTATTCTCTTTTGCATCTGGCAGCCCTACATAAAGACAATGCACCTTTCACCCCAAGTATGCTAAGCACTTGCATCACTCCACCATGGTTTGGTAAGCATGTCTTTCATTATTCCCTGTCAGGAATACGAAACCCTAAGATAAAAGCACAATCCGTGGACTCCCAGGTGAGAAGAGAGCTGGGTTGCCTGCGCAAAATATGTCAGGATACCCACCGTTATCAAAAGCATGCCCTTGACCATGTTAGGTGGAGCAGGAAACCACCCAGGAAACTGTAAACTGGAATACGTCCAAAGAATGGAATCAGCAACAGCCAAACAACATGCAAAATGCATTTGGCGCTGGGCTTTTGCCACACTCCTCTCAGCATCCTCTGCATGCACACTGAGGAGCTAGATTCGAGGAGATGCTATTTATCAGCCTAGATGACACAATCGATAATCTCATCCTTCTTCCTGACACTGCCTTGATGGAATACCCAATCAGAGGGCATTTAACAAGCTGCAAGATCCGACTGACAGGAGGAAGAACCTATTCTGCAGCAGAGGTAGGAGTGCCTTGCAACTCCACAGCTGAAATGCCCATCAAATCACAAACCCTTTCATCTCGCCCGATGCAACATCTTTCCTGCCTCCCTACCTTAATTTTAAAAAATAAATAAAAAATTCTGCTTAGTCTTTGCCTGGTTTCCTCCCTTTCTGTTCTCTTTCCCTGGTTCCTTCCCTTGTGTCTCTTGCTCGCCCCCCTCCTTGGCAGATAAACTTTATAATGGTTGTAATTTATCTGCTGCACAACTTAATTAAAGTCAATGCCAAGGAAGAGCTGAGCGAGTAATTGAACCTGTTCCTAGGTAATTCGTGTTACTCCTCTCATGGAAAGGAGCAACCCAAAGTACTTGTTTTTGCCATGTGCACAGTGTGCATATGATTCGTTGCTCAGTGGTGTGTTTGTGTGTGGAGGGAGGAGGTATGTAGAGTGAGGGGAAAACTCAGGCAAATTGCACTTGTTCCTCATATTTGAGACTGGACGCATTGTATAGCATTATACATTATTGCGAAGGGTTGCGGTTCAGTGGCAGAGCAATCATTTTGGGAAGACTGTTTTAAGATATTGGTGCCAGCGGTCATCTGAACTCTGCTTCAACTTACAAAATGCCTTAGTATAGCCCTTTGGGGAACAACTTGCTTTAGGCCATTGAAGGGGGGAAAGCTGGGGGTGGGAGAGAGAGATGCCTGATTTTGCTAACTGAGCCCAGGTTCAATTCCTTGGATTTCCAAGTTTGGCTAAGAATATGCCCTGCGAAAACCCCTGCAGAACCACTGCCAGTCAGTGTAGAGAATACTGGACTAATGGTCTGACTCAGTTATAAGGCAGCTTCTTATGTCCTACTGAGATTCCCACAACCTAAATACAAAATGTGGCCTCTTGGCCTGCCCCAGTAATATTTGGCGAGGAGTGGCAGGTACTATGCATTTCATAAACCTTAGAGCTTCATATACCTGTATGCATGGTGAAGAAGTTGCAGTGGATTCCTGGAGGCTGTTTCGAACCTATTTTTCATCTCCTGGCAATATCATTTAATGCCAGGTGCTGGAATCCTTCCTTTGAACATGCTCCCCCCTCACTGATCAGTAACCAGCCCTATGGCTAATGACTTCCCCCAGCCCTGTGTGGAGGCACATCATTCAGACAGCCAGGGCTGAGTCAGGAGCCTACTCACCCTCTCTCTGGACACTGACTAATCACCACCATTAGATGCAGAATTACAGACAAAGGGTGAAGGCACTGAGAGGAGGACTGACCCGATGTTTAATGCAACTGATGACCAAGCGTCCATCACAGAGGCAATGCATGGAGAATTCAAATAACCTTTGCAACAAATCCACTTGCAAATCTCTACCAGCCAGCTGAAGCAAAGGAAGGAAGCCAACTTGCCATACTGAAGATCCCAGTGGAAACATCTAAAGACCTAGAGGAGTCATTGAGTGCCTCAAAACTATGCCTGGAAGGGATTCAGTCACATAAGGGCAAATTCAGATTGTGCAATTATAATACTAGTCAGGTAGGTCGATACCAGAACAATCTGAAATTGTAGCTCGGGGGGGGGGGAGCATTGTCCTTTAAAATGTGTGTTGGATGTTCCTTAAATGTCTAATGGGAATCTGCCCAGTTGACTGGGAGGTCTTAGCAACAGACCCAGTTCCTCCTAAATGATCTCACTTTTTGCAACAAGGAAGGTGATGGAAAAATGCACTGGAAAGAGTAGGACAACTCTTGCATGACACAATGTCATCTAGCCTCCCCATAAGCAAATCAGAATGAATGCTCAATGAACAGATCATCTGGAAGTGTGGAAGTGACCCTTCTTTCTGGGGGGAAATTGGGAAGTAAGTGGTGTATATCAGAAGATGGGGGTGAGAAACACTGGAAAGAAAACATTGTGGGGCAAAGGTGTCATCCCTGAACCACTAGAAGTACCCAGTACCAGTTTCCTACATCTTCAGGAGGTGCTATTCATGTTTATGTTGACACTATTAGGCCTAGAAGTGTCATAGCTGCCAAGTTATCCCATTTTTTAAGGGATTTTCCCTTATGCTGAATAGGCTTCCTCGCGAGAAAAGGGAAAACTTGGCAGCTATGGAAGTGTGCTTTTGATTCCAATCCTCTATGACAACATGGTATTCTGCTTTGCATCATGGAGTGGTGACTGTGTAAGCATTTTTCATTGGGCAGCTGTCAACTCACCACTAAGAGACAGTGGAGAAGCTGTTACAGGCAGTGGCTGGGATTTGGATGGGAGAAGCCTAGGTTCCAAACCCTGCTCAGCCACAAAGCTCACTGAGAAATATTGGGTCTGTCACATGCTTCCAGTCTAACCTGCTTCAGAGAAGCAGAGCGAGAATAAACTAGATAATGCTGCCGAGATCCTTGCAGGAACGATAGGAAGCAAAACAGGACACAATTTTCTGGAACCTCTAAGCCAAAGACTTGACTCATCATCTCATTTCAATGTCCATTTATTGCAGCTGGATAAATGTTTTTGAGCTTTAAAATGCAGCAAACAGACTTTGAATTGTCATGGCATGGGATGAAGTAAACACGCATTACCACCAGGGGTGTTTTATAGCCAATTGCTTTTCTTTATTTCTTTTAGTTAAAGCAATGCTGTGGAAAACAGAGAAGGATTTGTTGCTCTTCTTGTTTTGCTCTTTCACACAACCACTGGCCATATACTCTCCCAACCCCCTCACTTTCTAAAGCTGTCCAGTCTGACAAATTTCACTATTTGCTGTGCACAGTCAAAGCCTGAGATCACCCTTACTGGATTTCTCTCTTATTTAACAGTTGGTATATTGATCATCAGCTTTGCATCTAGGCTTGTGGTGTCTGTTTGCAAGTCTTTGTGCTTTGCTTTGAAGAACCCAGAGCTCTCTCTCTCTCTCTCTCTCTCTCTCTCTCTCTCTCACACACACACACACACACACACACACCCCTTCACTAGCAACATAATTGTGGTGATCCATAGCCACAAAGACTAAGCAGTGGGAGTTTACTGCACCTCTAAAAGTTAAGTTGAAAGGAGCAAAGGATCGATTTCTGCAGCTCTTAAGATCTGATAGCAGAAGATGCACATGCTAGAATTCCTCCTTCAACACAGGTGTTAATCTGTTAATGGTACAGACCTCATACCTCAGTCTACATCAGAGTGAGAACCCTCCAGTCTTTGGGTCAGCTGGGTTTCCCCACACCAGGCCTCATTATTCATTGCTCAGGACTCTTCTCAGGCCACACCTCCTCCACCCAGGCCACACCCTTCACCATCACTGCACCACATCCTCATGCCCTGCCTGAAATCATAGAATCATGGAATTGTAGAGTGGGAAGGGGTCATCCATCCTACCCCCTGCAATGCAAGAATCTTTCACCCAATGTAGAGCTCAAACCTATGACCCTGGGATTAAGAGTCTCATGCTCTACAAACTGAGCTATCCAACTGTGACAATATATTTTGCTTGCCTGGGTGGAGAATAGAGAAAGGTGTATGTGTATAAACCTCTAGCTTTTGTGTGCAGCCTATTGTACAAACAGTAGTAGTAGTAGTAGTAGTAGTAGTAGTAGTAGTAGTAGTGGTATATGAGTCACATCCCCTGCTCCAGGCAACCTCTTCCACTTCCCACATTTGCCTTAAGCATGAGGCTCCTGGAAGGTTATGATGCGGGAATATGACCCTTGGGTAGAAATATGGTTCCCCTACCTGGTAAGGAAAGAAGTCTCTTCCTTATTGGTGGAGGGTTTTTTGTGGGGTAGGGATTAAGTGCCATTGCCAAAGACATAGGAATTGGGGGCCAAAGACTCATAGTGACACTATTCATGACCCCCCTACACATATACATTTAAATATAGGAAGTTTTTAAAGCTGCATTGAGGACAAACATCGAGAAAAGAAGCCATCTGAGAATCAAAAAATCTAAGCAATTCAAACTGGTTATACAAATCCACACACACCCCTCAACATTCGGGTGTCCCCTCGTCCCAAGTGTTCTTTACACTAGAGCCCTTCATCTTTACACTAGAGCCCCAAGTTGCAGATGAAAAACTATGCCTGAGATTTGTGTTGCAGACCATGATTGAGTAGGCACGTCCACATTGTCGGGTTGCAGAAATGACTGATGGTTAGTTTCAAAGGCAATTAAGCTGCAAAAGCAGTATGATAGACCACACAGGAACCTCCTTTCTTATCGGCCATCCTTTATTTTGTGTGCTGCCTTGTACTCCCACCCTGGGCTTTTCTCCCTGAAAATTCATACCGAGTTGCCTTTTCTCCTCCCACCCCCAGAAAATGTTTGCTTCCCTGCAAAGTATGGTTCATGAACATCCTTTCCTTTGTACCACCCAAGCAATTCCATGTTAGTGCCAAAACTAACATAGCAACATACAGTACCAGCATGCCTTGTAGACCTTTGGTTCAAGTAGCTCAGTACTGTCTACCCTGACTGGGAGTGGCTCCCCCAAGATTTTAGACAGGGTTCTGCCTCAGTCCTCATAGGAGAGTGAAGCTGGCTTCTTCTGCATGCAATGTAGATGTTCTACTGCTGTGGTATTGCCCTTCTCGACAACCGCTTGTCTTCTCTGTTGGACTTCTAAGCGTTAGAAATTATAAAATAAAAACCACTATGGATGTGGGGATAAATATATGTTAATTTCTATGTTTATATGGAAATTAATAACCGTTACTATCATTTAAATAGAAATGCAAGACATCTCACTGTGGCAGGGAAGACTATGTGCTTGCTTAGTCTGTGGTCCAGGTGCTATCTGTAGATGTTTAGCTTCAAGGTCTCCTTCCTCAAGGTCCATCCTCCACAAACTGGGCTTGGAATGGGCCACCCTTCAAACAGAGGAGAGTCCTCTATAAAACAGGACACATGGCAACCCAACCTGATCCAGCAATGATGCCCATGCACTGCTTGCCTGCTGACATTCACGTTAGCACATGGGCTCGAAATAACTGACATTCATTGCCAAATTACAGAGCTTATTCTTCCGTTGATTGGCATCAGTATGTTGAACATGAATGGCAGAGACACAAAGCAATCAAGGTTAGAACATGAACCTTTAAGTTTATTAAATCTAAAGAGTTTACTGCACACTTCATTGCTTAATTACAGTGTATTGTTCAAATTAGAAATACCAGCTGTTTCCTATTTTAAGGGGCACCTAGAGCAGTTAGGCCAGCATTTCAAATAAGAATGGGATTTAAAATTGGCTCTTTTCGCTTAATGCTTTTGGGGTACGTTGGTTTCTAAAAGAGGCATGGGTTGTTATGGTTTTACTTAACTTTCTCAAATTTTAAACTTTTAAATGGTTTTGCTTCTTTTTAATTGTTTTTTTAAAAGCTGTAAAGCAGCCTTTCCTAAGCTTGAGTCCCAAATCACAAAGACAATATGGGGAGCATAGCTGCCAAGTTATCCCCTTTTTAAAGGGATTTTCCCTTATGCTGAATAGGCTTCCTCGCGAGAAAAGGGAAAACATGGCAGCTATGATGGGGAGTTAGGCAGAGATGATAGGAGTTCCACAAATTCGGGGGGGGGGGGTCAAGCTTGGGAGAGGCTGCTTTAAAGTCTGAAGCAAGGATGGGGGTGACCTTTCACCTCGACATCCAATTCAGAAATAGTTTAAATGATCAGAGATAGACCACTCTCACATCATACATTTAAAGTACTATGATACCACTTTACACAGCTATAGCTTCTCCTGGGAAGTGCAGCTTGTTAATGGTGCTGAAAGTTGTTAGGAGTCCCCAATCCCACTTCCCAGAGCTACAATTCTCAGAAGATGAGTTGATCGTTAAACCCACACTGGGAATCATCATTTTGAGAGCAGAACACAAGTCTCCTAAGAGCACCCTTAACAAACTACAGTTCCCATGATTCTTTGTGGGGAAGCCATGACTGTTTTAAGTGCCATCATAGTTCTCTCCAGTGCTTTTTTTCTAAAAATAAAAATAAAAATGTTTGGGGTACTCTCATTTTGACTCAAGAAAAACACCATTTTATAGTTCAAATTGGGAAAAATAATTACAGTAAATGGGCAAAAGTACAAAGATACACAAAATGTTTAGGGGTATGCATACCCCTGCATCCCCGTCCCCCCCGGGGAAAAAAGGCACTGGTTCTCTCCATGTATCGTGTGAATGGTCTCAATTGGAACTTCAGATGCAGTCGCAAATGCCTTCCTACACTCAGTGTTAAATAGTATTGTAGGGCTGGGGAACCTCCGACAAGGGATGGGGGGGGGGCAGATGCAGCCTTCAGGTCATGCTATCTGCCCTCTGGGACTCACCCGCTAGGCCACACCCATTGTAGGTCATCTCAAATTTCAAATTAAAAGTTTGCTCTGGAGTTATGGGGTTGCAGCCAATGCTAGGTCTATGGAATAGACACCTTGGAGTTAGTGGGCATGGCTCAATTAGGGTCATTTATTTCAATGGGTCTACATGGAGTAGAACTTAGCTAGATACTCCATTATGGGAGGTGACTTATTATGAGAGCATGGGAGCGTATGTGCTCTGTTCTGTGAGATTGCAGAGTTCTGCCCTAAAGGCTGTTCTCTTGAAATAAAGGATGTCTGTCAACCTCAGCTGGAGTGCCACTAAGATGCAGTGATTGTTAAGAGTGTGCTATTGACTGGAGGCTTAAATGGAACAGAAACACATCCAATATAAGCAAACTGTGCCACTAAATCCATTACAGACTTGCAAATAAATCCTTAATGAATATCTTTTCATGAAAGCCCTTGTTTTTAATTATGTAAAGACTATCTTTTTAAAGGTGAAATTGATTTCTTGTTAGAAGAAAGTGTTGTTCCTTTTGCCAGCTGAGCTGGGATGGGGCAAAACAGCCAGAATCTCAGAATTAGGGTAGCTGTGTGTCCACAGGACAGTTTTGATGGTGTCCTCTATTCGAGGGCTGTCCAGTTCACATTGAGGGAGAGCAGGAGCCCTGAAGTTGCTCATCAACAGCTAGCAGCAACTCCTCAGCTGGCTGGACAGGTAGAGATGTCACCTGGTGTCTTCCCCATTGTGGAGAGGTGCATTGTATTTTTATTTAAATCATTGTAACTATTATAATATGCACATATTATGCAAATTGGTACCTTCCATTGTCCTCATCCTTTTTGGCAATGCAAATCCGCTTTTTTTGGCAATGCAAAACTGGCCACCTTACCCAGAATTTCCATTCTGAATCATTATGGGTCTCATATACCGTAGCTATGACAGCATGGACAGTGCTTGAGGACACAGGATGGGCAATTCTTTATTCAGAGAGAGATTGAGAGAGCCACACAGAGAGAGATGGAGAGAAAGTCAAATAAGATGAAAATGGAATAAGTAAACTTACATCCAGGTTTTCCTGTCAGTCATCTTAGATTTACTGAGATCAAAGGGAATTCTAAAATGTGATGTGCCTAAGACTCTCAGGATGCTATGCCATTTGGGTTAAAAGCCCTTAAACCTAGTTCCTGATATGGGAGGGCTATTTGCTCTAAAACATGCCCACACATGCTCAGAGGCACTACCATCTTCATAAGCACCACATATGACAATTAAAGAGAGGCTGGGTGACCTTCTGTCTGGGATCCTGCAGTTGGATCCTGCATTGCGGATTCCACACTGAGTCCCTTCCAATTATATGAGCTGTATCCAATGTAGTATTACGTAAGTTAAAGTCACTTAGTGGCATACACACATTGCTAGCAGTGAAATATTTTGAGCCAGCAGAACAATGTGGAGCAGGAGAGAGCACAAGCAATTTCCTGGCAACTTTGCTGCACAATAGATTGTGTCATCTGTTGTGTAAGGAGCTTCTGCTAGTGCAACCATTGGTGCTTTTCTTCTAGAGTAAAAGGTGCTGGTAGTACTTACGTACCCTTGAGTACCCCCAGAAAAAAAGCACTGTATATATAGCTCATTCTTTTTAGTGGGTCTGCTCTGCAGAAAACTTGGCTGAACACACCCATCGTTATTCCCTCTCATACACAGACCATTGCTCTTTCATGTGCTATGGACGTATCCAGCCCCTGAGACAAGGGCAGGTTGGCTCAAGTGATTTTATTTTCTGCAGGAGACCAAGACAGATTGCGAGTTTGCTTTTGGCGTGTGCAACAATATTAGGAAAGGAACTGCTGAATCAATCTATTGAAGAAAAATTAATGTGCTCATTAAAAGACTTAATTATTAACATCATCCTCTAGTTATTTCCTTAGACATTAATTTCCGATGTTGGAGTCCTTGTTCCCGGCAAACTGACGAGGCTCTCCACAGGTGCTTGCTGTTTTGGGAATGTTTATAGAGCTTTCTAAACAGTGACTGCTGATCGAACAGGCTTGCTACATACCTAGCAGCTTTTTCACCGGTGCACACAGATGTGCTCTTCAGCAGAACATCCTTGCCTCATGCACTTGCACTCACTAATGCTGCTGAACACCCAGTGGAGGGTGCTCTATTAGAGCAAATGGGCACCTCAGCCTACCCTCAAGCAGCCCCGACGTGCCTGCCTTCCTATTTGTAAGCAGTCCAAGGAGTGGCACTGCCTCTGTCCGCTTCCTCCACCTCCTTAGTCTCAGATTTGCCCCTGTAGAACTGAGGAGAGGGACGAGGCTAGAATCAGTTACCTCTGCCCACTGGCGGAGGAAGGGGAGTGTGGGGGAGCGCACCACCCCCGGCAATGCGATCCTGGTGGGATGCCATCGTGACTGCTCCCTCACCCGTGCTGGGTGCCCCCACACCTCTGCAGCCGGTGTGCCATGCCCCCAGGATGCATATCACACCCCCAGCCCCACCCCACCTGCTCTCTGCCCCCCGGTGCCACAGCATGAAGCTCCACCACTGCCTCTGCCTAACATTCGCTCTGGCTCCCCCTACTGTTGGTCTCCCTGCCTGCTGCCTTACCGGTCCCAATGGGCACCATCCACCACTGCTCACACCAGATTTCTGAGCACTGTTCCACCATCCCATATAAATGGGCTTGGCTTCCTAAAACGAATGTTTCCCTCTGCTTGAGTGGCCATCTAGAGCTCCAGAGCACAAGCACATACACCCTACTGCCCCGTTGCCTCAGCCAGCTACTTCTGTACTCTAGTTCAGCAAACCACTGGGCAGGAAGAAAGAGGGCAGAGAAAAAAAGCAAGATGTCGAGAAGGGGTGGCAATGGAGGAAAGAGAGAGAGAAGGTGTGCAGAAAGAATGAATGAAAATGCAGGACTCCGCCCACTTTTGACTCTGGCCCCACCCACAACTGGCAAACAGCCCCCCAAATTACCAACCAAGTGAGTCCGTCCCATTATGGGGAAAAGGGCTCCGTGCCCCTGCCATAAAGGTTTCCTTAGAATCAACCCCCACTGTGTTTAAGAATGAGGCTTATTCCCAAGTCAGTGTATGCAGGATTTCAGCGTAAGTAGGATACATTAAGTAAACAGTAACTGAAGCTAGAGTGCCATCGTGTGCTGGATGAAGTAGCTGCAAGGTCTGGGTTCAGTCCCAGGTTTCAGCTTGCTCCTTGCTGGGGCAAATTCAGAGCACAGCCTGAACCCTGCCTTGTCTTACATCCGTTGAGCCTGAAGCTTGAGAACATAAGAAGAGCCTGCTGGATCAGGCCAGTCGCCCATCTAGTTCAACATCCTGTTCTCACAGTGGCCAGCCAGATGCCCGTGTGAAACCTGCATGCAGGACGCAAGCAGTGGCAGATCTTGGGGTCTCAAGTTTCAACGGCTCCCTGTGCAACACCAAAATCCAGCATTTCTCCACCTCTCACGCTCCATTCTAAATCAGTTTCAGTGCCCTCAGCAGCGCCCCTGAGGCTCCAGGTCCAGTGTGGCCAAACCAGTCACATTTCCCTAAATCCGCTTCTGATTCAAGCACAAGAACACCTTGCCCTCCTGTGGTTTCTAGCAGCCAGTATTCAGAAGCATTACTGCCTCCAACCTCCTTTGTGGCTAGTACAACTTTGCTTTGTCTGACACCCTGGTTGGGCCTTTTCTTGCAACACCGCACAGGGGAAGATCCAAGGGCCGCATTGAGAGGCCCGGAGAGCTGTGTTTAACTAGCCCTGGCTTCAGGCTGTAACTGGGTTCCTGGCGGAGGAGAGATTTGAACTGAGGTTTTATTGATTTCCAGCTTAGTCCCTTAGACACGCTGCTATACCACCTCCCATGTAAAAAATAAAAAATAAAATAAAATCGATATGAACAGTAACCAAGGAACTGTTGGCAGTCAAGTTCCATCTCCTCCACCTTCCAGAAACTGGATGCTGCTTTTAAAGTGGGTTGCTGTATCCTCCGCTCCCCCCCCCAAATCAATTTTGCCCTGTTATTAATGTGAGATGCTTCAATACCAACCTGCCCTGTGCTGCTAATCCTATAGGCACAAGTGGCTGTGTGCAAAGGCCTGCAGCAAAGGAAAGGGGCCGCTCATCTATTCCGTTGCCCAGGCTTATAATTTATAAACCCATCCGAGGACATGCCAGGGCATTCAATAGCAAAATTGATCACCAAGTCATAAAGCTAGCTCATGGCACTTCTACAAAAGAACAAACGAGGGAGTCAGGCAGGGTGGGCATCCATGCAGGGGCTGGCACTGCTCTTAGGCAGGGGAAAGCAGACGCTGGGTTATTGGTAGGGGCAGTGGGAATGCTCTGCCATTCCTTCTGAGACTGCTAGGTATTACCCTCTGTTGGATAATAAGAATTATTTTATTTATATATTAGTAGTAATAGTAATAGTAGTAGTAGTACCCCATCCATCGGACTGGGTTGCCCAAGCCACTCTGGGTAGCTTCCAGCATATATAAAAACATCAAAAAGCATTAAACATTAAAAACTTCCCTATACAGGGCTGCCTTCAGATGTCTTCAGATGTCTTACTTATCTCCTTGACATCTGGTGGGATGGAGTTCCACAGGGAGGGCGCCACTACCAAGAAGGCCCTCTGCTTGGTTTCCTGTAACCTCATTTCTCACAGTGAGGGAACCACCAAAAGGCCCTCAGGGGTGGACCTCAGTGTCTGGGCTGAATGACGGGGGTGGAGACACTCCTTCAGGTATACAGGACCAAGGCCATTTAGGGCTTGAAAGGTCAACACAAACACCTTGAATTTTGCTCGGAAATGTACTGGGAGCCAATGTAGGTCTTTCAGGACCAGTGTTATACGGTACCAGCAACTGCTTCCAGTTACCAGTGGTTTGGCACATGCCTTGTCCCCCTTAAGCTATCCTGATGCCCTCAGGGGTGATGCAGGTCACTGTCTCATTGGTCATGTTGATTTCCTTATCCAGTTTGCTTCTGTACATGGAATGGGGGCACCATTTTGTCCTTCACCTTAGACAGCAAATTTTCTCAGGCCAGCCCTGCCTGTATGTCCTTGATCAGCAGGATAAAGTGTGTTGCATACAGGCAGGGTGACTTAAGTGCTCACCGATCATTCCTCAGGAGTGGACACCCTTAGGATCAGAGGGTGAATGTGGTCCTCCAGGTCTTTCTGTCTGGCCCTCAGAACTCTCCCCACACTACAAACACACCCTTAACTGGTCCTCTTCATACCCTAAACATTTTTGCTTGGATGTGTCCTTGAACTCTGACTATAACCTTTGCTTTCCTGGATGGAGAGTACAGAGGGTTGTGTGAAGAAATTAGTCTGCATTGCCTCTCCCACTTTTGCCTCTGACCCATGTGGCCCACAGAACATTGTCCAGATAGGAAAGCAGCCCTCAGGCTGATAAACGTTCCCCACCCCTGGCCCAGAATTACACACCATCTGATATCCACCTCTCTTCACATCACTGGCTTTGTCACGAAAAACCAGTTGCAAGTTTGACTCATTTTAGGCCCAGAGGGTAAAATCTGGGATCAGCTGGTGAGGCAGCAGCTCTCCATTCCATCATACAGAGATTTCTTTTATATTTCATTCCACACAGCCCCCCCCACCCCACCATCTCTCCCCCTCTCTTTCTCTCTTCCCTATGCAGAGTTGCTTGACATAAAGACAGATTCCTCAGCTGATGTAAATGCAATCTCATCTCATCAAGGCCAGCAGAGCGACGTCAACTTATGCCAGCTGAAGATCAGGCTCTGTGGTCTCTAAGAAACTGTGAACTTGTCTAAACCAGGCTATTCCTTCCCCCATTTCCAACCTTCAGAAGATTGCAAGGGGGGGGGAATGAATTATACACTAGAAATGTCAACTTCCAGGTAGAATGATGGGCAGGGGCGGGGGCCAGAAGAGAAGAGGAAAGCATGAGTGTGTCTGCAGGAGCAAGTGAGTGTCTGTCACAGATGGAGGAAATATCCTTGCGGGACTAAATTGCATTCAACATAATAAACTATCATCTTGAAACGAGTGCGCCAATTGAGTTTTGATGTAAACACTAATATTTTCTCCACTCTGCTATTCTCTTCTGGGGAGATCTCATGTATATTTCACTATGTGTCCTACCTAGGATTGCTCTCACATATCAAAAGGTTCGAGGACAAGGAGCCTGATTTTGAAAACATTATTCTTTTAAAGATTTATCCTCTCATCTGACCACCTCTGCAGTTGAGAGAGACAGAGAAACTTTCCATAAATTATTGTAATGTGCTATGTTAAAATATATACATGGTACACAGAGTCTCCTCACCACTCAGCTTCTTCCTAGCAAACATACAAATGAGAGGGGCAGCAAAACAGTTCAAAATCTTCAGAAACACCCCCCCCCCAATACTAAAAAGGAAAGGGGGAAAACTCCTGTTCCCTGTGATTTTTTGGGGGGGGGGCTTACTCCTTGAAAACTTATACTGCGCTGAACTGCTCTCATTCTCATTTGTCTGGACTTGTCCTTGGTGACCTCATCTGCATTGTGACATCATCCCACTCAGTGGCTGATCCATTTTTGGATGGGATCCTCCACATGACGAGTCCTAGAAGCAAGGTTCTCATTCCCAACTATTTTAATTTGCCAAAAGCATTGGCATTGCACAATCAAATTTGATGAGCTCTGCTGGATCAACCTGCTCACTTTGTGATCTGCGATTGGGCTAGAATCACTTTACTGATGATAAAGAGCAAAATAGTAGACTAGCCAATTATCTGTCTGTGTGATGGTTCGCAGAGCTGGCCCAAAAACATTTTGCTTCCTAAGCTGAAGAACAAGGTAACCTATTCCCCTGTGCCATACACAAAAGCCAACCAGATGATCAGTGGGATCCTATTTCAGCACTGGCAAGAGGACAGCACCCCCCCCACCCAAATTGAAGGCCACAAACTAACCTAGGGGGTGCAGGACAGGCTGTGTGGCACATACAGGTCTGCCCTGCAATACCTCTCCTCAACCCACTCTGCTCCACCATCACCTGCTGCCTGGGATGGCTGGTTCACCTTGAACTCAACTGGATTTTTTTAAGCAAAATAAGAAAATTCCTTCAGTAGCACCTTAAAGACCAACTAAGTTTATATTTTGGTATGAGCTTTCGTGTGCATGCACACTTCTTCAGATACACTAGAAACAGAAGTGTCAGACCCTATATATATACAGAGGGTGGTGGGTGGGAATGGGAGATGGGCTGATGGGAGTGGTAAACCTGTAGATGGGTGTTAATGGCTGCTGATGGCTGCAATTAGTCCTGGGCTGAGGTGCTAAAGAAAGCTTGATCATGCATAATGAGATAAGAATCCGATATCTCTATTCATCCCAGGTGCTTCCATGGTTTTAAGCTTGGTAATGATTTCCAATTCAGCAACTTCCCTTTCCAGTCTGTTCCTGAAATTTCTCTGTAATAAAACAGCTGCTTTGAGATCTTGTATAGAATGTCCTGGGATATTGAAGTGTTCTCCTACTGGTTTTTCAGTCTTATGGTTCCTGATGTCAGATTTATGTCCATTTATCCTTTGGCGTAGGGTTTGGCGTAGGGTTTTCCAAACCCTACGCCAAAGGATAAATGGACATAAATCTGACATCAGGAACCATAAGACTGAAAAACCAGTAGGAGAACACTTCAATCTCCCAGGACATTCTATACAAGATCTCAAAGCAGCTGTTTTATTACAGAGAAATTTCAGGAACAGACTGGAAAGGGAAGTTGCTGAATTGGAAATCATTACCAAGCTTAAAACCATGGAAGCACCTGGGATGAATAGAGATATCGGATTCTTATCTCATTATGCATGATCAAGCTTTCTTTAGCACCTCAGCCCAGGACTAATTGCAGCCATCAGCAGCCATTAACACCCATCTACAGGTTTACCACTCCCATCAGCCCATCTCCCATTCCCACCCACCACCCTCTGTATATATATAGGGTCTGACACTTCTGTTTCTAGTGTATCTGAAGAAGTGTGCATGCACACGAAAGCTCATACCAAAATATAAACTTAGTTGGTCTTTAAGGTGCTACTGAAGGAATTTTCTTATTTTGCTTCGACTCAAACCAACACGGCTACCTACCTGTAACTGGATTTTTTTAGAAAGCTTGCATTTTGACTTCCAGCTAAACAAACAACAACAAAAACCCTGGAAAATACTCAGGTGAGTCCTGTGAGAGTCTTTCTTCACCCAGAATAGCTGCTATATCTTCACCATCCTTTCCTACACTCATGTCTCAGGCTGAAACTCTAGTCATTTTCCTCTCATATTTCCCCACGGATACACATCCCTTCCTTGGAGATTGATATACACTGGTGCTCTATCGATTATGGCTAGGGATTGAGAAGAATTTCAGAAATGGGTTGGGGCAGATGAGCTGAGAAATCGCCAAACCATTGGGGAAATGGCTTGCTAGCTGCATGAGACGCTACTCAAAGTGTAGAGGAACCATATGTGAATTAAGTGGCTGGATTGAGAGCCAGGTTGCTTCACTGTTAAAGCAACAACTTCTTCACAGCTTAGCTTTCCTGAGCCTGAGAAACAGGCAAATATATGCCACAGTGCTACAAGTAACTTGCATAGGATGTTGAACAATTAAGTCCTCCTTATGATATGTTTGGCTCAGCCATCCACACAACCTATAGGCACCTCCTTTTTCTCTGCTGAAACAAGGTAAACTGTATAATCTATATAGCAGAAACAGAAGTTCTCAGTCATCTATAACACATTCCAATAAAAGACTATATTATAACCCTCTGTTATAGTTGTTCTTCAAATCTCTATCAGGCTTATACCAGCAATTAAATATTAACATCCTGTGAATGGGCACTGAAGATAAAATGCTAGCTCATTCATGTCACTGGCAAGGGAGAGAACTAGGGCGGCAGCGGTAGGTGGGAAAGAAAGGTGAAACTGTTTTATCCATAATTGCAGGCAATAGGGATGTGCTTCAAATAGCCCTAATTTTCTGCTTTGGGAATTTTAAAAGCACAGAGAGTGTTTGTACTTTTGGCTGATGCCATACGAGAGACACATAATTGGATATATTATTTGAGGAACGCAATTGACCTATAATACTCAATCACGGCCAATGGTTGAAAACGAACCTTTCCAGGTGCATGAAATGGCAAACAGTGTATGGCATGGTGCCTTCCATTACAACCCTGTGCCTATCTACTTGGGAGTAAATCCCTCTTAATCTCGTTAAAGGTAAAGGGTGTGTAGGACTACAAGCTTTAAGATCTGGCCACATATTTCCATGTTAGTTCTCTAGAGGCAAATTATCCCCATCAGAGATTTCACTCCAAGGAGCCCTATTCAGCCATTCCTTGCTCTCATGCTGGTCAACAGAGGAGCAGGGGATGTGAGCATGTCCATCAGTCCTGCACCCTAAGCTTTGTGAAAATACCATGATGGTCTGTTGTGATGGAGTCTTTGCACATATAGCTGTATTCAGGAAGGCTTTCCTTGCATCCTGTAACTCTGATTGTGCAGAACCGATGTGGTGCCCTCTAGATGTTGTGGGCTACAACATCAACCCTCTCCATTGCCCATTTGGTAGGTGGGGCTGATTGGACTTCGAATCCAAAACATTTAGAGGGCACCATATTGGTGTATGGTATGGGTGGAAACTACAGACCTGTGCCCTAGGCCCCTCTGTCTGGCCCCTGGCACTCTCCCCATGCCACAGTCCTCTGTGCCCCCACTTTAAACCCTCCTTTAGTGTTGTTGCCTGCCTGGAATGTTTCACTGAATTCTGATAATGCTTCTAGTTTGTCTGGATGAAGGACAGAAAGGGATGCATGAGTGTACATATAGCTCTACTGTTGCATGTTCTCTGCGAAACTATAATAATGGGCTACTCAAAAAGCCCCACTCCCATCACAGGAGGAGGAAGACCAAAATTGGGCTTGTTGCAGAGGAGGTGTCTGAGATCTTGAGAATAGCACCTGGCTTCTGGCAAAAAAAATTGGTGGTGGTTGGTACCCACTGGGACAGGTGGGGTGGAAGGCAGGAAGGCCAAGAGTAGATGGAGCCAAAGCCAATGATAAGCAGAGCCAATTTATTTTAGTTTTGTCCCCTTCCTGCTGGGTTTTATAAGGGGCAAAACTGAGACTAAGGAGAAGGAAGGTGGAAGAGGAAGAGGAAGAGGGGGAGGAGGAGGAGGAGGAGGGGGGGGGGGAGGAGGAGGAGGAGGAGGAGGAGGAGGAGGAGGAGGAGGAGGAGGAGAAGGGGAAGGGGAAGGGGAAGGGGAAGGGGAAGGGGTTTGGATTTGATATCCCGCTTTATCACTATCCTAAGGAGTCTCAGGAACACAGGTGGTGCTGTGGTGTAAACCACTGAACCTAGGTCTTGCCGATTGGAAGGTCAGCGGTTTGAATCCCCACGACGGGGTGAGCTCCCGTTGTTCGGTCCCAGTTCCTGCCAACCTAGCATTTCAAAAGCACGTCAAAGTGCAAGTAGATAAATAGGTACCGCTCCGGTGTGAGGGTAAACAGCATTTGCGTGGGCTGCTCTGGTTTCACCAGAAGCGGCTTAGTCGTGCTGCCCACATGACCCAGAAAAACTGTCTGCAGACAAACATCAGCTCCCTTGGCCAGTAAAGCGAAATGAGCACCACAACCCCAGAGTCGTTCGTGACTGGACTTGTCAGGGATCCTTTATCTTTTTTAAGGAGTCTCAAAGCGGCTAACAATCTCCTTTCCCTTCCTCCCCCACAACAAACACTCTGTGAGGTGAGTGAGGCTGAGAGACTTCAAAGAAGTGTGGCTAGCCCAAGGTCACCCAGCAGCTGCATGTGGAGGAGCAGGGGCTCACCCAGTTCACCAGATTATGAGTCTCACCCAGTTCACCAGATTATGAGTCTACCGCTGTTAACCACTACACCACACTAGCTCTCCCCTTGGCTTGCTTGTAGGTAAGAGCTTGCCCTCTTGCTTCCACCCAGTCCACCTGCTGTTGGACTCTCTGCCTTTTGCCCACCAGTCCCAATGGCACCAGTCACCACTTGCACAGTGTGGGTGTGGGAGGAAGTCTTCTCTGGCATAAAACATGAGCCAGTGTCATCCTGGGAGACCAATTTTCCACACAGTCATGGAGCCCACTGGGTGATGCTGAGCCTAATCTAACTCACAGGGTTGTTCTGGGGGTAAAATGGGGAGAGGGGGAATAATGGAAACCAGCTTGAGCTGCCTGGAAGAAAAGAAAAAAAGAGTTCAAATGTAATAGCTAAATAAATTATAACCTGGGCACTAGGTGAGCCTCTCTCAGGATGACATTCATCAACAGGGTAATGAGAACTCCCCCCCCCCCAAAAAAAAACAACCAAGAGAGTGCAATGCAAATATTGCAATTACATATATTCATTGTGAGGTCAGAATTGAACAATCCTGCACAAGGGAGGTGGTTATCACCTTCAGGGCAGGGTGGGATTGTCTCCCACACAGAGAGAAGCAAGCAGGGCTCAAACAACACTTGCACAGTGACATCAATTCAGAATAAACCTCTAGAACTAGACAGTGAAATATCTCAGATTGATTTGGAGGAGTCCAGTCATGGAGTTCTGACAGCACCACCTAGTGGAAACGTGGCAGTATTGCATGCTTCCCTTCTCCAGGACTTGTTGCTCTGAATTTTCAGAGAAGAAACAGGACATCTGATTCAACTTCTTGATTCAGTCGCCCATTCCTTATTTATCTGCAGCACAGTTCCTCCTGACTCTACAAGCAAAAGACAGCTCTATTGCTTTTTTAAAAAAAGGCCAGAATGAACTTTTGAAAATTATCTGCTGTGACCTTTTAAATGAGACAACCTCACATGAAACTTCATTACCTCAAAAGCGAACATATAGTCTACATTCTGGAGGCTGCTGTGCAATCAGTGAGAAAGACTCTTGGCACCTCTGGGCAGTCTTTTTATTGCACATTCATGATGATCTGTGCTCATGATGTTATTGGTGTGTTTATATGTGATCCTGCTTTCAGTACAGTTCGCTCCTGCAAAAGCTGTGGGGCATTTAGAAATACCATGAATTTCTAGAGAAGTAGCCATGTTAGCTTTCTGCAGCAAAAACAGCAGAGCCTTGTGACATCTTAAGGACTAACACATTTATTGTGGCACAAGTAGATTCCGTTCCATGTCATCAGTTTTATCCCAAGTTGCAGGAATATAGTTGAGTATGTGAGTGGTAGTGGGCATTGCAAAAAGTGAGGTTAGTGGGAAATGACATGCAGGGAAGTCTTACATTGATAATTATGTGTTTAACAGGGAGGGGGGAAATCACAAAGCACACAGTTGATAGATGATACATATCATGGATATTCATTACCATTGCAAAACCAGCAACCAGAGAAAACCGGGGTGGGGGGGGATGGCATTTGCAGCTCAGTGGTAGACCATCTGCTTAGATCCAAGGTTCAGCATGTCCAGGTAGAACTGGGAGAGAACAGTGTCTGGAGGCTTCACATGCTGCTGTCAGTCACTGTAAGCAATACTGAGCTAGTTGGACCAACGGTCTGATTTAGGGAGCTTCCTGAGTTCCTACGGTATGTATTCCTGCTTTTGCACTGTAAATAAGTGTCTTGGAACTGGTGAAGCACTGATAATATTTTAGCTGCTTTCATTGTTGTGAGCCTGATTCACTTTTTGTTTGGGGGAGGTGGGGGGAATCTAGAAAACCCACACTGACAATTCTAGGGCATGTGTGGCAAACCATTTGCCCTACAGAAGTTGCTTAACAACAGCTCCCATCATCCCCAGTCATTGGCCATGCTTGTTGGGGCTGATGGGAGTTGCAGTTCAGCAAACATCTGGAGGGCCAGTGGTTCCCCACACCTGTTCTAGGAGAAAAGGGACTGCAAAATGGGGCACTGAGCCAGTGTGGTGTAGTGGTTAAGAGCAGTAGACTCGTAATTTGGTGAACCGGGCTCGTGTCCCCGCTACTCCACATGAGCTGCTGGGTGACCTTAGGCTAGTCACACTTCTCTGAAGTCTCTCAGCCTCACTCACCTCTGTTGGGGGGGGGGGGGGAAGGAGAATGTTAGCCACTTTGAGACTCCTTAGGGTAGTGATAAAGCGGGATATCAAATCCAAACTCCTCCTCCTCCTCCTCCTCCTCCTCCTCCTTCCTCCTCCTCCTCCTCCTCCTCCTCCTCCTCCTCCTCCTCCTCCTCCTCCTCCTCCATGTTTTTGTTTACTTTTTGCTTTGTATTGTGCTCTCTTGTCTACGCCATGCAAATGAAATCTTTCCATCCACTTTGATAGAGAACAATGAGTTGGACCTGCATGGAATATTCTGCATTGATCCTGGGGGTATTTGAAGACAGAAAATAAAAGGACAGGGGTTGCATTGTTGTTTTTGTTTCCTTAGCTGTCCTCCTTCTGACTTGGAAACAGGTACTATAATATGTGCAGAGGTGAAAGAGGCGATTAATTCTTTGGAGAGCTCAGTGACAATAATTACCATCAGCAGAAAGCTCTTCTTTCCAAAACCTAATTTGACTTTCCACTTAGAGGGATAGAGAAACAGAAGAAGCTTGAATAACCCTTGTGGTGTTTGAAAAACCACAGCACCAAGCGATTGCCAAGAGAATACAGGCCATCTTCTAATGCAACCTGAACCCAATGCCCCCTAAACAGCAATACAGCGTCTAATGCAGAGCTGCTTAGCTGGCGTCCTCATTGTGTTATCAACAATAGATACATCCTCAAATAAATATGCAAAGCTGCAGCCAATTTGCATTGACATTTTAGGGGAGGGGAGAGAGGGAGAGAATGGCGCTGAGAATGAATAAAGTCCGTTATAGCGCAGAGTAATTTAGGATATTACCGCCAGCATCTGAATTACAAATCTACCTCTCATTACTGGCATGTTAACGGGGAAAGGCAGCTTCTCAGCAACATGCAAGGCAGAGTTTATTAGCATGAATTTGCATAATAATTATCTCTGCAGCAAGCAAAGGCTGTTGTGCCTTTCAGAAGCCAACTTTCAATGTCAAGTTGTGGCATCTTTCTGATTATTCTCTCCCCCCATAAAAAAAAAAATCCAGCATCACTCTCATTTACTAATACAGTTAAAGCACTGAAAGGTCAAAGGTGCAGATCCAGCTGAAAAAGAATTCCAAGGTGCTGAGAAGTTTAGGTAGTTTTGTGCAATTGAAGTAAATTAAAGCACTACAAATCCATGTCAGGCCCCTGCAGACTTGCGTATTGTGGCTGTATTCTGCAATATATTTCTGGCTGCATTCACATGACAGTTTATTCTATTAGATGGGATGAGTGCTTTGTAAAGGTAAGGTAAAGGTAAAGGACCCCTGGATGGTTAAGCCCAGTCAAAGGTGACTATGGGGTTGTGGCGCTCATTTCGTTTCAGGCAGAGGGAGCTAGCGTTTATCCACAGACAGCTTTTTGGGTCATGTGGCCAGCATGACTAAACCGCTTCTGGTGCAATGGAACACTGTGACAGAAGCCAGAGCACATGGAAATGCTGTTTACCTTCCCGCTACAGGGGTACCTATTTATCTACTTGCACTTTGCATGCTTTCGAACTGCTAGGTTGGCAGGAGCTGGGACAGAGCAGCGGGAGCTCACCCCGCTGTGGGGATTCGAACCGCCGACCTTCCGATCGGCAAGCCCAAGAGGCTCAGTGGTTTAGACCACAGCGCCACCCGTGTCCTTGTGTAAAATCCAGGTGACCCCAGTGTACCTGGAGCCAATCTTACTTTCCAACTCCCTTTGAGTCTCCAGGATGCAGCCAGGCAAGACTGGAGCTTTGATTGCAGGCTGCTAACTTTTTAAACCATGAAAATCCAATAAAGTAAAAGTTATGTAAGGGATGTACAGACTTCTTCTGGGTTTAAAGATGCCTCTGACCCATGGCTTAGTTCTAGGAGCAGTACCATCATCATCAGGGCAGAACTGGATATGTCAGTTTTGCTTTCTCTCAGATTCCCATTTTTCCTGTCTGAAATTCAGTTCACCACATTGCTTCAGCAATTTCATTTTAGAAAATCTCCTGAAAATTCATCCACTTAAAGAACACATTTTTTTTTGTATGCAGTTTTGACCAATATACACATTTTTGCAAGCAATTCCCTCATATATCATCTATTTCTGTAAGTTATTTCCATAACTTCCGCAGAGGACTGCACCACAAAACTTAGAGAAGTTTAATTTTCAAAGGACAGCTGTCTTTCAGTATGCATATTGGATCAAGAAGTGCAAATTAGGCAGCTTCTCACTGAAATGCAAAAAAGAAAAGAATCCGGTATGATTCAACACCCTATCAAAATTTCTGCTAGGAGTGGTGGTGGATATAGTGACAGGAAAAGGAGGCTGCTAATCTACAAGCATACTCAGCTAGGGTGTCATTCCAGAAAAACAGTATAAATTATAGCCAGAGTGTTTTCTCTTCTCACATTGAGAGGCTGTTAGAGGCGAACTTGGGCCTGTTGGTGTGAAGTGTTGCTTGTTACATGCTTGCTCAGCTTGTACACCAAGCACATCACTCAGCTGGCAAATTGTGAAACCCTGAGGTCGACCTGAAAAACAACAGAAAGCAACAGGAAGAGGGAAAGCAGAAACACAGAGAAACCTGCTCAGCCACACAGAGTTCCATTGCAAGGCTAGTTGGCTCCATGTCATTTCAGATTTCAATTGCAAAGTGCCAGGCTATGATGTTGACTCTCATGCAGATAGGGTAGGTTCTTTTGGAGGGCAGTCCCTTACAGAGAACAGGCTTCTGCCCCATTAACCCGAGACTAACCTTAGCCTGCTTCCATGTGCTTGTCTTCTTACTTAGAATCAGTCCAGAGGATGGTCAGTGACCTCCTCCTTAGTCTTAGTGTTGTCCTTCTAGAACACAATAGGCAGGAGGATGGAGGTAAGTTAGAATTAGTTGGCTCTGCCTTTCATTGGCTCTGGTGCTGTGGCCAGCCCAGCCATTAGGCAGGGTAAGGCTGTTGCTTTAGGTGGCAGAAGCTCCCCAGGCAGCACATCCATGCGTGTTCCACCACTTCTGCCAGCAGTGAAGCACTACCGCCATTGGTGCCAATTTTTGGGAAGATTGCATCCATTTTGCATGAGAACTTACCGAAAAATTGGCTCTGATGGTGGTACTGCTTCTCTACCAGCAGCGGATGTGGCAGGGCATGTGCTGGCCACAAAGCAGGCCATGGCAGCAGGAGCTGGTAGGGAGCGGTGGGAGCAGCAGGAACAGGCAGCACTTCCTGTTTTGCTTCAAGTAGCAAAATGGGATGTGCTGCCCCTATCTGGTGCCGCCAAATGTTGGGCTCCTTGCCTTCTGCCCTACCAGTCCCAAAGGACAAAAGCCACCGTGCTTCCATGCAAGAGATGCCGAGAACTTGAACCTTGGGCATCTACTACCTATCAGACTAATCCTTATTCTTTCATGGAGGTGAAGTCATCAAAGGGCATGAGGGCTACATACTATCTCCATTGTCAGAATGTCTCTGATTAGCAGTTTCTGGGAATCACAAGTGGGGAGAATGTTTTGAATTAGGACCGTAAGCTAATTGCAGACCCTCCAAGTGTCCCTATTTTCCAGGGACATCCTTGGTTTAAAAAAGCCGTCCCAGTTTCTGATTTGATCCCGGAATGTCCCACTTTTCCTTAGGACATCCCTATTTTCATTGGGAAAATGTTGGAGGATATGGAATTATCCAACCCCTGAGCCGTCTGAAGGCAATCCTGTATAAGGAAGCTTTTAAAAGTTTAATGTTTTCTTATGCTTTTATATATGTTTGAAGCCACCCAGAGTGGCTGGGGCAACTCAGTAAGATGTGAAGGGTAAAGATAGTAAACTTATCATTATTGAATGGGATGTCCCTATTTTCATTGGATAAATGTTGGAGGGTATGTGATTGGCAGCCAGTACAGTTGGACGCGGGTGGCACTGTGGGTTAAACCACAGAGCCTGGGGCTTGCCAATCAGAAGGTCGGTGGTTTGAATCCCTGCGACAGGGTGAGCTCTTGTTGCTCAGTCTCAGCTCCTGCCAACCAAGCAGTTCGAAAGCACGTCAAAGTGCAAGTAGATAAATAGGTGCCACTCTGGCGGGAAGGTAAACGGCATTTCCGTGCGCTGCTCTGGTTCGCCAGAAGTGGCTTAGTCATGCTGGCCACATGACCTGGAAGCTCCTTCAGCCAGTAAAGCGTGGTGAGTGCCCCAATCCTAGAGTCGTCCACTACTGGACCCTAACAGTCAGGGGTCCCTTTACCTTTACCTTTTACTAGGATCGGTGTAATATTCTCAAACCGTCTTGCCCCATTGAGCAACCTGGCCACTGAATTCTGCACTAGCTGAAGTTACCAAACTGTCTTCAGAGGCAGCCCTATGCATGTATGTGTATATATAGGTGCACATTTAGAAATAATGTATATCGCTTAAAGAGAAATAAAATACAATGGTACCTTGGTTTTTGAACAGCTTAATTCATGAAGAACCTGGAACCCGAACACTGCAAAAGTAGGTGTTCTGGTTTTTGAACTTTTTTCAGAAGTCAAACGTGCTCCGTTTTGAGTCCCCCTGTGTTTCCTGTTGCACTGCTAATTTGCCCCCCCCCCCAATTGTAATTCAAGCCTTCCACCACTGATTGCAGTGTTCTGAGGTGATATTTGAAGCTTTTATTTGGTGCTTTTGTTTTTGTTATTTACTTTGCATTTTTGCTTTGAGGCTTTTTCAGTTAATTTGTTTTTGTCACTGTGTGGATCCCAGTTCAGCTATTGATTGATTGTGTGACTGCGGAAATGGATAAAAGCCCCCTATCCAAACAATGACTATCATCAGAGCAGGTAAGAAAACAAAATTATTTTAATTTTTATCATCTACAATACTGTTTTATTTATTCTATAGTACAGTACATTGTTGATTGCTTTCATTTTATAGATCAATGGTCTTGTAAGATAGTAAAATTCATGTTAAATTGCTGTTTTAGGGGTTGTTTTTAAAAGTCTGGAACGGATTAATCTGTTTTGCATTACTTTCTATGGGAAAGCGCACCTTGCTTTTGGAACGCTTTGGTTTTGGAACAGACTTCTGGAATGGATTAAGTTTGAGAACCAAGGTACCACTGTACATCTCAACACAGTAACTGATGTATCTTAAACTACAATGTTCCCTGTTCTACAAAAGACAAACAAGAAAGCTAAAAAAATGGACAGAAAAATATATATAAGGAAACAACAGGATGTGACTTTACAGAAGTAATGTGGGTAATAATTACGTCCTTTGAAAAGCTTTCTTTTTAGTACATAAGGCAAAATGGGTTTCACTAGAGCACAGCCAAAGCACATAGACCTATCACTGTCCATAATATCCACAGAAAATGCAATTAAATTTATTTCAAAATAATGAAAATACATAATAAAATAACACCAATATCAAGTTATGTTGCTATTGTCAAAAATACTGAGATTCAACTCTTACCATCAATATAATTTTGCAATGTATGCACCACCCCTAAAGAAACCACAAGGGGGCGCTGTGTACCTTCCAAAGCTACACATTGCTCCATATTGCTCTGTCTTAAAAAACAACAACCAAAAAACTGGTTCTCGACTAATTTTCTGAATCATATGAATAGAATAGACAAGAAGACCAATAAATCCAGCAAACTTGACTGCCACTATGATTAAACCGCATGATCCAGGCCATGGCTTGTCACCAGCAGAGAACAGAAGAGAACAAGGGTGGAGTTGCAATGAGTCTCTGTGCTTTAATTTTATTCCCAAAGTGAAATGAAAATACTCATGGCTACAAATAAGTGTCCTGAATAAAGCAACAGGTTTTCAGCATTGTTGGAGATCCGGGGTGGGGTGGGGTGGTGGTGATGTAGGAAGTAAGATAAATCTGTGTTAGATGTAAGTCTCTTGTTGCAAAGAATGGGGGAAAGGAAGAAGGGGTTATGATGGGAACAACAGCCAGACACCAAGTGGAGGCTGGTTTATTGGGGCAAACAGGGTACTGCCCCATCAACCACAGTCTGCCCTCTGCCAGTCCCACCTAGCTTCCTTCTTATGTGCAAGCAACCAAGGTGGTTCTGTTGTTAGCTCTGGCGCCACTTGCTGTTGGGCTCCTAATGTTCCAACCTACCAGTCTCAAGCTACACCAGCCACCACTGCTGACACCAATTGTAAGAGAAGAACATGGCTGGCACTCAGATGAGGAGCAAAGAAAATAAAAGCCAACAAAGAACATGGTGATCAAGCTTCAAAAAAACCCTAACTGAGTTTTGAAAAGAGGAGGAATCCTCACTGCGCGTCACTAGTAGTAAGGCCACCTCCACAGAACCATCTGCAGGTTTTAACACTGTCCTGAAATTACCACCCACACACAAATACATACACAACCCTTCAGCACTTTCAATTCAGCATTTGCTTAGAGGTCCTTTAAGTGGAAGCAAAATGTGGTTTTTTTGCACAGGGACCTTTTATCTGACAGTGGTACATTTTCAATACCTAATCTGGGTTTGCTCTGCCTATGGGAGACACAGCCAATCCAGTGAGAGGTGATGGTGGGTAGTTTTTAACTAGAGTCTCCTTGCCAACTTTGGTAGGTTCATGAGCAACCACTGTTCCTTGAACAGGGATAGCATTGTCACATAGCAGTCCCTGTATTAATCACCTGACGTTTATAGAACTGTCATGTGCTGTATTGGGGGCTATCCTGTTTCAGAAGTGAACCACACTAGGATCTTTAAACAAAGGGCAGTATACAAATTTAATAAGCAATAATATATATAAATATAAGTGGCACTTGGTGCAAAACACAGCTGCTAGGATGCTCAGTGGGACACCGAGCTTCGTACACATGACCCCAGTGTTGAAAAAATTGCACTGGCTTCCTATCACCTACTGAGGCAGGTTCAAGGTTCTGCTGTTGATATCTAAACATACCCACATCTAAACTGAAATTGCCATACCTCAACCAAAGAAGAGATGGCCACAAACTTTGATGGCTTCAAATGTTTCTTAGATAAATTTATGGAGGATAAGGCTATCACTAGCCAAGGTGGCTATGTTCCACCTCCACTGACAAAGGAAGTATGCTTCTTAATGCCAGTTGCTGAGAATCACAAGTGGGTAGCATTCTGTTTCACTCAGGTCCTGCTTTGGGGGCTTCCCATAAGCGCATCTGGTTGGCCACTGTGAGAACAGTATCTTGGACTAGATAGGCCACTGGCCTAATCCAGCAGTTTCTTCTGATGTTCTTTCATTCTTAACAACTAGGGACTAGGGTACCTAGCAGACTGCCTTCCCCAGTACAGACCAAGTTGAGTCTTAATATACTCCAAGGAATCCCTACTGGTCATTGGATGGATTAGAGGATTACCACTTCTTGACAAGGACGTGGGTGGCACTGTGGGTTAAACCACAGAGCCTAGGGTTTGCCAATCAGAAGGTCGGTGGCTTGAATCCCTGCGACAGGGTGAGCTCCCATTGCTCAGCCCCAGCTCCTGCCAAACTAGCTGTTCGAAAGCACCTCAAAGTGCAAGTAGATAAATAGGTACCGCTTCAGCGGGAAGGTAAACGGCGTTTCCGTGTGCTGCTCTGGTTCGCCAGAAGCGGCTTTGTCATGCTGGCCACATGACCTGGAAGCTGCATGCCGGCTCCCTCGGCCAATAACACGAGATGAGCACCACAACCCCAGAGTCAGTCATGACTGGACCTGATGGTCAGGGGTCCATCAGGAGAAGAAGAGTTTGGATTTGATATCCCGCTTTATCACTACCCGAAGGAGTCTCAAAGCGGCAAACAATCTCCTTTCCCCTCCTCCCCCACAACAGACACCCTGTGAGGTGGGTGGGGCTGAGAGACTTCAGAGAAGTGTGACTAGCCCAAGGTCACCCAGCAGCTGCATGTGGAGGAGCGGAGACACGAACCCGGTTCCCCAGATTACGAGTCTACCGCTCTTAACCACTACACCACACTGGCTCTCTACTTTACCTTTACCTTACTTCTTGACAAAACAGAAGAGGGACTCCTAGGTATAACACCCCTCCTTTGGAATGCTTCCTTTGGGTGGCTTCAGAGGCAGTAACCAGCTTTAAACACTTCTTATAGATCTTTATATTCCTTTCCTGGACCCTGGGTCCCTTTGTGAGCCTTTTTTTTGTACTGTCCTCTTCTGTCTATGATATATACTTTTGCACTGTTTTCATTTAACTTTTTAAAGGAAGTTTTATTTGATCGTTGTTGCATTTTTATACAGATGATATACTGTATATTCCTGTGTATAAGACTACTTTTTAACCCAGTAAAATCTTCTCAAAAGTTGGGGGTCATCTTATATGCCGGGTTGTATTTTTTATACGGTGAGTATATCCCAAACTCTATATTTAAACTGGAAAAGTTGGTCATCTTATACGCCCAGTCATCTTATACGCTGGAATATACGGTATTGGGTTGTATCCAATTGAGATCTGCTCAGAGTAGATCTATTGAAAGTAATTAACCTAAGTTAGTAATTGCTGTGAACTTCAATGGGTCTACTCTGAGTAGAACTAGAACTAAATACAACCCTTGGGATTTATTTTTATACAAAAGTGGTACATATATTTTATAAATGCATAAATCTAGTGTAGCTTCAGATTTTGTGTTCTTAAAATGTGCACTTAAGATTTTATAAAATAGTACATAAGTAAAGTATATAAGTAAAGTACCTATCTGCATCTGCAAACATGTACCCCATAGAGGTGAGGCTCATCAGCACACCAGGATTAAGCGAGAGATCTATGAGGAGCAGCAAATCCAGCCTTGGGTGTGTGAAATGGCCTTAGAAATGAATGCCAGCATTGATTGTCCTTGAGCCTTTGACCCTTTGCATAATCAAAGTGGAAGCCTGAACTGAAAGATTCTGCAAGTCATCACACCAATTATCACATCCCCAGCCGGGCGTGTCAGTGCAGGAGAGGCTGTCTTACACCTGCACGATTTCTGTTGGTAACATGTTCTCCCCACAAAGCAATCAGTCAAACATTGAAAGCTATTTGCAAGCTGTGTCTGTAGCAGAGCAGCACCCAAGCTTCTAAAAGCATTTGGGTAGAGAGATATTCCCCTTCTCCAGCTTGGTAGAGGAAGGTGTGTGTGGGGGGGGGTGTTGTGAAAACTTGACCTAATAGTTATTTCATCATTTGAAATTTTCTTAAAGTTTGCTGTGCAAAAGAGTGCCTAAGGTTACTCCTGTCTGATGTAACTGTTTTTGATGAAAGCCTGAGTAGGGGTGCAGTGGTGTCCTTTCCTTGGGAGAAAGAATAGCACAGTGATGGAGCATCTGCCTTGCAAGCAGAAGTGCCTACATTCAATCCCTGGGATCTCCAGGTAGGGTTGGGAGAGACGCCTGCCTGAAATCATGGAGAGCTGCTGCCAATCGCCGTCCAACAGTCTGTTTTAGAAACTTAGAACTGTAGAGTTGGAAGGGACCCCAAGGGTCATCTGGTCCAACCCCCTGCAATGCAGGAATCTCAGCTAAGGTATCCCTGACAGATGGCCAACCTCTGTTTAAAAACCTCCAGAGAAGAAGAGTCTAACACCCCCCAAGGGAGATCATTCCACTGCCAAACAGCTCTTAGTGTCAGAAAGCTTTTCCTGGTGCTTAGTCAGAATCTCCTTTCCTGTAACTTAAAACCATTGGTTCATGTCCTACCCTCCAGAACAGGAGAAAACAAACTTGCTCCATCTTCCCTCCGGCAACCCTTTTGATATTTGAAGATGGCTATCTTATTTCCTCTCGGTCTCCTCTTATCCAGGCTAAACATACCCAGCTCCTTCAACCATTCCTCATAGGGCTTGGTTTCCATACACTTGATCACCTTGGTTGTCCTCCTCTGCATGTGTTCCAGCTTGTCAGTATCCTTCTTAAATTGAGGTGTGCAGAACTGTACACAGTAATCCCAGTTGGGGTAGATGTTCTCTCAATGTGCTCAGTGTGGTGTGTATGGTTCTCCCCCATCTCATTTCATCCCAACAACCCTGTGGAGTAGATTAAGGCTGAGAGGCAGTGACCGGTCCAAGGTCAACAAGTGAACTTCATGGCCAAGTGGGGATTTGAAGCCTGGTCTCCCAGGTCCCAGTCCAACATTCAGACCACTATGGCAAACTGGCTCTCATGTGTTAATTATCTGCCATTCACTCCAGGGCCCTAACAACTTAAGATTCAACATAAAACATAGTTTAAAACACATTGCAATCACAAGAATAGGGTGGGTCCTGAAAATATGCAGCTTGGATGTCAAAGACGAGGGTAAAGAAGTGGACCTTCCACATTCAACCAAAACTGTACAGCAAAGTGTTTTAGAATCACAGAGTTGGAAGGGACCCAAGGGATGTCTTGTCCAACTCCCTGCAATACAGGAACCTCAGCTAAAGCATCCATGACACACAACTTACAAGCCATCACAGAAAATGCCCTGTCTCAGACCACTACCACCCTTAAGGTTCTGGGTGATGGAACTACCTGGAGGGACTCTAAAAGCTGATCTTAACACTTAAAGGGGAAGGAAGCCATATTTCCAATATGTATGCAGTACAGTGGTACCTCGGGTTAAGAACTTAATTCGTTCCAGAGGTCCGTTCTTAACCTGAAACTGTTCTTAACCTGAGGTACCACTTTAGCTAATGGGGCCTTCCCACTGCCACTCTGCCGCTGCCGCACGATTTCTGTTCTCATCCTGAAGCAAAGTTCTTAACCCGAGGTACTATTTCTGGGTTAGCGGAGTCTGTAACCTGAAGCGTCTGTAACCTGAAGTGTCTGTAACCCAAGGTACCACTGTATAATATTCTTCTGGTTGGTTTTATTGCATCTGTTTTATTTTGCACCCTGCCCTGAGATTTCTTAGCAAGGAAGGGCAAGCTGGAAATGTTGATAATAAATTAACTATGTATTACAATATGACTTCCCATACTTTTTTTTTTGCAAAGATCAATGCACAAATTTGATAGAAGCGACTGACTAATGAACAAACACAACACTGAGATAGAAGAGAAAGAGACCAATCTATTCTTTTCCTATCCAAAACTGCTTAGTTTCAGTGATGTTACTGCATCATGAGTTGTCAGAAGATGCCCTGAAACCATTTCAGATTATGGAGCTAGTATTTGAACTCAGGAATCCTGGGTACAAAACCGATGCTCCATTTGAAAGACTTTGCTTGCTCTCCACAGGTATAATGCATGCACTGTTAGACTTGCATCCCTTCCACAGAGGAGTGCCAGGTAAGTAAGCAAACAGCTAAACTCCCTACTGCTTATTGTTGGCTGAACAAGGCTTTGATCGTCTACAATAATAAAAATCACAGTCATTTTGGTCCATTATACGTGACTTACCATCTCCCTCCCCCTCCGTCTGCATTCATAAAGTCCACATTCTGAAGACTAAACTTTGCTTGACAAAGTCTCTTTTCATATGGAAAAGGGTCTCGTTAAGGCAAAAAAAAAGGAGAATAAAAAGCTGACTTACATTTGACAATTTGTCACGCTGTAAGAGATATTGTGTGCAGGGTTTGAGGGCAGAGGGTAGAGCAAGAAGGTGCATAAAAGTTTTTTGGGAGGGGAGATAAAAATCACATAAAGGAAAGAGAGAGAAAATCTGTATGCGGAGGAAGAAAAGCTTTTTTATTATTATTATTCAAACAAAGGAAGTCATTTTAGAGCAGGCAACGGTTTCTTTTCAAGGCGGCATTGCGAGCATCGTTTTTCCTTTTCAAGATTACAGATGTTGTTGTGTTAAAAGTGAATTTCATTTCATCACAATCAATGGCTTTCCCCTGCTCATCACTACCTTTCAGCCATCATCAGAATGCTTGGCTCCTCTTCCAAGCAGGAATGGGATGTTCCCTTCAAACCAAAATAGGGGGAGGCTCGGAGCAGGAGAATGTCACCTACGGAAGGGTAATTTCTAATTTCTCTTCTCTCCTTCCACCCCACACACCCTCCTTGCACTGTTAAATTACTTCCAGCTTATTTGTCTGGCTAGAGGTTAATGAAACACTAATGATGTTAATGAGCCATGCACGACCACAAGCCTTCTACCCCCCCCCCCCTTTTTCAAGAAAGAGATATAATAGCTGTTTTCCTTCCCTTTTAATCTTTTTTGTCATTTGGGAATTACAGGCCGAAGCAATTAACGGTGCACACAGCTCTCCACTTCCCTTTCAGTCACAGCCCAGTGAGGCAAAGAGGAGGAGGCTATTAAGCTTGCTTTGGATGTTTACAGGTGAGAGCATTTCACCAGCCAATGCAACATGCTGTTCCAGCCAGAAGGCACAAGCAATAGCTGATGGTGGAAGGCAGCGGTGAAAGGAGCCATCTGCCGAGGAAGGTGGGGGAGGAGCTGACCAAGGTGCTGAAGAGTCACTCGCTACTGAGTAGAGGAGATGGAAAGAGGCAATAACGGACAGTGATAAGCACCCTTAAGTAGGCAAACCGAATGAGAGTGAGATGGGCAGCTACTTGGCTCCTAATGGTTGCCACAGCCAGAAGGTACAGAGGTAGACAGGGCATTTGGGCAGCTTAATTGGCAAGTTATGAATGTCATGCACGCATGGCACCAGATCCTGCAGGACCTTACCTATCCTAACCAGCCTTAAGCCTTGTTAAACCTTAAATAAGGCTTCTGCCATAGGTATGCCTCCAAGTAAAGATGTCACCAAATGTCAGGTGAAACATAACTATAGGCAAAGATGCAAGGTCTTGGAGAAGAAGCCACAACAGAAAAGAGAGAGACAGCAACAGACAGACAGACCTACAGACACGTATGTGTGCGCGCAAACACACACACACACACACACACACACACACAAACAAACACACTGGGTGGATGTCATGAAAATCGGGGTAGTATTGGGTGCATTTTTTAAAACACTGTTTCAGGGTGCACTCATGTATCCCAGGTGGCTGGGAAATTGTTTACCCCCCCTTCCTCCCCCCTTTTAAACTTTTGTTATCACTTATGGCAGAGGTGCTTGAGATCTTCATCATGGCCAGTGAAATTATATCAAGATGTTGAGGGGGGTGGTGATGTTTCTTTAGTAAAATATTGAAGACTCCAATGGGCGGTTTTATCCACTTTGAGTTCAGTTGATCTGGATCCAGGAAATGTGTTTCCTTCAGATTTATGGGCTCACATCAGAATGTAAGCAGGTATATTCTTGTAAAAGGATGCCATGCAAGTCCTTGCTTCACAATTTCCATGACTTTTGTAGTATATTTCAAAAGATGCTTCCATCCAAATTCCAAATACAGTCTTGAGCTCAGGAATGACTGTATATTAAAGGTAAAGGTAAAGGGACCCCTGACTATTAGGTCCAGTCATGACCAACTCTGGGGTTGCATGCTCATCTCACATTATTGGCCGAGGGAGCCGGCGTACAGCTTCCAGGTCATGTGGCCAGCATGACAAAGCCACTTCCGGTGAACCAGAGCAGCACATGGAAACGCTGTTTACCTTCCCACTGTAGCGGTTCCTATTTATCTACTTGCATTTTGATGTGCTTTCGAACTGCTAGGTTGGCAAGAGCTGGGACCAAGCAACGGGAGCTCACCCCGTCCCAGGGATTCAACCCACCGACCTTCTGATCAGCAAGCCCTAGGCTCAGTGGTTTAACCCACAGCGCCACCTGGGTCTGTATATTAAGAGTTGGCAATTGATTTTCACCTGAAGTAACATTTTAAGTAAATCTGTGTGTTCTTCCTTCAGAGAAACAGCCAAAGGATTCTAAGACAAGCTAAATAATTTATTGGGGGATTTCTGCATATCCTAGGCTGTCACTTTGCTTTCTCCAAAAAAAATGAACTCTTATGTGCAAAAATATGTAAGGAATTTGGGGAGAAGCCAAGTAAGCTCCAATAAGGCCAACATCTTTTGAGATTTTTCCCCATAAATTGACACCAGATTTTCCCTAGAGCAAATTCAGAATAAATTTTGTAGTTTTTTAAGCCTATGAAGTTTCAAGTCAAATCCAAACAAACAAACAATATCCTCCTGGTGACATTTCTTGGAGAAGGCTGTGCCTACATACTTGAATGAACATGCATGCCACAAGTCCATGTAATGTGTGCATATGTTAGAAGGAAACATTATTCATCAACCAGTATTCTAATTCATGGGTCTCAATTCCTACACAGTACAATAGTACTATGTATGGAATGTATGGGGTGTTAGGGGAGGGATGGTAACTATGATGGGGGACATGCTGTGTTCCTTCTGGGGTAGTCTGTCCACATGTTGCCCCCACCCTGCACTCAGCTCTCACCTGTGGCTCCTAGAAGTTGTCAGTCTGAGACAGTGGCCACCATAGCTGCCAAGTTATCCCTTTTTTTAAGGGATTTTCCCTTATGCTGAATAGGCTTCCTCGCGAGAAAAAGGAAAACTTGGCAGCTATGGTGGCCACATCCCAGGGAAACAGCTTCAACTACTAAACCAGGTGAGGGTAGCCCATGGGTCTCAAACCTTCATTGAGTTAGGGACTTCCCCCACATGCAAAGACAGGATCCAGTGGATAGAGTGGACAAGATCAACAGTAGGTCCAATGATCAACAAGGCAGTTTCTGCATGTGCTGTAGGGGGAAGTGAGAGGCAAGTGAGGCTCATCAACCATCAGGGAAAGGAAAACTCTGATCCTAAACCTCCACTGCCTTGTGGGATATCATCAGGAGAAGAAAAAAGCTAAGGAGTAAACCCCTAAGATGGTTGGATGACACCTTGTACATCTCCTTTTGGCAACTCCTGCAGCCAAGCTGGTGCCAAATATATTGCTCTGCTTTCCTTTGGACCACGTTAAGGAAACTGAGAGGAGGGTCTTGTCATCTGGGCAGCCCAGCACCTTTATACACACTGTGGGGAACTCACTTCGGTGCTGCTAGTTTCACCCTTGGAGGCACATTCCTTTGTCTTGTATTTTAATCTTTGCTGGAAGCCGCCCAGAGTGGCTGGGGAGACCCAGCCGGATACAAATAATAAATTATTATTATTTATATTATTTATATTTATATTATTATTATTATGAGACAGACAGATGCCAACAACAATAGCAGTCAAACAACAGTCCCCCTCCAATAATATTATAGTAACATAGGAAGCTGCCTTATACTGAGTTAGACCAATTGATCCACCCAGCTCAGTATTGTCTACACTAGCTGACAGCAGCTCTCTGAGGGACATTCCCAGTCCTACCTGGAGATGAAACTGGGGACTGAACCTGGGAAGTTCTGCATGCAAAGAAGATGCTCTACCACTAAGTTTTGGCCCTCCCTCTAAAGCAGGCATGGCCAAAATTGGCCCTCCAGGCGTTTTGGGACCACAATTCCCATGATCCCTGACCACTGGTACTGTTAGCTAGGGATGATGGGAGTCGTAGTCCCAAAACATCTGGAGGGCCAATTTTGGCCATGCCTGCTCTAAAGGAACGGTCTCATTTCTCAGACACAAACTGTCCTCTATTGTGTGTCATCTGAGAATCACCCATAAAATTTTGCAAAGGATCCTAGATGGATTTAAGAAAGAGACCCTTGGAATCTGAGGAAGGGGACACACATGCACACACTGCAGTCTTTCCTAAAACAACATCGACAACACACTGATAGATGTGTTGATGCCAGGGGGCGTGCAAGTAAATTATAAGCTGGCAGTTACAAAGGGCGGTGGGGGGGGGGGAGAGACTCCTGCTTTTGCTTCCATTAGAGGGTATCTGTCTGTGTTCAAAGCTGTGGTGCTGTGATAAGGGGAAGGCAATGCACTGGAGAGGCCTCAAAAATTGCCTGGACGAAGTGGGAGATAAGACTTTTTAGACAGAACACACAAACACACACACAAAGAACCCTGCCCTGCCCTGATTTATAGAGCCTCCTATGTCCTTGACAATACTTCTGCCGCTTCTCAGCTTGAACATAGTACTGGAAGTCACCATCACAAAATATCTGTCCTGCCCCCAAATCTGTTTATCCAGACAACCTGCCAGCAAACTGCAGCCAAATCTTGTGCTGACATGAACAAGGCAGCTGCACAATAGCACGGTGGCCTCCCCCCCCCTCAATCTCCCTTTTTTAATAGTCATGGCGGTTTTGTCTAAACCACAATAAAGACCTCCGTTCCACATTTCCTTTGTTATCACCCCTTTCAGCTGCTTGCATTTATTTATGACCACCACAAAGGGCTCTGGTGAAGAAGAAGAAAAAGAAGAGGGAGATGCCATTAGAGTGGAATGACACGGCCCTGATATGGAAGATGAAAATCAAGCACAGACGCTCAAGCCGCAGCTCATCTGATGTTTGCCTACTTGTCTTAATTCCCCTTTTATGATGGTTATTTTCATCACAAAATGCTAACCCAAGAGATTGAAAGAGAAAGAGAGAGAAAGAGGCAGGCAGGCAGGCAGGCAGGCAGCAGGAAAAGATGCCCAGCACAAGCCACAGATGGTGAAGGTTGGCTTGGCTCACTTTTCTGCCTGCTTAATGCAGACATTGCTATAATGCACAAGCTCGTTGTGCCAGGTATTTTTTTAACAAACTGAATGAGACCTGAAGCTGACCAGTGAATGCCTAGTGACAGACTGAGACTCTTGTTTATGGACATGGGGCTTGCGCTTTGGAATGAGATGAGGACATCCATGAAGAGCAGGATTGGAAGCATCAGGAATCCAAAACAGGCAGGTCCACATATATCTGGGCCAATGGACATGCAAGTTGAGCCCGGTTTGGCAGTTCTTTAGATGGAGCTGATGGGAAAGCTTGTGCTACTGCTGTTGTTGGATGTGGCTCCCATGCAGACGATGACAAGGCAAGGGAGAGGCAGGCTGCAGCCAAAACAGCAATGACAACAAATCCAGATCCCATGCAGGGCAACCCTGGGCATGTTGTAGGTGGAAATCAAGTATGAGGCTCAGCAAAAAGCATGCAAGTTCACAAACTGCGTAATTTGCACTTTGCAAATGTTTTGTTTTTAAACCAGAAACATTATTTAACTCCTGGTGATATTTTCCAAAATGCTAACCAAGATTCGAAGATCACAGAAGAAGAAATGTGCTTCTCTATGTGAAATCTTTCATATTAGCGGACATACAAAGCATTTGTTCCTAATGCCATTTCTATGAACAAAGGGTGGCAAGTTACAATGCAGCCTAACAGCTTGCTCTCTGCTCCAAGAGCATGTGAGAGCAAGCTCATGTCCCTGTCCCTCAGTTACAAGACAGCGGAGTGTCCCTTTCCTGCCCTGCTTCCACAGGCTACAGGCTGCAGTGGGGGGGGGGCATGTGGGTGTGTACGTGTATGATTGCATGTACTCCATTCTCCCAGTACAAGTTTTCTGGCAACCCTTTTGAACCATTATTTAAGGTGTGTATTTCCAATACAACAACTCTCAAATTAGTCCTCTTTGTTTCAACAGCTCGCTGGTCCCTATGACTGTAATATTCAGCACCCTGGAGGGGATTTTGTTTTTTTTTGTTTTTGTTTGTTTTTTACCACTGTTTATTTCATCATGTCTTTCCATCTAGGGTGCACTTGGATCTTATAGAGTACCATCTGCTCTGGAATTGGATAATCAGTGTAGCATAGAGGTTAGAATGTTGGATTAGGACCTGGGAGCCCAGTGATCAAATCAACACTCAGACATAAAGCTTGGCCAGTCATAGTCTCTCAGCCTAACCTACTTCACTTGGTAGTTGTGAGGATGAAACAGGGAGGGGTGTGCACCCCCTGGAGCTCCTTGGAGGAAAGGTGAGATATAAATGCAACAATAAATAAATGCTTGTATAACTTTCCGAAGTCTAAGTAAGCACTGGTATGGATGTTTGTGTTGGGTGTGCATGAGAATTCTCCCTCCTTCTCCCCCCCCTTGCTTTATTCTTTCTGAAGTTTAAAGACTACCCAGAGTATACCCATTGAAATCAGTGGGCATGAGTAACTTAAGCCCATCAATGTCAATGGGTGTACTATGTGCAGGACTACCATTGGGTATGAATCAATATCTGGACTGAAGCACAATCTCCCAGGGTAACTGATACCTGCTAATCAACTGCAAGATGAATAAGCATCCTTACTGTGGTCTCCATCTTCCTTGAGTCTAGTTAGTCAAGGATCTCCAGGTGCGAAAGTGAATGATTCAATAAGTCTTACTTTCAGATGCCACAGGAATAAATCCATGCAGAGGGCTAATAAAAAATGTTGGTGTTGGTGTTTAAAATTGATAAATGTTTTTAAAAGCTGGATCTTGGATCCTGTCACACTACACGGAAGAGGCACAGAACTAGTGGCCAATGAAACCTATCTGTCCCATGGTCTCTACTAATTCCCACAGCCTTCTCATCTCTAGCACTGAGGATACCATGGGCATGAACAGTGATGTCCGAAATGAACCTCTGCATATTTGCACAGATAAATGGATGGCTTCCATTCAGCCACAGGAGGAAAAGAACAAGAACACTGAGTTTAATTACATACATGTCAGAGAGAGAGAGAGAGAGAGAGAGACCTAGTAGACCAGGACAACTGACCATCTTGTCCGATGTTTTGTGGCCAACCAAATCCCACAGGAAGTCCACAAGCAGGACCCAAGCACAACAACACTCTCCCCACATGTGATTTTTACCAGCTGGTATTCAGAGATGTAGTGAAGGATGGGGGGCACCTGCACACTACCCTTGAGACCAGTTGCCCTTCCATCTGCCAACAAGAATTCCCATTGGCAGGTGCAATATACAACATTGAGGCACATAGCACCATGGTCTCCTGAAATATGCAGACCCTCTTTCCTCATATATCCCATCCACCACAATGGATATTTTGCTTATGCTACAATGAACTTCCCTTTTCTTGAGAGTCCACTATATTAATTGACAGCCTGGAGGGGAAGGAGACTTAACCTTGTGGTTAGCCACAGACCAATCCATATAGAGGAAACTGATGAAGCAGCTGTTTGAGGGCAAATTGAATCGTCTCTTCTGTTTGCGAAAGTGAACTTCGTTTCTGGATGTCCAACCTTTCTGCATACAGCATGTTATATACTCAGAGCTTCTTTTAAAGGGCGTGGGGAGAGAGAGAGAGAGAGAGAGAGAGAGAGAGAGAGAGAGAGAGAGAGAGAGAGAGAGAGAGAGAGAGAGAGAGAGAGAGAGGCTTACTGTAGTGCCAATTACACCCCTATCTCAAGTCTCTTTGTTTGAGTGGAATGAGGGGCTGGATTTCAAAATGGTTCTCTCCCATAGCTGGTGCTTACAATTCCCAGGTTGAGAGTGGGAGCAATATGATAAAGTGTTTGCTTTTTGCAATGTGCTTGGGAAACAGAGGTGGCCAGGGTGATCGGACGGGAGATGCTGGAAGAGGAAAGGGAGGAGCTGTTTTCTGCAAGTGTTTCTAGGAAGGAGAAGGAGGAAATGGCCAGAACTGAAGGGTAGCCATAGTGGCTGTTTCAGAGAGACACGGGAATGATGCTTAGGATGCCTGTGAATCCAACACTGCATGGCTGGGAAGGACAAGCCCCTATTGAGGTGTAATTACATAAAGCTCAAGTGTGAATATGTGTGAACAAACCATATTTCTTAAATACACTACATTCTCCGCTGTGCCTCATTCTGAAGAAACACAAACCCTGGTTAATTGCCAAGACCCCTGGAATTTTGCTACCACTTGGCAGAGATTGGGGTGGCTTGTAACAATATTCTCCAGTGCCCTTGCTGGCAACTGCCCTCCTCCTTCCACCTCCACAATGCTCTTGAATCACATGGTGGATCCAAAGTGGGGGTCAGGCTGCTGTTGGGGTGTGGAAAAGTAAAAGCTTCTGCTGTTACCACATGGTGAGCCCCACCCTGCACAAACAGTTGGGGAATTCCACCTTTCGCTGGGTAATTTTGGCAAAATGTTCCCTGAGGAAACACCCCCCCCCCAAAAAAAAAGAAACCCAGCAATGGTGTGCAAAGAGGGTAGAGAATTTTGAGAGGCTACTTGAGTACAGCTCTGTTTCTCCCACCAGTGAGATACTTGGATGGCAGAAGGGAGACACGTCTGCCGAATGGCCCTGGAAGATAGCACAGTGAGCACAGATATTCTCCATTCCCTTGGAAGGCACCCACAATTTAGCTATAAGTGAGTCTATGATATGGTGCTACCAACAGGAAATGGCCCATCAAAATTAAGAGCCCACTTTACTACTCATATGGTTTCCAAAGTTGACATTCAAGAAGAAGCTGCCACCTAGCTGTGCTGTGTTGAACACTTATTCTGCCTTTTTAAATTAAAAAACAACAATCTCCTTAAATTCATGAGAAATTGCATTCAAAAATTATGAAAACGAGATTTTTGTATGTGTGAATTTCTCAAGGATGAGATGCAGAAGTTTTGTTCCACTTGTCTTACTTTTAAATTCCCCAAGCAGTGTTTGGGAGTGTCTTTTCTTTCATTTTATGAATGATATAACTGGTGTTCTGCACTCTGCAACCTTCCTGTGTGCCCACATGTCCTGAAAACTCCAGGATGTCCTCACCTTCATGGGAAGGTATTCAACAAAGACCTTTGTAGTCCCAATGGCAGCTCAAGTAAGTTGGACTGTGCCTGTTTATTATGCTTTAAAATCCCTTATTATTTTGACTGATAGTTTTATTGATTGTTGCATAAAGCACTTTGTGACTATCTTATGATGAAAATCCATCTATAAATATTGGCAATTGGGTGGTTGTGTGTGTGTGTAGCATTTTGTGGCCTTGAGGTTTACACACACTAGGGTTGCCATATTTCAATAAGTTGTTGAACTTTCGTTAGGAAACCCAAAAGAGCAGCCCTGACACACACAAAAGTGCACCAATATGGTAACAATATTGGCTGAAAAATAATAGTGAGAGAGGCGGGACATAAAGAGAAAAACGAATGTGGGTAGGCCTAATCAAAGGAGGCAGTTCAGTTACTCTCTCAAATACACCTGGAAACCAATAACAAGGGTCACATTCCTTCACCCAGTCTGGGGATTCCATCCCACAATCACTGACATGAAAGTAAATGAATTATCCTCAAGGCTTTTGATAAGGCCATTCCCTTGAGGGCAAAACAACATGGTCTGTATAACTGCCACTATCTTTCACCAGAATCTGACCTTTCCCACCCTGAATGACATTTTGTCATGTTCACTTCTTTCTCTTCAGTGGCATCTATCTCAGGAGAAAAGAACGAAAAAGTGAAGCGCAGGAAAGGAAGACTTAACAATTTGTCACGCTCAATTCTAAGGCACACCTTCCCCAATCTGGTGCCTTCAGGAGCTGCTGGACTGCAACTCCCATCAGCCCCTGCCAGCATGACCAAAAGTTGGTGATTCTGGGAGTTGCAGTCCAGAAACATCTGGAGAACACTATGTTGGGTATTCCACACTAGACACTTACACTACACTACTTACACTACACCAGGCTTCCTCAACATCGGCCCTCCAGATATTTTGAGGCTACAATTCCCATCATCCCTGACCCCTGGTCCTGCTAGTTAGGGATCATGGGAGTTGTAGGCCAAAAACATCTGGAGGGCCGAGGTTAGGAAGACTACACTACACATTACATTGCCTTGCACTGAGTAAGGCCATTGCCTCTCAAGTTTCTAAGGTCTCCCACCAGATATTCTTTTGACTGGATATACCATCAATTGGGAGAAAAGCAATGACAACCCTAGACAGATTCTTAAAAAGCAGAGACATCATCTTGCCGACAAAGGTCCATATAGTTAAAGCTATGGTTTTCCCAGTAGTGATGTATGGAAGTGAGAGCTGGACCATAAAGAAGGCTGATCGCTGAAGAATTGATGCTTTTGAATTATGGTGCTGGAGGAGACTCTTGAGAGTCCCATGGACTGCAAGAAGATCAAACCTATCCATTCTGAAGGAAATTAGCCCTGAGTGCTCACTGGAAGGACAGATCCTTCCAATACTTTGGCTACCTCATGAGAAGAGAAGACTCCCTGGAAAAGACCCTGATGTTGGGAAAGATAGAGGGCACAAGGAGAAGGGGACGACGGAGGACGAGATGGTTGGACAGTGTTCTGGAAGCTATGAACTTGATTTGACCAAGCTGCAGGAGGCAATGGAAGACAGGAGTACCTGGCATGCTCTGGTCCATGGGGTCACGAAGAGTCGGACACAGCTAAATGACTAAACAACAACAACCATGAATTGAACCTGGAACCTTTGGCTTTCAAAGCATGTCCTCTCCTGCTAGGCTATGACCCCATCTCCAGATGTGCACCTTCCCAAATGCATCTTGATGTATCCTGCCAGGATTCTGCAGCAGAGGAATGAAAATATACAGTCTCCTCACATTTCCCCAGAAGAATTTATGGAGCATTACTGAGCTTTTAATACCAAGCTTCCCTTGAGCAAAATTGACGTGCCAGGAGAATTGAAGAGGGAGCCAGTGAAACTGTTATCCAAACTGTCATGGTGTTAACAACCAGCATCCCAGAGTACCTCCACAACAACCTCACATGCTTCTGAGCTTCTTCTCATCTGTTTCTGTTTGGGGGGGGATTTTGAAATCAAAGCTATTGCTCCCCTTGCAAAATGTGTTTCAGTGAATGTACTGCCACTTTCCCCCTCCTCTATCACTCTGACCTCCCCATTCATCACCCCCAAGATACACAGTGGTACTAATGCACCACAGGTATTGCAACACACTAAGGTTAGCCTATCAAAGGAAGGGTAGGGAAGATGTTGCTTTCCATTGGCTGAACAGATTAGACCAATGAAGTTTCTGATAGCAGTTGACTGAAGCTGCTTATGTCTGGAGATGGGCAGGCTAAACAGCTGGTCCAGGAAACATAAGAACATAAGAAAATCCTGCTGGGTCAGACCAGTAGCCTATCTAGTTAAACATCCCAGTTCTCACAGTGGCCACCCAGATGACTGTGGGAAACCCACAAGCAGGACCTGAGCACAAGAGCACTCTCCCCTCCCACTGTTTCTATCAACTGGTATTCAGAAGGACATCACCTATAATGGTGGTGGTGGTGGAAGAGGAGACTAGAAGAAGCCAATGGAAGTAAGGAGGCTAGGACAGGAGGGTTGGGAATGGTCCAGAGGAAGAGAGGAAGGGCTAGAGAGGAGGTGAATGAACTTAGATAAGGAAAAATGGGCAGAGGACACTTGTGTGCAGTTGGATATCATCATCTGCATTACCTAATGTTTTCAAATATCTAGCCAAAACTTTTACTGTAAGTGAGCCTCTTCAATGTGGTGGTGTGGGATGTGGGGCCCTCCAAAATGGCCGACGCTCAGTGATGATGGCAGCTGGAGTCCCACTGCTTAAAAAATGACATGCGCCCCACCCCCTCTCCATCATGCAGTGGCTTTCTCCCTTTTCCTCCTGTGCATCAACCAAGCTCCAGGCAGGGCTTAATTTGTCCTGTACCATGTATACTCCTCTCCACACACACACCCTCCAAAAAGAGAGAGAAATGCTTCACTCTGCCTGTTGGCAGCAGGTAACATTTAAGGAAGAAGAAGAGGAAGTGTATATTTAGCAGCCATTCCAGAGGGGACAAGGAACAAAATAAAAGACTTTTCAATCATTTCTTCTGTTAGAAAACTCTACTCTCTGACAAGGGCAAGCAAGCTACAGTCAGAGAGACCTCTTCAGTCACAAAGAGGGGGGTGGATGAAAGATGGTAGGAACTTGAGAAGCAAGGCAAGCTCCCCGGGGAGCCTTTTCATGGTCACCTCTCTTGCCAAGGTGCCTCCTTATCAGACTGTGGATTTTTCTGTTACCATATCAAAGACAGGAGCCTCATCCAAGCCCTACTTCAGAGTTTTCCATTGCGGTTCCTGGAAATTCCCTGGTGACATTTCAACAATTGGCTGCTCTTCACCTTTCTCCAAAGTGATCTCTATGGCAGGGGATGAAAGGCTGTACAGCTATATTTAAGTTCCTTCTTTCGGACAAAACCCTTTCAATGCCATCCAGATGCTTGAAGGAGTCCTGCTGAGATAATGACTGGTTTAAAAATAAATGTTTTGGTTTTTTTAAGTTGCATGCTTGACAGTGATTAACACAGAGTTAGTCCCAGAAGCCAAAGGAAAGAAAGCTTTCAATGCACAACCGCAAACAATTATTCCTCTTCGATAATCACCATTTTACAGGCCAACCACACATATAAATATTGCACAATGCCAAGGCTCCATGACTAATTGCTGCAATAAATTCCAAAGTAAGTCGCAACCTTACCAGCTAGGGCTGGCGGCTTGTCAGATCTCACAGCTAAAGCAGGGTTAGCCCTTGGATAAGGAATCATCAGAGATTGAAGGGGATAATGTGTGACAGATTAAAAGAGGAAGCCTTGTGTTGATGTAAAAGTTCCTCATAGTGCAGGGATGTAAGCAGAGAGCAACCAACTATGTTTCAATGGGAGAAAGGGGAGGAGAAGGTGGAGAAGTCACAGTCCTTTCCATCTCCTCTTCCCCATCTCCGAATAATGTTCACCATCAGAACTATGAAGTTTGCAGGGTGCCAGAAATCTGCAGCAGCACATTTGGAAGCTGACGGGCAAATTCAGCCTCCTGTTTTTATATTGAACCTTATGCCAGCAAAGAAAATAATGGATTACATCCACCCTGTTTGTGGCCAAACATTAGATCTTTTACAAGATGTGAAAAGTAAATACAGTCCAACAGTGTACATAGGTATAGAGGGATTCACCATGTATGAAACATCTACATATTGCAGAATACAGAAAGTAGATGCTTAACATGCCAGATGGCATGGCTTTATTGAATGCTATGGCCAGATGAATGTAAAAGTATTTTGGCTATAATATTCCTGTAGTTTAAAAGTTGACCACACCTTCACTCTGCTCAATTTTTTTAATAAAAAAAACTAGAAAGCAGAACTCTCATCCAACTGTCTGTCTACTGATTAACTGACAGGCTCAAGCTACAAAAGCTGAGGTTGCTGAATAGCTCAGAGACCATTTTGGCTGCTATTCTTTCCAAACCTGCTTCTCAGGACACCTACAGACTCTTGATGTGGGATATTGTTTAGGATTTATTTATTTTTAGTCAAGGTTTAATGTTGGATGCATTAATCATGCTGTCATTGATATTAAATTCTGCACATTAATTTTTAGATCATATTATGACTTACATGGAGATGGTTTGATTTTGTTGTGCTAAAGTTGTTTTTGGCTGGTTGGCAACAGGATTTGCTTTGTTTGAGGAAGACAGCATTAAGCAGTACCCTGGATGTGTGAAACCCTTCTTAGTTTTACTGGTAAAGCGTGGGACCCACTTGAACAGAGAGCCAGTGTGGTGTAGTGGTTAAGAGCAGTGGGCTCGTAATCTGGTGAACAGTAATCTGCTGGGTGACCTTGGATTAGTCACACTTCTCTGAAGTCTCTCAGCCCATAGCTGCCAAGTTTTCCCTTTTCTCGCGAGGAAGCCTATTCAGCATAAGGGAAAATCCCTTTAAAAAAGGGATAACTTGGCAGCTATGTCTCAGCCTCACTCACCTCGCAGAGTGTTTGTTGTGGGGGAGGAAGGGAAACGAAATTGTTAGCCGCTTTGAGACACCTTAGGGTAGTGATAAAGCGGGATATCAAATCCAAACTCTTCTTCTTCTTCTTCTTCTTGAACATGCAAACATGGCAGCCAGACCCCACAGGTGATCTAAGAACAGGACCAATGGTGTCACTAGATCATCAAGAAACTCGCATCAACTGGGTAGATATCCAGCATCACCCCAAAAGCAGAAATGCATCATCCAATTGTTGTTGTTCAGTCGTTTAGTCGTGTCCGACTCTTCGTGACCCCATGGACCATAGCACAAAAGGCACTCCTGTCTTCCACTGTCTCCCGCAGTTTGGTCAAACTCATGTTCGTAGCTTCGAGAACACTGTCCAACCATCTCGTCCTCTGTCGTCCCCTTCTCCTAGTGCCCTCCATCTTTCCCAACATCAGGGTCTTTTCCAGGGAGTCTTCTCTTTTCATGAGGTAGCCAAAGTATTGGAGCCTCAGCTTCAGGATCTGTCCTTCCAGTGAGCCCTCAGGGCTGATTTCCTTAAGAATGGATAGGTTTGATCTTCTTGCAGTCCATGGGACTCTCAAGAGTCTCCTCCAGCACCATAATTCAAAAGCATCAATTCTTCGGCGATCAGTCTTCTTTATGGTCCAGCTCTCACTTCCATACATCACTACTGGGAAAACCATAGTTTTAACTATATGGACCTTATACCCCTTATACGGTCCAATAAAGAAGCCAAAAAGCATAAAATTCAGATATGCTAATTTATGCGTATAAATGTAAATAAGGAAACAATCACTGTAATGGATTGTTTCCATTACAGTGATCCGGAGCAACGGATTCAAACTACAAGAAAGAAAATTCCACCTAAACATTAGGAAGAACTTCCTGACAGTAAGAGCTGTTCGGCAGTGGAATTTGCTGCCAAGGAGTGTGGTGGAGTCTCCTTCTTTGGAGGTCTTTAAGCAGAGGCTTGACAGCCATCTGTCAGGAATGCTTTGATGGTGTTTCCTGCTTGGCAGGGGGTTGGACTGGATGGCCCTTGTGGTCTCTTCCAACTCTATGATTCTATGATTCTATGATTCTATGATTCTATTCTAACTGGAAATGCATCTCATTATAAAGAGAAAGATGCCAGGACTTGTATCCAAACCGATGCCTTCTGTCAGCACAATGATTTCTGGTTGCACAATGGGATTCTTCCGTTCCCTGCTGTGCACCCCTTGCATCTGTTCTAGATTTTCCCCAACCCTCCAGAACAGATTCAGGGAAGGTATAGGTACACAGACGGAGAAGTTGTACAAATGGAAATCTTTGTACTGACAGCACATGTTAATAGGCTACCACCCCAGGTGATTCATGTGCTCTCAGTCTACCATCCTACCTGATGAAGAAGATGATCAACGACTGTTAGCCATGAGGACTGTTTTGTGCCTCCACACACAGTCAGAGGCAGAAATGCTTCTGAACACCAGAGACTAATCTGGAAATCAAGAAAACCCCAGTTCAAATCCCTCCTCTACTAGGAACCCAATTAGGGCCTTGAATGCAGCTCTCTGGGCCTCCTGGTTTGACCCTTAGGACTCTCTTCATGTGTTGGCTTGGCCCTAGCAGGGTGTATGACGAGGCAAAGTGGGACTATCCATGATGGCCATGTTCTGCCTGCACTGTTGGAGGCAGCAATGCTTCTGAATACCAGCTGCAGGAAACCATGGGAGAAGCAAACGTTGTTATGCTCAGGACCTGCTTGCTGGTTTCCCAGAGGCATTAGGTGGGCGTTCATGAGAATGCTGGATTAGACAGGCCACCCTGGCCTGATTTAGCAGGGTTTGTCTTATGTTCTTAGTAATTGTCATTGGGGAGCTTCAAGGCTCCTCCTTCTCTCCTTCCCTTGGGGTCTTTATCTTTAAACAGTTCTGGGACCAATCAGCTCTCCCAAGAGAATATTGCCCACTGTGATGCAGGACACATAGCATCTCCCCACCAAAAACACTCCCCCCCCTAATTATTAAGAAACCAAGAAGCCAGGCAGAGTGACTCCTTGCCGTGTTTAGCAAGAAGGGAGGTTCTGTTTTCCTGCTTTTGTGCCCTTCTGTTGCCAGAGAAACAAGCCAGAATTTTATTTTTCTCACAGTTGCTACACGGCCAAGAATAAGCACACACAAATTGTAGCCCAGGGAGGGGGAAATCGTAACAAGAGGAACACTTGAACGCACCGCGTGTAGAAACACAAGAACAGAGCATCACACGGGAAGCATCACAGCATTGAGTGGTTACGCCAGCCGCATGTTAACGCATTGTGATAATTTGTACGACTGAAAAGGAGGGCAGAGCAAAAAGAGGGGAGGGGGGCATTCATTGCCATGTCTGAATCAGAGGGTCTGCACACACCACCATCAGCAGCGGAAGACACACGGCATCCCTGTCGGCTTTTGAGTGGCATTTTTAATTTAATTCCACCGTAACCTCCCTCAGCCAAAGCTCTGAACTCTGCTTGCTCTGTCATAAGCACAAAGGGGTGGATGGTTTCTCAAGGCAAAGTCAATTTTCGCTCTACGAAAGAAAGGATTTGAATTCCCCCACCACCATCTCGCCCCACTTTTATTTGCTACCTTGCCATATATATATTTGTGCATGAAAGCATTTGCTGCACCTTTCGGCAATTGCAACACAGCCCTAATAAGCACCCTAGGTAGTAACTGAAACAGAGGTTTCAGAAATGAATTAAGGGCAGATGACCCAGAGTGCAGGAGGGGTCCCCTTGGAAAGGATCAAGCTTGGTGAACAGGTGCAAAGCAAATCGGCTTTTTTATTTTTGGGGGGTTGTTAGTACAGTATGGGCATGTAAACACTCATCTGCCTGGTCACCTGTGGTTTCTAGTCAGACAAGTCAGGAAGCTTTTAAAAGGTAGGTTCTCTCAGATGACACATGGCAATTGTGGCTGATCTTACTAGAAAGGCTTACAGGTAAAATAGATTTACAAGATGATTTACAAAAATGAGTTCAGATCAATAACTGAGCATTTTCAGCACAGCCATCAAACTATAATTTGCCTGGATACACAGAAAGCCATAATCTACAGCCAAGGGAGCCAACATGGTGTCTTCCATAAACTTATCAACCCCCAACATCCTTGACCATTGGCCATGCTTTCTGGAGCTTAGTCCAACAGAGTCCACTAATGTCTGGGGAGCACCACATTGGCTACTCCTGGTCTAAGGTATGGGGAATGTGTAAACCTCCAGGTATTACTGAGCTACAACTCCCATCATTCCTAACTATTGCCCATGTTGGTTTCAGCTGATGGGCAACTGCAGTCAAAAATAATCTGGAGGGCCATAGGCTCCACATCTCTGGTTTTGTGTCAAAAGGGCAGTGAATTTAAAAGCCACAAACAATAGGTTTCTTTTGTTTTTGCTTTAAAGGACTTTTCACTGAAAGAAATTGCCACAGCTAAGAATGCAAAAGAAGATAAAGAACAATTAGTGATACTGGATTAAGCCATTCAACACCATTATGAAGCATGGATAAATGGCTCCTTATAAATAGCACCCCAGGGTCCCTCATGTTTCATTCTCTGTTCATACCATTCTTCTTGGGTAAGAAGAATAAGCAGAGAAACAGTATCCAGCAATTGGCCTTCATTGAAAAGGTATCTCATAAACTAAAAATATCTAAAAGAGAAAGCTTGAGTGACGTCCTCCAGCCTTTTTGGCTAGATAGCACAATTTTATTTCTTATACAACTATTGAGGCACACAGTCAACTGTATATTCAAATGTCTGCCTCCTCTAAGACTTTATAGAGCCTTCATTCTCAATAATGGTGAAACTCAGAAGTGGAGAATACTTTCATTTTTACATATCTGTGTTATTTGTAAGAAGAATATTTGTATGAGTTAATACCATATTGTTCCTTTGTAGCTGTGCTGGGCTTTTGTCCTTGTGATGCTTAATGGATTACATTTTTTTTTTATTCCTCACTTAGTTTCTTTTCCGTTATGTTTTCACTTCTTAACACAATCAATAAAAATATTGGAATAAATGGCTTCTTATATATATAAAAAAGCACCCTAGGTGCCACCCCCCCCCATGTTTCATTCACCATAGCAAACTTGATTTTGGATTCATGGCATAGCTGCCAAGTCTCCCGTTTTTTGCGGGAAACCCCCGTTTTTAAAACCGTTTCCCACAGGCAGCCCGGATTGAAAAAAATCCCGGAAATCTCCTGGATTTCCTACCTGCCAGGGAGGCTCCATTTTGGGTCCTGGCACCACCCGATTTTCAGTGCCCAGGCATGGGTAGCACGGCACCGGAAGTCGCTTCTACGCATGTCCGGACATGCATAGAAGCGACTTCCGGTGCCACTCCACCCATGCCTGGGCACTGAAAATCAGGTAGAGCGGCACCAGAAGTTGCTTCTACGCTTGTCCAGACATGCGTAGAAGCGGCTTCCGGTGCCACACCGCTGCTGATCCCGCATTTTTCAGCAGGAGACTTGGCAGCTATGATTTACGGTAAGTTGTTAATGCAACTTTTTTTAAAAAAAGTGTTTTGCACAAGTTTTGCACCATTCCACAGGCAGGGTGGATGAATTGAGAAACAAACAGATGTAGGTATTATACATGAGTGACCATTTCCCAGTTTCACTCCACCCAATGGAACTCACACAGAAGGAAGACACGAGAGAAAGGAAGGAAGACACATGTTGAGTTTGTGCATGTTTGTGAGTAACCCCCATTCAAAGACACCATTTCTGGAAATAATTCTTTTCCCATAAGCACTATAGTCTTGGATGTACCTGGCTTAGCAGTAGCCAAGTCAAGGAAAATGTATCTCTTGTCCTCACATTCGCCTCTAGAGCAGCTTCCTTCTCTCCCTCATCCAAATTTGTTTTATTGTGGGCCACCTGGCCAGCTTCATGAAATTCACACCACAGTGGAGTTGCCCACGTGGAAGGGTTCTTTTATCATTCTTTGAAAAGACGCATCTGGGCACAGCTTTGCCATGGGCCAGAAGGGCCACCCAGTTTGGACAGCAATCAAGGCCCGCCACTATCCCTCCTTGGCTTTTGAACCTACGTGGAGAATGAGCAAGGACTCAGCTGCTTCCTTTTTTTGGGAGGGAAACAAAAAGAGACAGCAGTAAATTCATGGGTGTTTTTTTTTGGAGAATTTTAAACCAAGGACGGAGAAGAACCTCACATTTGGGTGCCAAATGTGGCCCTCCAAGCATCTCTAATTGCCTCTCAGGACTCTACCCAGGGCACACCCTCAGTGGCTTGGCTTTGCCTACCTGGAAAAATCAAAATGGAGGTGATGGTGGTCTCTGGTGGTGGAGTCCTCTTCATGTGTCATAGGAAACTGCCTAACTATGCTGATGGCTGGTACCAGCTGTGGCATACACATCTCCACCATATCACCTGAGAGTCTCAGCTAGGGGTGGGCACACATGACAGTTTCAGTTTGTTTCACTTTCCCAATTCCCCCCCCAATCTTAAGTTCTCCCCATTTTTATTTGCAGCTTGCAAAATTTTCTTTCAGAAATTCACGGGGGGAGGGGGGTCCGTATCCATTTTGGCCTGTATTTATCCTATGCATTGCTCTTTGCAGTTTTGCACAGAATAAGCATTTTCCTCTAATGCAATGCATGCTAGTTTCACTAACTGTGCACATCTCAAAGAGGGGTGTGGATGTTGGAGAGCACGCCTGCTTAATGGTTCAGAAAATGCAAATTAGGTAGGCTCACATTGAAACGAGAACTGAGCGAAATCCCCACCACGGCAATTCCTTTACGTGGCAGAGCAGACCATGTCATAACTGTGGTTCATAGAACAACATCAAGGGCTGCTCCTAATGAAGCTTCATGAACAGGGATATTATTATTATTATTATTATTACTATTATTAAATAAATTTATATACTGCCTTTTACCTAAAGATGACAGGGTGGTTCACAACATAAAAACACAATATGAGAACACAAAATACATAAGAATAAAAACCATATAACCAATAACCTCTCTTCCACAAATACATTTAAAAGGCTATAGAATGTTTAACCAGCTAAAGGCTTAGTTATAGGAGGCTGGTGGGTGTAATTCTCCCAGCCAGCTGATCACAGATACAAATGATGACAACATGATCTCTCTGAGAGACATATATGAAGATGTTCTTCTTGCTAATGATTCACCAGAGAGCCTACAAGATGATCCAGGACAAAGAATCTGACTAACCAGTTATGCAGAGTAATAAATACTGGTACAGGAGATTAATGCTAAATGCTTTCGAACTGCCCTTGCTGGAGGCAGTGAGCCACTGTGCAACAGAAACCTCATTCAAGTGTATCCATGCAAATTGTTGGTTGTGGTTTGAAATCTAGTAGGCCACTATAAAGTGGGAGGGGAGAGATACAACATTACCTGCTGGAGAGGATCCAAAAATATATTCATTCACCTCTTTTAATGATCATATTAGCATGTTTTGTTTCATTTTTTCTCATTGTCTGGCAGGGCCATCTGTTGCAGGTCTTCTTGAAAGACTTGTTCCCTCACGTTAAATTTGGCACATAGAACCATAAGGGGCATCACTGGAAACACAAATCATCCTCTACAATCCATACTATTAAAGTTGGAGAGTGAGGAACAGCTGACTGAATCCAAAGAGTACTCATTAATGGTTCCTCGTCATCCTGGAAAAAGGTGACAAGTGGTGTGCCGCAGGGTTCTGTCCTGGGACTGTTGTCATTCAACATCTTTATAAATGACTTGGATGAAGGACTTGAGGGGATGCTCATCAAATTCGCAGATGACACCAAACTGGAAGGGGTAGCTAATGCCACAGAAGACAGAATCAGAATTCAAAATGACCATAACATATTGGAGAACTGGGTGGAAGCTAACAAAATGAATTTAAATAGGGACAAATGTAAGGTTCTGCACTTAGACAGGAACAATATAGGATGGGGGGCACCTGGCTTACTAGCAGTTCATGTGAAAAGGATTTAGGGGTCTTGGACTACAAGCTTAACATGAGTCAACAGTGTGATGCAGCAGCAAAAAAAAAAAAAAAAGCTAATACTGTTCTAGGCTGCATCAACAGTTGTATAGTGTCCAGATCAAGAGAAGTAATAGTACCACTCTGTTCTGGCTTGGTCGGACCACACCTGGAACACTGTGTCCAATTCTGGGCAGAGGTTGGGTGGCCATCTGCCTTGGATGCTTTAGCTGAGATTCCTGCATTGAAGGGGGTTTGACTAGATGACCCTTGGGTACCATCCCACTCTATGATTCTTTGAAGGGGAAAGTGTCCTCCGATTGACCCCCATCTTAGTCAGAGGGCTGCTGAAAGATCAAGGAGAATGAGCAGGGTCACATTCCCCCATCCCCAGCTCTCTCTCTACAAATGTCAGGAGGTAGTTTCAGTGCTAGGACTGGGCCTGATGCCAGACTGAAGCTGGACTGCCAAATCTACAAATTTAAAAAAGTGCCCCAAACTAGCAGATCATGGGGACAGGCTCTCTCCCAGGTATCTCTCTGCTGTGCTAGTTTTCTACTTGCAGGGAGATCAAGGCACAAGCATGCACAATCATATAAGGAAAATTTCAAACTTTGATTCCCCAATTGCAATATGAATTGGTACAATCTTTTCTACCACTTCTCCTGCTTTATCTCCACTTTTTAGTGCTGTGTATGTAGATTAGGTTATTTAGCAGGGTAGGTAAAGGGCACAAACAATTCACGCAACTGGTATTTGGAATAATAATGTCACATCCAATTCAGCCCAAACACAGTATTTTAGACGTCACATCACAGAAGCTCCATATTGCCATAATCCAGGTTTACAGCATTCTGCCTCAGATCAGCCCACCCACACCATTCATTCCCCTCCAAGCTAATACTCTGTCCAACTGCAACTACAGAGTTAAAGTCTTGTTATACAGCACCCCAGAGGTGGTCATGTTCAGTGCCAGGCCAAAGTGATTTAGATGGGTAATTTGCAAGTGATTTGGAATCCTCTGGGATGAAAGGCACCACATAATATTAATAACAGCTCTTATTAGCATGCAGAAAGGATGCGTAGAGCACCGTGGATCTCGTCCTTCCCCCCTCCCCCCCCTTCCCCTTTCCTATTGATCTCAGTTATTGCAGGTTCTGTTGCCTTTGTCTCATGTTTTATGCTTGTTTAATCCCCCCCCCTTAACGAAGAATTGAGTAAACAATATAGCATTCTAACAGCAGGCATTTGCAAGGAGGAACTGCTTCTCCTCCTCAACAGAAAGGGAGGGAGGGAGGGAGGGAGAAAGACCAGCCGGAATGTAATGAAGTTTACTTCAGGACAGCCACCAAAGAATAACTTGTCCATGCAGAGAAGAGGGAATTTAGGTAAGCAGAATGTAATTAACCAAGCTGGATTCCTGCCATGGATCACAGATGCACAAATACACCACAGGGGTGGTGGTGGTGGGGAAGAGCGACATGTACTGCAAGTTCTCATTACCCCATACAGAAAATCCACACACACACCACTGCTTAGCTTCAGCTGCAGCACTGAATGGCCATGCACCAAGCTAATGATGAGCAGCAGGATGAAGTCCAGAGATGGTCAGGAGAGGACCAAAGGAAGTTGGGGATGAGGAGAAAGAAAGGATGACTGGCTTTGATCAACTCCCTAGCAGAACTGCATATAGGGAGTGGTGAAACCCAGAAGAGTTGTATTTTTATAGAAGACAGAAGACAGCTCCAAAGCTTAGGCCAGGGATGGGAAACCTGTGACACTTCCAGATGTTGTTTTGATCTCAACTCCCATCTCCCTCATAGCCCTAGAACTCAGGGACATTCAATGGAGCCAAATTCAGGACAGATAGTTATGCAGCGCATAAGCTATGGCACTTGCTCCCACAGGAGGCAGTGATGGCCACCAACTTGAATGGCTTTAAAAGAGGATTGGACAAATTCACAGAGAAGGCTATCAATGTTCTTACGTTCTTAATTCAAATATCAACAAATGTCAAATACAGGTACCAAATATAGGGTAGGAAATTTCCCAGTATTTGACCATTCTGAGGATATCTGATGAATATACAGATGAATATACAGGAGCAACATTTACAGAAGAGAATTCTGGGAAGCAAATTCACACCAGCTTTACAAAGAAAGAAGTGAAGATGACATTGGACATAACTGGACAATCCACTTTGGTCTTCTGCTAAGAGGCAAAGTGTCAGACCTCTTCCTTTTGTTTGAGTCTTTTGGATCAGCAGGAGAAGGAATGTGAGCAGTGTGAAAAGGCAAAGCCCATCAAATTTTAAAGGAATGAAATTCCTTCAGCTGCCAAAGAGGGCATGACAGCCAATCCCAGGAGGAGCCAGGGCATTGCCCTCTTTGATCAGTTCAGTTCCAAACAGCTTGTTAGAGGAAATGGTGCAGCTTCTGTGGTTTCTGGATTGACCCTTCCATGTACTTCTCACCTGCAACTGGCAGGATTCTGTGTTGCTCCCTTCATTTTGACTTCAGCTGAGTAAGTTCTTATTTTTCTTTCATGTTCAGGCTCTGTGGATTATGTCTGTGTGTTTGTGTTCTTTGTGTGCATGGTGTAGCAAAGCCTACTGAACTCACAGGAAGTCTTAGTGGCCCTGATGAGTGACATTTACATAGTGTGACCCTTCTCCTTCCTCTTGATCTCCCTGTGGCTTTTGGTATCATTGACCATGATGCCCTCTTGGACAAGTTCTGTGAGATGGGCAGTGGAGGCACTGTTACTGCAGTAGTTCTGATCCTATCTGAAGGATCAGGCCAAGAAACTAGCCTTGGGAAAGAGCTCATCCACTCCCTGACATTGGAGGTAGAACATAGCCATCATGGCTAGCCGTGACTGATTGCCTTATCCTCCATAAATAGCCTTATCCTCTATAATTATGGTCTTCTTACGTATCAGCTAGGATTCTGAAAATTACCTTCCCAGAAACCCATGCCCATGTTCACACTGTTTTATGACAAAGAAACAAGCAAAGTTGAGCTATTGCTACATTTTCACCCAGTGTTATCTTGTAACATTCTGTGTTGGTTTACACAAACAAACACAAACACGGCTTCTATCGTGATTTACAATAAATCCCACCGTTTCTTCTCCTTTCTTCTTCTTTGAATGCCCAGTCTCTCAGTTTCATTCATTCTAAATGTAAATTGATGCAGATTCCCTAAATCTAAAACAGTGCCTCCACCTTTCCCAACTCAATGGCAGAGCATATTGGGCTTACATGCCCCTCCCTCTTCCACCAACAGAGCTGTGAAGAGCAGTTCCAAAGCTTTTGTTTCTGTTTTTAATACCCAACAAACTGTGGTTAGCCTTAAGTACGGTGTGTTAAATTGATCAGTTTGTTGTGTTGTTGATACCCAGCAAACTGTGGTTCATCTTAAGTAGAGTACCGTATGTTGAATACTCAAGCTATGTTCAAATTTTAGTTTAGTAAGTTAACTTATTTCCATTAACCACAGTTAAGATTAACCAGTTTCAGTGCATAATGCTAAATTGTAGTTACTCTAAGACAAGCAGAATGTTTCAATCTCCTCCTCACAGCCACACCAACAGAGGTGGGGAGCCTGAAGCTCACTTTGGCTCATCCTTGGAAGGCTAAACTATGGTTTACGGCCATGTGGAAAACCTCTCAATATAAGGCAGCTTCCTTTGTTCCTAACAAACCCTTCAGCGGAGTCGATCATCTTAAACTACATATTTCACTGGACATTCCTGAAGTTACCAATAGGGGGCTTCAGCTGCAGAGTTATTGGTAGCATGAGCTGAATAAAGTATAAGTAAAACACTAGGTCTCTAAATTAATACAGAATAGCAACCAGACCCTGGACCCATGTTTACCATTGCAAACTGGGCTTAAATTCTCTGCTCCATCTATAGGTATCTTTCATAGGGATGGGGAGACTTCCAGCCCTAGGTGTTGTTGGACTTCAGCTCCCTTCCAATGTGGCCAATGGCCAGAGCTGATCATAGCTATAGTCCAGCAATATTTGGAGTGTCACAAAAGAGATTCATTCTTTGATTCATTAACTACCCTGAGTGCATGACTTGGTTTGTTAAAAGTGTTCCTGGAGCTGCTAGTCAGCGTTAAAAAAAGTGCAACTTTAAAATGTGTGTGGAGGTGAAGCTGTTATTGTGAGCCTTTAAACCACAAGGCATTAGCAGGTATGATTGAGCCAGGCTTGAAATAAATAGATAAAGCTTTGCAAATTTACAAATCAACTGTTTGTTTCCCAGAACTACTCAAATTCAGGCCCTGTCTTCCCTTAGGGAATGTCAAGGAACTTTTAAGTGGCTTTGAATAATTCACAGTTTATTCAGGAATTGCAAAGGTATGAATTAAGTTGCAATTGATACTTCTTAATTTGCAGTTTGGAAAATGGTTTAGCATTTGAGTCTGCAACCCTGCTCAACAGCTTACTTGGGAGTAAGTCCCCAATGAACTCAATGAGGCTTACTTCTGACTGAGTAGGCATGGACAAGTTTGCACCCTTAGGGTACATACAGATGGGCATTTCATTGCACCTTAACTGCACATCTGCACCTGAGATGTACCAAAAATCCTCCGAACATCTTGGCTGGATGACTTAGGCTGCATTCACATAACAGATTATTCCTTTTCCCTGACATTTCACTAACTGTTTATTTCCACATTATATTTGAACTTTCACATGATGTGCCAGCCACCTCCAGAAAATTAATGGAATATAGTGTGCATTTAACACACATTTATGTGTTGTCTGATTCCAGGGGGGGGGGGCTGTTTGTAGACCCCTTTACCTCAAAAATTGCAAGAGTAAAGTGACAAAATTTCAGGTGCTATACAATGGCATTGTTCATTCCTGCCATTTTTATCATAAGAGGACAGAAGCAGGCTTGTGGGAAAAGGGGGGGTGACATTTTGTCCGATGATGCCCACTGTGTTGTCCGATGATGCCCACTGGTGTGAATGAAAGTTAGTAGAACATGCCATAGTTCCATAACACTGCAGGTATTGCAGCATGAAAGTAACATTAGAAAACATGGCAGAGTGTTAGCATTATAATCAGAAAAACTAACACAACATTCCCCACACTAATACAGTTAAAACACATTTAGTAGCAAAGGGCTGCGTCCCATGCTAGTCATACTCAGAGCATACCAGTGGGTCAGCTCTGAGTAGAGGTAAATCAGCTACAACCCACACCTAAAGCAGAGACCTAAGCATTTATTTAATTTTTAATGCATAGGGAAAAGCTTGTTGAAAGGCAAAAAATGCATTAAATTGTTTTCAGAAACTACAAATAGTGGATGCCTGTCATCTCTCAACAGTATTAGTATTTCAAAAGCCTTAATATTTCATATGGTATTTATATTACTCTTGTCATTGCTAGGAGAATGCGTGGAAGCTATTGCATTAGAATCTGACGTGCAGTATTTATTTTAAAGTTATTTTCAGTCAACAGCAGACCGCCTGCTCCCACATGGGCCTGCCTGAATACAGAGATCTATCATCACCATGACCAAGGCTTGTGTTCTTCTCAGCCATAGTCCCAGGCACTAGAACTTGGGTGAGGCAACTATCCTCTTCCCTCCTAACCAAGAGTGGGGAACACCTTCCAACCTGAAGGCCATATTCCATCACAGACAACTTTCCAGCAGCCATATTCCAGCGATGGGGATAGAGGGAAAATAGATTTGATTCTTACATGATGCTTCTCAGTCACAGACCCAGATACAGTACTAGAAATTGTGAGTTGCAACTTGCCTCTTGCCTCTTAAAAAGGGATGGGAATAAAAAAAAATTCAGCCAGAAGTTCACAGTCCATCATATACTGTGGGGAAATGGGTGAGGGAATGAACAAAAGATTGGATTCTTCTGGACTGAGCCTTCTCAGTCACAGGACCAGATACTATGACTTGAAAAGTGCATCTAGCCACTTCCCTCTTAACCTTTCAAAGATTCATAAACTGCCATTTGATGAGAGAGAGAGAGAGAGAGAGAGAGAGAGAGAGAGAGAGAGAGAGAGAGAGAGAGAGAGCGCATTAATTTAAGGTAATCTCTTTTCCCCAAACAGTTGGGTTCATCTAGCTTTCCACCTGACTGTGTTTTCAAACTTCTTTTTATTAAGTCCTCTGTTGTTTTATCTCACAATGCTTGCTTTGGAGCCATGTGGAACAAACATTAAATAAAGAAACAATGTGTATAGCTAGGTGCATGTTAAAACTTACTTATTCCAGACTCAGATCATTGGTCCATTGTAGGAGTGGCTAACCTGTGGCCCTCCTGGATGTTGTTAGAATGTGACTTTCGTCAATTCTGACCACTGGCCATGCTGGGTGGGGCTGATGGGAGCTGAAACCCAACAATACCTGGAGGTTCTCTGTCCTTGGTCTCCTCTGTGATGGATTCACTTTGCCAATGATTCTGCTCCTTCCACAAGCCTGAATGTTTTCTCTATTAAATCTCTTGCCAATACAGATTGCTGTTGACTCTGTACATGGAAAGAGGTTAGCAGGTTCTAAGTGCCTTTGGTAGTTTTTAATGCTTTGGGTCCTGTGCATTTGTGTGTACATGCACACCCAACACATCTGGGGAAAGCAACTCTGATTCATTTGCTGGGATCCAACATTTAACAACAACAGCAACAAAAATCAGCCATGGCAGCCTGTTGAATGCCACCAGCTATTAAATAAATTGTACCTTGCTTCAAGACGGGTGTTGCTGCCTGGTTCTTCCATTTCATTAAATCCCTCCTACTCTCTCCCTTGTGGATATGCACACAGACTCTGAGCAACTTGGCCTTCAGGGGTGACCTTTGTGGCCGTGTGTAACTCATCCCATCAACACGCTAATCCTCATTTCTGAAGAGCAGTCATTCAATTTGGGATTCTGGGCAAAGCGGTCAGAGAAGGATTATCTGGGGAGACGAAGGCAGAGCTATCTGATATGAGTTAGGGATGGAAGGAGAAAGCGTGGGAGAGCGGCTGCAGCCCAGAGGAATGGCTAGGGAAGCTCCCCAGGTCTGCTTGCTTGCTTGCTTGCATTGCCAAGTAAGGCTTGGTAGAGGCATTGCTGCAAAACCACTTGTGGGAAGCAAGCACAATTTTGTACATGGTTACCCATCATATGTGCCAACTTACTAAGCAGATGGGTATGTGTGTTGCACATTTGGATTGTGTGTGTGCTATATAACTTCCAGCCCTACAAATCTCTCACACATATACATCCAGAACCTCTAACTCTTGATTACGGTAATTCCTTAAGGCTCCTCTTATGTTGTAAGGCAGCCAGAGAGGTTAGGAAGCTGACTTATACTCAGTCAAAGCATTGGTCCACCTAGCTGTTATTTTAAGCCGCTACTGTGTGACATACAAATGTTGTTAGTAAATAAATAAACAGCTCGACATTGTCTGCTACACTGACTGGCAGCAGCTCTCCAGAGTTTCAGGCAGGAACAGGGGCGTAGCCAGGATGAAAATCAGGGGGGGGGGCAAGGAGCGGGCCAAGGGCAGGGCCACAGCGGGGCAAGGAAAGCTCCCTTCTCCCTTGCCAGCTTTCCCTCCTCCCGCCCCGGCGATGGCGGAGGGGGAGGAGGGGATCGGAGCAGCCCGATTTTGGGCTGCTCCGACTCCCTCCTCCCCCTCTGCGATCAGCAGGCGCGAGGGGGCGCCAGGATCAGCCCGATTTCGGGCTGCTCCGACTCCCTCCTCCCCCTCCGCGATCGGCAGGGGCGAGGGGGAGCCAGGATCAGCCCGAAATCGGGCTGCTCCGACTCCCTTCTCCCCTTCTGCAATCGCAGGGGCAGGTGGAGGGAAAGCCCCAGAGCCGCGCAAAGCGGTTGCCTGGCTTTCCCTCCGCCCGCTCCACAGCCAGCCAGGGAGAAGGGAGACGGCACCGGGCAGGCAGCGGGGCAGGCTGGCCAGCGGCCCTGCTTCTAGGGGGGTAATTGCCCCTCCTGCCCCCCCCTGCCTACGCCCATGGGCAGGAATCTGTGCCAGCCCAACTTTGACAGGCCAGTGAATGAACTTGGAGCCTTTTCCATCAAAGCATATGTTCCACCACCAAGCTATGGTCCTTCCACAATTTGGCAGATTTATCTCCCATCCCTGTCACATGTTGACAGATGAGACCTCACAGTGCTTACTTTAGCACTGCAATGCAGTCTGTTCAGGGCAAAGGAAACTCCTTTGCATTAGCATAGGATAATAAGAAGCTACCTTTTAATGAGTCAAGTCATTGGTCTATTGAGCTCCGTACTGTCTACAATGACTGACAGTGTCTCTCTGGGGTTTCAGGCCATGAGTCTTTCCAGGCACTATGTGGAGGTGTTGGGGATTAAACCTGGAACTTTCTGCATGCAAAGCAGATGCTGTACCACTCACTGAGCTACAGCCCATTCGTGTTCTGGTCATCTTCTCTACCAATTCATCATCCCCAAGGGAGATTACCTCAGAAGAAACAACTACTTCTTCTATCTCCTCCTCCTCCTCCTCCTCCTCCTCCTCCATCCTCAGATGACTTCAAAGCTCTGAGAACCTTAGCCTGTTAGAGCTGCCCTGGGCTACTAAAAACACCTCACCATGCCTTGGGCTTATCTGGTGCTAAGAAAGAAGACCATTCTTCAACTATCTCTGTGTGGTATTCACAAAGAGCAGATCCAAGTGTACCACATGGAGCTGCAATGCCCTTCATAAGGCAAGGCTGGATTCCCAAACAATACATTAGTCCAGTAAACATGCAAATAATTTGGCTCTATGCCAAATATATGGGATAATACTGACAACCTGGATGCTTTCCCAGGCTTGGTGGCACAGCTTAAACAGAGGGCTTGCTAAATTCCCTTGTGAAGTGGGCACTACCTCAGCTATTATCGGGAATTATTGCTGAAACAGTGTAGTAGAATAATGAATCAGAGAATCATAAAATCAGAGTTGGAAGGGACCCTGAGGACTGTCTACTCCAACCTCCTGCAATGCAGGAATATGCACCATGCTCTAACCAAGTAATTGGTTTTGTAGTTGGGATACAAAACTGGATGCAAAATACATATGTGTTGATTGAGAATGGCATACACTTATCAAACTGTTATTATTCAGGTGTGTGAGAGAGTACTTGGGTGTGGTTTCTTTCTTTCTTTCTCCATGTTTATATTAAGAAAAATGGTAACTTGATGCAGATACGCCATTCTCATCTCATAGGCATAAAAACAAGTATAGAAGGAAGGACCTGATACACACATGGCAACAAAGGTCACCCCTAAGGTGCTCAGAGTCTACATGAATCCATGATGGAGGGGAAATATGGGATTTAATAAACTGGAAGAGTCAGACAGCAACACCTGTCTGGAAACAAACTGCAATTCCTTGAACAGCTGGTGGCATTCAGAAGTTTGCTATGGTTGATTTAGAAATGTCAGATCCCAGAAAAATATGTCAAGTGTTGTGTCCTCCAGATGTGGTGTGTGATTGGTCTTGGGTGTGTGTGTGCCCCAAAGTATTAAAAATTGATAAAGACATGCAGTCAGTGCAGGGCAAAATAGTGAAAAGTTTGCCATGAGCTAAGAGATTGATGCACTTTGCTTGTCAGGCTTGGTATGGATTCTATACCTACAGTCCCTCCAAGTGTCCCTATTTACCCGGGACAGTCCCAGATTTACAGAAGCCATCCCTGTTTCTGAATTGATTCTGGAAAGTCCCGCTTTTCCTTAAGACATCTCTATTTTCACCAGAGAAATGTTGGAGGGTATGGATGCAATCCCCGAGCCAAGGAGACAAGCAACTATACAAGCTTTAGAAGACATCTGAAGGCAGCCCTGTATAGGGGGAGTGTTTTTAATGTTCTATTATGTTTTTATATATGTTGGAAGCTACCCAGAGAGGCTAGGGCAACCCAATCAGATGGGTGGGATATAATTATAATTATCTGAATAGGATGTCCCTATTTTCATCAGAGAAATGTTGGAGGGTATGGCTTTATACATGGCAGGATATTAGGCCCACCATTTGTTAAGATCAGTGGATTGTAATGGTTTTGAAATGCTTTGATGAGATAGGTGTCCCACATTTGGGCTAAAAGCAAGCCTTTCCAATAGTTGCCCCACTTTTAAGGAATACCCTCCCCAGTGGCCACAGGTGCATAAGAATTTGGAAAGAACATTAACCTGCTTTGGGAGACAGGAAAAGCTTTTAATGTGTGAACCAAAGTTTAATTATGTTTTTTTTGGGGGGGGGGTTGACCAATGATTAATTAGGGTTGTGTTTTTTAAAGTGAAATGACAGGAAATTCCTCTGGGAAATGTGGGATAATGCTTGGTGCAATGTCATAAAATCTCATTGGAAACAAATCAAGATGGGTGCTCAATGAACAGGTAATTTGGACAAGTCCAAAGAAAGAAAACTGCACCATTCAAGCAAAAGCTGGTAGTATCCAGTTCAAAGGAAGGAGGCTGCATTATGAGGGCCATTTCAAAAATCAAGAAATACCACCAAAGTGCATAGTTATCACCTACTTCTCCCTATATCAGGTCTATAATATTGCCTCTATTGTTTAGGGAGTGTTAATGTGCTAAGACTAGAAAATTGTAATTAATTCCCCTTTAATTGATGTGTGAGAATATCCCGGCCCCTCGCTCGCTTGGCTTTATAAACGAATATATGATTTGACAGGTTAATTTGAAAGTGAAAAGTTTAGGTTCTTCTCAGTCATCCAAGAAATAGCCCCGGAGTGAACTCTCCCCGTCTACTTGTGTGAAACATAATAGAAAGAGGTCGAAGTTAGGTGAGATCCTTCCTTTTTGTTCCGATGTTGTTAATTTAATTTTTGTTCTTCAAGAGGTAATAATAAAAAAGCTGCATGCCACTATCCAGAAAGCTGTCTGACAGGCAAAGGTGAAACAGAGCCAAAGAAAGAGAGAGGTGCAGAAAACTACTGCAATTCCTAGGCACCTGATGAGCTGACACAAAGCAAACACACAGGTTTTGGCTGCAGGAGTCCAGTACAGGGGAAACTAAAAAGGACAGCAGGCTACCATATCTCCGACTGTGGCTGCCTCCACACTGCACATTAAAAGACCTTCTCTGTGGCAGCCCCTAAGTTGTGGAACTGCCTCCAAACAGAAGTGAATATGGCACCTTCATTGTACATATGTGTAAAGAAATACACATAAATCCACCTTGGGACAAAAGGCAAAGAATGTGTGGGTACAGTCTTTCTATAGCCAGAGTCACAGTCTTCACTTTGGATAGAGACTTAACTTGATGGTCTTACCCTGTTCCTTGATTTATTTGTAAAGTTTGGACCATTTGCAGAGCCAAAAGCAAAACTAATTCCTCTTCTTTGTGGTCAGCATAGTAAACATAACGGTACATTTCTGAATTTTATACTGAGTTAGAAGATGTCCGTGAGGCCTGATTCATCCTATACTAGATTCTTGTTTACCTAGAAAGTGATTCTGGCTTCTCAGTTACCTTGACAGGTGTTAATTGCCCACAAGTCCCACCTACTTTATCACTGTATCCTAGCTAGGAATGGAGTGGGGACCAAATCAGTCCATATTTAAAGGCAAGCCTAAATAATTCACACTTTTCAAAACAATAAGCAAAGTGAAACACAGCAGTGCTTCGAAATTTACATGTTTCTGAATTTTGCAGCACAACTCTCAAGCCAAGTAATGTGTACAAAAATACACAGACCTGGGTAAAGTGTGCGTGTAAATGCATATATTAGTGAAAAAGACATGCAAAATGCATTATAATAGGGGAAATTGTTTTGCAAAAAAATATTCACTATGAGAAATCAGCACTAAAATGCTGGTCAGGTTTCACGAGGACCGTTTATTATTAGTATCATTGCAAACTGATGTGGAAAAGTGGGAAATGGAATTAAAGACTGGTCAAATGAGAAACTGTGAGAAACCAAAATCAACAGATTCACCCATCCCTAATCCAGGTATGTGGAAGGGTGTTAATGGCTGTTGGGGTCTAGCACAGATTAGGATAGCACAGAAGCCTTGTTCCCATTAAGACTCACATAAGAACTCAAGGTGTACAAAGCAATATTGATAGTAATATACTAGTTGACGCCTTTCCTTAAAGCATTCTGAAACTGGAAGGGTGGAAAAAGTTGAGCTATACGAGTGTTATAATACAGGGAGTGCAACCCCCACCCCTGACCTCAAAAGCAGAAGAGAGCACGTCTGATTTGCTTTTGAAAGGAAACATCAAGCAGTTGCCAGCTCTGGCGAGTTAACACAGAAACCTTCCCCCAACCTCCCTTTTTGCTATGATAGGCACCTCTCCCATTCTCTTTCACCTCCCTGCCACTTCTCATAAAACAGAAAGATATCAGCTGCCAATTTTGAGGCGAAAAATGTTTTATATCTATTTTAGGTTATTTTTCCCCATTGCCAGCCGTTGCTGTAATATCTGCTTTGATTACCAAATTAATCACTGGGTTGCAAAGCCCATTACATATAATTGAGTCCGACAGTCTTCGGTACTCCACACGAATCCTCGCTTTGTCTCTCGCCTTCATTCGGCTGACAGAAAGAAATCTCCTAAGCCAGCCTGTCGGCTGCCAAAAAAAGGGGGAAAGGGGGTGAGCTCAAAACTTTCTTTCTTTCTTTCTTTCTTTCTTTCTTTCTTTCTTTCTTTCTTTCTTTCTTTCTTTTTCCTTTCTTTCTTTCTTTCTTTCTTTCTTTCTTTCCCAATTTAGCAATATAGGAGGCGGGCAGGTGTGGAGGACTCCCTGGTCCTGAATGGGGCAACTGTGCCCCTGAAGGACCAGGTGCACAGCCTGGGAGTCATTCTGGACTCACAGCCGTCCATGGAGGCACAGGTCAATTCTGTGTCCAGGGCAGCTGTCTATCAGCTCCATCTGGTACGCAGGCTGAGACCCTACCTGCCTGCAGACTGTCTCGCCAGAGTGGTGCATGCTCTGGTTATCTCCCGCTTAGACTACTGCAATGCGTTCTACATGGGGCTACCTTTGAAGGTGACCCGGAAACTAGAACTAATCCAGAATGCGGCACCTAGACTGGTGACTGGGAGCGGCCGCCGAGACCATATAACACCAGTCTTGAAAGATCTACATTGTCTCCCAGTACGTTTCCGAGCACAGTTCAAAGTGTTGGTGCTGACCTTTAAAGCCCTAAATGGCCTCGGTCCAGTATACCTGAAGGAGCGTCTCCACCCCCACCGTTCTGCCCGGACACTGAGGTCCAGTACCGAGGGCCTTCTGACGGTTCCCTCGTTGCAAGAAGCCAAGTTGCAGGGAACCAGACAGAGGGCCTTCTTGGTGGTGGTGCCTGCCCTGTGGAACGCCCTCCCATCAGATGTCAAAGAGAAAAACAGCTACCAGATTTTTAGAGGATATCTGAAGGCAGCCCTGTTTAGGGAGGCTTTTAATGTTTAATTATTTTATTTCATTTTTCTATTGTAAGCCGCCCAGAGTGGCTGGGGAAACCCATCCAGATGGGCGGGGTATAAATAAATTATTATTATTATTATTATTATTATTATTATTATTATTATTTATACTGTTACCCAGTGGTGGCTGGTGCTCATTGAGACTGAATAGGCCAAGCAGCACAGAGGCCAACAGTAAGATGGGGCCAAAGCTAATGGCAAACAGAATCAACTAAACCAAGTCTTGACCCCATCTTTCTCCCTGCTGAATTCTATGGGGACTAAGGAGAAGGAACTTGACAGCTAATGCCATCCCCTGGGCTAAGTTGTGAAATAAGAAGGCAACTGGGTGTGAGCTGCATTCAATGGGGTAGCATCCAATTTGCCCTAAAGGACCAGCTACTTATGAATGCAGTAGAAAACATCTATAGTAGAAGAGTGCTGTGCAAATTCTGCAAGCAATTTAGTAATTCTTGCAGAAGAAGTGAGTGGAAGTGGCATGTTAAGAGGCACTGGCTAGGTGAGACATAATGCTAAACCACAGAGTTCAGCTTTCCTCCAGTTGACTTGCACATTCCCCTTCTACCACCTGTTCTGGTGCAGCCATGAGAAGGAGTTCAGAACCTTTTGTTTCTTTTGTTGATTAACTGCAGTTTGTCCCGACATCCAAAAGTGGATAAACTGTGGATAATATTAACTACCGTTAATAATGGCTTATGAAATTGCCTTGTCTTCACTAACTACAGTTAAGACCAGCCACAGTTTAGGGTTTGGATGGCATAGCTCTTGGGCACATGAAGCCACTACCTTGTTAAAGCTAAGCAGGCCTGAATGGGTACTAACTCATCAGGAACCACACATTCTTTGCCTTTTGTCCCAAGGTGGATTTATGTGTATTTCTTTTTTAAAAAATAAATAAATGCTAAACTGCAATTAATCTAAAACGAAAGCAGAAACTTCTCATCTCCATACAACCACACTGGAGTAGGACAAGGAATGTGGAGTGTGTGAGCCCAGGGGATCTAAGTGCCTTCTCAGAATCAGCCTTCCCCAAACTGGTGCCCTCCAGATGTTTTTTAGACTACAGTTCCCATCATCCATAACCACTAGCTATGGTGGCCAGGGCTGGTGGGACACAAAGGTGGCTGAGACTGCAATAACATGGTTTGGCATTACATCTCAGTACAAAATCATTGTCAAACTGAGGGAAGCAGGTTGGTGTATGGAAGAATTCAGTTGGTTGCATAGTGGTGACGAAAAGGAAGAACTGGGATCCAGCTCAAAGGGATTCCCCTTTCTATTATTGGTCAGATATTGAAAGAAGGATCCTTGGGACTGATGTAAGATGCAGGGATAAGCCCTGGCACAAATTAAGTCCTGCCTCAGATGGAAAATTGAGGAAATACCATTAAAGGAAGAATTCTATTGATTTTTTTCTCATGTATTTTTTTAAAAAAATGAAAATGAAAATAAAATGAAAATAAAAGACACTTTAATGTGTGAAATGAATTGAGGAAATCTACAAATGAGGACTAGACTAGCTGTCAACAACTCCCTAACCCCCTCCATTAAAAAAAAAACCCTGCTGCCATTTCAAAATGCACCAGTGTCATAGATGTGTGTGGGTGTGGTTTGGGGAAAATGGCCACATGGGCCAAATTTGGCCTGTGGGATGGAGGTTTTCCACCCCCTGTGTTAGCAGATGCTTAGGAAGACTTTACTGCAGCCACACAAAAACGCATACAAGCCATGATATGAAGCCTGAAGCCTGCCACTTCCACAAACAGCCAATAGAAAATCACCCAGAAAAGCAGTGCTGTTTGCTGATCTCAAGCAGGAGGGGTGCATAGTTTTTCTGCTTGAACAAAACAAAATGCCCCCCTCTCTTTTTATTTCTATTGTAAGTTGCATGAAAAGCTAGAAAATGCATTTAATTCGAAGTCACTCTACCGTAAATGAACAACCTAATTGAGTTTCTCTTTCTCTGTTTGCAGATACTTTGAGGTTGGGGGACCACTGCCCTCTTGTGGCTCATCTGCCATTTGACAACTGTTTTGAGGTTTATTTATTTTTCTTCACGGTATCTGACTCAACCCTGCTTCACATAGGAACATGGGAAGCTGACTTGGGTCCATTGGTACCTTCTAGCTAGTGGTTAGAGTGTCAGACTAGGTCTGCAGTGGCAGACCTTGGGGTCTCAAATTCCAGCGGTGCACTTCTTACTTTCCATTCTACATCATAGTTGTGGCACCCCATGCAACGCCCCCAAGGCTCTGCAGCCAATGCAACCGAACCGGTTGCTGTTAGAATTTGCAATGTAATTTCATTGGAAATGTATTTCACAAAGAGCAAATGGTGTTGGGGAAAGGAGATGGTGGCTAGTAATTCTGGGAGCTGGTTGGTTATTCTGATAGTTCTCTCTTGACTTTGAAGGTGAGAGGTGTGGAGACTTCATGCAGATGCTGTCTGGAGGAGTTTGCAAATAACACTTGTTGCTCAACCATTCAACTGGCAAGTAAAAGTGACCTTTAACTATTTGTGTAAGGCTTATATTTCTCTGTCACAAATAGCTAACAGTTGCGCTTCCCTAAATCAACTTCTGGACCCTAGGAAACCAGCTTCAAATCCACACTCAGCAATACTCATTAGGTCACCTTGGACCAGTGACAGTCTTACAGCATAGCCTACCTCTCAGAGTTATTGTGAAGGGGGAAATGATGGGGAGGGGGGGTGCAGAACCACCTTGGCTCATTGGGGGGGGGGAGATGGGATAGAAATGTAATAACCAAAATTAAGAGCTAGCTCACTATTGCCAACAGTGCCTGGAGATTCCAGGGATTGAAAATTGGGTTTTTGATCATTTTATACATATAAAACATAACCATTTTAAACATTAAAATACAAGGTTCTTTTGAACCTGGGACTTTCTGAATGCAAAGCAGGTGCTTTATCACTGAGCTACATGTAGGGACTGCAGTCAAATAATGGGTCAACTACGGCGGGAAATGAGAAATGGGTTTCTTGATATTCTATTTCTCCTGAAATAATAATATTTTTAAAAACCAATTCATTATGGAACAAAGATATTATATCTTCAAACTTTTTCCCCTCTACTTTTTTTTTAAAAAAAACAAAAAAACCCAACAATATTAAGTTCTTAAATGAGTCCTGGAGCTTTTCAAACACAGAAATCCTACCTTGGGGGATATATCAGCATTTCAAAATCAGTCTGCAATTTGGCCCTGAGCAAAAATGTCATAAAGTGCTGTGAAACTAAGCATTCCCTTTCTGAAAATGTCAAACTGAAAGAACCACCATCACAACAAAAAGGGATCACTTTTAGATTGCAATAAAGCTCCAAACATGCCATTTCACTTGAGTTTCTTAAAACCAAACAAACAACAATAATAATAGTAATGTGGGGATGAAATGAATAGACAATATTGCTTCTAAATGTCAATCTAAGAGGATAAATTGTGTTTTGTAATTTCCCCAAGAAAATTGAATTTTTCTTTCTCTAGACTTTATGTTTTCCCCTGACAATAAGTTCATTGAACTTTTCTCCTGGCAAATTATGATTTACACTTCTTGGTTTCTGAGGAGGGCCCTCTATAGAGCAGCAAATGCCAGCAAAAGTTTGATGCTGTACTGTTTTTAATATTCGGGTGGAAGCAGCCCAGAGTGGCTGGGGAGGGTATAAATAAATTATTATTATTATTATTATTATTATTATTATTATTATTATTATTATTATTTAAAAAAACAGAATCCCTTTGTGTTTCCATGAATTTATCTCCAAACTGCCCTGGAACCCACAACGTGGGGGAAAAATGTCTACTGCACAGTTGCTAGTGTATTATCTCCCATCTCCACCCACAGGAAGGAGGCTTCAAGTCCTTCCCCTCAGCTGAACCATCAGAAGAAAGGCTGAAAGAAAAGATCCCAACACTATTGCAGCTGAATTCACCATTCCACATAATAGGGCCTTATCAGTGGTGGCACCATGATTGCAGAATGCTACCCCCAGAACCATTTGTTTGGTGATTTTTCACTTATCTTGCAGGTGGCAAATTCAAATGCATTTATTTGCCTGGACTGCTATGGAGGCCAGGACAAGAACTTCTGCTATATTGCTACTGCCAGTTTTCTTTTTTTTGTATTTATTGTCATTTGCTTTTTGTTTGTTTGCAAGCCACACTGAGCCTCTGATTGGACAGAAAGGTGGCATAGTGGTTATAGTGTTGGACTAGGAGTGCAAGACCCTGGTTGAAATCTCAAACTCAGCCATGAAGTTTACATCAAACCTCGCCCCAGCTTAGCCTACATCACAAGGTTATTTGAGGACAAGACGGAAGAGAAATCAGAGAACGGTTTATATTACTGTGAACTCCTAGGGGGAAGGGCTGGAGAATAATGTAATGAATAAACAAATTGAATGTTTTAAATAAATTAACGGACATTGCATTTCTGTTGCCTTTAGATCTTAGCTGCTTTAGAAGCACTATATAGACACCAGGAATGGTGCGTCACTGTGTGCACACTTCTTGTGCAACGTCCTTCAATGGCTATTAGTCACAATGTGTATGTGACCAATGACCAGTCTACCTTCACTTCTGGAGGCAGGATGGCTCAGAATACCAGTTGTTGGGAACTGCAGGTAAAGAGGAAGCGATTGCTCTCAGATGTTCCTTGCAGACTTCTCATAGGCATCTGGCTGGCCACTATGGGAACAGAGAGTTGGACTAGATTGGCTCTTGGTCTGATCCAGCAGGGCTCTTCTTATGATTATCAGATCTTGGTGGAGACAACTGATGACGGCTAAGTGGACTGTCATTCTGGATCAATGAGGTTCTCAACATGTACTCTTTTCCACTTCATGAGTGAGTGAGTTGAGCATCAACTCCCTCTGAATCTACCTGCTGTTTTGATTTTCCTGGTTATGTTTTGCATTGAAAGGGGGGGGGGAGGAATAGAAACTTATTTGGCCTCTTCAGGCATCTGGGTTTTGCTCTGTCTGTCCAGGACATGCTTTCCTTTGAAAAGCTATCACTTGGAGGGATGGAGCTGTCACTTTTTGTATTTTCAGACTCACAAACCTTATATTTCATTCACCTGCCAGCTTTTGGAAAAGATGAGTGAAAGGCTGTGGTGAAGAGCAAAAGGGGGAAAGAAATCAATACTCCACAGGAAGGTGGAAGGTCTCTTCCCATTATTTTCCTCTGGTGTCAGGTACCCAGAGATTGCCAATGCAGTAAAGAACTGGGTTGCTGCTTTTGTACTGCTGTCCTAAACTTTAGAACCGAAAGACAGGGTTTTCCAAAATATGATGAGACTTTCCTATCATGGATTAGATGAACCAGTTGGGTTACCATGGGGAAGATTGCTCAGGTAGAAGGACTTGCTGGAATGGCTACACTCCCTTTCCATACCAGACCCCCATGATGGCCGGAGCCCCCTCTGGATTTGACTTGCATTCATTGTGACGGAAATGGAGTTCAGGAAATATTGCTCTTGCTCTGTATTGGTTACATTGAACTATGATGACATCATCACAAGACCAAACTGGATTCCTTGGCAACGACAACCCTGACTGTCTGAGATGAGGAAGAAGGAGCACTGGAGCTATGGTACCAAGATAGCAGTTGCAGTCCAGGCAGTGGAGGCTCATCCATTAGGGGCATCCCTCCAGTCTCGGTCTACTATCAGCCAACCCTCACCTGCCTGCTTTCTTACTTGCAGCCAATCCAGGCAGTGGCCCTGCCTGCCAGCTTCCTCCTCTTTAAGACTTGGCATTGCCCCGTGTAGAACTCAGCAGGGAGGGTGATGGGAGAAAACCTAGAACTAGCTGGATCCTGCTGCCATTGACTCTGGTGCCAACTACTGCTGGCCCCTTTGCCTTTTGCCCAGCTAGTCCCAATGGGCACTAGCTACCACAGAGTCCAAAAAATACTGAATGAGAACAGCGACAAAGAAAGGAAAGGAATAAGTGGGTCATTCCCGCCCCGCCCCCCCCGATCATTTTCTCCTTTTGAAAAGCCCATGCTCTGTGACTTAGAGCACAAACTTTTCGAGAGGACAGAATGGTCCTATTACCTTGTTATAGCTGTTCACCTGGTGAACAAGGTACAACAAGGGGTGATGGAACAGGGTAGTAGAATAAGATCTTTTTGCCCTTGAAGATGATGACTTGTTAAAATCTCAACTAATCTTATAAATGAAGATCTTTTTTCCCCCAAGTTAGTATTGGTATCGGCCTTGTGTGTGTGTGTGTGTGTGTGTGTGTGTGTGTGTGTGTGTAATGTTTATGCAATTGTTTTAATTGTATTTATGTAACTATATGCAATATGCTTCATGAGGAGTGATTCATAAATGGAATTATCATTAGCATTGTTGTTAAACTGTGGAACTGTGGAACTCACTCCCACAGGAGGCAGTGATGGCCCCTAACACAGATGGCTTCCAAAGAAGATTGGAAAAATTCATGGAGGAGAAGGATATCAGCGGCTATTAGCCATGATGGCTATGTTCTGATTCCACAGTTGGAGACTGTAATGCTTCAACATAGCTGTTGCTGGAAACCACAGGAGGGCATAGTATTCTTGCTCTCAGGTCCTGCTTTTCACAGTCATCTGGTTGGTCACATCCGGTTGAGAACATAATGCTGGACTAGATGAGCCACTGGGCTGATTAGCGAGTTCCTTATGTTCCTATGTGTCTATATATATAACATGTTCAACTATGAGATTGCACATACATCTTTTTGTGTGTGCCTTTTGTTTTGTGTGTGGGGGGGATGGCGCTGTGGTCTGAACCACTGAGCCTAGGGCTTGCTGATCAGAAGGTCAGTGGTTCGAATCCCCGCGACGGGGTGAGCTCCCGTTGCTTGGTCCCTGCTCCTGCCAACATAGCAGTTCGAAAGCACTTCAAAGTGCAAGTAGATAAATAGGAACCGCTCTGGCGGGAAGGTAAACGGCATTTCCGTGTGCTGCTCTGGTTCACCAGAAGCAGCTTAGTCATGCTGGCCACATGACCCGGAAGCTGTACGCCGGCTCCCTCGGCCAATAATGCGAGATGAGCGCGCAACCCTAGAGTCGGTCACGACTGGACCTAATGGTCAGGGGTCCCTTTACCCTTTACCTTTAAGAACTATAAATAAGTACAAATTAATTTTGTGATGTGAGAATGGGCATGTTGTTGCCTATGTTCTACTGCACATATTTGTATTTTCACCTTATAATCCGCACCAGCAAAAAAATTAATATTATTATTAATAATAATACACTTTATTACCCACACGTAACCCTCAAGGTCCCAGGGCAGGCCTTGACAATTAAAATACAACATTAAAAAAAAACCAGTTCAAAAAAACTTAATATTGAAGAAATAAGGTGAGCAATAAAGAGGCTCCCCAAAAGGACAAAAACATGGGCAGCCAAGCTAGCTAATAAACAGCTAACGGCAATTGCCAAGCTAGGCCAGCAAGAGCACAGCCATGCTGGGTTCATGCTAGGCCATTTATATGAAAGTTCAGCTGGGCTTGAGACAGGGCTCTTCAATTTAAATCAAGATTATACCTGCTTTAGGTTGCAAAAGTTTACAAACTGGCCCCTCAGCCTGTGCATAAATCTGCTCAGCTCCACTGTCAAGATGACTTAGAGAAACGTCAGTGCAGCTCTGCCAATGTACACTAACTAAGGAAGTAGATCTTTGGGTTTGTCCATATCTACAGCCTCATTTTTAAAATCCGTTGTCACAATGTGTTTGTTAATTAATTGATTTTTGATTTTTTTTAAAAAAAATGCCTTTCTCTCTTTTAATTAGATATCTGGGCAGTGTACAGTGCAAGGTAAGATAAGACCTACAATTGTCTTAGATACAACTCTCTCTCCTTGTCCCTATCTCCCCCAGCCCCTTCTCTTTCTCTCTCATCAAAACAGCTTTCAGTGGAAGTGAAGCATATTAGGAAAGACTTCAAAATGAAACAAAGAATACACCTGGCAAAACAAAAGTGTTTTTGACCTGTTACTAAAAGGAAAAGAAAGCAAGTCATACTTCCGTGAGGCGGGTGTTCTAGAGTCAGGGGATCATAACATGAGACTAGTTCACACATTACACTGAACACAGGTCTAAGCTGGCTCTACAGATAAATAAGAGTTTGTGTGAAAGAGTGCGTGATTGTCAATTTACACGGTTCAACTCTTCTGTGCACAGGAGCACAGACTGTACACTTGTTGCATGTGAATAACTGCATGAATGTACAGCTCAGCTGTTTTTATATGCAGATTGTACACTAATTAAATGTATTACACGAAACATCCCTCTATAGGAAGCACTTAAAGAAGAGCCTCCCCAGCAGGCCTTACTTCATGGGCAGGCAACTCACACATGCTCTGCTGGAACTCAACTATGCTACACAGTAGAGGTTTCCACTATATCTGGAGTGGACAACATGGAGCTTTCTAGTTGTTGTTGTACTACAACTCCCATCAACCCTAGCCATTGGGTATGCTGTCTGAGGCTGGTGGCAATCACATAACATCTGGAGGGCACCAGGTTGCTATTCCTGCACCTTAGTTTGTGGATCATCTGCTCTAACATTGTTGCAAGTCTCAAGCTTATTGTTTGTGCATCCCATAATACAGCTTCCCACTATCTTCTCCATGCCTCTTTCAATAAAGAGCTTTTTGAAAAAAGCTCCTCCTGTACGTTAATATCCCAGAATTTAGATCAGCGATTTTCAACTTTGGGTCCCCAGATTTTGTTGAACTACAATTCCCATAATCCTGACCAAGTTTAGCCAATAGCCAGGGACAAAGGGAATTGTAGTCCAATAACATTTGGGGACCTAAAGTTGGATTTAGACACCTCAGACTGTCTGGGCCTGGCCCTCTATTCCCAGAAACACGAGAAGACCTGTTTCCTTGAACTTAAGCCACCAAAGCTCATCAAAAATTTGGCCAATACAAACATTTGCTGTATATATATTTCCATGTTCACAGCCCTTTACCTCCAGCCTTTACATAGGCAAGATTAACTGAATCTGTGTGTAGACACCACTTTCCAATGCTTCAGCTCATCCCAAAATCATCTCACAAAAGAAAAAGGCCAGGCTGGTCTGAGCTGTCTGAATTCTGGGATGTTAATGAATAGTAATCTACACACCACAAAGGCATGCAAGTGCCAATCTATCAATCAATGGATTAGCATATAAGCGTCTTAAGAAACGATGTACACACACACACACACACACGACACCCATAATCAGAGTTCATTCACCAATTGCATTACCGTAGGATAATCATAGTCCAGACACATTTGTGTTTGTAGAAGATTATTTGATTTCCTCCACCCTAAAGGGTCTTTCATTACCAACCAATGCTGCCATAATAGCAGCCGATGGATGGAAAGAAAAGCCATCTGAATTAATATAGTGCAGAATGATTTCATTCTGCAGCGTTGGGGGGGGCATTTGCGGAGCCCCTGTAGAACTCAGCCAATGGCAGGTGGGGGAATAAAGCCCTCGGTAATGGGGTTCACACCAGGAGAACTAAAATGTTCTCTCACCAACAGGAATAAAATTGAAGAAATTAGTGGCTCATTGGGGGCGGAGGGGAGAACAATCTGGAGCAGGAATCACAGGGAGGGAATGAGAACAGTCTGCGCTTTCATTGCCTCTCTCCTGGAGCCACCCAAAAGGATGCTGTCTCAAGAAGCTGATGCACCAGCAAAACACACAGTGTGGGCTGTCTAGCTCTGCAGGGAACTTAGTGAAGACACTGAGGATATTGCCCCAGCAGAAAAGAATGTATGCACACATGTTGTATACCTGTATACCATGCTAGATCCCCACCTGCATACATCTTAGCATGAGTCTGTCTGATATTATTGTGGGCTTCTTGGGGGGGATAGTTCTTAGTTCTGCCATACTAGTGCATTTACCATCCATTTTAAAGGTTCTTTCAAGGTGGAGGATGAAGAGAAAGAAAATGGAAATGCTTTGATTTGGTCTCCATAGAAGTGGCATGTCAGTGGAGTGGAGCCAGTACACTTGCTTCCCAATAGATAGGCCACTGTTGCTTTCCAGGAAGGAAAGCCAGTGTGGAGATCATTGCAGTGCAAGTGAATTGATGGGGCTAATCCAGCGCTGCTGCTCATGCATTTGCACAGTGCTGTCCAGATCCGTAGCTAATCAGCAGAGGTGTAAGGTGTGTACATCCAAGTGCACTACTCAGCAACCTGACTGCAGTAGGAATCTGCACCAGCTGCAGTTTACAGACCTTCCTCAATGGAAGCCTCACATCACAGTTGCCCAATGTTCAAATGTTGTGCACATTTTATTTAAAGATCAAATCACTACTGAGAGCCTGCACAGTTTCTGGCCTGCTGTGCCCCACACAGCCTATTAAGGGCTGAAAAACCTCTGGCTGTTCCTCCCTTTTTGGAACAGCAAAACTGAATGGGCTGACAAACCTCAATACATGGCTGGTGAGATGTACTGTATTTGGCATCAAAGCAGCCTGATGAAGATGACATTGTCTTATATGTCAAGACAAGACACAATAAGAGTCACACAATCTTAAAATATTAATCCTCCGAGAGTCTGAGAACTGCCACCGTGTTCCATCATGTATTAATACACGTGGGCCATGTTTGTCAAAGATCTTGATTCCATTGAGAATCTTAACACAGTGGCCAAACTGCTAAGTCTATATCAGGCATCCCCAAACTTCGGCCCTCCAGATGTTTTGGACTACAATTCCCATCATCTCTGACCCCTGGTCCTCTTAGCTAGGGATCATGGGAGTTGTAGGCCAAAACATCTGGAGGGCTGCAGTTTGGGGGTGCCTGGCCTATATGAAGACAACGGAGTTTCTTAATGCAATGGGAAACTCTAAGATCTTCCCTTTTCTTCTTCTTTTAACTCACTAAATCAGACCAAAACTACATTTTTGCACCACAGCAAGATTATCACTGGGACGCCAAAGATGTGGAACCTTATCGGTCAAACGCAGGAGGAAAAAGAAGCCATAGAAGAATATTGCATTAAGCAGTAATTCTAGGGAGGGGTTCAAGTCAAAGCCAAGAAGGGTGATTTCTTGAAATTATACCAGTCTCCCAACCCCTTCAGCTCTTTCCGACTCTAAACTATTGACTCCATGCAGGGATGAACTCTATCAAGTGGCTCTGCCCTCCCCCTTTTGTCCTCTTGGTGATACAGCTGGAAAGTCCAAATAATCGCAGCCACGTGCATAGTGTACCCCTCCCGCCTCTCCATCTTCCTGAAGGCTTTTGTATTGGTGCTCCCAGCAAACGGAATGAGAAGCAGGAGAGTCAATATCGCTCCCGTTCCTTCTGCACCTCTCCCCAGCTCCCTCCATTTATTGCATCAAGGCAAGTGCCTGCGTCCTATCAGTGGGTATGAGCTGGCTGGAAAGCTTGTTGGGCTTGTCAGGCTAATGAAAAGCAGCTTTGGATTCCCTCAGGGGGTTTTCTGAAAGGATTAGTGAGGTTCTCCAAGGCAGACATGGCAAAGACAGTGTGTTTATCTCAATACGCTGGGGAAGGCTCTGGAGCTCAAATTTGGCTTGGGTTAAGCAGAGCTGTTGCAATTTTGCAGGATGGCTTCTGATTTCTGAAAATGGAAGTGACTGTGGGGAATATGGAATTGGCCTGTGGACTCTTCTCTCCCTTTGGGGGCACCCAGGTAACTGAACACAGGCTAATAGCAAGCAAAAGAGGCCTCCATCTGGGAGCTCCTTAGCAGGGTATGAAAACTACACAACATTTTTGCAAAATAGACCTGATTATTATTATTATTATTATTATTATTATTATTATTATTATTATTATTATTTGTTTATTATCAATAATGCAATCTGCTGATCAGCTGTCCTGTGCTAACCCAATTGAAATGAATAGGAACAACAAAGTATCTCTCAGTTTTTGTTTTCTCCTATATGTCAGAAATGAAGTTTCGAGACCTTATAGATGTGAATATATGTTCTTAAGTGTGTGCGGGCAATCTCTGCAGAGGGGCTCAGTTTTTCAGTTGTCAGAAGCTCTTTAGCATTTGCCATATGTAGCAGAAGCTGAATGGCTATACATATGATGATGAAAACAAGCATTCCAGACCTGTGCAATTTAGTTTATTGTGGACACAGTCAGTGACACCTGGTGCCTTTTGGGATTGGTAGGGCAGAAAGCAGGGAGACCAAAGACAGAGCAAGTGAGAGCCAGTGATAAGTGGAGCCAACTAATTCTAGTTTTGTCCCCATTCTCCTCTTTGCTGAATTCTGCAAGAGCAAAACTAAGACCAAGGAGGAGGAAGCTGACAGCCACCCCTTGGACTGGTTGCAATTAAGAAGGCAAAGAGGTGGGAACTGGCTGAGGTCAGACTCAGGTTAATGAGACAATGCCCCATTTCCCCTAATGGTGCCCCCTGCACTGGAATCAGTGTTGTTCATGCATGCAGACTGTATTACCTGCACAATGTTGACCTCATCAAAATGCCACCCCTTATCTTCCCATCCTTTCATCAGGATTTACTGTTTCCTTACAGGTTGGGTGGGGTTATTTATCAGATTTTCCACAGAAACCGTAAATCCAGATTCAGGGTGGTGGAATGGGATAGCATTTTGATGATGACAACTTGTGGACAATGAAGAGAGAGAAAAACAACCTTCCATGCGGAGGGAACTAACAAGTACTTGGTGTTGATAGACCTCTGCCCACTCTTTTCTCATCGCCTAGATACAGTTGGTTCTACTTATTGTCCCAGGTGGGCTCCCATAGTCTGGTTTGTATTTTAGTCTCTGACTAACAGGGGCAAGTGATTAGCTGCCACAATCACCCGTAAGAGAAGCTGCTGTTGCAAGGGGTAATTGAATGTTATCCTGGTAAAACAAAGGGGAACAAGATGTGATAGCCATATCATTTTGAAATAGGCTCTACACACAGGCTATTCATCCTCCCCTAAGGGCCTCAGCTTTGTTAGAACAAGATTATGAACTCCCCCTTCTGAAGAAGCTTCATCATTTTCCACATATTTCCCATTGGTCATGGGTAGGCAGGATCAATAAAGATATAATCCAAGAGACAGCTGCAAAGACAAAGGTTCCTAATGAATTCCAGCCCAGACAGTCAGCCCAAACATGCAACCTGTCATCTGGGAATTTGCACAGAGCCATCACTCCAACACGCCCAGAATTTCCCCATGGAGGAGGAGGGGAAAGAGCTGGATGGGAGGAAAGCATCAGATGGTTCATGTTCCGCCTTTTTTAGTACAGCATTATCCCCAGTTCACTTCCTACACTAGCCGATGTCATCTTTGAAGAAAAGAAAAGCAAGGCAAAGGAGGGGAATGGAGGACAACAAACAGACTGAGCAAGAAGGGAAATATTTGTACGAAGCACAATGGGAAAAGCTCTAGATCTGTGTCTTTGATCAGCACCAGATGCTTAGAGCTGAGGGGTGGAGGGGACAAAGAAATCAACCTCATGGGCTTTTGAACTTCACTGAAGGCAGTTTTTTTCTGAAGCAACTTTAAAGGTACCTGTATTTCTCAGTGAGGTTCTATCTACAGTGATGCAGAGTTTCAATAGAAGTGAAATGACAAGACAAATTTTGGAGGTCCCAATGAGGGATGGGGGAGAAATTTGCTTGGTGTGTATTTTAACGTGGACTTACGTAAAACACATTTCCTGTAGTGATAAGCACACCAAAAGCTATCTTTCAAAACTCACACATCTCCACATTTCCCCAACCAAAAAGTGTGTAGAAATAGTCCATATATTAGTGAAAATAGCATATAACACTATGTTGCATTGGGGTACATTGTTTGCAAAAACATGTACAGTAGGCATGATTGTATACAAAAATGCATCCAAAAATCCAGGTAAATTGCCTGTGGACTTTTTAAAAGAAAAATCACACAATGCTGAGGAAATGAGTCAGATCGAAGAGAAGGTTGGAAAAAATGAGAAACTGAAAGAAAGTAAAATTAAATAGCCACCCCATAAATGGGGAGAAAAGGCACCAACAACTGCCACCATGCTTACAGAGAGAAGCCCTTTGATCTCTCTGTTTGGAATCATATCCAGGTATCAAATCCTGGCATGTAATGAAATGTGGCCATGTTTTAGGAGGAATGTTCAATGTATGAGAGGCTGAGTCAATGAAAGAGGAAGCATCAACAGCTTCTTGTGCATTATGAGTAATTAGTTGTTGTTTTTAGGGGAGAGTGTTTGAGCACCATGAGAATACTGATGGACACACTGGCACCCATGGGTGCCATGTTGGCAACCTCTGATCTAGATTATCTCATTGTAATACGGAACTTATCTATGTTTACTAAATTGCTTTGCCTATTTTGGATGTATTTGTATTCTTCACATCAGATCATTTTCAGTTGTATGCATTATGATAATAAGTTGTGGTCTGCTTTGGACACAATTTTCTGTGGAAAAGAGACATATAAATAAACCTAAACTTCATTAAGGGAAGTGGGGAAGGCAGACCCTGTATTGGGGGATAGTGATAGTTCAGTGGTAGGTCACATGTTTTATGATGTGTAAAACACCTTTCAAAAATCCCAGCTAGTTGTTCCAATGATGAGCTAAATGGGCCAGTTGTATAACAATACGTAACAAAGCTTCTTACAATCCTAATTCTAAGATGAACCATGCAACACAAAGGGGAGCATGAAGCATCTTTCTGGCCTGGGGACCAAGGATCATTTTTCCATTGCCAGACCTTATCACTGTCATCTGTAGGAGATCTGTGTTCACTCTAGGTTATATTTTAATATGAGATGAGCAGCAAACTAATACCTCTATTATTTCTGCACTGGTATTTTCTGAGATACAAGAAAATTTCAGTAAAGGTCCCAGTAATAAATGACTTCTCCAATAAGGAACTTTGTGCTCTCTCTCCCCCCCCTCCATATGTGTGTGTGTGTGTGTGTGTGTGTGTGTGTGTGTGTGTGTGTGTGTCAGTGTGTGTGTGTTTAGTACCTCTGCAAATCAGATCACCCACTGAGGAGTTTACAAAGGATGTTACTTATGGTGATGGATAACAGGGATCAATAAATACACTGTGGCCGTTTGTATTGACCTAATGGAAGTGTTCAACTCTGAGAGCCACAAGTCCAGCTATGCAAGCACTCTGGTCTGAGTGACTTCAGTGATCGCTTGGTTAAATGAGGGGACATTATGGTGGAGATGGGAAAGGAGAGGGAAGGGAAGAGCTGCATTGCAGAGCAAATAGCTTTTGTTTCATTCATAAACACACACACACACACACACACACACACACACACACACCTATAGCATGTCAACAGAAAAATTAGGCTGAAGTTGCACCCACCCTTTGAGACTTTTCCAGCCAAGCCCTATAAAGAACACACCTGTATCTGTGATATTTTCATGTATATGTGATATTTCTCAAGGCAAAACCTTCACATTTTCTATTGTGGGCAAGTGCCCTGACATATCCTGAAGAGGCATCTATTATCATTGGAACTTCACACAAAAAATGGCAACCAGTTGTTCAAAATGTCACACAGGCAAACCAAGTGTGTTATGCAGTGTGCAGCTAGGAAAGATGCTTCATGCTTCAGGTATCAAGGCTAAAATGCATGAGGGTCAGGCTGGGGCAGCAGGTGGCTGAACAAGACTTAGAGGACATGGATGTCAACGAAAGCTCCCTGAATGTTAAGTGGGACCTGAATCTGATGCTAATGTGATGATAGCCATAATATTGTGCTGGGTATAGTGTTGGACTAAGACCTGGGAGACCAGGATTCAGCTCTGAAGGGCTTGGGGCCATTTAAAGCACTGTGATACCACTTTAACCATCCATGGCGCCCCCCCCCAAAAAAAAATATGGCAGCTGTAATATGTAACGGGTGCTGAGAGTTGCTGTTCTCCTCAAGAAAACACAATTCCCAAAGTTTCCTGTGAAGAGGAATTGATTATTAAACCACCCTGAGAACTGTAGCTCTGTGAGAAGAATAGCGGCCTCTTAACAACTCTCAGCATCCTTTACAAAGTATGGCTCCCAGGATACTTTGAGGGAAGTCATGATAGCTTAAAAGTTCTATCATGGTGCTTTAAACGTATGGTGTGATTGTGACCCTAGAGAGACCCACAAACTCTTGTCAGCTAACACACAACACAACTGCAATGAGCACATTGAAGGGACCAGACTCTTCCCTGAATAGCTCCGAAGCCCAGTCATTTGAAGGAAATCTCTGATTCGGTAGCATCTAGATACCTGACACGACCCTGCTGCAGCAAAGAACATCTTGTTTGGCATGTACCGACTGCAGCTGGTGCAGCCCTTAATACCCCTTTGTCATTTCAACTGATGCCTAAGTGGCCCTAATAGGAAACAGGTTGCCCAGTGGCTTCTCCTTGCCGTCTCTGATTGCTGCAAAATAACATATTATACGGCGGCGGCAGCTGTCCTCTGCCGTCTGGAAATCCTGTATAAAACGCTTTACAAGGTTCATTTTCCTCACATGGTCATTACTCTCACTCCACGGTGGCTTCTGTAGAACAAGCTCAGTTGGCTGAACCCCTTTTCACACACCAGCACGGGCATTTATTTGCATTCATGTTTGAAAGGAACATGCACAAGTTCATAAAGCCAAGCCAGGGAGCTTTCTGTGCCAGCTCCCTGCTGCCAAATGGTGGCCTAGGAACCAGGTGTTTCATAGGAATATATATATATTCACACATAACACACAAATATGCACACATTTGCACAATCAAAAGAAGGTTTGGAGATTTCTGCTTAAAATCTTGTACTCTCTTAGATCAGGCTATCAACCAATAGAACATGCATATACCAAATGTACGTGGCAGGCAACATCAACACCATCGTTCCAAAAAGAAAATTGGCAAAAAGTGGAGCAGTTGAGATGAAGTAAAGGAAGTGAATGGAGGGCATATAGCCATCCCATCAGGCTATAGGAAAGCAAGAGAAATGGCATTCCAGGTTCTCTCCATTGGTTCCGCTGAAATACTAGCAACTTTCAGCTTATCCTCTGTTTGGACTCTTTCTATTCCACATGGTTGTTCCAAGAAGAACTCTGTACCTAAGAAATACTGCCAGGGTTTTGTTTTCATCTCCTCCCTCCTGATCCTCTTTCCTTTTGTTTCAGTTTTTTATTTTTATTTTTAATATCCTGCTTTTCATCACACTTGAATCTCAAATCCAGTGATTTCCCTTGAACCATCACTCCTACAACTTCCTGCAATGGAACAAGCCATTTTTTGCTTGAAATATTTAAGAAGCTTCACTGTCGGGACTGTGCTTGAAGCGGGGGGAGGGGGGAAATAACCACAGCCTGGAAGTTAAGAATGTGAAGCAAATGAAACCGAGGGTGGTGGTTGGGTTTTTTTGTTGAGATTTTTTTTTTTTTTTTTTTGGAATGGAAACGCTTGGGCGGCTTTAACTAGAGCTGTCACGGTTTGTAAATGAGCTGCTGCTCCAATTTTTATTAACAAATGGCTTCCATAATAAACATGATTTCTCTCAGGAGCTTGCAGATGAGGTACCACGGACCAAGATGAATTGCTGTAAATGCGCAGCCTCCCAGGGGAAAAGCGCCATGCCATATATAAAATATATGGATGTGTGCGCAGCCCTGCACATGCCGCCACACGAGATTATACACAAACACGCATCTCTCCATAAATACTCCCAGCCTTTTCTCTCCCTCTCTGTCTCTCTCTCTCTCTGCATTCACGCCACAGATGAAGCCACGGCTCATTTTGCCAAGCTGTCACTCACCGTTGTGTTCATTACGAGGAAATGAACTCCATTCCCAAGCATCCCAGAGACAGAGAGTAATTGGGTTCTCTGAAGCCTTTTCACTTAATTTACTCAAGTTGTATTTATTTCTTACAGAATTAGTTTTTTAGCAGCTGACGGACAGGGCATCAGAAAAAAAAAATGAAGCCAAATGGTGGGATAATAAACTCAGATGGGGGGAACCAACATCTCTCTCTCTCTCTCTGGCTCTCCATCCCTTTCTTTTTTGGCTCCCATCTTGCTACCTTCTCCACCATGGATCCCCGATACAAAGAGGGAACACTTTTGCCAAATGATGTTCATGAACAAGACACAATTGTTGGAAGGCAAATGTAATAGTCAGCTAATGCTGAACTTCACCCAAGCCATTCTTTGGTGTAGCACAGAGGTGGGGAACCTCAGGCCCAGAGACATGACATGACCTTCCAAGCCTCTCCATCTGGCCCTTAGCACTCCCCCCCCCCAAAAAAAAAGTGTTTTGTGCTTCACACTCCCGAGTGTTTTTGCCTAAATGGAATGTGTCCTTGAACTCTGATGATGCCTTTTGCTGGTCTCGATAGGAGGGCAGAGCGGCCGGTGAGTGTGTGTAGGCACTGGCAGAGCAAGCCCAGATGGTACCCGGGGCGGATTTTTTTTTTTGTCACCACCCTGGACCAGGGGCGGTGCCAGTGCGACACCCCATACAGACTGATGACAACCTGGGTGATCTGCCCCCCCTTCCTCCACCCCTGGCTATAATAAAGGTTTGAATTGGGCTTGCCGACCGGGCTTGCGGATCAGAAGGTTGGCAGTTCGAATCCCCATGATGGGGAAAGCTCCTGTTGCTCAGTCCCTGCTCCTGCCAACCTAACAGTTCGAAAGCACGTCACAGTGCAAGTAGATAAATAGGTACCGCTCCAGTGGGAAGGTAAACGGCGTTTCCGTGCGCTGCTCTGGTTAGCCAGTAGCAGCTTTGTCATGCTGGCCACATGACCTGGAAGCTGTACGCTGGCTCCCTTGGCCAATAAAGTGAGATGAGGACCGCAACCCCAGAGTTGTTCGCGTCTGGACCTAACGGTCAGGGGCCCCTTTACCTTTACTTAAGAAGTCTTAAAACTGCCTCTGCTGTTCTTTCTTAAACTGTCCTCAGACAGAGGGAGGGAAGCAGTTGCATATTAATAATAATATGCCACCCATCTGACTGGGTTGCCCCAGCCACTCTGGGAGTCTTCCAGCAAAATAAAAAACACCATAAAACATCAAATATTTTTTTAAAAAAATACTTCCCTATACAGGGCTGCCTTCAGATTTCTTCTAAAAGTTATATAGTTGTTTATCTGTTTGACATCTGATGCGAGGGTGTTTCACAAAGTGGGTGCCACTACCAAGAAGGCCCTCTGCCATGTCACTAGAAATTAGACAAGCCACACTTCAGGGCGCCCCCTTTCATGCACTTTAACAGTCCTCAGATTTCCAGTGGCAAAGTAAAACAAAAGCTCGGGGCAACAATGGAGCAGAAGGGGAAGATACCTACTCAGACAAAGGCCTGGGTAAAGAGGTGCATCTCAGCCAAATGTTGAAAAGCAGACAAGGATGGAGCGAGATGCACCCTGGAAGAGAATTCAATCCACAACCTGGGATCCTCTCATGTGCCACTGTCGCTCAGACCATGGAGGGTACCAGAACTGCCAATACAGTCTCCCTTCCTGATCTTAACACCCAGGAAGGTCAATGTGGGAAGTGGTTCTCTGCCAGATAAATAACAAAAATGTCCATATGCTTTCAGGCGGCTGGACGGATCATGGAAGCAACATGTTCCCCATACTTTCCGTCTCTTGGGAGAAAATGGGGAAAGTCTCCTGTGGAAGAAGGCTTCGTGCCACACCACAGCTCACAATATGCTTTCTGCCACATCAAATGGACTCAAGGAGGCTTACAATCATGTATGAGGATGAAACAAAGAAATACATTCAGTCGCAAAAAGGACACTAATCAGAGACATTATTACGGGATTCTAAACCAAGCTGTGTTTCAGGATGTCTTCATTCCCCACCTTCTTAAAAGAAAATAGAATCACAGAAGCCCTGCACTGCACTGGAAAGTGGTGCAATGTAGTTTAATAAAGGTTTTCAGGCACGTTGGACTCCCTGGATGAAAGGGGTGATTGAAGTCCAGAAGACATCCAGCACAGGAGCAGGAACTAAATTCTGCTGCCAAAATGTCCTACCTTCTCCCGGCAGGAGGGAGGGCAATGCTTCCGGCATTCTAATTAAAAACCCGTTATCTTTTCCCCAGCAGGCAGGGGCTGAATTTCATGGGCACAATGCAAGCTTCCTACATTTCCAATTGCATGCCAGTCAGGCCTTTGCAGTTGGGAAAACTGTGCCCTTGAATTTGACTCCCTGACACACACTAGCAAGGCAGGGGAAACAGCAGTATGAGAAAGGAGTTTCTACTTACAACCTGAAAGATCCAGTACCATATCGTGAAAGGATATTGTTAGAGAATTTCACACGTGAAGTGGGAAGGAAGATTTACTTAGTGGAGTCAGTGAGATCCTAAGGAATGTGATGAAAAAGCCATATCTAGGGAAAGATGACAACTCACTATGGGAAAAGTTAATTTGAGTAGACAATTTGCCACAATATCAGGGATTTAACAATCTGAGTAAAACATCCTCCATTCCTTCCTTGTCCCGCAATGGAAGATGGGTAGCTAGGATGAGACAATAATGTGTATAGAACAGAGATATGGGAGAAGCTTGAAAGTTTCCAATCACATTGAAAGGCAAGCCTACCAAATTCACACTTCATGGAACAATGTACAAACTGAAGCAAAATAAGTTGACATTTGTGCCGCTCTGAATTTTGCAATGCAGTTCTCCAGGCAAATAATGTGTACAAAACCTCATACACTTTGTAAAGTACCCATTAAAAATGCATGCTGGTAGGGAAAATTGCATACAAAACTGTGTATATTAGGGGAAAGTTTATGTAAAGGGCTAATGAATTATCCTATGACTTTTAAATAAATAAATAAATTGCAAATGGATGTGAAAATGGGTAGAACTGAACTTAAAACTGGAAAAAATGATATGCTGAAACTGGAATTGACATATTCACCCATCATTAGTGCCTTTGAGGATTTCATAGAATCACAGAATCATAGAGTTGGAAGAGACTACAAGGGCCATCCAGTCCAACCCCCTGCCAAGCAGGAAACACCATCAAAGCATTCTTGACATATGCCTGTCAAGCCTCTGCTTAAAGACCTCTAAAGAAGGAGACTCCACCACACTCCTTGGTAGCAAATTCCACTGTCGAAAAGCTCTTACTGTCAGGAAGTTCTTCCTAATGTTCAGGTGGAATCTTCTTTCTTGTAGTTTGAATTCATTGCTCCGTGTCTGCTTTTCTGGAGCAGCAGGAAAAAACCTTTCTTTTGTAATGCTTCTTGTGTCATCCGATGCATAACTTCTGTCCAGCAGGCAAACAGAAATGCATGTGATACTCCATGCAATACATTGGTAGGCCACTGCTGACTTTCTACCTACGTATCTGCTTTTGTAGCTTAGTGTGTTAGTTTTCTTGGGAGCTCACTATTTGTTGATCATTATTGGTTTTATTATCTGAGTGGACTGGAATCTGGTGCCTATGGCACAAACAGACTCAGCACCCGTCCTTCTATCAATCATGGGCCCATTCAGTCCATTAGGTATCAATCAGTTCTAGCATATTGGCTAAGTGCAGACAAAGACCAGCCGCTGACCCAGGGTCAGGGGCTGGAGAAAATGCCTGCATGTTTGACTCAGCCCATGGCATTATAAATTATGTAGTGATTTTCATCCATTATTCAGCATAATTTATCTGCAGTATTTAGATCAGCAGTTTGTGAGCAGAATGAAAGCAACAACAATTTCCTAACCCTTTAAAGAGCATGATTAGAAAAAGTAAACTAAAATGTTGGGCAGAAATACTGGAATGAAGAAGGCTGCAATCCTAACTATGTCTACTCAGAAGTAAATCCCATTTAATTCAAAAGGTCTTATTCCCAAGAAAGTGGGGTTAGGATTTCAGCCTAAATCAGCATATTTATCAAACATGGGCTACAAAATAGCAGCTAATTAGGGAGAAGTTGCTGCCATCATTCAATTTTTAGGGTGATGTGTTTATAAAGTGTTGTAGCCAATGTAGCAATAAGTTAAAGTCGCTTAGCAGTAAACTTGTTCCACTCATGAAATGTTTTGCACCAGTGGAAAGTTGTGCAAAAGACTGTATAAGAAGGTTGTTGATAACTTTGCTGAACGATAGATTGTGCAATCTGTTGTGCAATGAGTTTCTGCTACCACAACTTTGTTGCACAAGATGAAAACTCACCCATCTGCTGGTGGACAAAGAATGTTGGCTATAGCACATAGTGTGTTGACTTCACTAAGGTTCCAATATCTTGGTGTTTGCATACACCAATCTTCAAAAGTAATGCACCACTAAAGGTGAGCTATCATAGAATCATAGAAGAGTTTGGAAGTGACCACAAAGGTCATCTAGTCCAACCCTGTGCAATGCAGGAATCTTTTGCCTGATGTGGTGTTCAAACCTACAATCTCAGGCTCTACTGACTGAGCTATCTGAGCTGTTTTAAGAGCAAAACCTCTGTGTCAGCCAGCAAATGGATAGAACCCCACCCTGAGCTCTGGGTAGTTAGCAGAAGACAATGTCAGAGTTTTGAGGAGGGAGTTGCAGGATTGCGCTGGGCATGATGTAAGCTGCTGGGGGGGGGCAGTTGCAGTTTGCAAGTGATGGGAAGTTGGAGAGCCCAATGTGGGCTGACAGAATCCTAGGGAGAAGCAAGAACCTCAGGGAGTATAATGCTTTGTTTTTACTTTTCAGTTGTGCATCTGTTTGCCTCCCTGGGCTGCTTTGGGAGGAAGGATGGGATATAAATTCAATTAATAACAATAATAAATAATTCAGCTCCCAATTGTCAAGTCCTTACTTTGCCCCACATCTGACATCACATATGACATCAGGTGTGGGCCAAGGGGGTATGGTTTGAAGGAAACAGCGTTGTGGAGTCATGAAGCGTTGCAGGGTGTAATGAAGAATGGTACTGGGGAGCATAATATGCATTACACAGAGCCTTGGTTGGCAAGGCTTGCTGTTTGATATTCAAATATAGATCTGCTTTAGAAAATGTTATGGGGGGGGTAGGGAGGGGGGTCAGCTCCAAAGAAGATTCCAGCCTGTTGTTTCCAGCCTTTCCTTCATCAATTCTCTTCTCTAAGATATGCAGAAAGTGAACTCATGCTGAGCTGTACTCCACAGGCCTCCTGCCGGTTTTGGTCCAGACAAGCTCCCTTTCATTCCTCCCATGAATCATACTACCTACCGACAAGAAAGGCAGCATGAGCTTGATTCTTAGAAACAAATACAATGTGAGATGTGGCTGTCACTGTAATAATGGCCAGTGGAAGTGCTGCAGGGGGGGAGGCACCCAGATGTTGCCAACTCCAGTGGCAGTGGAGGAGTGCTGATGGCCATCTGCAAAAGAGTTGGTGATGGGGTCAGGAAAATAACAGGAAAGCTCCCAGGCTCACACCAGCAGATGACAACCTGACCTTTTCTCCAGTGCTGTGTTACAAAGCCCAGTTTAGAAAACAAGTCTGAGGCAGGGAAGTAGCATATTATGGAGACCAGTTTGGAAAACAAATCATCCTACCAATGGGGTAGGAATTTCCCATTCATTTATAGAATCCAAAGCACTGAAAGGACACAGTCCTTTCTTCGGCCATCCTAAAAAGAAGGCAGCAACAGCAGATGTTTGGCCAACCTTTATGTGAAAACCTCCCTAACCATCTATCTCAGCAACAAAAGAAGAGAGGCCGCTAAATAGCAGTTCCACAGCCTCGCTTTCGTAGAGAATCTGGGGAAGGGGAGAGAATGAGCAAACCAGCCCTTTGGGGGCTGTGCAAACTGGCTCACCTCCCAGTTATTGTGAGTTCCAAATAACCATTCATGAGAGGCCCAGTTCAGATGCTTGGCAGCCCTCCCCACATTGCTGTTGGGAATGCGTTGGGTTGCCACAACAGGCTCATAACCTGTGCGGGTGAAGGGCGATTGGGGAGGCTGCTGAGCATTTGAATGAGGCTAGAAGGGCTAAATCCACACTATACATTTAAAGCACAATGATCACACTTTAAGAGCCATGACTTCCCCCAAAGAATCCTGGGAAATGTAGTTGTTTAAGTGTGCTGAGAGTTGTTAGGAGACACCCCCCATCCCCTCAGAGAGCTACAATTCCCAGAGTTCCCTGTGAAGAAGGATTGAGCGTTAAAGTATTCCAAGCTCTAGGAGAGGGATGGGGTCTTCTAGCAACTCTCACCACCCTTCACAAACTACAGCTCCCAGAATTCTTTGCGGGAAAGCCATGACTATTAAAGTGTTATCATAGTGCTTTAAACGCATAGTGTGGATGCAACCAAAGACTATATTGCTGTAGTATCTGCCCCTCTGATCTCAAAACCCCATGCTGTTATTAATTAGAATCTCCTTGTGAGGGAGGAAAAGAGTTCCCAATGAGCTTGACACAAGACAAGAGCAGAACTGCATTCTGGGCTTTCAGAGATAGTAAGGGGGCAGGGGGATATGCAGTGCAGTGCGAACATTTTATAGAGGAAAACAGGGCTGTTATTATCCAGCAGAATCAATAAAAGTTCAGTTTCGTCTTCTTCAATTCTGCAGGGAATTGTTGGGACTGGTTATGAAGAACTAGTTTTGTCTTCAGCAGAAAAGATGTTTCTGTTGGCTGATTATTAAGACACCTGGGGCTCTCAGGAAAACATAACAAAGCACGCTGATATACACATGGTTTTTCTTCCAAATGTCTGCCATGCTGGAGAACACAGAAGGCAGAGAGTTGCATTCTAACCTATGCAATGCCAAGTCACTGAAACCAACAATGGCCACCTTGCAAAGCTAAATAAACCAACCCTGAGTCCACTATTAACAGCCTATGTGAGATGGCCAGACCTGGCCGACTCTCTGGGTAAAAGGAAAAAGGAAAAAAGGAAAAAAAGAAGCAGCTCATGTTATAGTCAGAGATAATTCAGTGCACAAACAACTCCTGTTTTTCATGCCATTAGCCCTGGAATGGGAGAGAGTTGGGGAGAGAGAAGGCAGCAGGCAATTCCTTTGCAAAAATCCTTCTCCTCTTCTCCCTCAAAGCAGTGAAATTGAAAATGTGAAAGTCCAACTTTCGATAACCTTGCAGCTGCTCTGGGTGAGCAGATTCTGCTGGCTGGAAAGTAGTCTCACTCAAAGTAAGTAACAAAGTTGCCCAGTTCCCAATTTGAGCTCCACACACCCCATACTCCCATGCTAATGGGAATAATTCATTTGGACTTTACAGAAGCTAACATAATGGTGGAGGAGGAAGAGGAGGACGAGAAGGAAAGGAAAGGAAAATGTGCTGGCTTACACAGTTCACACCATCACTACGACCCTTTGGGATGCTGATGCTGCATATGGGATTGGCTGCAGACCACAATGTCCTGGAGCAACTCATTACACTGCCTGCCACGAAGGGCATTTGTTCTCTTGTTCAGCCATTTTTCAAGCTGTCACTGCTGACTCCATAATGGCTTACTGGAGGCCGCTGGACTACAGATAATCCCAGAGGTGGAGGCGCCAAAGGAAATTTGCTGGACTTGAGCATTGCCAATAAACCGATACAAACAGCCTGCAGGGAGGGATACGCTAAACTGAAACCAGGGATGGCCAACCAACAGATTGATGAGGCTTTGCTCCATGGGCTTCTCTCTCCCGCCCACTACCACCACATTGTTATAGCTTCATGCCCAGAGACCTATAGATGCTCCATTTCAAAATATTAGATTGTCTTCCACTCCACTCCAAACACTTGTGTCTTCTCGCTTACTACAGCACTGGCTCTCCCCCAGCCCCTGCCAAATCCTGAAAAAACAAAGCTGAGTCGTTGTTCTTGTTGGTGGTGGGGTTTTTTGTGGTTTGTGTGTGTGTGTGTGTTTAATTGACTAGGAGGACCAGATGGTTCCATAAAATGTAAATAGATTCATAAAAATAAAAATGAAAATGAAACACTCCAAATAATGAACTTTTGATTTATGTGGCCCAGGGAGGATTCAGCTGAGATGCATTTTTACCTGGATGATTTGTCATCATGCCTGTTTTGGTAGGGCTAAAATCCTCAGTGACTTCACACTGGGGGTTTTCATGAGCCTTATTTTTCCTAGTGACATTTAACCAGCTCAAGCACCCTTGTGGAACTGGAAAAGTATGTTTCTGGTAATTTTTGTGACAGTGTTTGTAATTCAAGAACCCCTTAAAAGTCTGCACCATGCACACAGGCACACAATGGTCAAGATGATTATGAATGCCTCTGTAGAAACTCAGTGGTTTCTTTATGTACTGGTTGTTGTCTGAGAAGAATCATGGTTCTTAATGACTTGCAAATCTACAGGGTTCATTTGTTGTTTTATTTATTCATGGGATTTCTTATCTGCCCTTCACCATAAGGTCACCATAAGGCAGACTACAACAATATAATAATACACTACTAAAAATGTTTTTTTATTTGACCATGTGCTATATAAATACGTTGAACTAAGAATAAAAAAGGCCTCTGTTAAATAAATAAATAAAATACCTCTGCCATGAACCTATCTCCTGCAAATAACTCTTCTGTCTGCCACAGGCACCCATCTGCAATATGGATATAATAATACTGTCCTACATTATAGGGTTCTACGGATTGCATGCCAAGGTGTCAGCCACCTGTCACTCTGTAGCAATAGGCAGACATAACACAATGCTCTGGGGTCAAACAAGGCCACACCTTTATTGATTACAGATGTCAGAGGTTTGGCATAGGCACTGAGTAAAACCATTGACTTCCAGCCTGCCTACCAGAAGTCGATCTGACAGCAGGGGAGTCCTATGACTTACATCAAATAGGAACACCCACACGGGATGGCTGTCTTGAGGAGTGCCATGGCCCTAGACCCCACCTGGGCATCTGGACGATGCCCTTTTTCTCGGAAGGGCAGGCAGAGCTACAACCTCCCCTCCAGCCAAGATTTAAGCTTACCCAAGCCTAAACCCCCAAAGATGTGACAAATGCCATGCTTTAGTCAAAACCACCAGACCGGAGTCCAGTGGCCTGGTGAAGAAATTCCAGCTTGGCCCTGAATATGGTGGTCAATGAAGTCCACAGCAAGGCCAAGCAAAAATTAAAGCTTAAAAGAAGTTTAAAACAAAGGGAGGCAGGGAGGCAAAGAGCACTGGGCCTGGGGTAGGTTGGTTTTTATGCCCAGGGAGTGGCCCCAAGGGAAGCCTGCATGCTCCATTGGGCCCACCCCCAGAGAGCTGCTGCCTCCAGACCTTTCCACCATTGGCAAATCTGTGTGCAAGCCTGAATTTGATGCCCTGGCCAGCAAGATGAGCAGCTAGGTGTCCTCACTGACTGGGAGGCCCAGCGCCTCTAGTCTGTAGTGGATTGTGACATGGGGTGCTGGCGCCAGGCCACAACACCACCATACCATGATGGTAAGTGGACCAATAAATTCATGTCAGTTCATAATGATGTGTAACACCAACTGAATCATACTGTGTGATCGTTTGTTCTTGTGAATTTTTTTAACACTGTGACTCGTCCATGATCCACATGAAGGGCAAAGATTCTTCAAAGGCAATGATAAAGGCAATGGAAAGGTGTAATTGCACCATCATAAATATCAGTTTACTAAACTATTTTGTGCTCTGGGAGGAGAATGGACAAATCATAATAACATTGAAAAGCTAGATAATTTCAGAACATTTAACTTGGTTGCATGGAACCTACATGCTGCATTTCTTAGTGCTAAAGCTTAAAAAAGGGAGCATGGATGGCAGGGATACAGTAGGAGAGAGAGCATGTTTAAGCTTATATTTACTGTACCAAAAGGTAGCAGTATTTCCACTAGACAAACAGTTGTTGTTTATTCCACGCTATATTAGAAAGTACAGTAAAACACCACATAAGCACAGCAATCAGCTGGATCTCTCTTGTTCTTCAATCAGAACAGTTGCTTCTTTTGCCACATTCCCAATTACTTGTTAGGATCCTTAGGATGCCATGTTCCCTGAGTTCATCTTTAGAACACTATTCACTTGAACAGAAACTTTAGAAATTCACCTACAACTCAATATTTGCAGATGATGCAATAATATTTGCTTAGATAAAAGAACCGAGGGGAAATTCAGAATAACTGAAATTTCAATGAGCAGACAAAATTCAGGGTCAGGTAAGTACACGGTAAGGTGTGCACTGGGAGAAGCAGTTTCCTTTATTTGCATTGATGGGGTAAGTCAAATTTAACCAGCAAGTACCCAGAAATTATCATCTAGGTGTCACTGAGGACTGCAGCTCTCTGGAAAACTGTGCACAGCAGGACAATGATCAAAGAGGCAGTAGTTGAGCATTAGGGGTGTGAAAGAAAACAATGCTTACATTATATAACTATTATACAAATCAAGGGCAAACACACCTACACAGCTGAGCGTTCTGTTGACGGTGGGTCAGAAGCAGACAGAGCATTAAGTGGGACAAGGCATGTGTTGAGAACAGTCACATGATACAAACATTCCCATCTCTTACAAAAAAAACAGAGTGAAGCTGCTGTTGCTGTTTAACTATTGTTAATTTGTCCATTGGCATTATGGTTATTTACAATGACTTTCTTGAAATGTCAGTGTTCTGTTGCACTTTGGCCCTCCAGACAGAGTGGTGGGGAAGCGGCATTCACCTGTCTTTCCAGTTGCTGAGTAGCTGATGATTATACGTGGAAGGAAAGGAGGAGGAGAGACAAGGTAAGTACAACAGTCTGACTGGTTCCTGCTGCTGTGTTTGCAGCATGCTGACCTCCCCACTGCCTTGCCCCTTCCCTCTCTCCCTGCCAGTAAGAATCATATAAATGAAGGGACTCTGAGGATCATCTAGTACCATCCCCTGCAATGCAGGAATATGCAGTTGTCCCATACGGGGATCAAACCTGCAGTCTTGGCATTAGCACCACGCTCTAACCAACTGAGCTATCCAGCAGCAACTAAGCTGCTGGAAGGTCAGGTGTGTGCCCCACCAAACTGTTGGCTACTGGTCTGGAGAGCAACATTTGTCTCTCATTCCTGAACTTCCTCACCTCTTGTTTATACAAAAATATATCCTGGGATGAGAGAAGTAATGCAAGAATAGTATAAGAGAACAGAAAAGCGGGAATGCTCTCATTCCGAGACCTGGATCAGACTCTGTTAGGCCTCCAGAGCCTGAAATGCACCAATGAAGTCATCACCATATGCTAATGACTAAGATGCTCATATTCACCTAGTTCAAATTCTGGATTGATTTTCTGAGCATCTGGAAGATTTCCTGAGCCTCTGGGAGATTGGCAGAAATCATTGTCTCTCCTCCTTTATGTTCTGCTTTAAATGTCCAAACAGGTTTTCGGCACTAGTGTCCTGCAATGTCTTATAAAATTTCACGGCCACTGTTCTTGTATATTGAAGACGCAAGCAAACACAGCCACTAACTGGTGTGATTCTTCACAAAGTCCCTTGCAAATGACAATCTTAGTTAAGGAAAAGGAACAAGTAAGGACATTAGAGAACCGATGTATATGGAGGCTTGTGATTCACAGCCACAGTCTGCCACCACTCATAAGTGAGGGCATATGGGAAGGGCAATCTCAGCACATTTGCAAACAGATTTAATAATAAGAGGCTGTCTGACTTGATGTGTCGGGCTGTCGGCAAGCAGCACAAAAGCATACAACACACTGTGACACGGTGCAAAGAAACTCAAGGTGATGTACTTAGCTTCCCTCTCAAGGCAACACAGAAATTCTTCCCAGTCCTTGCCTTTCTGAGTTTTGTAAATGGCTGCCCAAGCGATGTGGGTTTTTTTGTGCTTCAGTACTTAATACACAACTTATGTCATTCAGCTGGAGACTGGCGTTCCCCAAAGATGTGCCTTCTTGTCCACCACCTATCCCTCTTGCACTTAAGCCAGGGGTAATTGTCCTGGTGTTCTCTACATGCTGCACACTACAACTCATGTGAACTCCTGATTACTGTCCATGCTGTCTGGGGCTGATTAGAATTATAGTCCCAAACATCTGGAGGGGACCACATTGGCTACCCCAACCTAAACAAAAGGGTTAGGGTGCATGATGCAGCAGATATGCGGTTGCTGGAGAAAATGGCCTCCCCATCCCATAGGGCTATAGGAAGCTTCCTTACAGCAAGTCAGATCATTGGTCCATCTAGTGCACTATTACCGGTATGTCAACATGGTTTCAGGCAGGGAACATTTCCAGCTGTACCTGGAGGTGCTAGGGATGGAGTCTAGGACCTTCTGTATCCATGTGGTTATTCCTCAGCTAATCATGGTTCAGAATTGGGGGCTCTTGATGGCAAATGCATCTCTCTCTCTCTCTCTCTCTCTCTCTCTCTCTCTGTGTGTGTGTGTGTGTGTGTGTGAGAGAGAGAGAGAGAGAAAGAGAGAAATTTATGAGCTCAATCTAACTTCAACAGAGCTTGACCCTCATTCATACCGTGTTTCTCATAATATAATACACGTCTTATATTAATTTTTAATTTTGGGGGTGTCTTATTTTTAAAAAAATTACCTCCTCTTCCTGCTGCGGCTCGGCGCCCGGAACTGGCTGCTGCGCACTTTGTTGGCGCTTCAGCAGGGCACGCTGCTGGGTCCTGCCGGGTTGGGGCTCCAAGCTGTGCATGCTGCAGCTCTTGCTGCGTCCCGCCGCCGGCTTGAAGCTTGGCAAAGCGCGCGCTGCTGCCTTTGCCAGCTCCCGCTCTGTTGGGGCTTGGCAAAGTGCGCGCTTTGCCGAGCCCCGACTGAGCGGGAACCAGCAAAGGCAGCAGCCCGCCGCCGGCTTGGAGCTCGAGCCGGCAAAGGGTGGGCTCCCCGCCGTGTAGTGCTGCTCCCATCCGGAGGAGGCTGCCATGGGTGCCGAGGCCCCGCCTCCTCTTCCTCCTCCTTCCCCGTGTCCTTGTCTCGGCTCTGGCTGAGCTGGAAGAGACGGCGGGAGGGCAGCACAGCGCGAGCTCAGCGTGCACCAGGGAAGGAGGAGCCAGGCCGGGCAGAGCTGCCGTGCTGCAGTACACGAGGAGCTGGAACACGCACCGCTTCCTCCTCCTTCCCAGCTCCCACCAGCGTATCCTCTGTCCCGTCACAGCCACCCGGCCTGCCTGTCTGCCTGCCCTCTGGCTTCCCCACACCAGAGGCTCCTCCTCGCCCTCTGGCTGCGCTCCCTCTCGCGCTCCCGTCTGCCTCCTTGACTGGGTCCCTGCTTGCAGCGGCCGCCGCCGCTGCGCTCTTCCTCCTCCTGTCTCTCGCCTGGGCATGTCGTCCCGTTTTCCCTCTCGGAAGGTTCTTGCTGTCGGCCGCTGCCTGCTCCTTCCTCGCTTCCCGAAACCGCCCTTTCAGACCTTTGCCGGGTCCCGCTGGGTCGGGACTTGGCGTGGCGTGCCCTGCCATACCAGCATGTCTTATTTTTGGGGTACACCTTATATTTTGCCAGGTCTTGAAAATCCTGCCATGCCTTATTTTGTAGGGATGTCTTAAAATATGAGAAACATGGTAATAACTTCACCAGGACCCTACTCCTTGCCTTTGCATGGGAAGGTGTCGCTAGGGGCCTCCCTGCCAGGGCTTACCCTACCATGAAGCAGCCACAAATGCTGAGGGGCAGGGCTATAGGTGTATTGTGGCTTTACCTATGCCCCTGAAGCTAGCCCGGGCACTGAGGTGGGTAGAGGGCACTCTCCCGTTGGCAATGCTTAAGTAAGAGTCAACTGCCTCCTTGGGCAGCTTTTGTAGATGGAATGACAGTGGATGCCATTCTCCCCTTTGCCTCAGGCAGCAAACTAACTTGGTCTCACACTTGTCTCTATGAAGTCTCCATTACTCTCTTCACTTTTAGGGCACTGAATGTTGCCAAGGCAGTATCCCAGACAGAAGGGAAATGTAGTTCTCCAGGACTCCCAAATCCTTACTATGGGCGCCAGGCATCCTTGAAACCGTATTTCCCCTGGTTCCCCATGGCTTGCCCTGCTCAATTCCAAGTTGCACCTACAGGAGCTTCCCCATTACTATCTTTAATTGCAAATGAGAGGGATTGAACTTTGGGTATCGTACCTCAAGCGCCAGAGTGGTGTAGTGCTCAATTCAGAGGTAGTCCATACAATCCCAAGTAGGGATGAAGAGGCTCAATTTTGTTTGCATTTTAACGAGAAACTACCTAATTGACACTTATAGAATCAATATATGAGTTGCAGCACAGCAATCTTTCAAAATTTGCATTTCTCCGAATTTTGCAATATGTACAAAAATGAATATTTGGGGGGATAGCGTGCATAAAAATGTATACCGGTATGTGGAAGTTACATACAAAACTGTGTTTTATTAGGGGGAATCGTTTGCAAAATATGTATATTAATCAAAACTACATAAAATGTTTTTATTAGGGAAAAAATATCTGAAATCCTGGCAACTTTTTATGAGGATACTGTTTTACAAAAAGAAATCACAAATTACCGCAGAAATGGGGAGAAGTGAAGATTAGAAAAATGAGAAATTAAAAGAAGCTCAGATCGGCAGATCCATACACTCCTCATTCTTATGGGAATGTTAGGGATGTGGATTAGGATATATTATTAGATAGATCCTATCCAAGCTTGTGTTAGCAAGCTTCCAATATCAGCAGAGTGACATTCCCCTTTTGTGTGCAGCAAAGCATGTGCGTTAGATTCGCTAGAATCTCTATAACAATATTACACTTTATAGTTCAATATTACACTTCCTGGCAAAGGTCCCCTTTGTCCCTCTTAAAAGAAATACACAACACAGTGTTTATAAAATAAGATAGAGTTTACTTACAGTTTCATCCTGAGTTACAGCATAATCTCAGAAAGGCAGGCTTGCTTAGAAAAGTTACAAGTATATATATATCTAGAGACTACTTAGTAAAGTAAGACTCCATTTGGTCTCACTCTTGGCTGCAGGCCTAGAGTGAGAACCATGCTGACTAGAGATTCTCTGAAGATGTGTTCCCATCGAAGGAGGAAGTAGCTAAGAGAGAGAGTGATTGCAGGCTAGGGCTTATCTAATCCAACTCATTTGCATGTCTGAGGGAACAGGAACTGACCTGTAGTCAGGTGTGCCTCCAGGTGAGTTCCTGTTAGTGGACACTCTAGGAACTGTTGTGACTTGTCTGCCCCAGTGTTCCATCCCACAAACCCCTTCTCAGGCAATTCACAACATTCATTACATACAAAACAAAACATAAGCAACTTTATTCAACCACCCAAGAGTCCCAGCTTGACACGCAGGTTCTGGAAACTCTGTCTTGGCAGGGGTTTTGTTAGGATGTCTGCTGTCATCTCCGATGTGCAGCAGTACGACAGTTCGACAAGTCCATCTTGTATCATCTGGCGAACGTAGTGGTACCTGACCCCAATGTGTTTTGAGCGTGCTAGGAACTTCTCATTCTGCGCCAGCTTTAGACAGCTTTGGTTGTCCTCCAGCAGGCTTATAGGTTCCTTTCTCTCCACGCCAAAGTCTGTTAGGAGTTGGTCCAGCCAGGAAATCTCTCTGCACGCTTCTGTAGCCGCAACATATTCCGATTCTGTAGACGATAAAGCTATACATTTCTGTTTATAACTGCCCCATGTGATAGCTCCGCCCCCATACATAAAGACATGCCCGCTTGTGGATTTATAATCAGAATTATCACCCGCCCAGTCAGCATCAGTGTACCCAATGAGCTTAGGGTCACTGACAGCTGGTAACTTTAATTTACAATCCATTGTACCTTTAAGATATCGAACCACCCTCTTCACACCAACCCAATCATGCTCAGTGGGACTACTCACTTTCCTGCTGAGAATCCCTACTGCATTGGCTAGATCAGGTCTGCATGTGGTAACTAAATACAAAAGTTTACCAATTGCTGAACGATACTCTGTGTTGTTTGGCAGCAGCTTCGAATCCTCTTGGTTCTTTAAGAAGTCTGTAGCCATCGGGGTGTCGACGGGTTTTGCATCCTGCAATTGCATACTCTCCAACAGTTCAATTATCTTTTGCTTCTGATTAAGTAGAAATGAACCATCCTGTTCTCTTTCCACTTGAATCCCAAGGTAATACTCAACTGGTCCTAATTCCTTCACTTGCACTTCCTTGTTGAGGTGCTGGACTACATTTTTATAATCCCTGTCATTTGACGTTGCGATTAAAAGGTCGTCAACGAAGGCAAGAATATAAGAAAATTGTCCATTACTCTGCTTAGTGTACAAACACTTGTCAGCTTCACCTTGCTTGTACCCAAGTTTCACCAGCATTCCATGCAATTTCAAGTTCCAGGCTCTGGCTGCTTGTTTTAAACCATACAGTCCCTTTTGAAGCTTGCAAACCAAATGTGCCTCATTTGGCTTTATAAAACCTTTAGGCTGCTTCATGTAAATTTCTTCAGAAATTTCCCCATGCAAAAACGCAGTAGCTATATCGATGTGTTTCACCTCCATCCCTTTTGATGCTGCGATGCTTAAAAGTAATCTTACGCTACTGTATCTCACTGTCGGTGCAAAGACTTGGTCATAGTCGTGGCCATATTGCTGTGAAAAACCTTGTGCCACTAGTCTTGCTTTGTAACGTTGCACCTCCCCTTCTGAACCCCTTTTAACCTTGAACACCCATTTGCTCCCAATTGCTTTCTTACCAGCAGGTAATTCTGTGAGTGTCCAGGTCTTGTTCTTGTGCAGTGCGTCAATCTCCTCCTGCGCGGCTTTCCTCCAGAGACTGGCTTCGGTG